>NC_138769.1:644842479-645489979 GCF_965119305.1 Pelophylax lessonae
ATATTGTATCCCTCTCTCTATATATACTGTATTTCCCTCTCTCTATATACTGTATCTCCCTTTCTATATGCTGTATCCTCCTCTCTCTATATACTGTATCTCCCTTTCTATATACTGTATCTCCCTTTCTATATGCTGTATCCTCCTCTCTCTATATACTGTATCTCCCTCTCTCTATATACTGTATTTCCCTCTCTCTATATACCAATGGTCATTCGTGGCGTGGCCCCTGAAGCTCCTCCCTGAGTGTCAGTTTGGGCCCTGCCCCCTCCCTGCTCCTTCCTTCCATTCAGGAGAACGGCCAGCACAGCCGTGTGAGTGCAATCACTGTGCACTGCGGGCGGGGGGTGGGGGGGGGGTGATTGGGGCTGGATCGGCACTGCAGGGGAAGAAAAGAAGTGACTTCGGACAGGACTTAGACCCGGCCCACAGGGCAAACACCTGCAATCCGGGGACAAAACCGGGGACAGACTTGGTCCGGGGACAGTATTCTCAGTCTGAGGACTGCCCCCTTAAACCAGGGACATCTGGTCACCCTAATCGAAGGGCTCTGTGTAATGTGTGCCTGTGGACATGCATTGTGTAGGGCGGTGCAATGCATTATTCCACCATGTCACACTGTCTATTTTTATTTTTATCTTTATTAGTGTCACAAACTGACATTTTGATTAATTTCTGTTTAGAATATGATATCATTAGAATACATCCTTTTTATTTCTTTACATTATTCTGAATGGGGAAGTGTTGAACCAGAAAATAAACTTTTTCGATCAAAATTTGAGCTTGTATACAGTGGGGAAAATAATTATTTGATCCCCTTCAGATTTTGTAAGTTTGCTCACTTACAAAGAAATGAAGGGTCTATAATTTTTATCATAGGTGTATATTAAATCATAGAGACAGAATATATCAACCAAAAATCCAGAAAAAAACAATACAAATGTTATAAATTGAGTTGCAGTTCAGTGAGTAAGGCAATATAACTCAATAACTCTTCTTATCTTGTAAAATTAGACCTTTTAAGTAGCAGTATAATAAAATGTTAGGCTTTATTTTATCATATCAGACATTATTTTAACAACTGGAATGATAAAAAAAAAATGCTTGAAATGCAGTTTTTAAAAAGAAAAGTTATAGTTATGACTAATGTTACATAAATGTAATGCTACTGCGTGGTGCAGAAGGCAGGATGTAGTCGTAATTTCTATTTTTTTGGTCCAATTTGTATGTTTTTCACTATACAGGTTATCAACAATTTTCACTTGACACAAAAAAAATGGAATGGAATACATCCATCAAAGGGGTTATAGTACAAGTTGATTGTTTCACGCCACAAATGTAATATTAAAAAAGATATTGGATGTTAAGAATTGCTTGCCCTTCGTACACTGTCTAATTATCAGCGGATGTAGACCTAAATCAACCTAACATTTTAGATAGTCGTTGTTCCTAGAAAAACTAATATTGCTATTTCAATAATTATTTCTTCTCTCCTAAATTTAAAATTACTTGGTAAGTGGCAAAGAAATTCCTTAAATGTGGAGTTGCATTTTTCATAAAGCAAATTAAAGAATGGCAAAATAAGAATAGACTTGTTAACGTTTACTCTCATAATGATGAGTTTTGTAAATTGGCCCTTATAAGTCTTTTAGGGGTTCATGTTTTTGCAGGAAGAAACCATGAGAATGACAACAAAGTCCTCATTTTAAATCAAAAAATGTAAAAGGAGTATAGACGAATGGGCACCACCACTGCTGAGCTGGTAAGTAAAGATGTATGCTCAAGAAAAAAATTATTAAAAAAGTATGCTCTGAACTTCACAGATGTTTTTACTTTTAAGTGAAT
Organism: Pelophylax lessonae; assembly: GCF_965119305.1. NCBI lineage: Eukaryota > Metazoa > Chordata > Amphibia > Anura > Ranidae > Pelophylax > Pelophylax lessonae. Next base: position 644,844,325 of record NC_138769.1, read on the forward strand.
TTGACTAATACATACCGTAGTCTTTTATCCAGCCAGCAGGTGGAGCCCTAGACTCCTTTCATCGCTCTCTCATCCAACCCCATGGTGAAAAAGCCTGTTCTTTACAGAGACCAATACAAGCCAGAGTCAGACAGGGAATTTGTATTTTCTGAAGGTGGTCAATCAAGGCAGCTTCTGTTTTTCTTGAGTAAAAGGTGACCTTTAAAATGATCCATATCATTTATCTTTCTATCCCATCTCACATTAGCTGTGCATAGAGGTTGTTGTAAATACATTATTGATCTCTCTCTTATGTCACAAAGATCTAAGAATCCCTAGACAGCAGCTATGAAATTCCTATGTAAAAATTGACTTTACCTTCAAAATTCTGATTGCCAGGCTGTCTGTGTTTAGTCCAGCTGGACACAATTATATTGCCCCTCCTATTATGATGATTGGGGGAAATATTTATTTTTTTCTTTCTAGTGGATGGGGTGAGTCAACAAAAAATAAAAAAGTAATATTAATTCCAGCTAGTGGTGAAGGACAGTAAGTGAAAGCCCTGAAGTCCAGTAGTCCAGTCAGTGACATACTTAAGTAAGTATGCAGATCAGGTCAGTCAGAATAAAGTCAAAAGTCCTTATGTGCAAAATTGTAATTAAAGGTTGTAAAGCGAGATGGTCAGCATGACAGTCTCCATGTCTCTGTTAGAAAAGCTTTCTTTTAAATCTTCAGTTCCTGTATTCACATGTACAGAGACCCTCAAAACCACTTCAAATTTAAAATATTCATATGCATACAGTATAGCACAGAAAATAGTAATAAAAAAAACAGTAGCATACAAAGATAGTTCACATTTAAAGAATATATAGATTCCACGCTAGGATATATAAGGAATGTAAGGGCTGCTGCCTACCTCAGATACCCCCAATAGGGTATAACAATAGGGAAAGAAGTAGGGGAATGGTGGCGCTGCCTATAAATAAATTGTCATATGCGCAAAAAAATGGATATGGTGGCGTAACCTGTAAATGTATATAAATAAAGTGTCATATGTGCTAAAATGTGAAACATACAAGGATAAAGTGCAAAGGTGCAAATTGGTACAATAAATACATCAAAACCCCTCACTGATTATTAAATATGCAATAAAATACATAAATCATACAGCCTGTAAGTGCAATAATTATTTACTTAATAAAGCCTTTATGTATGGATTCACACTATGAAGCCTCTTCTTCCTGCATGGCCGTGAGGAGTACCCACCACTTATATTAAATGCTGGGACAGGAACCACTTTACAGCAAGTGTGGGCTGAGAGTTTATCTGTGCTGGTCGGTGTAAGAGTGGCTGGTGGAGCCCAATTCCATGTGTTGGCTAAATACCTGTGACCCCTGCAGGGGTACTTCTGTTTGGTAAATGCGGTCCTATTGGGGGGCATGATTGCACGTGCTTGCAGGGAGTGATTTATACACAACCAAATTATATCCTATATTTTGCGCATTTTCAAATTGCACATATATATATATATATATATATATATATATATATATATATATGTCATAGATAAGGCTGCAGCCAATCGAGGAACTGCTAGACCATGTCCACATCCATATTAGTAAAGTATTTAAATAGGAAAAAGTAAATCTCACCGGGTTGTGGGATAAACTCCGCGTGGATTACCATAGTGAAAGGACTTTATTGGACCGGTGAAGCATAAAGTGAGCAATTCAAAAACATTAAAAGGTATAAATTTATTAATAATTAAAATCATTCAAAGCAAAAAACATTACAGCGTTGATAAGTTGAACCAGGGATAAATAGACATAGATACGACTAATCATATCATTCAGGCAGTCATGTAGTTCGACGCGTTTCGCCAAATACAAAATGGCTTCTTCAGGAACCGATATGATCAGACCATATGACCTCTGATTATAAATGAGGAGGAGAAAGGAGAACATATATATATATATCAGTATCATATAGATATATTTGTTACATATACAATTTTTTCAACAAAGTGCCTTAAAACAAAACAGGGCACTGATAAATAGCATTTTGTCATCTTGCTCACCTAGTTCATGAACATGGTTAACTTGCTAGGACCCATGATGCCACGTTAGCCACAAAGACATAAATGGGAACCCTTCCAAATGACCCTAAGAAAAGGGTCATATATGCCTCAAATGAGGCTTGGTGGATCGGACCTTCTCCATAGCTTCCCTAGTGTACGATGACCATAACCGGATAATTACCAGTTAAAAATTTATAACCGGTTAATTTGATGGGGGTCCTCGCAAAGAGAAAAAAAGAGCAAACACGCAAAAGATGGTAATTGGAAGGAGCCAATGGGTAAGTACCAAAAAACTCTAGAGGGAAAAGAAGAAAAAGGGGGGACAAGTCTTAGGAACATGTTATAAGCCAAAGGGTATATAACAACAAATATAAGAGGGAGCCCCAATAGCAATTGCACAGGCATAGCACTAAGGCCTAACCCATCCCACTAGAAACAAAGGAGAGATAGTAGGTAAAGCAAATAGGTCTAATGATGGAGCGTAAAAAAATATATATCAAAAAAGCCCCAGATTTTTACCTTCCTTGTTAGATGCGCTCGCACAGAGGTCTGGACGCCGGTCCTACGGCACAGTATGCCTCTGCTGCCGGCGTCCTCGACTTGTGCGCATTAAATAGGAGAAGGTCCCAGCGGAAGTGAGACGTCAGAAGCGTCCTACGTCACTTCTGGCGTGGGCGCGATGCATAGTGCGTCACTTCCGGCGGCGGCTGACAATGGTATTGCAGCCACGTACGGAAGGCGCAGTTTTCCAGCTAGTGGGAGAGGACCAGGAGCTAATAGGCGCCCTTCCTCTGCTTTGCGCCCGAATCCACCATAAGGAAGGGTTTGAACCATTACAGTCTTGAGCCAGCAGTTGACATCGTCGGATCCTATTACAAAAAGAGAAAAAGAATATATAATTAGTGTAAAAACACACATATCCCACATAACATAAGGTATGAAATTGAAATAAATAATAAATATATAATCATATGGCAAATATAGTCCTATCAGCACAATTACCATTTTATATGCACCCAAAATAGAAATAGGGTTGCTAATAGGATATTAAGTCTCAGCTGTCAGAAATTGGTAAAAAAAGGGGAGGGGAAAGAAAAGAGGGGGTTTGGTACTAAGGTAATATCATATTATAAAAATGGTTTATATGATATTGCTGTATTCAGACCTGGCCAACTGGTGGCCTGTTGGTTAAAAATCCAATTGGCTTCTTTCTGTAGGATAATTTTATCAGTGTTGCCACCACGTGGATTTCTATTCACAACCTCTAATACTGAAAATGAAACCATTTGTGGATCAAAGCTGTGGTTTAGACCAACGTGTTTGCAAATAGGTGTATAAATGAGCCCCACCTCCAGGTAGTACAAGTGATCATTTATTCTTTGCCAGAACTTTCTTTTAGTTTTTCCTATGTAAAATGCTCCGCATTTACACATAGCTAAATATACGACCCCTTCGGTTTGGCGGGTGGCAGAGAATTTTGGTCGAAGGGTCCCTCCCCTGGGCAAAGGGAGAGTGAAACCCTCCCTTACCCACGGGCATTGATCACATGTCCCACATCTGTGGGTGCCTAATCTGCCGGAAAAGGCAAATGTAGGCAAATGTAGCTACGTACCAACGTGACAGAAGAGAAAGTGTAGGGTCGTTCTTTACTTCTGATCATGCACGTTTTTTTCTATTCGATTATTTCCACACGATCACTGTACACATTAAGTTAGATTTGGATGTTGTGTTCAGGTACGATATACATTTTCTAGCCTGCACCTTCAGTTTTTAGTATTCAATCAGCCTAAATCAGCTGTCGAAAGCACTGTACTAACGATCAGATAGTTGGCCGATCGTTTATTGTACAGACATTTTCAAACAATTTACTTATTTTGTGTACAGGCCTTTATACTTTGCTCCTACCATCAGTGGCCTATGGCTCAGCTTGGGACATTATACTTACCTATATTGAATTACCAACCTCTCTTTCCACCTGTTCAATCTTTCAGTAACAGTCTATATCAGTGGTTCTCAACCAGGGTTCCTCCAGAGGTTGCTAGGGGTTCCTTGAGCAATTTCTGCCTCTCAGAAAAGTTCCCCTAACACCATTGATCTTTCTAGCTATCTAGAAGAAGGTAATTCTTTCCAATGTCCACAAGTGTAAGGAACATTCATCCCACTGACCATCACAGTAATGTATCATGAGTAGTAAATATAGTCCTTTTTAGCAGGGGTTCCCTGAGACCTGAAAATTATTTCAAGGGTTCCTCTGTGTTGAAAAGGTTGAGAAAGGCTGGTCTACATAGTTAATCAGGGCCTTAGCAAGTTCAGCTCTTTGGACGTACTACCTAGGGTTGCCACCTCATCCCTTTAAACCAGGACCATCCATTACACAGGTTCTGAGGCTAATATAATGTAGATAAGGCACTAAGTGAGTTTAATTACCACCCTAATTAGCCACAGAACCTGTGTAATTAATGTATGTCCTGGTTTAAAGGTATGAGGTGGCAACCCTAGTACTACCTACGTCCAAAAAGTAAACCTTTAATCACAATCTGATGGCATCACTTTCACAGAGCTGGCAATGTCTCCATAAAGAGTACTTGTCACACTGCCCAATGCTATCACATATGTGGTTATGTGTAACATATCGCTACGATCATCAGAGTGAAAAAAATATTTCTAGCACAAGAGCTCCTAGTTAACTCTAAACTGATGAATTGCAAAGGCTTTTAAAGTGTCACCTATAGATTGATTGGTGATCTTTGGGCATCAAACATTTTTGGCAATATCGCGGATGCACGCTGTCTTAAAACATGGAATGTTTGGTATCTATTTACTCAACGCAACCTCATCTTTTATATTTTACCCAAAAATGGGTATTATATGCTGTGTTTTTGCACTAAAATTCATGTTATTATATTTTTTCATGAAAATTGAAGTTTAATAAACTGTTGCACAAATATCATGTGACATAAGAAATTTGCAACTATCAATTTTTTATTCTACAGGGCCTCTGCTTTAAGAACAAATATTATGTTCTAGGGGTTTAAGTAATTCTATTGCCAAAAAAGCTTTTTACATGTATGCGACAAAAAAAAAAAATTGCTCTTGAGCCGAACTGGGTAAGGAGCAAGATGATTTTTAATCAGGGTATAATTTATACCTTTAAAAATCTTTTTGACAGAATGGTCAGTAGCATCCCTTCAATTTACTGCTGTCTGCCTTGATTGTACTGCCCGAGTGACGTGACATGGACTAGCCACAGATCCTTGCACTGATGTTTGCTTGTGTTCAGATCACAATTAGGTCCTTCATATACACAGATCACCCATCCATTCCAAAGGAAGAAGAAGACCTGTGCTTTGGTGTTTAATCCCTTGGTAATGATTGCCTGCTGAAAGGAAGAGTAGGGGCAGTAGTGCCCAACTGAGGAAGTACGATAACCTTTGTGAGTACTTTTTCTTTTACAGGATGGGCCTTTAGCAACAGTTGTCGGTACAAGGGTTCTTGGGCAGGTCGGACAACATGCCCTGGATTCGGAAATAACAGCAAATTTGCTATGTCTATTTAGCGTTTCATAAATTCTGAACTTTCTTCTTGGATAGAAATAAACAATGGGCCTCTTGGTTAAGGTATATGAAGAAAGAGCTGTTCTTATTGCCTCCAACAACCCCTTAGCTTCACCGTTCTAGGTTTGTTTTGGACGATACTTTTGCAGTCTTTTTTATTGGCTTTTTCTTTTTTTCTGACATTCTTTGATTCACAGATGCATTATACATAACTCTAAGAAAAAAAAAAAAAAGAAATAGAACATTACTGTGCATAGGATAAAAACAAATATACATATCATATAGTTTGTCGAAGAAAGCTTTATGTAACTGTAGCCATTTTTAAAATGACAACTGCGTTCCACAGAAACATTATAAGATGAGATCAGAAAATTATAGGTTTTAGACAAACATTTTGCTATTGTAATAGAAAAAACACACACAGACAACAGCTGGTTGAAAATGATTCTACAATTTGCTTCACATGTAGTACATGTGGGATATTTTTGTGCTAGTCCGAAAAAAATTCTTACTGGTATTAAGGCCTAAGCATATATAAAAATAAATAAATAATAAAGCACAAGGGACATGACTTACCTTCAATGTGATGTGTCCCTTGTGCTGCTATGTTCTGGTTCAGCAGAAATATTTCTCTTAGGGGAGCAGTGACAGGTTCTTATCAAGAAAGCCTGACTACACCTACCCTTTCCACCCACCTGCTCCATTCATAGAAGCCGTTACTACAGCAACACAATCTATGAACAGAGGATAGGCGGATGTGTGAAAGGTCCGCCACCTCCATTCATGGATCCCATTTGTCTATAAAAGCTCTAGTATGGCCTGTATGAATGGAGGAGCTGGGCAGGCATAGTTGGGAACTCTTGATGAGAGCCTTTCACAGCCCCTTAGTTCTATTAACCCTCACTGCACAGAAAGATTATAGCAGCAGTGGGCGTACACAGTAGCACAAGGGACTAGGGTTGAGCGAACACCTAGATGTCCGTGTTCGACGGGTTCGGCCGAACTTTAAAAAAAAGTCCGGGTCCGTGTCCCGGACTTTTACCGAACTTTTCCCGGACACCGAACCCCATTGAAGTCAATGGGGACCCGAACTTTAAGGCACTAAAATGGCTCTAAAACACCAAAGGAAAGGGCTAGAGTGCTGCAAATGGCAGCAAAACGTAATTAAGAGCATGGCAAGTGCTCTGCAAACAAATGTGGATAGGGAAATAACTTAAAACAACAAAAAAAAACAGAAAAATAAAACAATGTTCTTCTTCATCTCTGAAGGACGAGGCCCATATGGAGTAGGAGGGAGGTTGAGGTGGTGGTGGATGTGGCGGTGACATAGGCGTGCGCACAGGGTGTGCTGGGTGTGCCTGGGCACACCCTAATCACCTAGGGCACATAGCATTGCCAGTGAGGAGATGGGAAAGATCTCCCTGGGACCTGCTCTGCTCTATTTCTCCTTGCCTACAGGTACATGGCCCCGATACATTACTCTCCCTGCTGGCAAACACATGCATGTGTATTTCAACTTTGGGGTGCACACCTTAATGCAATAGGCTGCGCACACCTATGGGCGGTGTAGGTGGAAGCGGCGGTGGAGGAGGACCAGGGCCGGATTAACAGCATCATGGGCTTGGTGCTGAGGATTTTGAAGGGCCTTAGGGCCGTGCCTTGCCATGCACCCAGAGGAGGAAGGGTGCAGCCATGCATGCCTAATTCAACATGGGATGCTGTCTCTGAAGCCCATAAACACATCCATGCATCGCCAACTGTCCCTCCTTGTCCGGCCTTCACGCTGTGTGGGGAGGTTCTGAGGGTGCTGCCTGGGGAAGCGAGCATAGAAGCCAGACTTCTGTGTTTACAAGTGACAGAAGAGCGGTAACAGTGAATATGGCCAACCCGGGGCCTATATAAAAGGTAGGGGCCTGGAGCTGCAGCTCCAATAGCCCCTACATTAATCTGGCCCTGAGGAGGAGGACGAGGTAGCCAACACTGCTTCTTTTCACAAATTTTAAATGAGGGTACACCCCAAAAGAGTGAGAAAGAGCAAAAATGGAACAATGGGTGGGTAAGGTCGGTATCCATTGCTATTCTGCACAAGGTACGGAAAAGTCCCGTGGGATCCATGCCTGGTTCATTTTAATGAACGTGAGCTTGTCCACATTGTCTCTGGACAGGCGGCTGCGCTTGTCTGTTATAACGCCCCCAGCCGTGCTAAATACCCGTTCAGATAATACACTGGCTGCAGGGCACGCCAGCACCTCCAAGGCGTAAAGGGCAAGCTCAGGCCATGTGCCCAATTTGGAGACCCAGAAGTTGAAGGGGGCAGACCCGTCATTCACTACATGTAGGCGTGTGCACACATACTGCTCCACCATGTTGGTAAAATGCTGCCTCCTGCTAAGACGTTCCATCTGAGCTGCTGGTGCTGCTGTTTGTTGTGGCGTGCTGACAAAGCTTTTCCACATTTCGGCCATGCTAACCCTGCCTTCTGAGGTGCTGGCGGTGCCCTGGTTGCGTTGGCGACCTCCTCCTCCTCCTCCTCTGCCTTGTGCTTCCACTGTGGCCCCGCTGTCAGATGGGAATGCCAGCAGCATGGCGTCTACCAGCGTGCGCTTGTACTCGCGCATCTTGCGATCGCGCTCCAGTGAGTGAATTAAGGACGGTACGTTGTCCTTGTAACGGGGATCCAGCAGCGTGGCCACCCAGTAATCAGCACAAGTTAGAATGTGGGCAACTCGGCGGTCGTTGTGGAGACACTGCAGCATGTAATCGCTCATGTGTGCCAGGCTGCCCAGAGGCAACGAAAGGCTGTCCTCTGTGGGAGGTGTATGGTCCGTGTCCTCTGTATCCCCCCAGCCACGCACCAGTGATGGCCATGAGCTGGCCTGGGTGCCACCCTGCTGTGAACATGGTTCCATCTCCTCCTCCAGCTCCTCCTCCTCCTCATCCTCCTCATCCTCCAGAACTGTGCCCCTGCTGGACAATTGCGTCCCTGGCGTTTGCGTGTGCAGGAACCCACCCTCGGAGCCCCTTGCGAATGACTGCCCTGAAAGCCTTGGAAATGTTACCTCTTCATCCTCCTCCTCCTCCTCATCCTGTGCCACATCCTCTTCCATCATCGCCCGAATTGTTTTTTCAAGGAGGCATAGAAGTGGGATAGTTAAGCTGAGAACGGCGTCATTGCCACTGGCCATGTTGGTGGAGTACTCAAAACAGCGCAACAAGGCACACAGGTCTCGCATGGAGGCCCAGTTATTGGTGGTGAAGTGGTGCTGTTCCGCAGAGCGACTCACGCGTGCGTGCTGCAGCTGAAACTCCACTATGGCCTGCTGCTGCTCGCACAGTCTTTCCAGCATGTGCAAGGTGGAGTTCCACCTTGTGGGCACGTCACATATGAGGCGGTGAGCGGGAAGGCCGAAGTTACGCTGCAGCGCTGCCAGGCGAGCAGCAGCAGGGTGAGAACGCCGAAAGTGCGCACAAACGGCCCGCACTTTCTGCAGCAGCTCTGACATATCGGGGTAGTTTTTAAGGAACCTCTGCACCACCAAATTCAGCACATGCGCCAGGCAAGGGATGTGCGTCAAACCGGCTAGGCCCAGAGCTGCTATGAGATTTCGCCCGTTATCGCACACCACCAGGCCGGGCTTGAGGCTCGCTGGCAGCAACCACTCATTTGTCTGCTGTTCCATGCTCCTCCACAACTCCTGCGCGGTGTGTGGTTTGTCCCCCAAACAGGCAAGTTGTAAAACTGCCTGCTGTCGTTTACCCCTGGCCGTGCTGAAGTTGGTGGTGAAGGTGTTACGCTGTCCGGATGAGGAGGCGGTAGAGGATGAGGAAGCGGAGTAGGAGGAGTTAGGAACAGGAGGCAAACTGAAGCGCCCTGCAATCCTCGGTGGTGGAAGGACATGCGCCAAATTGCTATCCGCCTCAGGCCCATCCGCCACTGCATTTACCCAGTGTGCCGTTAGGGAGATATAACGCCCCTGACCGTGCTTACTGGTCCACGTATCCGTAGTTAGGTGGACCTTGGCACAGATGGCGTTGCGCAGTGCACACCTGATTTTTTCCCCCACTTGGTTGTGCAGGGAAGGGATGGCTTGCCTGGAAAAGTAGTGGCGGCTGGGCACGACGTACTGTGGGACAGCCACCGACATAAGGTTTTTAAAACTGTGCGTCTCCACCAGACGGAATGACAGCATTTCAAAGGCCAATAATTTTGAAATGCTGGCATTCAGGGCCAGGGATCGCGGGTGGGTAGGGGGGTACTTCCTCTTCCTCTCAAGTGTTTGGGAGATGGAAAGCTGAACGCTTCCACGGGACATTGTGGAGATGGTTGTTGGTGACCCAGGTGGTGGTGTTGCTGACAGATCGTCTGTTTGCGGGGTGGCAGGTGCCGGTATCACTACAGATGTGGCTGGAGCGGCCGAGACTGCAGCAGAAGAGGAAGCAGGATGAGCCAGAGACGTTTCTTGGTTTTGAAGGTGTGTACTCCACTGCAGCTCGTGCTTTGCACTTAGATGCCTGATCATGCAGGTTGTGCTCAGGTTGAGAAGGTTCATGCCTCGCTTCAAGCTCTGATTGCACAGGGTGCAAACCACTCGTGTCCTGTCATCAGCACATTTTCTAAAGAACTTCCACGCTAGAGAACTCCTTTGAGCTGACTTTGGTGCGCTCGTTCCCTTGCTGCGTTGGGCAGTAGCGGGCGTAGTGTCTAGGGCACGGCCGCTCCGCTTCTGCACCCTGCTCCCTCTTCTGCTGTGCTGGTGGCTCTGTGCGACCACCGCCTCTTCCTCCAAACTACTCAGTTCACCTGCATGACGTTCATTCCATGTGGGGTCGAGGACCTCATCGTCCTCCACATCATCTTCCACCCAGTCTTCACCCCTGCCCTCCTTGTCGGTCTCCACAATGCTGAACGCCGCAGCAGTTGGCACCTGCGTTTCGTCATCATCGGAGACGTGCTGCGATGATCCTTGCATGTACTCATCTTGAGGAATAAGTGGTTGGGCATCGCTGCACTCAATCTCTTCCACTTCTGGGGCAGGGCTAGGTGGATGGCCCTGGGAAACCCTGCTGACAGAGTCCTCAAAAAGAATAAGAGACTGCTGTATGGCTTGGGGCTCAGACTGCTGGCCTGATTTGCAAGGGGGTGAGGTGAAAGACGGTTGGACATTGGCTGCAGGTGCCAACTCTGACCTTTCTGCAGTAGACTGGGTGGGAGACAATGTGAAGGAACTGGAGGCACTGTCAGCAGCAAACCAATCTACTATCGCCTCAACTTGTTCTGGCCTCATCACTTCTAGGGGCGTTTGATGCCCTACCAAATACTGATGCAGGTTCTGTCGCCTACTCACACTTGAGGAAGGTGTTTCACTTGTGCGTGTAGCTGGCACAGATCGACCATGTCCTCTCCTTGCAACAGGAGCTCTACCAGCAGCACCACGACCCAGGCCACGGCCCTTATTTGACGGTCTCCTCATATTTCTGTAATTTAAGATCTTGCCCTAGAAAGGTTTTTATTGAATAGCGGAATAGAAAATATGATCCAAAAAAAGTGTATGTATATCACACGTACACAACCACACTAGGCCCCAATTACTATTGTTTGTACCCCTAAAAGGCTAGATGAGGAGTAGGGGGAGTATGGAACAGGCAGCACCCTCAAACCTTCAGAAGTATGAGATGAACCCCAACAACTTGGAAAGGTGGATCTCTCTCACACGTACCGACACAGACTATCCCGCAATTCAATTGATCCTCAAAGGTTTTTATTGAATAGCGGAATAGGAAATATGATCAAAAAAAGTGTATGTATCTCGCACGTACACAACCACACTAGGCCCCAATTACTATTGTTTGTACCCCTAAAAGGCTAGATGAGGAGTAGGGGGGGTATGGAACAGGCAGCACCCTCAAACCTTCAGAAGTATGAGATGAACCCCAACAACTTGGAAAGGTGGATCTCTCTCACACGTACCGACACAGACTATCCCGCAATTCAATTGATCCCCAAAGGTTTTTATTGAATAGCGGAATAGGAAATATGATCAAAAAAAGTGTATGTATCTCACACGTACAGAAACACACTAGGCCCCAATTACTATTGTTTGTACACCTAAAAGGATGGATGAGGAGGAGGAGGAGTATGGAACAGGCAGCACCCTCAAAGCTTCAGAAGTATGAGATGAACCCCAAAAACTTGGAAAGGTGGATCTCACACGTACCGACACAGACTATCCCGCAATTTAATTGATCCCCAAAGGTTTTTATTGAATAGCGGAATAGGAAATATGATCAAAAAAAGTGTATGTATCTCGCACGTACAGAAACACACTAGGCCCCAATTACTATTGTTTGTACACCTAAAAGGATGGATGAGGAGGAGGAGGAGTATGGAACAGGCAGCACCCTCAAAGCTTCAGAAGTATGAGATGAACCCCAAAAACTTGGAAAGGTGGATCTCACACGTACCGACACAGACTATTCCGCAATTTAATTGATCCCCAAAGGTTTTTATTGAATAGCGGAATAGGAAATATGATCAAAAAATGTGTATGTATCTCACACGTACAGAAGCACACTAGGCCCCAATTACTATTGTTTGTACACCTAAAAGGATGGATGAGGAGGAGGAGGAGTATGGAACAGGCAGCACCCTCAAAGCTTCAGAAGTATGAGATGAACCCCAAAAACTTGGAAAGGTGGATCTCACACGTACCGACACAGACTATTCCGCAATTTAATTGATCCCCAAAGGTTTTTATTGAATAGCGGAATAGGAAATATGATCAAAAAATGTGTATGTATCTCACACGTACAGAAGCACACTAGGCCCCAATTACTATTGTTTGTACACCTAAAAGGATGGATGAGGAGGAGGAGGAGTATGGAACAGGCAGCACCCTCAAAGCTTCAGAAGTATGAGATGAACCCCAAAAACTTGGAAAGGTGGATCTCACACGTACCGACACAGACTATCCCGCAATTTAATTGATCCCCAAAGGTTTTTATTGAATAGCGGAATAGGAAATATGATCAAAAAAAGTGTATGTATCTCGCACGTACACAACCACACTAGGCCCCAATTACTATTGTTTGTACCCCTAAAAGGCTAGATGAGGAGTAGGGGGGGTATGGAACAGGCAGCACCCTCAAACCTTCAGAAGTATGAGATGAACCCCAACAACTTGGAAAGGTGGATCTCTCTCACACGTACCGACACAGACTATCCCGCAATTCAATTGATCCTCAAAGGTTTTTATTGAATAGCGGAATAGGAAATATGATCAAAAAAAGTGTATGTATCTCGCACGTACACAACCACACTAGGCCCCAATTACTATTGTTTGTACCCCTAAAAGGCTAGATGAGGAGTAGGGGGGGTATGGAACAGGCAGCACCCTCAAACCTTCAGAAGTATGAGATGAACCCCAACAACTTGGAAAGGTGGATCTCTCTCACACGTACCAACACAGACTATCCCCCAATTTAACTGATCCCCAAAGGTTTTTGATTAAATAGCGGAATAGAAAATATGATCCCAAAAAAGTGTATGTATATCACACGTACACAACCACACTAGGCCCCAATTACTATTGTTTGTACCCCTAAAAGGCTAGGAGTAGGGGGGAGTATGGAACAGGCAGCACCCTCAAACCTTCAGAAGTATGAGATGAACCCCAACAACTTGGAAAGGTGGATCTCTCTCACACGTACCAACACAGACTATCCCCCAATTTAACTGATCCCCAGAGGTTTTTGATTAAATAGCGGAATAGAAAATATGATCCCAAAAAAGTGTATGTATATCACACGTACACAACCACACTAGGCCCCAATTACTATTGTTTGTACCCCTAAAAGGCTAGGAGTAGGGGGAGTATGGAACAGGCAGCACCCTCAAACCTTCAGAAGTATGAGATGAACCCCAACAACTTGGAAAGGTGGATCTCTCTCACACGTACCAACACAGACTATCCCCCAATTTAACTGATCCCCAAAGGTTTTTGATTAAATAGCGGAATAGAAAATATGATCCCAAAAAAGTGTATGTATATCACACGTACACAACCACACTAGGCCCCAATTACTATTGTTTGTACCCCTAAAAGGCTAGGAGTAGGGGGAGTATGGAACAGGCAGCACCCTCAAACCTTCAGAAGTATGAGATGAACCCCAACAACTTGGAAAGGTGGATCTCTCTCACACGTACCAACACAGACTATCCCCCAATTTAACTGATCCCCAGAGGTTTTTGATTAAATAGCGGAATAGAAAATATGATCCCAAAAAAGTGTATGTATATCACACGTACACAACCACACTAGGCCCCAATTACTATTGTTTGTACCCCTAAAAGGCTAGGAGTAGGGGGAGTATGGAACAGGCAGCACCCTCAAACCTTCAGAAGTATGAGATGAACCCCAACAACTTGGAAAGGTGGATCTCTCTCACACGTACCAACACAGACTATCCCCCAATTTAACTGATCCCCAAAGGTTTTTGATTAAATAGCGGAATAGAAAATATGATCCCAAAAAAGTGTATGTATATCACACGTACACAACCACACTAGGCCCCAATTACTATTGTTTGTACCCCTAAAAGGCTAGGAGTAGGGGGAGTATGGAACAGGCAGCACCCTCAAACCTTCAGAAGTATGAGATGAACCCCAACAACTTGGAAAGGTGGATCTCTCTCACACGTACCAACACATACTATCCCCCAATTTAACTGATCCCCAGAGGTTTTTGATTAAATAGCGGAATAGAAAATATGATCCCAAAAAAGTGTATGTATATCACACGTACACAACCACACTAGGCCCCAATTACTATTGTTTGTACCCCTAAAAGGCTAGGAGTAGGGGGAGTATGGAACAGGCAGCACCCTCAAACCTTCAGAAGTATGAGATGAACCCCAACAACTTGGAAAGGTGGATCTCTCTCACACGTACCAACACAGACTATCCCCCAATTTAACTGATCCCCAGAGGTTTTTGATTAAATAGCGGAATAGAAAATATGATCCCAAAAAAGTGTATGTATATCACACGTACACAACCACACTAGGCCCCAATTACTATTGTTTGTACCCCTAAAAGGCTAGGAGTAGGGGGGAGTATGGAACAGGCAGCACCCTCAAACCTTCAGAAGTATGAGATGAACCCCAACAACTTGGAAAGGTGGATCTCTCTCACACGTACCAACACAGACTATCCCCCAATTTAACTGATCCCCAAAGGTTTTTGATTAAATAGCGGAATAGAAAATATGATCCCAAAAAAGTGTATGTATATCACACGTACACAACCACACTAGGCCCCAATTACTATTGTTTGTACCCCTAAAAGGCTAGATGAGGAGTAGGGGGAGTATGGAACAGGCAGCACCCTCAAACCTTCAGTATGAGATTGTGTTCACTGTACCCCACAAAGATTGAGTTCACTGCACCCCACAATGATTGTGTTCACTGCACCCCACAAAGATTGTGTTCACTGCACCTCACAAAGATTGTGTTCACTGTACCCCCCAAAGATTTTGTTCACTGCACCCCACAAAGATTCTGTTCACTGTACCCCACAAAGATTGTGTTCACTGCACCCCAAAAAGATTGTGTTCACTGCACCCCAAAAAGGATGTTGTTCACTGCACCCCAAAAAGGATGTTGTTCACTCCACCCCAAAAAGATTGTGTTCACTGCACCCCACAAAGATTGTGTTCACTGCACCCCAAAAAGATTGTGTTCACTGCACCCCAAAAATGATTTTGTTCACTGCACCCCAAAAAGGATTTTGTTCACTGCACCCCAAAAAGGATGTTGTTCACTCCACCCCAAAAAGATTGTGTTCACTGCACCCCAAAAAGATTGTGTTCACTGCACCCCACAAAGGATTTTGTTCACTGCACCCCAAAAAGATTGTGTTCACTGCACCCCAAAAAGGATGTTGTTCACTGCACCCCAAAAAGGATTTTGTTCACTGCACCCCAAAAAGATTGTGTTCACTGCACCCCACAAAGGATTTTGTTCACTGCACCCCACAAAGATTGTGTTCACTGCACACCAAAAAGGATTGTGTTCACTGCACCCCAAAAAGATTTTGTTCACTGCACCCCAAAAAGATTGTGTTCACTGCAGCCCAAAAAGATTGTGTTCACTGCAGCCCAAAAAGATTGTGTTCACTGCAGCCCAAAAAGATTGTGTTCACTGCAGCCCAAAAAGATTGTGTTCACTGCAGCTCACACACAGAAAAATGGATGTGGATCACTGACACCTGCCTATCTCCAATCCCACACCACACAGCAATATCGATTGTAGTTTGTAGAACACAGTTTCCCTAAAATTCAGCAGACTCTGTCCCTAACAGGATTGAGAAGAGATCGTAGATCAGGATTGAGTGCAGATTCACCCCACCCCCCACACAGCAATATCGATTGTAGTTTGTAGAACACAGTTTCCCTAAAATTCAGCAGACTCTGTCCCTAACAGGATTGAGAAGAGATCGTAGATCAGGATTGAGTGCAGATTCACCCCACCCCCCACACAGCAATATCGATTGTAGTTTGTAGAACACAGTTTCCCTAAAATTCAGCAGACTCTGTCCCTAACAGGATTGAGAAGAGATCGTAGATCAGGATTGAGTGCAGATTCACCCCACCCCCCACACAGCAATATCGATTGTAGTTTGTAGAAGACACTGACCCTATATAATTCAGCAGACTCTATCCCTAAAATGCCTACAACTCGCCCTGCCTAAACACTCCGACCTGTCCCTCAATTCTATCCGGACACAAATGGTTTTTTCCTGCCTATCTTTCCCTAATCAGCAGCCAGCACGTTGATGTGTGCTCTCTGTCCCTGAATCTAAGCAGCATAATGACGCCGCTGCGGCTGCCTCGAACTTATAAAGACTTGGTCACATGCTTCAGACGGCCAATCACAGCTACTGAGACATTTGCAGGCATGGCTGGGATGGCTTAAGGCACACCAGTTAAACGATTGTTGATTGGCTGTTGAAAGCCCGCCATGAAAAGAGCGCCAAAGCATGCAAAACCCGGAAATAAAACGACCGAACACGGATTTTTACCCGAACATACAGTAAAGTGTCCGTGTACAAAAAATCCAATTATTCGGTACGAACACGAATAATACAGTCCGTGTTCGCTCAACACTACAAGGGACACATCGCACTGAAGGTAAGTAATACCATAGCTCCCAACTGTTCCTGATTTCAAGGGACTGTCCCTGATTTGGAACAATGTCGCTCTGTCCCCTTTTCCTCCTTATTTGTCCCTCAATTTGGTCTGATCTATATAGTTGTATATAAAATCCACTTTTTATCTTTCAGAAAATGTTTCCCAGTACTAAAACTTTCATCCTATTTCTAAATTGTTGCATTTGTAAATTTCAAAAGCCAGCATAAAGGAATAGTAGTGGTCATAGCAGGGGGTGTGCCCTATGCCTACAAACGTTTGCTAATATATGTTCCATCTCAAAAAGGTGGGAGCTATGAGAAAAACACTTTTTTTCTTTTTTAAGTAAACCTTTATTTTAAAGTTGAACTCTAGGCAGATATGAAATATATAAATCATTGAAGCTCTGTCATCAATAATTATTAATAATAAAACAATATTTGTATTTTTTAAATGCAAGTAGTGAAAAGTTTACAAGACGAGGGGAATTCAATAAGGCTGCTTGCTAATGCGTTCATGAAGCACCTGTGGCACTTTTGGCTCTGAGCGAGTATAGTGTGCGTCCAGGTGTCCTGCTATCACACTGCCCCCCTCCTGTGACATTGCCCCCCTCCTGTCACAGTGCCCTCCTCCTGTAGCACTGCACCCCTCCTGTCACACTGCGCCTCTCCTGTCACAAAGCCCCCCTCCTGTCACAGTGCCCCCCTCCTGTCACAGTGCCATTCTCCTATCACTCTGCCTGCCTCCTGTCACTTTACCCCTTTTCTGTCACCCTGCCCCCCACATCTCACACTGCCCCCCTCCTGTCACAATGCCCCTCTCCTGTAAACCTGCCCCCCTCCTGTCACACTGCCCCCTTCCTGTCACACTGCCCCCAACCTCCTACACTACCCCCCCTCCTGTCACAGTCCCCCCCCCCCTCCTGTCACACTGCCCAGATACTCCTCTCCTTTCACAATGCGCTCCTGCCCCAATGGCAGATGTGGCAGGGGGATTGGATGGGGCTGGCAAGATGTACCTTTACCTATGTAGACAAAAAACTTGCACCGGCACTGGGTATACGTTACAGTATGCAAGTGTGTGCCTCCAGCTTATATAGTGGAAGCTTAACTGGATTTTCTTTATGACATACTACAAATTGGTATTTATCAACCAGAGGTCAAAGTCAAAATGAACAGGCTGCATGTAATTCTACAGTAGCTCCCTGAAAATATTAGTTTGTATCCCTCTTATCAACAGACTGCAGAGTTTTGTTGTAAGCTTTCCATTCTCCTGTGCCACTATGGGGGAGATTTCCTAAAATTGGACAGTGCAAAATGTGGTGCAGCTCTGCACAGAAACCAATCAACTTCCAGGTTTTAGCCCAGGTTCACACGGAGGCTGTTTTGAAATTGTGCGAATTCAAGCCATCATTTCAGTCCGACTTCAGGGGCGATTTCACAGACATCTGTGCGGATTCCTGCACAGACGTCTATGGAAATCGCTCCCCGAAGTCGCCAAAAGTAGTACAGAAACTAATTTTAAGAATCAGTGCGGCGCGGAAAGCTCGGCGTCACACCGTTTTGGTCGGTGCAATTGGCTCCAATTTGACATGCGATTTCACATGTCAAATCGCATGTCAATACAGACTAATGTGAGCGTGGGCTTATTTTCAAAGCTTAATTGCACAAGCTGAAGTAAGAAGCTGATTGGCTACCATGCGCAACTCCACCAGATTCTAAATGCTCTAGTTTTAGTAAATCTCCTCCAATGTGTCAGACTGTGACAAGGATAACAGAGTGTGAGCTCAATGAATTACATGTGTAAAGAATTGTGTGCTCCATGTAAATGAGTAAAACACCTATTTCTGGACATAACATGGGAGAGTTACTAAAGCTGGTGCACTCAGAAGCTGATTGGCTACCGTGCACAGCTGCACCAGATTCTAACTACAGCTTGTTCAATTAAGCTTTGACAATAAGACTCGGTTCACATTGGTAGGCTGCGGAATCCTGCAATCCCTGTGCAGGTTCCTGCATCGCACCTGACTCTCAGGCAGTTTACGTTGCCATATGCTGGGGGTGTCAATACAAAGTTAATGACACCCTCAGATCAGTTCGCATATTGCAGTGCGAACTATTAATTCGAACAGGAATCGGATCAAAAAAGGGTCTTGCACGAGTTTGGTCTGGATGCGATGAATATTCAGCCATACAATCTGTATAGCTGAATTTGCATCTCACAGACATCGCAAGTGATTTGCACAGCAACGCAGCACGAATCACATGCGATGTCTGGCATCACTAGAGTGTGAACCGGCTCTAAAACAGGGAAGCCGTTTGGTTTCTATGCAGAGCTGCACCCAATTTTGAACTTCGCATTCTTAGTAAATCAACCCCAATGTTTACATGTAGCAATTTTAAGAGTTAGGATTTTTTTTTCTACATATCTCTTTCAAATAGACAGGAAGTTATAGTTTCCCTTTAATAAAGTGGAACAAATCATCAAACAGATTTTCACCACAGCTTATCATGAATATTATCAGCCACTAAAAATAAAATATACTGAGTGACTTTTGTAAACCTGTTAATGGTTCCTAAGCATGCTTCCCTTTCCTTGTCCATCTCGGCTCTCTTCTATGGTCCCCTGTTCCGTTAATCCTCGCAATCATTTCTGAGCTGACATTCTGCACAGGGGCTTTACTTTTTAAAAGTAGATTAAACTACAACAGACCTGCAATAAAACTGGCTTTTAATAGACCATTTAAACTCCTTAGCTGTACTATATCCCTGTTCACATGAAAAAAAAGGTTTTATTGAAATCTCTTCATGCAGAAAAGAATAACGTCCACCTGAGAACTTTATACATTATGGCATCTGGATCCTGTGTTTGAGAACCCATCTAAATCAGAACTATAGAAAATCAGTCTGTACTTTGGCATAATTTAGAAAAAATATACATATATCTGCAGCACCGATATTTTACTTTGTGGCATTACGGTTAATTTTGGCTTCTGGCTTGGGTATCCTGATAGTATGAGGATGCCATGACTCCCATCAATTAGAGCGCTCTAACTTATTTTCTAAATTATTAATATTTGGTGGTTCCCAGAGGACCTCAATAATCAGGAAGGTATAAAACTCTCCAAAAGACTAAAAGCTCCAGTATTATGTAATGAATACTGGTATCCTCATTCCCAGTTTGGACCTACTTTATCAATACTCTGACCATGTGTTGGCAAACACAACATTCAAAGCTTACAGCCACATGGATATTGTGCAACCTTTAAGTGCAACCATGGACAAAAAAACAAATTATATAAAACGATGCAACCCATCACTAGAATCAACACAGCAGGTAACAGTTTCTTTTTTTTTTTTTACCTGTTAATCCTGCCATAAGAAGCAATATTTTTCCACTTTCTTTAATAGAATGACAATGATATTCATTCTGCTGGGAAATCACTGCAGTGTTGTCACCTTGTGGTCGGGGAAGTTTTATATATACAAAAAGTCCCAAATACAACTTCTCCTGCGATTGGGAGTGGACTCGGGAAGGATGTGCTACATCTTCATCTTAGTTATATGAGGATAAGCCTCCTCTTGCTACCCTCTAAAGCAGGGGTGGGGAACCTATGGTTCGGGGGCCGTATGCGGCCCCCGAAGTAATCTGGTCCGGCCCCCCATGCAGCTGAGTCTGTGTCTCTCAGCTGATCTATCAGAATGGAGCCGATGCTTCCTGTATAGTTCCTGCTCAGTTATGACAGTCTGAGTGAGTCACAGGCGGAGTGATATTAAATGCACTCCGCCTGTGACCAATACAGGAAACATCACCTCTTCCTCCAGCGTGGCGCTGCTACACTTCTCCTAGCCAGCATTTCCCGCCAGCAGCATACACAGCAGTACCAGCCAGAGCCAGCAGTACCAGCCAGAGTCAGCAGTACTCGCAGCAGTACACACAGCAGTACCAGCCAGAGTCAGCAGTACCTACAACAGTACCAGCCAGCAGTACCTACAACACAGTATGAGCCAGCAGTACCCACAGCAATACCAGCCAGCAGTACATACCAGCAGTACCAGCCTGAGCCAGCAGTACCAGCCTGAGCCAGCAGTACCAGCCAGCAGTACCCACAGCACAGTACCAGCCTGAGCCAGCAGTACCAGCCAGCAGTACCTACAGCAGTATCAGCCTGAACCAGCAGTACCATCCAGCAGTACTCACAGCACAGTACAAGCCAGCAGAACCAGCCTGAGCCAGCAGTACCCACAGCAGTACCAGCCAGCTATACCCACCAGCAGTACCTGCCAGTAGTTCTTTTCAAAACTTACCACCACAAAAAAGTCGTCTGCGCTCCAGACTGACAGATTCAAACCTGGAAAACCTGTTGCGAGTAGCAACATCATCAATACCAGCTAACATCACACACCTCACCAAAGAGAAGCAGTTGCAGCCATCACATTAGGGGTGAGTTAATTAAATGTTTGACCAAATATAACAGGCTAATTTTTAAGGTGATAATTTTGTACGGCCCCCGAATGGTTTTATAAATACCCAAATGGCCCTTGGCAGAAAAAAGGTTCCCCACCCCTGCTCTAAAGACTGGGGAAGTCTGATAGTCTGGAACCACAAGAAAAAGAAAGAAGGGGCGCACCGACCTAGTGCATTATCCTAAAACCATATTTTAATATAGAAAACGGTAAGTATTATACTCACATATATACAATTGAATAAAAGCTCATCACAAGGTACATCATCAAGATTCCTCGCATAGTACGAATGTGACGCTCAGTCCATAGTCCAACAAATAGCAAAACAGGAGGTGAAGATCCAATTGGCTAACACGTTTCAAGGTTCAACCTCTTCCTCAGAGCCAAGAAGACTAATGCTCTCACCCCACTTAAAAAGCAAATGACATAAGGAGTGCCCTGAAGTGGGCATTTCTCCCATGCCCCTTAGGGATGGGGTATACTCTTTCATCTGTCACGTGGTCTCCATTGTTCTATGCTTTATATAAAGATATACAGATAAGCTTACAAACACATGATTATGACAATAATCCCCCAATGGCTTGTAGATTCCCAACTTAGACAGGGCAAGAGAGCCTGCTTGAAGTGTAATACATTGCTTGCAGTAAAGCGGAGGGACACACAGAATGTTTTCATTCTGTCCTCCATTCACGCAGATACGAAAGTCCAAATTGCAACGGTGACTGGTGTTGTTGAGAAGCCCCTCTGTGTCCATGAATATAACCTTAACATGGGATTAATTGCCCATAAGACCAGACGCTGGTACAAGAAAGTCTCTGTATACCTATTCCATATGGCACTGCGGAACGCTTATATGCTATACAAAGCGTCAGGAAGAAGTGTATCCTAAAATTTCAGGAAGAGATCATCACAGACCTGTATCCAGAAGGTGCTGTGGCCCAAATTCACAATCCAGATGCAGTGAGCCGGCTGCATGAGAGGCATTTGCCTGATGTCCTCACTGGTACCCCTACCCAAAGAGCACCCCAAAGAAGATGTGTCTGTAGAAAACGCAGATTTAGGCGGGACACCCACTTTTTTTTCCCTCCTGTCCTGGCCAACCTGGTCTCTGCATCAGGGACTGTTTCTGTCGCTACCACACACTAGTAGAGTATTAGTATAGGGTACAGCACGGCACAGTCTAGGGCACACTTTCACACAGGGTCTCGAAAGTAGGGATGCACTGATCCAATATTAGGATCCGGGCCGATCCGGTTTTGCTGAGTCCCGGCTCAGCCGTCCCTTACTTGCACAGAGCCGCCGATCCACGGGCCGATCCGGAGTCCCAGCTCAGCCGTCAAAGTTTTCAGTCTTTTTTCATTTATATCGCAAAAAATAAAATCCGCAGAGGTGATAAAATACCACCAAAAGAAAGCTCTATTTGTGGGAAAAGAAAAGACATACATTTTGTTTGGGTACAGCACTGCATGACCGCGCAATTACCAGTTAAATTCAGGCAGTGCCAAATTACAAAAAATGGCCTGGTCATTAAGGAGGTAAAACCTTCCGGTCCTTAAGTGGTTAAAATGTTACTAAACCCACAACAGTAAAATCAGTGTGTATATGCAGTAAAGCATGCTATGTTATATTAACCTAAGGGGTTAATCCTCCACATTGTGTAAAAAAGCAGTTTGAGCCTGTCTTCTCTGATTTTCCCTTCTTTTACTGTCCCCAATCCATCTCCTTATAGTACAGAGCCCTAGTAGGCACTCCGCACATGCTCAGTTTGGTGTGTATTGCTAGAGAGTTTTTGTTTTTTGGGTAGGGTGCATGTGATCAGCACAGGGCCAATCAGCATTGTCCAGACAGAATGTCAGGTGTCATGCAGCCTTATAGGACAGTCAGAGGAGAATGAAAACTCCTCCTACAAGCTTTTTACCAGTGCTCAGCCAGACACAGATAGAAGTCACAAGACTGCTATATACTAATGAGAAAAGGTATTTAGCAGTTTATATTTGCTAAATAAATGCATTTCCATGTTCTGTGTACTGTGGAAGACTAGATATAATGAATGCAGGCTCCTGTAAACCATACGAATAAAAACTGAATGTTGTATGAACCCGTTATGTATGAGATGTAAAAAAAACAAAAAAAAAAATCTTTACTCACCTCCATGTTGCAGCATCTGTGTGATGCTGCAGCTATCCCACACCAATAACTGAGCTATAACATGACTGCTGATCGCTCAGTTCTCGGTCTGCTCTGAGCTGTGACTATTAGTCACTACTCTCCACGCCGCTTAGTGGAGCACTGGGCTGGGGAGGGAGCGGGCACGGTTGGCTCTGGCTCCCAGCTGTGTGCTGAAAAGCAGAGCCAGTGCTCAGTCAAGCAGTGGGGTAGATCCTGATCATATTTTTGGGATCAGGCAGTGGGGTGGATCATGACAATATTGTCAGGATCCTTCCAGCGCCTGCTGCGGCTCTGCCCCTTCAGCTGATAGCAGGTTAGAAATAAAGCTTTGGCCATACTTCTCTTTTAACTGCCACTATACTGGCAGGAATAACGGTAGTACAACTATGTAACAGGGGGGACAATATTTTACTGCTTTTATGTCATTCTCATGTTTATAAATGACTCATTCCTTTAATGGTAACTGTGGTTAAAGGAAAAAAAAAAAAGAAAAACTGACTTACTTATTGCCTGGATTTTCCCTGGTGACATGTACTGCATCAGCTGGCTGTTTCTTAACAGCATCCTGCATGACCGAGGTCTGCAATTAAAATGAAATCGGTAAGTTTACTGCAAGCCCCGTAGAGGACAGACACATAGTTCAAATCTTTATGTCACAGTAAATATTCAGAATATTAAACATAAATATTCAGAAACAATCTTTCACCCAGCCTGACTTTTAGCAAGGGTTCTAGAGGAAAGAGAAAAGACATTTTCTGATTTGTTCATGAATTCAGCCTCTGGCTGAGTTAAACCTCTAATGATTTAGGATCAAAGGATGAAATAGGATTTCAGATTTGATGTAAGTGTATTATCTAATGAAGCAGAAGAACGAGTGAGAAGGAAGAAATAATATAAAATCTCATAGTTAATATATGAAAACAATATCACATCAATACCTGGCAGCTGTAAAAGTAGGAGACGCATCAACCTTTTAAATGTCATTCTAGTGATGTAAGTAGAAGCTGATGGCAAGCTTTCTGGTGACTTGCATGCTATCCTGCTGTTTGCTACGCTTTATAAAGACCAAAGACATCTAAAATGTAGAGGTGGTACCCGAAGCTAAAACATTTCCCATGCGCTTGTGTTCATATTTCCTCCTGAGCAATCAGATAGAGAGACAGCCAAAAATCCAGGAGATGCATTGCAAGATACACCCCAGTCAAACGTGAAGATTTGGTATTTAAATTCACACAGTGGGAAGTCTACCTGCTGATTGAATATATTTTTTATCTTGGCGTTCATCTTATGCAAAATGGCTTCCCTGCTATTCAAAGACCTACATTTGTCAGTATCACTGTAATGCTTAATGGCTTGTGTAGCTGTACAGGTGGTATAGACTACATTAATCAGTCACGGCACATGCTCGGCATAACTTTTACCATTCTCAGAAGCTGGTAATAATGCTGACCTTGTTCAACGTCCTTCTAACCTAGCATTGCAGAATATGTATGGGGATAAAAAACAACAAACCAAAATTCCCAGCTCACATACCAGCAAACCTACGACAAACCGAATTGACCCTAACAGCTCACGTTAAAACCAAGGGGTTTAGTTTGCACATATTGCCATTTGTTTAATACAGTATCTCACAAAAGTGAGTACACCCCTCACATTTTTTGTAAATATTTTATTCTATCTTTTCATGTGACAACACTGAAGAAATGATACTTTGCTATAATGTAAAGTAGTGAGTGAACAGCTTGTATAACAGTGTAAATTTGCTGTCCCCTCAAAATAACTTAACGCACAGCAATTAATGTCTAAATCCCTGGAAACAAAAGTGAGTACACCCCTAAGTGAAAATGTCCAAATTGGGCCCAAAGTGTCAATATTGTGTGTGACCACCATTGTTTTCCAGCACTGCCTTAACCCTCTTGGGCACGGAGTTCACCAGCGCTTCACAGGCTGCCACTGGAGTCCTCTTCTACTCCTCTATAACAACATCACGGAGTTGGTGGATGTTAGAGACCTTCTTTTTGAGGATGTGACCCACAGATGCTAAATAGGGTTTAGGTTTGGAGACATGCTTGACCAGTCCATTACCTTTACCGTCAGCTTCTTTAGCAAGACAGTGGTTCTCTTTGAAGGGGGGGTTTTGGGTCGTTATCATGTTGGAATACTGCCCTGCGGTCCAGTCTCCGAAGGGAGGGGATCATGCTCTGCTTCAGTATGTCACATGTTGGCATTCATGGTTCCCTCAATGAAAATGAACTGTAGCTCCCCAGTGCCGGCAGCACTCATGCAGCCCCAGACCATGACACTCACACCACCATGCTTGACTGCAGGCAAGACACACTTGTCTTTGTACTCCTCACCTGGTTGCCACCACACATGCTTGACACCATCTGAACCAAATAAGTTTATCTTGGTCTCATCAGACCACAGGACATGGTTCCAGTAATCCATGTCCTTAGTCTGCTTATCTTCAGGAAACTGTTTGCAGGCTTTCTTGTGCATCATCTTTAGAAGAGGCTTCCTTCTGGGATCATTGCCATGCAGACCAATTAGATGAAGTGTGCGGCGTATGGTCTGAGCACTGACAGGCTGACCCCCCACCACTTCAACCTTCGCAGCAAAGCTGGCAGCACTCATTTGTCTATTTCCCAAAGATAACCTCTGGATATGACGCTGAGCACGTGCACTCAACTTCTTTGGTCGACCATGGCAAAGCCTGTTCTGAGTGGAACCTGTCCTGTATGGTCTTGGCCACTGTGCTGCAGCTCAATTTCAGGGTATTGACAATCTTCTTATAGCCTAGGCCATCTTTATATAGAGCAACAATTCTTTTCTTTCAGCTCCTCAGAGAGTTCTCAGCCATGAGGTGCCATGTTGAACTTCTAGTGACCAGTATGAGAGAGTGAGAGCAGCGATAACACCAAATTGAACACACCTGCTCCCAATTCACACCTGATACCTTGTAACACTAACGAGTCACATGACAGCAGGGAGGGAAAATGGCTAATTTGGGCCCAATTTGGACATTTTCACTTAGCAGTGTACTCACTTTTGTTGCCAGCAGTTTAGACAGTATTGTGTTAAGTTATTTTGAGGGGACAGCAAATTTACACTATTATATAAGCTGTACACTCACTACTTTACATTGTAGCAACGTGTCATTTCACTTTATGTATGGTGACACCTAGATGACCATGAGATTAAATGCTGCAGTTTCATTTAGATTCCCTGCTGAACCTGGCTCAGTAAATGTCTAAGGTCATAACAGTAGTAAGATGTGCCTGCAGCAAAGTGCAACTTTTAATCTTCACAATGATTTCTGTGTTTCTACACAGTTACATGGAATCTAGACCTAAAGGGCTCCGACTGAACCCTACCCAATCATTTAACTGCCAAGGGCCAAACTTGCAGTGGGCAGTACAGATTGTGGCATTTGACAGCTAAAAGTCAGGAGATCACATCCTGTACCAGTAAGGGGTAGGACTACGTCTCGAATTGGAAGTTGAGACCATGGAGTTGATTTACTAAAACTGGAGAGTGCAAAATCTGGTGGCCAATCAGCTTCTAACATCATCTTGTTCAATTAAGCTTTTACAAAAAATAAAACTAGAAGCGGATTGGTTTCTATGCAGAGCTGCACCAGATTTTGCAATCTCTAGTTTTAGTAAATCAGCCTCCGTGTGTTCAGCCTATGTCTAGGGTCCAAGGAGCTCCACAGGGATACAGAGGTCAATTTAAAGGCTAACACAAGGAATTGCAGGCACTATAAAGGTATCTGTGTATCAGCACCATTTTTACTTTAGGTATTGCTTAGCTAGGTTAGGTTCACATTTAAGCTTAACTCTTGTCAGTTTACAAAAAATGTCATGTGGATGTCCCCATTTATGTTCAGTATCTAATGCTTGTTTAGTTTAACTACCTTCCATCCGTGCTATAGCCGAAGTACGGCTGCAGCGCGGACTCACATTTTCGGGAGGCCGTCTTTAAACGGCCTCCCAGACACAGAGCCTGGGGAAAATCTGTGTCGGCCGTGTCCCTTGGACACAGCCGATCACAGATCGTGGTGAATGGCCAATCACAGCGGCCATTCACCACGTGATCGGACCGTCCAATGAGAGATGATCTCGTATGTAAACATATGAAATCATCTCTCAACGCCAGCGCTCCTTCCTCACACAGAGACTGCAGTGTGAGGAAGAGCAGAGCCGATCAGCCACCATCAATGCCCACAGTGCCCGCCATCAGTGCCCCCCATCAGTGCCCACAATCAGTGCCCATAGTGCTGCCAGTCAGTGCCCATCAGTGCCTGCTCATCTAGGCACTGATGAGCACTGACTGGCAGCACTATGTGCTCATCAGTGCCGCCCATCAGTGCTCATCAGTGCCACCCGTCAGTGTCAATCAGTGCCACCCGCCAGTGCCCATCAATGCGGCCCATCAGTGCCGCCCATCAGTGCCGCTTCTCAGTGCCCAGCAGTGCCACCTCTCAGTGCCCAGCAGTGCCACCTCTCAGTGCCCAGCAGTGCCGCCTCTCAGTGCCCAGCAGTGCCGCCTATCGGTGCTGCCTATCAGTGCTCATCAGTGCTGCATATTAGTACCTCCTCATCAGTGCCACCTCATCAGTGCCACCTCATCAGTGCCACCTCATCAGTGCCCATAAGTGCCACCTCATCAGTGCCCATCAGTGCAGCCTATCAGTGCCCATCAGTGCAGCCTCATCAGCGCACATCAGTGAAGGAGAAAAATGTATTTATTTTCAAAATTTACTCGCAGAAAATAAGAAAAACTTTTTTTTTTTTTTAAATTTTCTGTCTTTTTTCTTTTTTTTTGTAAAAAATAAAAAACCCAGAGATGATTAAATACCACCAAAAGAAAGCTCTATTTGTGTGAAAAAAATGATAAAAATTTCATATGGGTACAGTGTAGCATGACCGCGCAATTGTCATTCAAAGTGTGAGAGCACTGAAAGCAAAAAATTGGTCTGGATGGGAAGGGGGTTTAAGTGCACAGAAGGCAAGTGGTTAAGGTGAATATAAAAGAGAGTATTACATACCTTAATCCATGGGGCCAGCAGCCATCACATTGCTTTGTATATGATGACAAGAGGGCTTGCACAAATTCCAGGGTGGAAGCAAAGAGTGCCTGTTGCTACAGGACTAAGTATTCCTCACTATTACATTTCCTAGACTAAAGGAGTATAAGATACAGAATACATGCGGATGCCCCCCACTTTATATTAAGTATCCAATGCTCATTTAGTCTATGGTGAATATAAAAAGGAGTATTACATACCTTAATCCAACATTCTGCAGGCTTCCTTCCCACAGGTTCCCAGAACTGACAACAGCTCCCACAAAGCCGAATGTCTCCTCTGGTTGTGTGGTGAGCCCTCTCGTTGATGTCATCACATACAATGCAGGAACAGTGGCCACCTCACTGCAGTGTATATGATGACAAGAGGGCCCGCACAATTTCCAGGGCGGAAGCAAAGAAGAGTGCCTGCTGCCATGGGACTGAGGAATAAGATGAGTATTCCTCCCTATTACACCTAGACTAAATGAGAATAAGATACAGAATATATGTTGGGGCCCACACTGCCAAAAGTACCAATATCTGGTTTAATAAACATGGTATCACTGTGCTTAATTGGCCAGCAAACTCACCTGCCCTAAACCCCATAGAGAATCTGTGGAGTATTGTCAAGAGGAAGATAGATACGAGACCCAACAATGCAGACAAGCTGAAAGCCGCTATCAAAGCAGACTGAGATGATGTCATCAGTCTTCTGTAGACGAAATTAAACATTTCCTCAGTATCCTCTGTCCCAATTTTTACACGGACTGCAATGGAGCAAGTCACAAGCCAGGGACTGATATGTAAATAAAAAACTTGCACGCTGCTATGTTGTGCTATTGAGTGCTATAGGACTACAAAACTAAAAACTTACAAAGCGGATCACTCACACCTATACACACTCTCTATTCATGTATCAATGCGCAAAATTATGTTGAAAAGTGGTGCCGCGCTCCCAAATGCTTATGTGCTAGTATCCCTTTAAATCTGCTTGCATAGAAATTTTCTGAATCAGCATATCATATCAAATTATATATACCATAAACAAAACAAACAATGCATCAGTCCATAAAGTGTCCGTTGGTATAAATTTGCTTGCATATGCTCAATATTTCATAAAAAACAGGCTTGTGTTCACATATCCACATGACTGCTTCCTTAATTAGTGTTCACCACTATGTGCTCCAATCATCCACATACATTAATGATAATCTCCTCATCCGATGTGCCCTCACCTGGGGGATAAGACCAACCAATGGTATATATGTGCTTCTGTCCCTCTCTGGGGATCTGTTTTATACTATTTCATTCCTTTGGTGGCAATCTTCAATTTAGAATCCTCCTTCTCTTACACTTATCTCCATATGCCCAAATCATAAAGAGAGAAAGCTGGACATAGTGCTTTATCCGGGGGATAAGACCAATCAATGGTCTATATGCGCTTTTGTCCCTCTCTGGGACTTAGCAATGAACTCAATATAGGTATGCCATAGAAAGATCAGAAAAATAAAAACAAAAAAAGAAACAAATACATGAGGGTAATGCAAGTATTAAAATGGCAAAGCAAAATACTACACCAGAAAGGGAGGTACATATAGAAACTCCCAACAAGACTAGAACCCCAGTATAAAGTTCTCTGACACATGAGATAACAATAACTGAAAAATTGTGTCAGGGAGGGTGCTTAGAGGGAGATTAGCAGGGAGCTGGTCTATTCAGACTACAGCTATGCATGTTCCTTCGTTCCTCTGCCTATGTGGAGGGCGTGTGCCTGCCTTTCCTCCAATCAGTTCTCAGAGAGTGTAAGCCTAGATCTTCACCCACTTTTCAGGACCTGGACTTGAACCTGGGATCTCTGCTGTGTCTGGCAATGTCTGTTTGCTTAGCCACCTGGAATGCTGGACAGTTCCCTGCACAGTTCCCTGGAGAGTTACCTGGACAATTCCTTAAATGATCCTGCCGTGAATCTTAGTTGCCTTGAACCTTGAACTTTTTGCTCCTCCCATGAACTTCCTGATTTAAGCCATGCCTCTTCACTTCCTGGTTGCCAGAATATTGTGCCTTCTCCAGCCAATATCTTGCATTTGTCTCTCCTGCTGCTGTCTGTACCTTTCTTTATTATTCGTTCCCTACATTTGACTTGCTCCTCGACTACGCTTCTGCTTAATCCTAACCTGCAACTGTTCGTTAATGGCCTTTGGCTTGTTTCTTGACTATGCTTCTACTTGATCCTTACCTGCTATATCTGCTACTGGACCCTGGCTTGCTCACCTCCTGGTGGGGCGATCCTGAGGACCGCAATCTGGTGCTAACATGCAGCAAAATCCATCTCCACCATCAGGAGCTCTGGTGAACACTGGTTTGTATTTAGATTTTGCACCTCAGGTGAGCCTGCATCATCTGCCAGGGTGACCTGCCTGTGTTCCTATCCTGCTGGTTCCTGTGTGAGCTTCCACTGCTATAGCAAACTGGTCATCGAGCCTGACCCCTGATCGTGACACCACTGCTGAAAGAGGAAGAAAGATTTCTAACATGATCTGCACTTTTCAAAGGGTGTAGAAAGCTGAAGACAGCAGATAAACAAGTAAAATGTATGAAGGAGGATTTGTTTCATCTCTGTGTATCATCTGAGGCTGTTCACTTCACTAGGTATAAGAGATGTACAAGAGAGGGTTTACAACCACTTTAAGGAAAGTAAAACCAAACAGAACAAGTAGCATACAGGTATGTTCAAGGCAACTATTACCAGGCTCTACTCTTTAAAGCGACAAGGTCTGATTAATTTTATTAGCAGTTAATTATTAGCAGCTAAATTATCTAGGCTGGTCCTTGTTAGACAGCAGTAGAGGTAACAGTTAAGTGTTAGTCATTTAAGATTCAGTTTACTTCTGTAAGCAGTTTAGCTACTAAACAAAAATAACTCTTCCGCGGCAATAGCTAACAGTTTAATTTGTCTCCTGCATAAAGATCAGCAATTATCATCAGCAGGGAGCCAGTGATTTGCAGAAAATACTGCGTCATTGTGCTCCCCTCTTGGCAAGGAACCCAGTTTATGAAGATGAAGGAAGCAAAGTACGCCACTAGAGAATAGGACACGATGCACTCATCTGACATCATGTGTAATCACCAGTGTTTTCACACGAACCAGAAAAACATAACTGATTGGAAAAGATATGTAAGGACAATAATCCCTGCAAGTTTCTTTTTTTTTTTTATTCTTTATTTAAAAGGTTTGCATTGGCATGAAAGAAGAAGGACAAAAACAAACAGTTGGACAACTAGGAATCCATTGTACCATTGTAAACAATCACTGGTTTATGCCCATATGGCATATACACAAAGGAACAAAATGTATACAAAACTGTCAGATCAGATCGATATGATAAAGAGGGAATGAGCACTGCATGTGCTATAACAG
Organism: Pelophylax lessonae; assembly: GCF_965119305.1. Classification (NCBI taxonomy): domain Eukaryota; kingdom Metazoa; phylum Chordata; class Amphibia; order Anura; family Ranidae; genus Pelophylax; species Pelophylax lessonae. The sequence continues at coordinate 644,876,241 of NC_138769.1, forward strand.
TGCACTTATCCATATACACAGGGCTTTTTTTCTCAGAGAATAGGTGCAGGAACTCCCCCTTTCAGAGTCACCCCTTGTCTCCACCCCCTATCCACCTCCGAAAAAACCGTCTCTTGGTTCCAACCCCTACCCACCTTTCAATACTGCCTCTTTTAGAGAATACAAACATATGTGATGCTAGGTAATTTGTATGGAATTTGTCAATGATAACACGAAAAGCAGTAAAATAGATCCCCGGCAGCAAGCAACAATAGACCCCCCCATCAACAATAGATCCCCCCAGCAACAATGGACCGCTTGCAACAATATACTCCCACCCCCAGCAACAATAGACCCCAAGCAGCAACAACAAATATCCTAACAGTGAGCATCAATAGACCCCTAGAAGCCAGCAACAATAGACCCCTACCTCAACAGTAGATTCCTCCTAGCAACAACTGACCCCGCAGCAACATAAGACCCATCTTCAGCAACAATAGATCCCCCACCAGCAACAATAGACCTCAATCAATAGACCCTGCAGCATACCCCAGAAAACCTTGCCATTACATGCATTCAGTGCTGAAGGTGCCGGAACTGCGTTCCTGCTGAAAAAAAGCCCTGCATATACAGGTACAACTTCCATACTTTGTAAGTAAAATTCCATCAGCGGTTTTTTATTTTTCATTAGACATACCATGTGTGATGTGTGTCCAATCTAGAGAACCAATCATAAAGTGGTTGTGCACAATAAAAAAACCTCAAAAGTTCTGTGCTGCAGTGAGCAGAAATGTGAAAATGAAACATTCAATTGCAAATGATTGTGAGCAAAAGGACTTTGGGCTGCAGATACCTGCGTGACCGCTAGGTGTCGCACCCTGTATACAACCTGGTGAGGTTTTTCTGCTGGATGGATACCGTTTAGGGGTTATTTCCTCCTCTGGATTCCTGATGTGCCGCGTGGTGCCTCAAAAAAGAAACACAGAGAAGAGAACCCCCTGGTGCCGTATCTCAAAACAAGAGCAGAAAAAATGTAGTAACTCACGGGGAAGATGCAGGCTGTCCGCGATCAGTGGTGGTGTGTGCCGGGAAGCTTCCGTGTTCCACGGCTCTGGCTCCGAATGCCGGAAATGACGTATTGACGTCGTCGAAAACTATGAGTCACATGTGCACTTTATAAATTATATCTATTTATTTAATATCAAGCACTTTCAACATTTTTTACGTTATTTATTCACCAAGTGTATTTTTAACACGGTAGCGCCGTTCACAACCCCACTAGCACATATTTCACTCTTTAACCCTTTTGGGTTTGGTTGTTGGCAGCTTACACCGTACCTACACTCACTGTATATTCCATAGCGCTGGTCACCTTAGCTTCAATTAAAATTCCATCAGGTCTACAATAGACCTGATGGGGTAATATCAATAGATAGAATGAGCTATGATCGTTCACTCTTACATCACTGATGCGCAACACTTTTTAAAAAAGTTTTGTGGTGGGGGTAAAAGAAAGGCTACGGGGGGGGGGGGGGAATAAATTAAGGGAGCCAGTGAAAGGGGGGAGTGATTGGGGAAGGGTACTGTATAGTTGCCCCGATGGGGGAAAGATAAGCAAAGATTCATACGTACTGAAGGTATTTATCAGAAAAGCAAAATAGATCCCAGTAAAATCTATTGGTCTTATGTTCCTCTGACTTTTCCTGAATCCCTGTAGCATTACCTTTCTACAGCATTACCTTCAACAAATTCTGATCCCAGAAAATGCAGAGACCACTAGAGTAGCAAAAAGAAGCCACTTCATGTCCATATGTAGTGATGACCTCTTAAGGAGCTGCTGAAAATATATAGGTTCCCTTTACCTGTTCACAGGCTGCCCACTCTGTGCTTAGTAACTATATAAAAGTACACCATACTGTATATTACACTTCCCAACTAGGGTTGAGCGAACACCTAGATGTCCGTGTTCGACGGGTTCGGCCGAACTTTAAAAAAAAGTCCGGGTCCGTGTCCCGGACTTTTACCGAACTTTTCCCGGACACCGAACCCCATTGAAGTCAATGGGGACCCGAACTTTAAGGCACTAAAATGGCTCTAAAACACCAAAGGAAAGGGCTAGAGTGCTGCAAATGGCAGCAAAACGTAATTAAGAGCATGGCAAGTGCTCTGCAAACAAATGTGGATAGGGAAATAACTTAAAACAACAAAAAAAAAAAAGAAAAATAAAACAATGTTCTTCTTCATCTCTGAAGGACGAGGCCCATATGGAGTAGGAGGGAGGTTGAGGTGGTGGTGGATGTGGCGGTGACATAGGCGTGCGCACAGGGTGTGCTGGGTGTGCCTGGGCACACCCTAATCACCTAGGGCACATAGCATTGCCAGTGAGGAGATGGGAAAGATCTCCCTGGGACCTGCTCTGCTCTATTTCTCCTTGCCTACAGGTACATGGCCCCGATACATTACTCTCCCTGCTGGCAAACACATGCATGTGTATTTCAACTTTGGGGTGCACACCTTAATGCAATAGGCTGCGCACACCTATGGGCGGTGTAGGTGGAAGCGGCGGTGGAGGAGGACCAGGGCCGGATTAACAGCATCATGGGCTTGGTGCTGAGGATTTTGAAGGGCCTTAAGGGCCGTGCCTTGCCATGCACCCAGAGGAGGAAGGGTGCAGCCATGCATGCCTAATTCAACATGGGATGCTGTCTCTGAAGCCCATAAACACATCCATGCATCGCCAACTGTCCCTCCTTGTCCGGCCTTCACGCTGTGTGGGGAGGTTCTGAGGGTGCTGCCTGGGGAAGCGAGCATAGAAGCCAGACTTCTGTGTTTACAAGTGACAGAAGAGCGGTAACAGTGAATATGGCCAACCCGGGGCCTATATAAAAGGTAGGGGCCTGGAGCTGCAGCTCCAATAGCCCCTACATTAATCTGGCCCTGAGGAGGAGGACGAGGTAGCCAACACTGCTTCTTTTCAAAAATTTTAAATGAGGGTACACCCCAAAAGAGTGAGAAAGAGCAAAAATGGAACAATGGGTGGGTAAGGTCGGTATCCATTGCTATTCTGCATAAGGTACGGAAAAGTCCCGTGGGATCCATGCCTGGTTCATTTTAATGAACGTGAGCTTGTCCACATTGTCTCTGGACAGGCGGCTGCGCTTGTCTGTTATAACGCCCCCAGCCGTGCTAAATACCCGTTCAGATAATACACTGGCTGCAGGGCACGCCAGCACCTCCAAGGCGTAAAGGGCAAGCTCAAGCCATGTGCCCAATTTGGAGACCCAGAAGTTGAAGGGGGCAGACCCGTCATTCACTACATGTAGGCGTGTGCACACATACTGCTCCACCATGTTGGTAAAATGCTGCCTCCTGCTAAGACGTTCCATCTGAGCTGCTGGTGCTGCTGTTTGTTGTGGCGTGCTGACAAAGCTTTTCCACATTTCGGCCATGCTAACCCTGCCTTCTGAGGTGCTGGCGGTGCCCTGGTTGCGTTGGCGACCTCCTCCTCCTCCTCCTCTGCCTTGTGCTTCCACTGTGGCCCCGCTGTCAGATGGGAATGCCAGCAGCATGGCGTCTACCAGCGTGCGCTTGTACTCGCGCATCTTGCGATCGCGCTCCAGTGAGTGAATTAAGGACGGTACGTTGTCCTTGTAACGGGGATCCAGCAGCGTGGCCACCCAGTAATCAGCACAAGTTAGAATGTGGGCAACTCGGCGGTCGTTGTGGAGACACTGCAGCATGTAATCGCTCATGTGTGCCAGGCTGCCCAGAGGCAACGAAAGGCTGTCCTCTGTGGGAGGTGTATCGTCCGTGTCCTCTGTATCCCCCCAGCCACGCACCAGTGATGGCCATGAGCTGGCCTGGGTGCCACCCTGCTGTGAACATGGTTCCATCTCCTCCTCCAGCTCCTCCTCCTCCTCATCCTCCTCATCCTCCAGAACTGTGCCCCTGCTGGACAATTGCGTCCCTGGCGTTTGCGTGTGCAGGAACCCACCCTCGGAGCCCCTTGCGAATGACTGCCCTGAAAGCCTTGGAAATGTTACCTCTTCATCCTCCTCCTCCTCCTCATCCTGTGCCACATCCTCTTCCATCATCGCCCGAATTGTTTTTTCAAGGAGGCATAGAAGTGGGATAGTTAAGCTGAGAACGGCGTCATTGCCACTGGCCATGTTGGTGGAGTACTCAAAACAGCGCAACAAGGCACACAGGTCTCGCATGGAGGCCCAGTTAAATTAAATAGCGGAATAGAAAATATGATCCAAAAAAAGTGTATGTATATCACACGTACACAACCACACTGGGCCCCAATTACTATTGTTTGTACCCCTAAAAGGCTAGATGAGGAGTAGGGGGAGTATGGAACAGGCAGCACCCTCAAACCTTCAGAAGTATGAGATGAACCCCAACAACTTGGAAAGGTGGATCTCTCTCACACGTACCGACACAGACTATCCCGCAATTCAATTGATCCTCAAAGGTTTTTATTGAATAGCGGAATAGGAAATATGATCAAAAAAAGTGTATGTATCTCGCACGTACACAACCACACTAGGCCCCAATTACTATTGTTTGTACCCCTAAAAGGCTAGATGAGGAGTAGGGGGGGTATGGAACAGGCAGCACCCTCAAACCTTCAGAAGTATGAGATGAACCCCAACAACTTGGAAAGGTGGATCTCTCTCACACGTACCGACACAGACTATCCCCCAATTTAACTGATCCCCAAAGGTTTTTGATTAAATAGCGGAATAGAAAATATGATCCCAAAAAAGTGTATGTATATCACACGTACACAACCACACTGGGCCCCAATTACTATTGTTTGTACCCCTAAAAGGCTAGATGAGGAGTAGGGGGAGTATGGAACAGGCAGCACCCTCAAACCTTCAGAAGTATGAGATGAACCCCAACAACTTGGAAAGGTGGATCTCTCTCACACGTACCGACACAGACTATCCCGCAATTCAATTGATCCTCAAAGGTTTTTATTGAATAGCGGAATAGGAAATATGATCAAAAAAAGTGTATGTATCTCGCACGTACACAACCACACTAGGCCCCAATTACTATTGTTTGTACCCCTAAAAGGCTAGATGAGGAGTAGGGGGGGTATGGAACAGGCAGCACCCTCAAACCTTCAGAAGTATGAGATGAACCCCAACAACTTGGAAAGGTGGATCTCTCTCACACGTACCGACACAGACTATCCCCCAATTTAACTGATCCCCAAAGGTTTTTGATTAAATAGCGGAATAGAAAATATGATCCCAAAAAAGTGTATGTATATCACACGTACACAACCACACTGGGCCCCAATTACTATTGTTTGTACCCCTAAAAGGCTAGATGAGGAGTAGGGGGAGTATGGAACAGGCAGCACCCTCAAACCTTCAGAAGTATGAGATGAACCCCAACAACTTGGAAAGGTGGATCTCTCTCACACGTACCAACACAGACTATCCCCCAATTTAACTGATCCCCAAAGGTTTTTGATTAAATAGCGGAATAGAAAATATGATCCAAAAAAAGTGTATGTATATCACACGTACACAACCACACTAGGCCCCAATTACTATTGTTTGTACCCCTAAAAGGCTAGATGAGGAGTAGGGGGAGTATGGAACAGGCAGCACCCTCAAACCTTCAGAAGTATGAGATGAACCCCAACAACTTGGAAAGGTGGATCTCTCTCACACGTACCGACACAGACTATCCCGCAATTCAATTGATCCTCAAAGGTTTTTATTGAATAGCGGAATAGGAAATATGATCAAAAAAAGTGTATGTATCTCGCACGTACACAACCACACTAGGCCCCAATTACTATTGTTTGTACCCCTAAAAGGCTAGATGAGGAGTAGGGGGAGTATGGAACAGGCAGCACCCTCAAACCTTCAGAAGTATGAGATGAACCCCAACAACTTGGAAAGGTGGATCTCTCTCACACGTACCGACACAGACTATCCCCCAATTTAACTGATCCCCAAAGGTTTTTGATTAAATAGCGGAATAGAAAATATGATCCAAAAAAAGTGTATGTATATCACACGTACACAACCACACTAGGCCCCAATTACTATTGTTTGTACCCCTAAAAGGCTAGATGAGGAGTAGGGGGGGTATGGAACAGGCAGCACCCTCAAACCTTCAGAAGTATGAGATGAACCCCAACAACTTGGAAAGGTGGATCTCTCTCACACGTACCAACACAGACTATCCCCCAATTTAACTGATCCCCAAAGGTTTTTGATTAAATAGCGGAATAGAAAATATGATCCCAAAAAAGTGTATGTATATCACACGTACACAACCACACTAGGCCCCAATTACTATTGTTTGTACCCCTAAAAGGCTAGGAGTAGGGGGAGTATGGAACAGGCAGCACCCTCAAACCTTCAGAAGTATGAGATGAACCCCAACAACTTGGAAAGGTGGATCTCTCTCACACGTACCAACACAGACTATCCCCCAATTTAACTGATCCCCAAAGGTTTTTGATTAAATAGCGGAATAGAAAATATGATCCCAAAAAAGTGTATGTATATCACACGTACACAACCACACTAGGCCCCAATTACTATTGTTTGTACCCCTAAAAGGCTAGGAGTAGGGGGAGTATGGAACAGGCAGCACCCTCAAACCTTCAGAAGTATGAGATGAACCCCAACAACTTGGAAAGGTGGATCTCTCTCACACGTACCAACACAGACTATCCCCCAATTTAACTGATCCCCAAAGGTTTTTGATTAAATAGCGGAATAGAAAATATGATCCCAAAAAAGTGTATGTATATCACACGTACACAACCACACTAGGCCCCAATTACTATTGTTTGTACCCCTAAAAGGCTAGGAGTAGGGGGAGTATGGAACAGGCAGCACCCTCAAACCTTCAGAAGTATGAGATGAACCCCAACAACTTGGAAAGGTGGATCTCTCTCACACGTACCAACACAGACTATCCCCCAATTTAACTGATCCCCAAAGGTTTTTGATTAAATAGCGGAATAGAAAATATGATCCCAAAAAAGTGTATGTATATCACACGTACACAACCACACTAGGCCCCAATTACTATTGTTTGTACCCCTAAAAGGCTAGGAGTAGGGGGGAGTATGGAACAGGCAGCACCCTCAAACCTTCAGAAGTATGAGATGAACCCCAACAACTTGGAAAGGTGGATCTCTCTCACACGTACCAACACAGACTATCCCCCAATTTAACTGATCCCCAAAGGTTTTTGATTAAATAGCGGAATAGAAAATATGATCCCAAAAAAGTGTATGTATATCACACGTACACAACCACACTAGGCCCCAATTACTATTGTTTGTACCCCTAAAAGGCTAGGAGTAGGGGGAGTATGGAACAGGCAGCACCCTCAAACCTTCAGAAGTATGAGATGAACCCCAACAACTTGGAAAGGTGGATCTCTCTCACACGTACCAACACAGACTATCCCCCAATTTAACTGATCCCCAAAGGTTTTTGATTAAATAGCGGAATAGAAAATATGATCCCAAAAAAGTGTATGTATATCACACGTACACAACCACACTAGGCCCCAATTACTATTGTTTGTACCCCTAAAAGGCTAGATGAGGAGTAGGGGGAGTATGGAACAGGCAGCACCCTCAAACCTTCAGAAGTATGAGATTGTGTTCACTGTACCCCACAAAGATTGAGTTCACTGCACCCCACAATGATTGTGTTCACTGCACCCCACAAAGATTGTGTTCACTGCACCCCACAAAGATTGTGTTCACTGCACCTCACAAAGATTGTGTTCACTGTACCCCCCAAAGATTGTGTTCACTGCACCCCACAAAGATTCTGTTCACTGTACCCCACAAAGATTGTGTTCACTGCACCCCAAAAAGATTGTGTTCACTGCACCCCAAAAAGGATGTTGTTCACTGCACCCCAAAAAGGATGTTGTTCACTCCACCCCAAAAAGATTGTGTTCACTGCACCCCACAAAGATTGTGTTCACTGCACCCCAAAAAGATTGTGTTCACTGCACCCCAAAAATGATTTTGTTCACTGCACCCCAAAAAGGATTTTGTTCACTGCACCCCAAAAAGGATGTTGTTCACTCCACCCCAAAAAGATTGTGTTCACTGCACCCCAAAAAGATTGTGTTCACTGCACCCCACAAAGGATTTTGTTCACTGCACCCCAAAAAGATTGTGTTCACTGCACCCCAAAAAGGATGTTGTTCACTGCACCCCAAAAAGGATTTTGTTCACTGCACCCCAAAAAGATTGTGTTCACTGCACCCCACAAAGGATTTTGTTCACTGCACCCCACAAAGATTGTGTTCACTGCACACCAAAAAGGATTGTGTTCACTGCACCCCAAAAAGATTTTGTTCACTGCACCCCAAAAAGATTGTGTTCACTGCAGCCCAAAAAGATTGTGTTCACTGCAGCCCAAAAAGATTGTGTTCACTGCAGCCCAAAAAGATTGTGTTCACTGCAGCCCAAAAAGATTGTGTTCACTGCAGCTCACACACAGAAAAATGGATGTGGATCACTGACACCTGCCTATCTCCAATCCCACACCACACAGCAATATCGATTGTAGTTTGTAGAACACAGTTTCCCTAAAATTCAGCAGACTCTGTCCCTAACAGGATTGAGAAGAGATCGTAGATCAGGATTGAGTGCAGATTCACCCCACCCCCCACACAGCAATATCGATTGTAGTTTGTAGAAGACACTGACCCTATAATTCAGCAGACTCTATCCCTAAAATGCCTACAACTCGCCCTGCCTAAACACTCCGACCTGTCCCTCAATTCTATCCGGACACAAATGGTTTTTTCCTGCCTATCTTTCCCTAATCAGCAGCCAGCACGTTGATGTGTGCTCTGTCCCTGAATCTAAGCAGCATAATGACGCCGCTGCGGCTGCCTCGAACTTATAAAGACTTGGTCACATGCTTCAGACGGCCAATCACAGCTACTGAGACATTTGCAGGCATGGCTGGGATGGCTTAAGGCACACCAGTTAAACGATTGTTGATTGGCTGTTGAAAGCCCGCCATGAAAAGAGCGCCAAAGCATGCAAAACCCGGAAATAAAACGACCGAACACGGATTTTTACCCGAACATACAGTAAAGTGTCCGTGTCCGTGTTCGGGTACAAAAAATCCAATTATTCGGTACGAACACGAATAATACAGTCCGTGTTCGCTCAACACTATTCCCAACTAAGGAAAGGAAATAAATCATAAAATGCCTCTACATCTCTAATCATGAATCTCTTGCTGATGACTTTCAATTAGTAATTCTGTCCATTTTAATGAGGGTATGCCATATGGTACAGCACTGACTCCTCAACTGTTCATCTTACAATTTTAACTACAAGAAACGGTACAGCTTCTCATTATCATGTGTGGACAACTTTACATACAGTAAGTCCTGAACTAAATTGTCAAGCCTCAGCTCCTGCATGAAAAGAATGCTAACAAAAATATTAACATTTTTCCAAAGTAAGGCCTCATGCACACTGGGCATTTAGCCCCTATGCATGAGATTCTGACGTTTTCATGTGGGTGGAAGGTACAGGTGCACTGTCCAGCTCCGCCACTGGCAGCCTGTAGAAATCAATGACAAACTCAAAGCTGCTGCGGCCAGGTGGTACACCTGAGTTCTACTAACCTTTAGGCCCCTTTCACACAGGAGGACCGTTCAGATCCACCTGTCAGTTTTTTTGGTGGATCTGAACGGTCCCCCCATGCATCTCTATGGGGCATCGGATGTCAGCGGAGACATGTCCGCTGACACCCGATCCGTCAAAACTGGATGGATGGAAACCCTATTTTCCATCCATCCAGCGGATCGGATTGGATGGTATCGGATGAGAACGGACCGACGGTCCGTTCCCATCCAATTCCCCCATAGAGATGTATGGGGAACTGACAGCTGTGTCTCCGCACACAGCACGGAGAACAGCTGTCATTCTCCTGCTCAGCGGGGGATCGGCGGATCGATCCCCCGCTGAGATAAACGTAGTCCGTCCGACGGACTCCAAGTGTGAAAGAGCCCTTAGGACAGTATGCTCCCAGGGATAAATGCCTGGAAATATCAAGCAGGTGTACAGACCTGGGAACTCAAGAACTGAGATCTTGCCAGAGCATTGTGGTTAACCAGCAAATTCCAAAACTGAAATATCAATTTTAAGTGTATGGAAGAACACTGGGGCCAAAAATAATAACCTGAACATTTTGAGACAATATGTCATAATTCTAAAACAATGACCCTGATTTACTAAAGAATATGTGTGTATGCTGGGGATTGAAAATCAAGCAAATTTTTGCTCACAAAATGTACTACACATCTGTGATGTATTTAAATGCATGCACACAGGCTATGGCATATACAGTGGGTACGGAAAGTATTCAGACCCCCTTAAATTTTTCACTCTTTGTTATATTGCAGTCATTTGCTAAAATCATTTAAGTTCATTCTTCTTCCTCATGAATGTACACATAGCACCCCATACTGACAGAAAAACACAGAATGGTTGACATTGTTGCAGATTTATTAAAAAAGAAAAACTGAAATATCACATGGTCCTAAGTATTCAGACCCTTTGCTCAGTATTTAGTAGAAGCCCCCTTTTGATCTAATACAGCCAGGAGTCTTTTTGGGAAAGATGCAACAAGTCTTTCACACCTGGATTTGGGGATCCTCTGCCATTCCTCCTTGCAGATCCTCTCCAGTTCTGTCAGGTTGGATGGTAAACGTTGGTGGACAGCCATTTTTAGGTCTCTCCAGAGATGCTCAATTGGGTTTAAGTCAGGGCTCTGGCTGGGCCATTCAAGAACAGTCACGGAGTTGTTGTGAAGCCACTCCTTCGTTATTTTAGCTGTGTGCTTAGGGTCATTGTCTTGTTGGAAGGTAAACCTTCGGCCCAGTCTGAGGTCCAGAGCACTCTGGAGAAGGTTTTTGTCCAGGATATCCCTGAACTTGGCCGCATTCATCTTTCCCTCGATTGCAACCAGTCGTCCTGTCCCTGCAGCTGAAAAACACCCCCACAGCATGATGCTGCCACCACCATGCTTCACTGTTGGGACTGTATTGGACAGGTGATGAGCAGTGCCTGGTTTTCTCCACACATACCGCTTAGAATTAAGGCCAAAAAGTTCTATTTTGGTCTCATCAGACCAGAGAATCTTATTTCTCACCATCTTGGAGTCCTTCAGGTGTTTTTTAGCAAACTCCATGCGGGCTTTCATGTGTCTTACACTGAGGAGAGGCTTCCGTCGGGCCACTCTGCCATAAAGCCCCGACTGGTGGAGGGCTGCAGTGATGGTTGACTTTCTACAACTTTCTCCCATCTCCTGACTGCATCTCTGGAGCTCAGCCACAGTGATCTTTGGGTTCTTCTTTACCTCTCTCACCAAGGCTCTTCTCCCCCGATAGCTCAGTTTGGCCGGACGGCCAGCTCTAGGAAGGGTTCTGGTCGTCCCAAACGTCTTTCATTTGAGGATTATGGAGGCCACTGTGCTCTTAGGAACCTTAAGTGCAGCAGAAATCTTTTTGAAACTTGGCCAGATCTGTGCCTTGCCACAATTCTGTCTCTGAGCTCTTCAGGCAGTTCCTTTGACCTCGTGATTTTCATTTGCTCTGACATGCATTGTGATCTGGAAGGTCTTATATAGACAGGTGTGTGGCTTTCCTAATCAAGTCCAATCAGTATAATCAAACACAGCTGGACTCAAATGAAGGTGTAGAACCATCTCAAGGATGATCAGAAGAAATGGAAAGCACCTGAGTTAAATATATGAGTGTCACAGCAAAGGGTCTGAATACTTAGGACCATGTGATATTTCAGTTTTTCTTTTTTAATAAATCTGCAACAATGTCAACAATTCTGTGTTTTTCTGTCAGTATGGGGTGCTATGTGTACATTCATGAGGAAGAAGAATGAACCTAAATTATTTTAGCAAATGGCTGCAATATAACAAAGAGTGAAAAATTTAAGGGGGTCTGAATACTTTCCGTACCCACTGTACACTATATTACCAAAAGTATTGGGACGCCTGCCTTTACACGCATATGAACTTTACTGGCATCCCAGTCTTAGTCAGTAGGGTTCAATATTGAGTTGGCCCACACTTTGCAGCTATAACAGCTTCAATTCTTCTGGGATGGTTTTCCACAAGGTTTAGGAGTGTGTCTATGGGAATGTTTGACCATTTTATCAGAAGCGCATTTGTGAGGCCAGGCACTGATGTTGGACAAGAAGGCTTGGCTCAAAGTCTCCGCTTTAACTCATACCAAAGGTGTTCTATCAGGTTGAGGTCAGGACTTTGTGCAAGACAGTCAAGTTCCTCCACCCCAAATTCACTCATCCAGGCCTTTACGGACCTTATTTTGTGCACTGGTGCGCAGTCATGTTGGAACAGGAAGAGGCTATCCCCAAACTGTTCCCACAAAGTTGGGAGCATGAAATTGTCCAAAATGTCTAGGTATGCTGACGCCTTAAGAGTTCCCTTCACTGGAACTAAGGGGCCAAGCCAAACCCCTGAAAAACACCCTCACACCATAATCCCCCCTGCAACAAATTATTTAGACCAGTGCACAAAGCAAGGTCCATAAAGACATGGATCAGCAAGTTTGTGGTGGAGGAACTTGACTGGCCTGCACAGAGTCCTGACCTCAACCCGATAGAACACCTTTGGGATGAATTAGAGTGGAGACTGCGAGCCAGGCCTTCTTGTCCACATCAGTGCCTGACCTCACAAATACGCTTCTGGAATTTAGTAATAAATTCCCATAGACATGCTCCTAAAACTTGTGGACAGCCAAAGGATGAGCCAACTCAATATTGAACCCTACGGACTAAGACTGGGATGCCATAAGTTCATGTGGTAAAGACCGGCATCCCAATACTCTTGGTAATAAAGTGAATATGGAATTTAATTTTGGTTTGCTATGGAAAATATACTGCAGTCAGGCATGAACAGATATGATATTCCTAAAATAATTGTGAATTTCTCTGTTTTTGGATCTATTTATTAGAAGTAAAACTGCATCAAATCTGCTTGGATCATTAAAAGGTGACTATAAAAAACACGATTAGTTAAAAGCCCTAGTAAACAGCTGTTCTGTACTGCGCATGCTTGTTCATACAAAAGGTTTTATCTTGCCCCAATAATACGCTGACAGTGTTCCCGCAACCTGTCACTTTGATTAAATTATGTAGAAAATAATAAAATGAACTTTTCCACAAAGCAAAGTGCATTAAAACGTCATATATATAATATGGAATGGTACTGATATATAATGCAGCATTTCCTTTCTCTGCATATTATGTGCAGTGACAGTTGTCCTGGAAAGTCGGTGTTGTGTAGTCCAAGTGTGAAAGGGAGATCAGTACCTGGTAACACTCATATACAGTGGGTACGGAAAGTATTCAGACCCCCTTAAATTTTTCACTCTTTGTTATATTGCAGCCATTTGCTAAAATCATTTAAGTTCATTCTTCTTCCTCATGAATGTACACATAGCACCCCATACTGACAGAAAAACACAGAATTGTTGACATTGTTGCAGATTTATTAACCACTTGCCGACCGCCGCACGACTATCTACGTGGGCGGTCAGCCCCTCACAGGCAAAGTGACGTAGGTCTACGTCGCTCGCCTGTGAGGGTTTAGGGAGCGAGCGCGCGCCGCCGGAGGCGCGCTCCCGCTCCCGCGTGGTCACGGACCCCCCCGCGCGCGTGACCGGCGGACCCGATCGCCGCCGGCCACTCTGCGATCGGCGGGGGAGAGGGAGATAGTCAGGCAGCTTGTGTAAACAAGCTGCCTGTCATTCTCCTCTCTGTATGAGAGCTGATCACATGGATCTACTATGTAGATCCATTGATCACTCTGCATACAGTTGAAGCCACAGCCAATCACAGTTAGAATCACGCCCCTAGGGACACACACAGCCCCTCCCTCTCAAATAAAGTTAACCCCTTCACTACCAGTGCATTTTTACAGTAACAGTGCATATGTATAGCACTGATTACTGTAGAAATGTCACTGGTAACCCCAAAAGTGTCAAAAATGTCAGTCAAGGGTCCGATCTGTCCGCCGCAATGTCGCAGTACCGCAAAAAAAATCGCAGATCGCCGCCATTACGCGTTAAAAAAAAAAACAACAAAAATGACAAAAATCTTTCCCTTTGTTAGTAAACGCAATAACTTTTGCGCAAACCAATCAAAATACGCTTTTTGCGATTTTTTTTACCAAACATAGGTAGCATAAAACAAATTGGCCGAAAATATTAAAAAATTTTGATTTTTACATTTTTTTTTGGGGGAATTTCATATAAAAAAAAGGGAAAAATATTGCTATTTTTGCAAAATTTACGCTCTTTTTTTGTTTATAGCGCGTGATCAAAAAATCGCACAGGTGATCAAATACCACCAAAAGAAAGCTCTGTTTGTGGGAAAAAAAGGACGCCAAATTCGTTTCGGTACAGCGTCGCACGACCGCGCAATTGTCCGTTAAAGTCACGCAGTGCCGAATCGCAAAATGCCCTCTGGTCGTTTAGCAGCCAAATCCTCCGGGGCTTAAGTGGTTAAAAAAGAAAAACTGAAATATCACATGGTCCTAAGTTTTCAGACCCTTTGCTCAGTATTTAGTAGAAGCCCCCTTTTGATCTAATACAGCCAGGAGTCTTTTTGGGAAAGATGCAACAAGTCTTTCACACCTGGATTTGGGGATCCTCTGCCATTCCTCCTTGCAGATCCTCTCCAGTTCTGTCAGGTTGGATGGTAAACGTTGGTGGACAGCCATTTTTAGGTCTCTCCAGAGATGCTCAATTGGGTTTAAGTCAGGGCTCTGGCTGGGCCATTCAAAAACAGTCACGGAGTTGTTGTGAAGCCACTCCTTCGTTATTTTAGCTGTGTGCTTAGGGTCATTGTCTTGTTGGAAGGTAAACCTTCGGCCCAGTCTGAGGTCCAGAGCACTCTGGAGAAGGTTTTTGTCCAGGATATCCCTGTACTTGGCCACATTCATCTTTCCCTCGATTGCAACCAGTCGTCCTGTCCCTGCAGCTGAAAAACACCCCCACAGCATGATGCTGCCACCACCATGCTTCACTGTTGGGACTGTATTGGACAGGTGATGAGCAGTGCTTGGTTTTCTCCACACATACCGCTTAGAATTAAGGCCAAAATGTTCTATTTTGGTCTCATCAGACCAGAGAATCTTATTTCTCACCTTCTTGGAGTCCTTCAGGTGTTTTTTAGCAAACTCCATGCGGGCTTTCATGTGTCTTACACTGAGGAGAGGCTTCCGTCGGGCCACTCTGCCATAAAGCCCCGACTGGTGGAGGGCTGCAGTGATGGTTGACTTTCTACAACTTTCTCCCATCTCCTGACTGCATCTCTGGAGCTCAGCCACAGTGATCTTTTGGTTCTTCTTTACCTCTCTCACCAAGGCTCTTCTCCCCCGATAGCTCAGTTTGGCCGGACGGCCAGCTCTAGGAAGGGTTCTGGTCGTCCCAAACGTCTTCCATTTGAGGATTATGGAGGCCACTGTGCTCTTAGGAACCTTAAGTGCAGCAGAAATCTTTTTGTAACCTTGGCCAGATCTGTGCCTTGCCACAATTCTGTCTCTGAGCTCTTCAGGCAGTTCCTTTGACCTCATGATTCTCATTTGCTCTGACATGCATTGTGATCTGGAAGGTCTTATATAGACAGGTGTGTGGCTTTCCTAATCAAGTCCAATCAGTATAATCAAACACAGCTGGACTCAAATGAAGGTGTAGAACCATCTCAAGGATGATCAGAAGAAATGGAACGCACCTGAGTTAAATAAATGAGTGTCACAGCAAAGGGTCTGAATACTTAGCACCATGTGATATTTCAGTTTTTCTTTTTTAATAAATCTGCAACAATGTCAAAATTCTGTGTTTTTCTGTCAGTATGGGGTGCTATGTGTACATTCATGAGGAAGAAGAACTTAAATGATTTTAGCAAATGGCTACAATATAACAAAGAGTGAAAAATTTAAGGGGGTCTGAATACTTTCCGTACCCACTGTAAATAAGACTATTACAGCCTCAAGCATCTAGTAATGTGCAAAAGCCAATACAAAGCGTGAACGTCCTGAACTGTCACATATGTATTAATCCCTGCTACATCTACCATAAATAACCATTTTATTCTCTAACATTTAATATCTGCTCATGTCTTGGCATGGCACAAAAAACCCATAGCTGGGGCCACAATAGCTGCTGGAGGGAGGATACTGCTCTCTACTCCCTCCAATGTCAGCCTACTCCAGGTGGAAAAGCAGGGAGTGGGTGCTTCTTGGGAACAGAACATCTTTGTGTTCTTACAGTTCAGGCCTATTGCTCAGCACGTCGCCCACCTGCGAATGAAGGCAGCTTCTCCTTCTCCCTCTTTCTGGTCAAGTCACCTCACCCTCAGAGCTCGCTTCCCCCTCTCATAGGCACCATAACTCTCAAAGAACCCCTCAACTCCTCTCCTTCCCATAGAGTCAAACAGGGCTCCCTAGATAAATGCATCCAAAGAGTACCTCCCCACACACCTCCCCTCCTTTATCCCATGGAAGAAAATGCCAAAGTAGCCCTCCTTCCACTGACACCACCAATACAAGGGCATTTTTTGTATCCAGTGACACCACTGATGCAGGGACATTTTTCCCTTTTTAGTGACACCACCAATGCAGGAGCTTTTTTTCCTTCCAATAACACCACCGACACAGGGGTATGTTTTACTTTTAGCGACATCACCGATGCATGTGCATTTTCTCCTCCCAGTGACGCCACCGCCATAAGTACAGTTTTCCTGACAGGGACACCAGGAAGCAGGGTATTTTTTTCCTTCCAGTGACACCAATGACGCCGTGACATTTTTTTTACCTAAACTGATGCTGGGGCATTTCTTTTTTAACAGTGTTTGCCCCATAGTTTACTGCAGGACAGAATGTGCACCACTAATAAACTCATAAGTTACATACTATACGGCTCAACGAGCTATGCTTAACCTCGTTACCTGCTCCACCTACACAACTTCATAGTTTCACCTCTTCATCCTGGGCACTAGATGCCCTTGTCCATCTGCCATGGCAGATTTCTGTTGATCACCTCAGATTGATCGAACATACACTATATTACCAAAAGCATTGGGACGCCTGCCTTTACACGCACATGAACTTTAATGGCATCCCAGTCTTAGTCCATAGGGTTCAATATATAGTTGGCTCACCCCTTGAAGCTATAACAGCTTCAACTCTTCTGGGAAGGCTGGCCACAAGGTTTAGGAGTGTGTCAATGGGAATGTTTGACCATTCTTCCAGAAGCGCATTTCTGAGGTCAGGCACTAATGTGGACAAGAACGCTTGGCTCACAGTCTCCGCTCTAATTCATCAAAAGGTGTTCTGTTGGGTTGAGGTCAGGACTCTGTGCAGGCCAGTCAAGTTCCTCCACCCCAAACTCTCTCATCCATGTCTTTATGGACCTTTCTTTGTGCATTCATCCAAATCATTTGGTGGAGGGGGGGGGGGGGGGTTATGGTGTGGGGTTATTTTTCAGGGGGTTGGGCTTGGCCCCTTAGTTCCAGTGAAAGGAACTCTTAAGGCGTTAGCATACCAAGACATTTTGGACAATTTCCTGCTCCCAACTTTGTGGGAACAGATTGGGGATGGCCCCTTCCTGTTCCAACATGACTGCAAAACCAGAGCACAAACAAGGTCCATAAAGACATGGGTGAGGGAGTCTGAGGTGGAGGAACTTGACTGGCCTGCACAGAGTCCTGACCTCAACCCGATAGAACTCCTTTGGGCTTCTGGAAGAATGGTCAAACATTCCCATAGACACACTCCTAAACCTTGTGGACAGCCTTCCCAGAAGAGTTGAAGCTGTTATAGCTGCAATGGTTCGGCCAACACAACTTTGAACCCAACGGACTAAGACTGGGATGCCATTAAAGTTCATGGCTTGGTAATATAGTACATATATAATACAGTACATTTCCATGTGTGTTGGAGAGTCGATTTTAATTCAGATCAAATAAATGGCTGTTTTGACAATAAGCTATTTAAATTTAGATCATGTTTTCAAACAGTGTTTTCTGTCAGTATTGCATTGTAGCTAAATCAATCGCAAATCGCTACATGTATGATCACTATATGCATAGCATTAAAAGATCAATGACAAAAGGAGGCCATGAAAATTTCAAAGCCTCCCTGGATTTGATGGTGCTCCTTTCATTTATCACCCCAGGTTTTCCCTATTCCTCAGAGAATCTGATGGAAAATCTGTGTTGATGTGATGTTGTTGATGGTTCCTAAAAAGGATAATGCAAAGACACACTGAACTGTGCACAAGACATTTCAGTCTGCTGAGCAAGTCACACTGGAAACACCACCAAATCCTGACTCTATAAGGAATGTATCTTGCATCTATTGCAAGCTTTAGGCAGGGCCGGTGCTACCACTAGGGAAACTAGGCAGCCGCCTAGGGCGCACTGCTGCCCAGGAACAGGTTTTCCTGCTTTCCCTGTTGGTTCTGGTGCCAGGAGCTCAGTATGCCACTGCCCTGCCCTCTTTCAAGATGGCGGTCATTGGTTCTGCTACGAATGTGCAGTCGGCCATCATGCACAGTTGAACTGTGGGTCTTGGACTGGGCGAGCGCGCACACTAGATGGGGGACCAGTGTGGGCGGTGCATTCTCTCCCATGGGGAGTATATAGGGCGGCTTGGCAGGCAATCTGGCCTCTTGCGGAGGCACTGGTGGTTCTACCCTTTGTTTCTTTCCTTGGATGGAACAGTTGGACGATAAGCCTGTCACAGACATGTGTTCATTTAGGGGCTGCATTTCACTGCACACTATCTCTGTTACTCTGTGTTTTTTTTTCCCTCACAGATATTACATTGCTGACTGCAGAGGGGGGGGGGATGCAAGTAGCTGGGCTTGCCTAGGGCACAAAATTGTCTAGCACTGGCCCTGGTATCAGGAGTCACAATTAAAGCATAACTCATTTTGTTTAGTGGGAAGTGGAGAAAGGGTGGAAATTTGTCACACCCTGACCCGCAGGGTGTCCCTGGGACTGAAAATGTCCTTATTTTCATAGAGAGCTGCTGACTTCACACCAAATCAGAACCAGCGTAGAGTGAATAGGTTGCTCCTCCATAGACACAGCAGGTAGCACTGCATAGGTGCAGTGGTGTATTTAGGTTTTGTGCTGCCCTAGGCCTGACTAAACTTGGGCACCCCTAATTTAATTGTGACCCACCCCTTCCTGTAAAGGCCACACCCTTTCCTGTTTATGACCCGCCCTGTCATCTGTAAACCACAGACCACAACTACAGTCTATCAGTGCCCATCAGTGCATCCTCATCAGTTCCCATAAGTTCAGCTTCATCAGTGCCACCTTATCAGTGCACATCAGTACAGCCTCATTACTGCCCATCAGTGCAGCCTCATCAGTGGCCACCAGTGCAGCCTCTCAGTGCCCATTAGTTCAGCCTATCAGTGCATCATATCAGTGCCCATCAGTGCAGTCTATATCAGTGCAGCCCCATTAGCTTTTTTGCTGCCCCCCTGCAAAGTGCTGCCCTAGGCCTGGGCCTTGTTGGCCTAGGCCAAGATACAGCCCTGCATAGGTGTTGTCATACTAGGACAGGAACTGTGTTACTGGCCGAGAAAAAAAGCTTGAAAAAAGAAAATGAATGCAGCCTCACATCTGAGGACTGGTAAGCTCTAATATGTTACATTTGTGTTCTTGGATTTAGATACACCTTAAAGTGGTTGTAAACCCCATGTCTAAGAAATATCAAACATTCAGATCTGCTTACAACTTGTAGTATTAATATGATCAGCGCATTATGATGTCACTAAACTCCCCTCCTAGCTGACCACGCCCCCGGCTCACTCCCTAGCACGGCTTAGCAGTGTGCAGGTTGGCTTGACTCCACATTAAGATTGTCACTCAAAGGAGGCGGGGGGGGGGGGGTGGCGACACTTTTTTTTTTTTAAGGAGCCGGATTTTTTTACTGTAGAAAAGATGGGAGGATTGCAGATGACAAGATGCTCTTTTCCCGGCCACATTGAGGACAGTAGATTTCTGCTCCTTTGCTGAAATGTTCAGTTTAGTTTGGATTTTTGGGGTTTACAACCACTTTAACAAATGTTTTATAGGAAAACTATCATCTCGCACTATTTCCTAGCCTCTAGTTCTAGGAGATCCCTGTATTCCTTGCAATGGCCTGATACAGTAGCGGGATCCAACCAGCATGGTTCTCAATCATGCGATCACTATATCATAGTATTCACATGGGATTGTTTGCAAACAAACCGAAGCCAAAAAACTGGACTCTCATTGTGTCTAACGCAGAAAGAAGTACTCTAGCTAATAAAGTGAAAGACAGCAACAACAAGGTTTAAAAATGATTGTTATAAGCTGGTAAAGTGAATAATGCATTCTTTCACATGTTTTCATTGTCCGCTTATAATAAAAAGTCTGAATAGGGACGTTTTTCTAACAACGTACCAAATAAAAACCATTTGAACATTTTTCACAGAATTATGCTCAAGTTAAAATGTTTATAAACTTCAACAATAAACTTCTTTTATCTGCCCCCCTTTTGGCTTGTTAACCCCCTAACATTGCCTCCCAGCGGCCCTTTAAGTAGGCATTAATACCCGGGAGGTCGAGCGATTACTGTCTCACATGACTGTTACTGCTGTGATCATGGTCGGCGCTCCCGCAAGGCAAACTAGGTAGCTGCCTAGGGGAGCACTGCTGCCTAGCCTAGCCAGGAGGGTGCAGGCCAGCCCAGATAGATCAGCATGTAGATGTAGTTCGCTCTGCCTGAATGGTGCTGTGCTGACTGTGGGTGTCACTCACTGTGCATTGCTGTGCAGTGTGCAGGCCTCACACACGGTCCAGGTAGCACTATCTGTGTGTGAATTGGATTGGTTGACAACGCCGCCCACTAGACCCCACCAATCCCTATTGGGAATACGATTGCAGCCTGGCTGGCAGCAGTGTGCCAGGACAGTTGCTGTGTCAGCCAAGGAGGTGCTGAGCATGGGCACGGTGCTCCGCCCACCTCAACGTGTCCTCATTGCCTTCTTCAGTCCCACCCACAACAGAGGAGAGGAACCTGCACAGTTGCTGGCTGTCCCACACGGTGTGTACTGTGGAGGCTGGAGCTCAGTAAGGTACAGTGTATGGCCTGTAATCATTTCTGCCTGGTATTACGTGTTTTGGTTTTCAATATATGTTTACTACTAATAACTTTGCATTGCTAGGATCTTATAACTAGCTAATCAGATCACTTGGAACCATAAGTACTATATCTGACACTTGAAAATGTATTTCGTTTATTTCTGTGAACGTCAGGAAATCCTGTTATGTTTACTTTTGGCTCTTTCCAATTGTAGCACCCCTCCTAGGTAGGTGCTAGATAAAGGCATTGTTTGCTCCTTCTGCTTATCAGGGGAGCCTGGCCAGTAGTTTTGCCTGTTACATGAGTCCATGTGTGATTCACTTGGTCTAAGGGAGTGTCCTCACTGTATCCAATAGGGGAGCATGTTGGGCAGTGGAGGAAACCCAGCCAGTGACAAACAGGCTTTTGTGGCTGTCCCAGTGGGAGGGCATTCTGGGATTGGTCACAAAAGCCAAGGGCACATGTGACAGGGCGTTTTTGGGCAGGAAGCCATGTCCCAGGAGGAGGGTGACGGCTGTCTCTCCTCCTGTCAGTGTGGAAAGTGGTCACAGGCAGTCGGCCTAGTAGACCAGAAGTGTAAAGTGTGGTGCTGAGCCAGGAGGTCCAGAGGAAACTGACAGTGGAGCAAGTGGCAGAGCAACCAGTGTTCGTGAGTACCAGGGAGCTTGCCAGGGGTCTGCCCAGGAAGGGGACTACTCCAGGGAGAGGCAGTGGACAGGAGCTAGCACACACAGCAAGTAAGAAAGGGGGTGCCAAGTTAGGACCCTGAAGAGTAACCTAAAGAATAGTTCACTTTTTATATCTTCACTCCAGTGGCAAGGTGAAGCAGCGGCTTTGCTGCACACACTACAGTTAGATGTCCTCAGGATTTGTGCATAGTTACTAAGTTGGAGTATCCAACTTATCCCTTCTCCCATCCCAGTTCCAAATAAAATACAAAAAACAAATCCCCTGGACTGTTCACTGACTGAGCCAAGTACTTAAAGTGATAAGTTTAACAGACTGTTGCTATGGGTAACCCAGAGGAATCCAGGAATCCATTCTCAGCCGCTCCCAAGGGGGCAGTGCTACATTATGTTGGAAACTTTTTATTTTTAATGATGATTTCCATTTTCTTTCTTATTTTTTCCATATGTGATGTTATTATATGTATAGTATACACACACTGCAGTCAGATTCCACATTTCCTGTAGTCAGTATTATGGGTATTTATAGTTTGGACAAATATATATTGGATACTGGACTGTGGGGAACCATTGGCATTGGTAAACCCAAGGCATATTGCAAGCAGGTACCAGCAGCTACATAGATAACACCCCCCCCCCCCCCCCCCAGCCCTCCACCAAAATCCCACTGTTAGAAGCTAAAACAAGAACATTGGACAGACATACATAGTAAATAAAGTCCCCTTGGTTGGCAAAATGAACAACCCACCTAAGCGCAGGGAGTAAAAAAAATGATGATCTTAGGTAAGAGGAGAGAAGAGATGGGGACGATGTGTGATATCAGCAGTAAATTATATAAGCAGCAGTCTTGTGTGCCATTCCCCAATATTATATCAGCAAGAAAATCAAATATATACAAAAACAGCAGTCTTGTGTGATCCCCAATATTATATTATATATAATATATTTAATATTATTATTATTATATTAAAAGACTGCTGCTTTTGTATATATTATATAAAAACGACTGCTGCTTTTGTATATACAGTGGGTACGGAAAATATTCAGACCCCCTTAAATTTTTCACTCTTCGTTATATTGCAGCCATTTGCTAAAATCATTTAAGTTCATTCTTCTTCCTCATGAATGTACACATAGCACCCCATACTGACAGAAAAACACAGAATTGTTGACATTGTTGCAGATTTATTAAAAAAGAAAAACTGAAATATCACATGGTCCTAAGTATTCAGACCCTTTGCTGTGACACTCATATATTTAACTCAGGTGCTTTCCATTTCTTCTGATCATCCTTGAGATGGTTCTACACCTTCATTTGAGTCCAGCTGTGTTTGATTATACTGATTGGACTTGATTAGGAAAGCCACACACCTGTCTATATAAGACCTTCCAGATCACAATGCATGTCAGAGCAAATGAGAATCATGAGGTCAAAGGAACTGCCTGAAGAGCTCAGAGACAGAATTGTGGTAAGGCACAGATCTGGCCAAGGTTACAAAAAGATTTCTGCTGCACTTAAGGTTCCTAAGAGCACAGTGGCCTCCATAATCCTCAAATGGAAGACGTTTGGGACGAACAGAACCCTTCCTAGAGCTGGCTGTCCGGCCAAACTGAGCTATCGGGGGAGAAGAGCCTTGGTGAGAGAGGTAAAGAAGAACCCAAAGATCACTGTGGCTGAGCTCCAGAGATGCAGTCAGGAGATGGGAGAAAGTTGTAGAAAGTCAACCATCACTGCAGCCCTCCACCAGTCGGGGCTTTATGGCAGAGTGGCCCGATGGAAGCCTCTCCTCAGTGTAAGACACATGAAAGCCCGCATGGAGTTTGCTAAAAAACACCTGAAGGACTCCAAGATGGTGAGAAATAAGATTCTCTGGTCTGATGAGACCAAAATAGAACTTTTTGGCCTTAATTCTAAGCAGTATGTGTGTAGAAAACCAGGCACTGATCATCACCTGTCCAATACAGTCCCAACAGTGAAGCATGGTGGTGGCAGCATCATGCTGTGGGGGTGTTTTTCAGCTGCAGGGACAGGACGACTGGTTGCAATCGAGGGAAAGATGAATGCGGCCAAGTACAGGGATATCCTGGACAAAAACCTTCTCCAGAGTGCTCTGGACCTCAGACTGGGCCGAAGGTTTACCTTCCAACAAGACAATGACCCTAAGCACACAGCTAAAATAACGAAGGAGTGGCTTCACAACAACTCCGTGACTGTTCTTGAATGGCCCAGCCAGAGCCCTGACTTAAACCCAATTGAGCATCTCTGGAGAGACCTAAAAATGGCTGTCCACCAACGTTTACCATCCAACCTGACAGAACTGGAGAGGATCTGCAAGGAGGAATGGCAGAGGATACCCAAATCCAGGTGTGAAAGACTTGTTGCAGCTTTCCCAAAAAGACTCCTGGCTGTATTAGATCAAAAGGGGGCTTCTACTAAATACTGAGCAAAGGGTCTGAATACTTAGGACCATGTGATATTTCAGTTTTTCTTTTTTAATAAATCTGCAACAATGTCAACAATTCTGTGTTTTTCTGTCAGTATGGGGTGCTATGTGTACATTCATGAGGAAGAAGAATGAACTTAAATGATTTTAGCAAATGGCTGCAATATAACAAAGAGTGAAAAATGTAAGGGGGTCTGAATACTTTCCGTACCCACTGTATTTACCTGTATGTCTTTTTTTTTGGGGGGGGGGGGGGGCGCAAGTAGCTGGTAGGCAGGGTGCAAAATAGTCTAGCACCGGCCCTGGCTGTGGTTGGCAAAGTTCCTGTTGATATGCCAGAAACCCAGTTAGCTTATAACTTACAGCCTCTGCTGCTCAGAAATCCAAAGAAGTTTTATCAGCTTGGCCCGTGTTACCCCTGTGAACTACACAAAACCACCAGTGTTGGGGGTAACGAGTTACAAAGTAACTACATTACTTTTTTTGGTAACGAAGTAACGTAACTAGTTACAATACTAATATTGGTAACTACACTACTTCACTAGGCTATAGGAACGCGCTTTCCTGCGTTACCCAAGCCGTGCGATACAATCGTTATTTGGAAGAATAGAGAGGGATGAAGTTTATGACTTTTTGTTGCACTTTATGTTTTATTCGGTTTTTTCAGGTTTTGTTCTCATGTTTCCCAAAGCCTGTGTTTATACAATAAACTCTATGCAGAAAGAGTGTCATGTATCTTCTTCTACACCGTCAGTTAGGAAAGAGGAGCGTAAAGTAATAAGTAGTGAAGTTACTTTTCAAATGCAGTAACTAGTAAAGTAATCTCATTACAATTTACAGAAGTAACTAGTAACTAGTAACTAGTTATATTTTTTGAGTAACTACCCCAACACTGAAAACCACATCCTATGTAATGAAGAGAGGAAGGTGTTCTGTAGTCCTATGGTGATCATGCTGCCTCTCTAGGTATAAGTACTGTGTACCTGTGTACTGGGAGCAGTGTCGGGACAAGGGCAAAGATTCCAAACTGTGCCCCTCCCCCGCTCATGATGTGCGAGCTTAAGGGATCCTACATCCAGCAGTCACTTGCTTGTCAAAATCACTGCTGCTGTCCCTATTCCTGTCAGCCTTGAAACAGAAGAAAGGTGCCCCCAGTAAACCATTGCGCCCAGGGCAGCTGTCCCTCCTGCCCACCCCTTGTCCCAGCCATGACTAGGAGTGAGTGTTATAATACTAGAACATGAAGTAGGTAATGGCAGGATCAGCAGTATTACCAGCTAATAAAGCTTGAAAAAAAAAAACAAAAACGAATGCAGCCACATCAGACTGGTAAGCTGCATAGAACATTTTATTCTAGGGTTTGGATACACTTTAACTGGCACATGCTGCTGCTGCTAAATCTGACATCTAGCATGGATCCTGGTCACAAAAAAGATAAAGGGCAGAAATTCTATTCAATATGTACTATATAGATATGATAATATCCAAACCTGGGAAATTTCTGAAACATACATTCGTCTTTCATCATTAACTTTGTAGTATGCCTGCAATGAAAAGAGAAAATAAATTAATGTTGCCCTCCGGTTAAACATAAAAAGTTCCAGCTGACACAGCCAGAGATTTCATCCTGGGATTATTCTTGTTTAGCAGACTACTTCGCCCCCTAAATCTCTATGGTTGCTGGTATAGTCATGAATAGTCATGTGACAATGGAGGCGTGTTTCCAGCTACTAAGCATACTGCACCGAGTAATGCAGCCCCACCTAGAGGCAGTGGATTAAAAAAAAAAACCTTAAAGAACAGAATTCAGTTGCAAGGGGTTATAGAAAACCAGCTTAAAGATTTTACTGTCAAATTTGCAAGAATATTGCCTTAGGGCTCTTTCACACGGTCCGCCTCTGTAGGCGGATCCGTGCTGCTCAGCGGGGATCGATCCGCGATCCCCGCTGAGCCGGCGGATGACAGCTCTGTCTCTGCTTGCAGTGCGGAGAGGGAGGTGTCACAGCCCCCGCTGCTCTCTATGGGGCTGTGCGCTGTCCGCTCTCATCCGATCCCATCCGATCCGATCCCCAGGACGGATGGAAAATAGGGTTTCCATCCATCCGGATTTCACGGACAGAATCGGATGCGGATGGCAGCGGGTGTCAGCGGACATGTCACCGCTGACATCCGCTGCTCCATAGGGCTGAATGGGGCATCCGATCAGATCCGCCTAAAAAACTGACAGGCGGATCTGATCGGACCGCCCGTGTGAAAGAGCCCTTAGGCCCCTTTCACCCATACGGTCCGTTTGTCAGTTTTTCATCCATCCGTTGACGGATGAAAAACGGACATCAATGCATCTCTATGTAAAAACGAATGACAACGGATGATCATCCGTTACATCTGTTTTCATCCGCTTCTGTCAATGTCCGTTTTTTTGGAACGGATGAATGTCAAAAAAACAGATCGGACGAAAAACGGATGTAAACGGACAAACAGGTGAAAAATAAATGAAAAACTGATGAAAAATGGATGAAAAAACGGACGACAAACGGATGAAAAACGGATGAAAAATGGATGAAAAATGGATGAAATACGGATGAAAAATGGACGAAAAGCCGGCGAAAAACAGACGAAAAACAGATGAAAAACAGATGAAAAACAGATGAAAAACAGATGAAAAACAGATGAAAAATGGATGAAGAATGGATGAAGAATGGATGAAAAACGGATGAAAAACAGATGAAAAACAGATGAAAAACGGATGAAGAATGGATGAAAAACGGATGAAAAACAGATGAAAAACAGATGAAAAACGGATGAAGAATGGATGAAAAACGGATGAAAAACGGATGAAAAACGGATGAAAAACGGATGAAGAATGGATGAAGAATGGATGAAGAATGGATGAAAAACGTATGAAAAACGGATGAAAAACAGATGAAAAACGGATGAAGAATGGATGAAAAACGGATGAAAAACGGATGAAAAACGGATGAAAAACGGATGAAGAATGGATGAAGAATGGATGAAGAATGGATGAAAAACGTATGAAAAACGGATGAAAAACAGATGAAAAACGGATGAAGAATGGATGAAAAACGGATGAAGAATGGATGAAAAGCGATGAAAAACGGATGAAAAATGGATGAAAAACTGATACATTTTGACATGACTGAACTGATGAACTGAACATGAACGTATGTGTGAAAGGGGCCTAAGGGCCCATCCACCAGTGCACTGCAGTAGCATGCATATGCAATGCATGCCTTCTGCTACAGCCTAATATTTCACATTTTGACTCGTCAGTCCAGAGCTCCTGCTGTCATTTTCCGGCACCCCCGTTCCTATATTTTCATGCATAGTTGAATCTCTTAACCTTGTTTCCATGTCCTATGCACCTGGCATTGTCACTTCTGGTACGGACTGAATCCAGGAGTGCATGAGAAATACTGTGCTTTGCAGACAGCATGGGTTGCAAAAAGTTCCATCCTATTTTTATCGTTGTCAATATGAGTGCAATTACTTTTAATAAAAAGAAAGGAAGTTCTTTAAATGTTATCATACTATTGGAGACACTTCTTTTCTTTTCAGCTTTGTTCCCAATTGTGGCAAGATGAACTTTATCCCTTGAAGGGACCTGTACACTGTCTTCTGGGTCCACCATTTGGATCCATGAGGAGAAAAATCGGGCCTACCATGTGCCCTCAGCAAAGGATAAAGTGCAGGAGACCCGTATGTTATATTGATCCAATCCCTGAAGTGAGCTTTGAGCTTACATGGAGGTGGAGGACTGGCTGAAAATTGTTTTGGGGTTCAATAGACACTGGAGAAGCCATCACACGTGGAGAGTAATTGAGCACCCTTGTATGGACTCATGTTTTTTGTTTTTTCACACAAGTTGGACTTGCAGCACTGGCACTGCAGTATCAGCTACTAGCATTGGCTCAGATATATGTGTATTTGAGGACGAATTGAACACCATATTGTTTTATATTTATGTATACTGTCAGTTGTAAATACTTATTTGCAGTATTGGGATTGTGGCATAGCTCCCAACTGTCCCTGATTTGGAGGGACTGTCCCTGATTTTGAGGGACTGTCCCTGACTTGGAGGGATTGTCCCTGATTTGGAGGGATTGTCCCTGATTTAGAGAGACTGTCCCTGATTTGGAGGGATTGTCCCTGATTTAGAGAGACTGTCCCTGACTTGGAGGGACTGTCCCTGATTTAGAGAGACTGTCCCTGATTTGGAGGGATTGTCCCTGATTTAGAGAGACTGTCCCTGATTTGGAGGGATTGTCCCTGATTTAGAGAGACTGTCGCTGACTTGGAGGGACTGTCCCTGATTTGGAGGGACTGTCCCTGACTTGGAGGGATTGTCCCTGATTTAGAGAGACTGTCCCTGATTTGGAGGGATTGTCCCTGATTTGGAACAAAGTCCCTCTGTCCCTCTTTCCTCCCAATTTGACCCTTATTTTGGTCTGATCTATATAATTGAATATGAAATGTACCTTTTAGCTTTCAAAAAGTGTTTCCCAGTGCTAAACCTTTCATCCAGTTTCTAAATTTCTGCATTTGAAAATTTCAAAAGCCAATATAAAGGAACAGTAGTGGTAAAAAAACAAAAAAAAAAACAAAACACTTGTAAGTTTAACAAATCATTTTTTGGTATAATTTTCTGTTAGGGAGGCGTGGCAGGGGGAGTGTCCTAGGCCTCAACACTTTTGCTAATGGGTGTCCCTTGTTCCCATCTCAAAAAGTTGGGAGGTATGTTGTGCTATTACTTACTTGTCTACATATATTGATTCCAATTTTTATTGTCTACAGATATTGATTCCAATTTTGATCGTCTACATATATTGATTCCAATTTTGATCGTCTACATATATTGATTCCAATTTTGATCGTCTACATATATTGATTCCAATTTTGATCGTCTACATATATTGATTCCAACTTTGATCGTCTACATATATTGATTCCAACTTTGATGATTAATTTGCTAAGTGTTGTAGCACTGAAGTTGTGTTAACACTGCTATTTAACACTAGCGTTACATTACATGACTAGATTGCCAGCGATATATTAACACTATTATTACCATGATTTTGGTTTTCACAATATGACATGTAAATGGTAAGAGCATCCCTCTTGGACCATTGTCATTGGTACAGGTATCCCCACTGGAAGATTTCCCCCATCTCCTGGTGACATCTGTTAAATGTTAGGCTTCTTTTCACATTCTGTTTTGGGGACAATGGTCACCAGGACAAAGAGGGGGTACTTTTTCCCAGCGAGGACACAGACAAAAATAATAAAAAAAACTTTTTTCATTCTCCACACTATTTAAAAAAAAATAAATAAATAAATGAATAAAAAGCTAGGCTAGGATACACAACCTCAAACATGTGGTTTAGGATTCTCTTTATTAGTCTTAAACTTCAGTGCACCTCTTTTTAATTGAAGAGCAGTTTGTAATTTTTATAAAACACTGTCCATTGTTTCCTGAGTTAAATACTGCAGTTTTCATGCAATACTAACATGTTCTGGCATTTAGGTTATTTGCTAACATACCTGCTGTGTCAGTGCCGGTTCACATATATGAGATGCGGGAACCCTGCGAATCCACTGTAGGTTCCCACACCGCACTCGACTCGCAGGCAGTTCACACGGCCATATGCGAATCGATGGGGGTATCAATACAAAGTTAACGACACCCCCAGATCAGTTCGCATATTGCAGTGCGAACTGTCAATTCGGACATGAATCGGATTGCGTAGGTGTTAACAACCATACGATCCGATTCTGGTGCGGACCAAAAAAAGGGTCCTGTGCGACTTTGGCCCGAACGCGATGCAAATTCAGCCATACAATCTGTATGGCTGAATTTACAACACACAGACATCGCATGTGATTTGCAGAACAGTGCGCTCCGAATCACATGCAATGTCTGACATTGCATGTGTGTGAACTGACACTTATATCAATGATGAGCTCAGCTCCTGGGCACAACAGCCTAATAATGCATAACCACTTTATCATACATCTCCTTACTATAGGAGCTTCAATTAACACTCTATAGAGCTGATCACACTTTCCTTTATTCTATCCTGACAGATAAGGGTAATGTACTTAATGTGAAGCAGCAAGCTCTTCGCCAGACTGGATGTCAGCTTCAATCCATCTCCCTTAATATATTATTTATTCACTGCTGCAACTCTATGGTCACACATTCACATTAGAAATGACCTGTCAGGAAGATTTAGGCCTCATGCACACTGGACATTTTTATAGCTGCTGTTTTTGACGTCAGACATTTTTTCCTGCAGCCAGTAAACGCCCCAGCATGTTATCCTATGTGTCCATGCACACACAGGCTGTTATCAGCAATTATTGGCAGGGGCGTTTTCTGGCCGGAAAAAAACCTGGAACTAGTGGGTTTTGAGAGGAGTTTTTCAGCTGTAAAAACGCTCTAACTCTGATAAAAGCTTAAAACCGCTGGAAAACGTGGCTATTCGGTGTTTATCAACGTTTCTGAGCCATAAGCATTAGTGGGAGAATAGTTTTGTTAAAAAAAGCTAAAAAACGCTGAAAAACGCTACTGCAAAAAAGCAGGAAAACTCCTTCTACAGCTACAGCTTTCTACTGACGTTTTGCTAACATCCAGTGTGCATGAGGCCTAAGGCCCCTTTCTCATTTTAGTTTGTCCGTTTTTTCATCCATCCATGCATTCCTGAGAAAAAACGGATGTAAATGGAGGGATCATTCATTTACATTCGTTTTCATCCGCTTCCTGAAAAATAGACGACAATGGACGACAACAGATGAAAAACAGATGACAACAGATGAAAAACAGATGACAACAGATGACAACGGATGATAACAGATGACAACAGATGAAAAACGGATGACAACAGATGGCAACGGATGAAAAACAGATGACAACGGATGAAAAACAGATGACAACAGATGACAACGAATGAAAAACAGATGACAACGGATGAAAAACAGATGACAACGGATGACAATGGATGAAAAACAGATGACAACAGATGACAATGGATTAAAAACAGATGACAACGGATGACAACAGATGATAACGAATGAAAAATGGATGACAACGGATGACAACAGATGAAAAAAAAATGAAAATAGATGAAAAACGGATGACAACAGATGAAAAACGGACGACAACGAATGACAACAGATGACAATGGATAAAAAACTAATGACAACGGATGACAACAGATGATAACGAATGAAAAATGGATGACAACGGATGACAACAGATGAAAAAAAAATGAAAATAGATGAAAAACGGATGACAACAGATGAAAAACGGATGACAACGGATGACAACAGATGAAAAACGGATGTAGACTGAAAAAAACGGATGACAAAAAAAACTGAACTGATGAAATGAACGGTTGGTTTGTATGAAAGGGGCCTTAATGTTAAAGTGGTTGTAAAGCTCAGACATGAAATCCGAACAAAGCACATACTTCAATAGTGTTTACTTGCCTCTCTCCAAAGCACAAAGTCTCATTTCTCTCTGCTGTTTAGTTCCTCTTCCGAGATCTTCAGATAAACTGACAGAAGAGTCGCCTGTCTATGTAAACAAAGCAGGCGGCTCTTCTGTCACACAGGCAGAGTGAGATCGTGTGTCTCAGCTAAGCTGAAACCCCGATCTCTGTGTGCCTGTCACAGAGCCCCCCCACAATTAGTAAGCACATTTAGGCTTACATTTAACCCTTTGATCACCCCAAGTATCAACCCCTTCCCTGCCAGTGTCATTTATACAGTGACAGTGCATAGTATTTAGCAATGATTACTGTATTAATGTCACTGGTCCCCAAAAAGTGTAAAAAATGTCAGTTAGGGGTCCGATCTGTCCGCCGTTAGTTAAAGTAACGCAGTGCTGAATCGCAAAAAAAGGCCTGGTCATTAAGGGGGTAAAACCTTCCGGTGGTTAAAGAACATGTAACCCCACCCACTAATATACCAATAAAAGCGTTTTTATTTTATCTTTTACTTTCTCTTCCATTCATTGCGAGACAGTGCAGATCTTAAATCTTGACCCCTGAAAGGTCACCAGGCAGTGTCTATAGAGGAGTAGGCCATAGGAAATCAGAAAAAACAAGGGCACTCTGAAAAGCCAAATACATTACACTGCTGCCTGTAAGAGCTGGCATCCGCAGAAGCAAAAACATCAACCTTATAAAGCATATGAGCTGGAAGACCTAGTGACCACATATTAAACCCAAGAGGCCAATGCCCGGTGATGGAAGGCCCAAGGCACAATCATCGCTCTCATAGAATGAGCCATGATAAAAACATGAGGCTCCAGCCAGTCTCTCTGCTTTCTTATTAAAAACTGACCACACTAATCAGGAGAACACACCATGGTCAGTTATGTAGCTGTGCTATGAACTCAGTGTGCTGTTCTCTAATGACATACTTGCCAACTGTCCCTTTTTTCCTGGGACAGTCCCTGTCCCTGTCCCTTTTTAATTTCCTGTAATTCTCTCTATATTGAGTAGACTCTATAATCTGATAAATAAGCGAGATTAATTATGCAGAGTGGGCGGAGCTTCAGGGAAGTGGGTGTGGTAATTGATAGCTGTGTTGCAAAGTGTCCCTGGAAATTTTCTTTAAATGTTGGCAACTTTGTAATGATAAGACTTGTCCTGACACCCCCCCCCCCAACTACACAGCCATTCACTGGGAAGATCAGTGTGCTGATGTTCTCCTCCCCCAGCTCTTATGCAGCTGAGAACTGAGGGAATGTGATCACTTATAAAAAAGAGAAAAGAAGGTATTTGTCATTTTTTTTTTAAATATCTATGCATAAATGTTTTGCCTTTCATTTCTATTTTAAACTGAATGTGTTGTTTTACAAGGTGATCATTTATAATCATTTTAACTACTCGTTGCTAGGCAAAAAAAGAGGCTTTGTTAGCAGACAGAGGGCTGACCACCAGTAAGGACTGCCCCTTAAACATTTATTTATAACTATTACCACTATAACCCAGCAATTTAGATCCTCACTGTGTGCATTAATGAACGGAAAAGAAAAGGGTCAGTGTGGTTTTGCTTGTGATCGAGTGCGCTGCCAGCTCAACTAACCACTTCCAGACCGCCAACAGCAGTTATACATCGCTACTTTGACTATAAATACCGGGGTTATGGCAGCAGATAGCTGATAGCTGCCATAACCCTGGTATTTTTTTACTGGGTGGGCGGTGCTCTTTCTCATAAAAGTGGTCCCAGCGACGGATTCGCCGTTGGTCCACTTTTATGGGTGGCGGGAGCCGTCGGTAGTGTGGAAAATGATGCGGTCCTTTCCCCTCCTAGGCAGGATATCAACTGAGGGCAAGCTGGCCCCCATTCAATTCTATGGTCTGGGAGGACCAACGCTTCCTCCAAATGGCCTTAAACGGCCTATTTTTTTTTCAAGATGAAAAAAAATGACATTTCTTTTTTGCTTTTTTTTTTTTAAACTTTTTAGTGTAGATGTGATATCTGAGGTCTTTTTGACCCCAGATCTCACATTAAAGAGGACCTATTTCTATTACAAGGGATGTTTGCAGTCCTTGTA
The DNA here is from genome assembly GCF_965119305.1 of Pelophylax lessonae. NCBI lineage: Eukaryota > Metazoa > Chordata > Amphibia > Anura > Ranidae > Pelophylax > Pelophylax lessonae. The sequence continues at coordinate 644,910,142 of NC_138769.1, forward strand.
ATAGGAATAACAGCGATAAAAAAAAAAAAAATAATAATAATTAAAGGGACAGTGTAAAACTACAAAACAAAAGGTGAAATAAATAAGATTAAAAAAAATATTTAAAGCACCCCGTCCCTCTGAGCTCGCGTGCAGAAGCAAACGCATACGCAAGTCGCGCCCGCAAACGGTGTTCAAACCACACATGTGATGTATCGCCGCGATCATTAGAGCGAGAGCAATAATTCTAGCCCTAGATCTCCTCTATAACTCTAAACTGGTAACCTGTAAAAAATTTTTTAAAGCATCGCCCATTGAGATTTGTACCAATGTACCAATGTTTGTCACCATTCCACGAGCGTGCACAATTTTGAAGCATGACATGTTGGGTATCTATTTACTCAGCGTAACATTATCTTTCACATGATAGAAAAACATTAGGCTAACTTTACTGTTTAGTTTTTTTTAAATGCACTGAAATGTATTTTTTCTCAAATAATTGCATTTAAAAGACAGCTGCACAAATACCGCGTGACAAAAAATATTGCAACGACCACCATTTTATTCTCTAGAGTCTTAGCTAAAAAAAAAAACATATATATATATATATATATATATATATATATATATATATATATATATATATTGTTTGGGGGTTCTAAGTCATTTTCTAGAAAGAAAATACTGATTTTATCGTGTAAACAACAAGTGTCAGAAATAGGCCTGGTCCTTCAGTGGTTAAAATAAATGGTTGTAAACCCTCACATATACCCAGTGAAGCGACTGGCCTCAGGGAATACACAGAGATGAGACAAATTCTCCTACATAAGTTGCACCTGTTTATCTGCAGTCTGCTGTTCTCTACATCTGTTCAAAGAGCTGAATTTATAAAGCTTGTCTGAGACTAAAAAAAAAAAAGAAAAAAAGAAAAAAAAAGGCCGGATAGCAGAAGTCACACTCTGCAGAGATCAGTGAGGTGAGCTCCGAGAGCTGATTGGAGGGAAGAGACACACACCCCCTCACACAGGAACAGAGTGGAGGCTGTCAATCAGCTGGAGGTCCCTCCCCTGTCACCATTTTTCTCTTAGTGTCAGGAAAACTTGTCAGAAGTCATTCATGCTGATAGCAGAGGAACGAAGCAGCAGACAGAAATGACACTTAGTGCTCTTAAAGTGAGACAAGTACACACTATAGAGGGATAAGCCTTGTTTGTATTTCATGTCTGAGGTTTACAAGCACTTTAACAGAAACACATTTACTCACGTTGTAGCATGTATTAATCTCTGTACATGACCACAAAAGAACAGTGCGAATCCGACCTAAGATTTGTAGAAATGAGAGCTAGCAGGTTTCTGCAGGTACAGTATAGGTGGCTCCTCTAGGTGTTTTCCTTACGTTAATGATTCCAGGTTAGACTTCATAAACTAACAAAAGGTTGACGTCAAGTGCTGAAGAATTGGGGGTATGAAATACACATTTCTCAAATGCTCTTTTGCCCATTCAACAATCTATTTGTAACTGGAGCAGACTTCAACAAATGGTTGTACACCATTGTACCCATCGGTCTGAAATACCTTTGCTTCTTGTTCTATTCGAAGTTCAAAATCTTTTAATTGATTTTCTATTATAGTCTTCTCATCCTCCAAACGCTTTAGATACTGGTTTAATGCGCCCTGAGAGTACATAAAGGAAGGACATTAAATCCGACATTAAAACGTCATGCAGAAATATAATAATGAATACAGTGTTGCAACCATTTGTGAATCAATATATGATTTTGTAAAGCAGAATTCAGGGTATGGTCTTTATTGCACGGTTACATTGATCCACTTTGGATGAATGTAAAGTATACATATTGCATACCTGTGTGCTCTGTTCGCTGAAAGGTAAGGGGAAACTCTGATGGGCACACATAATTGGCACTTCTGGATGTAATCAGGGGAGGGAGACTCCTGGATTTAAGAGGGAATACTGCTGGGCACTTCTGGATATAAGATGGGTTCTGGGCACTCCTGGATGCTAAGGGGGAAGCCCTAACTGAAAAATGTGGAGACCCCAGCTTTAGATTGTAAGCTCTCACAAGAAGGGCCCTCCTAACCCTCTTTTTTATGTAATAAAATAATATAATAAAATAATAATGCTGATTATTTTTAGATATTATTGCTAATAAAAACAATCTTTAAAAAAAATAATAAATAGTTACTAAACAACAGCTATTATTGATAAATAATAATATAAATATTAATAGTATACTTTTTATAATAATTATTATTAAATAATAATAAAATGATTATTATCAAATAAAAATAATAAAGGATATTCTTCTTCTTATTATTATTATTATTTAAAAGAGAAATTGAAGATTAGTATTATTGTCAATATTGATAAACAATAGTAGCAATAATAAAAATATTAAATAATATTACTAATAACAATAATAGTGAATAATATTAAGAAATAATAATAGAAATAACATAATAAGTAATGAATATCATCATTATTTAAAATAATAAATCTTATGTAATAATAATAATAATAACAACAACGTTAATAATAACAGGTCTAATGTTTTTTTTTTATTAGAATTGTATACATTTTGCATTAAAAACTGCTTCCTGAGCCTATAAAATACAACTCTGAGTGGTGAAGATGCCCCCTAGTGTTCATTTTCAAATATGGTTTCTACACTTCAGAAAATCAACATGCTTTGATTCTAGCTTTAAAATTCTGTTGATTGATGAAGTGAATGATTTTAACATAACTGAATGCTGCAGCTGTGAACATAGAAAGCAAATGAAGCATTACTCATCCTTGTTAAGTCATGCATCTTTTAGTTGGCTGTCTGAGCTCCGTCTACATCAAGTGGTCCTCTGGCTGTTTTGCAATGCACTAGAATTGGCCAGGTAGTGGGCAAAACATCACAGTGCACATGCACACTGTGGAATAGCAGCTCATGAGGTTCAATTAACCCTATGAAGCCATCGGTAATGGGCCCTGGCTGCATTGAAATCAGCTCAATATAAGCAGAGCACATTGGACCACTTTGAGGACCATCTACGCAAACCCTTAATGTGCAAACACAGGAGTAGCCACCAGAAAAAAAACACATTGCATCCTCAGAGAGAGCTTGTTGTGAAATATATATGTATTGCTGACCTCCTTTTAAAATTAGTAGTTGACTGGCCATAATGCTGATCTATTGGCTTTAGTAGTTTCTAACCTTAAAGCGGAACTTTACCCATAACAACTTGCTTGTTGCTGGAGGCTGCCATTTTGGTGAAGCCCAGAGCCCCCAAACAGCAGTAAATCATAGGGTGGAACTAAATCCATTGAAAGTCGCACGATTTCCACACAACATGAAGCAATGCCTGTGTAATCTTGAGGTCTATGGACCTCAATTCCCATCAAGATCGGACCATAGTAGTGCAGGGACTACCTTAAAGTCACATGGATATGAATGGTACTCATTGGAAATCATGGTGCCGACGTAAAAACTGCAGCTCAAGCTAATGTTGTCTATTTCCTCCTCCCCCAATGTCCATTTGCAGAACACCACATGAATGGTTTACAGCATACAAGATGTTCTGTGAAAGGTGAACCCAGGGTAATCAGCTACAGTCATTCACAGATTAAACAAAGGAGCTCTTTTACTTGCCAAAAAAGTTAAAATGTCTATTTATTGAGTCCTGAGATTTACACAGCTCCACCTGTCTGGCCATTGGCTCCTGCTGCTGTCAATCACAGCCAGTGACGAGGGAGCCCGGGGTGGGGCTGAGTCCCCCTGTCGTTGTCAACAGTGAGGCTCGGGAGCAAGCCTGCATGAGCGCCCCCATCACAGGTGGCCTGCTTTCGATGAGGGGGAGGAGTCAAGAGTGCCAGCGGGGAACCCGAGAAGAGGAGGATCAGAGCTGCTCTATGCAAAACGATTGCACAGAGCAGGTAAGTTTACACGTTTGTTATTTTAAAGAAAAAAATGACGTTTAAATACAGGTGCTTTAAAAAATATGATGTAATAATGGATACAATGTTGCATTCATTTTTCTATCTGCCGTTCAGCTTTAATACTTACTTCAGGCATTTGGTCATAGGAGCGAATAGATGACAGACGATCTAAAACAGACCAAACACATTCTTTTAGAGGTTCTGGTAATAAAATACACATTTCACTAAATAAAGTATAGGTTATATTTATGACTGGCCCTAGCACCGACACATTCTTGCTTGGGTATTAATTGTAGTTCTGAGATACAAAAATATAAGAAGAGAAGTGGAATTATTGACCATACTGACCACACAGATATTCTATTTCATTTTCTTAAAGAAAACAAAATACAACAACAATATAAAATCTAGCATGACATACTGTAACAACAGATGCATTGCTATGCTATTATTTATTTATTTGATTTTTTGTTACACACGTATAAATACATATATATGCATACGTACCAGGGATCAACCGATTATCGGCAAAGCCGATATATCGGGGGCCGATATGCACTTTCCCAGAAATATCGGAATCAGCCACCAAGATGGCGGATATTGCTGATATTTCGGAAAGTGCTTGTACCGGAGTGATGCCTGCAGCTAGAGGCATCACCCCGGTACCGGCGTCCATAGCCGACGGTCAGATTTCTTTTAATGACAACCGATGTGGCTGAGAAGCCGCTCGGCTGTCATTACAAGGAGCGGGAGGGGAAGATCCCCCCCCCCTCCTGCCACCTTCCGCGGCTCGCCCGGGTCTCCCGTCCCACCGGGAGACTCTGATCAGTTTCCCCTGGCACTCGACTAAAGTAGTGTATTCTTTTATAAACATAGATTACACGGAGCGGAGGGAGCATGGGAGGAGCTGAAGTGCTAAAGGCTGGAGGGGCGGAATTAATTTCAGATAGGGAGGCGGAGCCGGGTGGAGCTGGATTGCAGATGGCTAGAAAGGTGGAGTTCCGATCAGAACCAAGTGCCTGGTTTCGGCAAAATACCGGGCAACCAGCGTGCACAGCCACTGTCCTCGGCAGGACACCGCCAAAGACCTGATCAAAGCTGCATTCGCCTCTGATCGGGTCTCCATGTAAAAACCCGGAAGTGATGTCATGACATCACTTCCAGGTACTCTGCGCCAACTTAAAAAAAATTACAGCATTCAAAACAGCCAAACTTGGCGTTTTGAATGCTTTTGAGTACCTGTCAAGTGCTAAAAATAAAAAAAATAAAAAAATGTTTTAAATGTACGAAAATATCACCCAATATTGGCCAATACCGATATTCAATGGCCAAATTATCGGTATCCGCAACGAAAACCCGATATTGGTCGATCACTAATACATACACATATATTCATAAACACTGCTGGTATTTAAAAACTGAACTAGCAGTGCAAAGCATATTCAACAAATATTGAAACTGAATATACAAGATTGATATAAATAATACATTATATGCAGTCTTCAGATTTTACATAATTACAGTATGTTTCTAATACTTTTTTATTAGCACATTGCATTTCATTCCAGGTAATCTCAACTACCAGATATGTCAAATGAGCATCCTCACTACTAGAACAACAAAGGCTTCAAAATAACCTATTTACTCTTATCGTATTCATGGAAAATTATTTGCACTTTTCTAATTAAATGCCAGGGAAGCATGCAAAACAAGTAAAGAGGCTCTTGCTTCGTTGGTAGTAATGAAGTGCTTGGTCTTTTTGTTTTCCTCCAACATTATCTTGACCTAGTCCGTTCTAATAAATAATGCGATTTGCTGATAGATCCACTCCTGCAAAATTGCTTTTTGGAAGTTGAGACTCTCGTGTTAGAACTAGATTTTTGACTGACTAATTAAACGCGTGTCTAAACGTCTCTTAATTTTAGCACAGTCCCATAATCCAGGGGTCTCAGAACTTTCTAAACAAAGGGCCAGTTTACTGTGCTTTGGACTTGAAGGGGGGGGGGGGGGGGTTGAGTGGAAAATGTCCTGACATTAGTGGGAGTAAACAATGTCCCATCTTTGGTATTAGGGGAAATATTATTGCCCTATTAATTGTATCAGTGGGAAGAATAATGTCCCATCATTGGTGTAAGTGGGTGGATTAGTTTTCCTTATTGGTATCACTGGAAGGAATAGTGCTTCATCATTGGTGTCAGTGGAAGGAATAGTGCCCCATCATTGGTAAGGAGGACGAATAGTGTCCCATCGTTGGTATCAGTGGGAGGAATAGTTTTCCTTATTGGTATCACTGGAAGGAATAATGCCTCATCATTGGTGTCAGTGGAAGGAAGAGTGCCCCATCATTAGTAAGGAGGAGGAATAGTGCCCCGTCGTTGGTATCAGTGGGAGGAATAGTGCCCCATCGTTGGTGTCAGTGCGAGGAATAGTGCCCCATCATTGGTAAGTGGGAGGAATAGTGCCCCATCATTGGTATCAGTGGGAGGAATAGTGCCCCATTGTTGGTATCACTGGGAGGAATAGTGCCCCATCGTTGGTATCAGTGGGAGGAATAGTGCCCCATCATTGGTGTCAGTGCGAGGAATAGTGCCCCATCATTGGTAAGTGGGAGGAATAGTGCCCCATCATTGGTGTCAGTGCGAGGAATAGTGCCCCATCATTGGTAAGTGGGAGGAATAGTGCCCCATCATTGGTATCAGTGGGAGGAATAGTGTCCCTTCAATGGTGTCAGTCGAAAAAGATAGTGTCCCATCATTGGTATCAGTGGGAGGAATAGTGCCCCATCATTGGTGTCAGTGGGAGGAATAGTGCCCAATCATTGGTGTCAGTGGGAGGAATAGTGCCCCATCATTGGTGTCAGTGGGAGGAACAGTGCCCCATCATTGGTGTCAGTGGGAGGAACAGTGCCCCATCATTGGTATCAGTGGTAGGAATAGTGCCCCATCGTTGATATCAGTGGAAGGAATAGTGCCCCATCGTAGGTATCAGTGGAAGGAATAGTGCCCCATCATTGGTATCAGTGGAAGGAATAGTGCCCCATCATTGCTATCAGTGGAAGGAATAGTGCCCTATCGTTGGTATCAGTGGGAGGAATAGTGCCCCATCATTGGTGTCAGTGCGAGGAATAGTGCCCCATCATTGGTAAGTGGGAGGAATAGTGCCCCATCATTGGTGTCAGTGCGAGGAATAGTGCCCCATCATTGGTAAGTGGGAGGAATAGTGCCCCATCATTGGTATCAGTGGGAGGAATAGTGTCCCTTCAATGGTGTCAGTCGAAAAAGATAGTGTCCCATCATTGGTATCAGTGGGAGGAATAGTGCCCCATCATTGGTGTCAGTGGGAGGAATAGTGCCCAATCATTGGTGTCAGTGGGAGGAATAGTGCCCCATCATTGGTGTCAGTGGGAGGAACAGTGCCCCATCATTGGTGTCAGTGGGAGGAACAGTGCCCCATCATTGGTATCAGTGGTAGGAATAGTGCCCCATCGTTGATATCAGTGGAAGGAATAGTGCCCCATCGTAGGTATCAGTGGAAGGAATAGTGCCCCATCATTGGTATCAGTGGAAGGAATAGTGCCCCATCATTGCTATCAGTGGAAGGAATAGTGCCCCATCATTGGTATCAGTGGGAGAAATAGTGTCCCATCATTGGTATCAGTGGGAGAAATAGTGCCCCATCATTGGTATCAGTGTGAGGAATAGTGCCCCATCATTGGTGTCAGTGGGAGGAATAGTGCCCCATCATTGGTATCAGTGTGAGGAATAGTGCCCCATCATTGGTGTCAGTGGGAGGAATAGTGCCCCATCATTGGTATCGGTGGTAGGAATAGTGCCCCATCGTTGGTATCAACTTTTGAGGCAGGGTAAAAGGAGGGGCCAGGGGTGGGGTCGAAGAGGCCCCATGATTTCTAACAGCGTCCCTGCCTACCACCTCCCTAAAGTGTCAATGACGAATGTATATATGCGTAGGCGAAAGCATATTTGTCATCAGCGTGATACAATTTATGTCTCGCTGATGGCACTTATGCATTCGCCAAAGCACATATGCATTTGCCATTGCAATTCTAGGGAGGTGATAGCATGGGTGGGATTTGAACTTGTGACCTAAGAGTGCTGAAGATTAAGCCACTGTGCTAAGTACAATTATACCTAAAATATAAAGAAGTACCATAATTACAGAATGAACATATATGCATAGAACTCAACATTTTCATAAAATATTAATTTGACATAAAAAAAGTTTGACATTTAGCAATGATCTTGCATTTGTATATTAGGGGAATAAAGATTCTCTTGATCTATGTTCATTTGTTAATCATGGTACTACTGTAAATTCTAAGCATAAGTATGCCCCTCTCAATGGCTTAGTGGGTAGCACTCCTACCTAGAAAGACTCCGACCATAGGTTTGAATCCCAAGCATGGTTTTTAAACAGCAGAGTATGCTGAAAGTAGGCAAACACCTAATTGCTACTACCACTGCCACATCAGAATGGTTGTTTCCATAATTTGCATGCTCGAATGCATGCAGTGGTATGGTATTTATCAAAAATATTATATTGTGGAAATAAAATAATCAAACACTAGTGAACACGCAGGGTGTTAGCATGGTTGGGATTTAAACTCATACCCTAAGAGCTTTTTTGCTCATGGGCACAGACCACTAAGCCAATGTGCCAAGTACAATTAGACTTGCATAATAGTTTAGTATGATTAAAGAATGAACATAGATAATTAGAACTCTATAGTCTCCTAAAAAATAAATGTAACTGTAAATGATTAATACATGTAACCTCATGGAATAGCAGACATTACTCTGTAATAATCCTTCAGTACAGCATTCGTTAGCAAAAGAAGAAAACTATGCACAATAATTGTAATATAAATAAATAGCCACACACGAGGTAGAGCACACCCCATATTTATTGGTATACATATACACACATGATCATAGCTAAATACTACAGTGCAGTTTCATATAGGAAACTCGTTGGCAATTGCCAGTTATGGAACCGTGACTATGCTGATTTGGAATTCACTAATGCATATTCGCCTATTTGTGCTCCTACTGTTCTTGTTCACGTGTTCACATGTTCACCTAGTTGAGATCTCATTTGTTTTAATTGGGAGTAGTTAAATGTAGAATTACTATTTCTTCTCCTTATTCTTATTGAATTAGGCCCATAGTATCCATAATTTTATGATGAACCCTTTCCACAAGCTGAATGGCATCCATACGTTTCAGAACCTGATCCCAAGGGACCATAGGGTATGCCAGTGTAGTGCAATCACCCAGTGGGCTGTGCTGAATAAGGTATGGGCTAGTTTTTGATTGGGAGGGGGGGACCTTTGGTAGTTCAGCTAAAAGCAGGCACATTTAGGAAGGTCAGGGACAATTACATCCCCTTGATTAGAGTGACCTTACCAGGAACCCTCTGCCAAACTGGCTTAATCACCCTAGAGCTCCAGAAAAAATGTAGTTGTATGTCCCTATCTGGGCAACTTCTGAAACAAGTCTCTGGGACTGAGGGGTAAAACCTGTGTAGTTTAGACGGTGTGTAATACCACCTTGTATGCAGTGTTGGGGGTAACTAGTTACAAAGTAACTGATTACAGTAACTAACTACATTACTTTTTTTGGTAACTAAGTAAAGTAACTAGTTACAATACTAATATTGGTAACTACACTACTTTACTAGGCTATAGAAAGGCGCTTTCCTGCGTTACCCAAGCCGTGCGATACAATCGTTATTTCGAAGAATAGAGAGGGATGAAGTTTATGACTTTTTGTTGCACTTTATGTTTTATTCTGTTTTTCAGGTTTTGTTCTCATGTTTCCCAAAGCCTGTGTTTATACAATAAACTCTATGCAGAAAGAGTGTCATGTATCTTCTTCTACACGGTCAATTAAGAAAGAGGAAGGTAAAGTAATAAGTATTGAAGTTACTTTTCAAATGCAGTAACTAGTAAAGTAATCTCATTACAATTTACAGAAGTAACTAGTAACTAGTTACATTTTTTGAGTAACTACCCCAACACTGCTTGTATGGAGCTTAACTACCTTGTCCTTAACCGCCGTAGACTTTGTGCATCTGTGCATATTGGAAAGCATATCTAGCCAATCCTCAGGGGAAATTTCTTGGCCCATCTCCTCCTCCCAGCCGAACATCACTGGGGACTTGGGAGGGAGATTCCTCTTGTTAAGGTATCTATATATAATAGAAATTGTATCCTTCCCCCTGGAGGAAGACACGCACATATGCTCAAAAGTGGAATCTACAATCTCTTCTGATAGAAGTCTCATCACTACAACTACTCCATTTCCATTCAGGGAACATACCTGTTGGATTGCCACGTATGTGTTCTGATTTTTCTTGAAGCATATGAATTTGCCGTTCTAGTTGTCTGTTTAGTTCAATTTGTGTCTCATACCTTGTTTTCCATTCATTGCCTGAAACAAATGAAAATAACTTTTCAGCCATAAAGAAGGCAAAAATGTGTTGTACCGTGTTAGTCATAGGTAGCAGTAGAAAGGAAAAATGTAGGAGATACTTTTAATTGGCCATTGCATAAACAAAATGCATACCTGCTCAACCTTATCAGTCTACGACTCTGCGGGAAAAACTGTTGCAAGTACTGTAAGTCCTAAGTTCCCAAATGTATTGAGTCAAAAGCACACAACAAATACAGGGAATCCTCTAATGGGTTTCAGCTCTATAGGGCCTTTATTATTGCTATGATTCAGTATGCACTCTCTATATGGAAAACTCATTTAAGATTCTCTGCTTTTGGTACATGACTCCTGACCACCTCCATTCTATTCACCCTGACAGCAGTGATCGCTGCTGGAGATGTCAGAAGGACTGGGGTTATACTCAAATCAAAGATGTGGAGCTTATGGAAGAACTGCTAGGTTGCATGATGCTATGGACACGAATAATGAGTTATGTCACCTTAAAAAAGATCCCTCTTTAATGAAACCCCTAATTTCATTGTTGGATTGTTAGTCCTTCGGGTGGCTGGTGGTGGAGGGGATTGAGAGTGTAGCATTTTTCTTCTTTCCTGCATTTTCTTCTCTTTTTTCTCCTTTCTATAAACAGTGTACTCTTTTTACAGTGCTCTATGTAAAGCTGATCGAAGGAATAAAGTGCATGCTCTCTAGTTTGATCAGACTGTGCCTTAAATGGATAGCATCTTGCTTTGTATGGAGCTAAATGGTCATTTGTAACTACTTGGTCACAGAGATGTATAGTAACTAAGTAGAACTACTTCACTACTGTACTTAAAGCGGAGTTCCACCCGAAATTTATACTTACCTCCATCTTCTCGCTCCCGGTCACCTGAAAAACAAATGGATAATCGCAATTTTTTTTTTTTTTCACTTACCTTTTAGAGAAAATATACTCACCTTACTTCCTTCTTCCTCCCCTCGGCGGCCACGGCGATTCGTCACTTCCTGGCTTTTGCAATGATTCCTGGGAGCTGAACGTCATCGCTCCCAGGAATCATTGCGCCTGCACCGGCCCCGACGTCAGTTCCGGGGCGCGCGCGTCATTCCCTTCTAAACAGCTTCTGGGCATGCCCAGAAGCTGTGGAGGGATGACGCGCGAGACCCGGAAGTGACGTCGGGGCCGGTGCAGTGCATCGTGGGACCAAAGAAGAAGGAAGAGGACGCGGAAGAGGATCGCGCTGGCTTCAAGCTGCCCACACCTGAGATGGCAGCGCTGGACAAGACAATTTCAAGGTAAGTATTTCTCCTGAAAGGTAAGTGCAACCCGGGACAGATCAGAGGCTATCCATTGTGGAATGTGCTAGCCCTGACTGTCCCGGGGGCATTTTTATAAAAAAATGTATAACGAGGGTGGAACTCCGCTTTAAGTACCGAAAGACGGTATCTGTACTTTCCTAGACTAGAATTTTTTTCTCCTACTTCCACTTTTACTTTACTACATTTTTTCAACGATTTCAATACTTCTACTCCGATATTTTTTTTTTGTGCTGCATAGTTACTCGTTACAATTATAAAAATTACCACTGCCAGAACAGTAGATGGCAGGTTTCATGAAGCTCAAAACATGTGTATTATCAGCGCATACGAAAATAAAAGCTACTGTATGTATAAATAAAAGCTGCATTTGAAATAATAAAAAACAATATGATGTTCAAACTTTTGACTTCTTTCTTTAATAACTACATAACACAGTACTGGTACTTTTACTGTCAGTACTTGAGTAGCAAAATTTTTAAAAAAACTACTTGCAATACTTAAGGCCCGTACACACGTACCGATCGTCGGCATACAAACGTCGGTGGACGAAGGATCTGCCGATTGTACGCGTGTTAGTATGGTGCCTCCGACAGATGTCTGCGCACAATCCGCGGACAAAAGTCTTTCTTGCAAACATGAAAATTTTTGTATGCCGACACCAGAACGGACGATTGTTCGCCTGTCAGTACAGAATTCGGCCGACAGACCGCAGATTTGCAAGACTGGGCATGCTCAGAAAATAGAAAACACAGGGAAAGTTAACCATTACATGACATCACTTCTGCAGTCGGCGGACAAAATTCTTGTGCTGTCCTTGTGCTGTCTTTGCACTTTTCAGCAGACACCGACATCCCGGGGAGAAAAGAGGAACATTTGTAAGCCGACCATCGGTACGTGTGTACGGGGCTTTAAGTACAAAAAATGTTGAATACTTTAGTACTTCTACTCAAGTCAAGTTTTGATCGAGCACTTCCACTTCTACTCAAGTCACTTTTTGATCGAGCACTTGTACTTTTACTCAAGTATGGGTTTCAAGTACTTTATACAACTCTGCTTGGTCATATAAATCACAAGCCTGCCACCAGTGTTGGTTCTCTCATGCAATGAGCTTTTATTTTCTACTTTCTATGAGAATACCAGTGCTATGTACACTGTCTATGTTTTGAAAAAAGTCAATAAAAACGTTAATTATTTTATATATACAGTATCTCACAAAAGTGAGTACACCCCTCACATTTTTGTAAATATTTTATTATATCTTTTCATGTGGCAACCCTGAAGAAATGATACTTTGCTACAATGTAAAGTAGTGAGTGTACAGCTTGTATAACAGTGTAAATTTGCTGTCCCCTAAAAATAACTCAACACACAGCCATTAATGTCTAAACCACTGGCAACAAAAGTGAGTACACCCCTAAGTGACAATGTCTAAATTGGGCCCAAAGTGTCAATATTTTATGTGGCCACCATTATTTTCCAGCGCTGCCTTAACCCTCTTGGGCATGGAGTTCACCAGAGCTTCACAAGTTGCCACTGGAGTCCTCTTCCACTCCTCCATGACGACATTATGGAGCTGGTGGGGTGAACGGATCACATGTGCAGCATAATAGCAGTTAAAGGTTAAACAGAGGCCAAGATGGCAGCTTCCATTGCTGAAAACGATAGGGGGGTTTACTTCCACTTTTAAAAGCAGACTGGTATGAATAATGGGTGAATTGGGTCACAAGTACATGCCTAATAAGACAGTCCTCATGCGATACAATGGGTAACGACTGTATTGATTACTGAATTAAATGCCCATTTTCAGCAATAAACTGAAAATTTTGTACATTTATGGGGAATACAGTTTCAACGTCATATACATTTTAACAATGGGAGTGTTTGAAAAATATGTATACACTTTTTTATAAAAAAAAAAATCTGCAGCGCTACTGATCCTGTGAAACCGCAATGACATTTGTTCTGTGTGAATTGGGGCAAAAACAAATGTTATTAGGCTTTTTCCACTTCCGGTTGAATGTTAGGATTTAGGCTCCATATACACTAGGCTCTTCTGAATGCTGCTCTCTTGACACCGCAGAATTTTTCAACCGCATTTAGGTGAGTTTAGACAAGTTCAGGAGAATCAAGCGTAGGGGGGTTTATTCATTTCATTGGCCAGATGTTTAATTTATTTTGCCCATTGAAATGAATAATTGCTATAGCGTTTAGACGCGTTTACATGCGTTGGGCATTTTCTGCCTAAACATTCCTATTCTAAACTCGATTTTGGTGCATTAAAATTTATGCCCCCTAAACTTCCCTGCCTCTAAATGCCTATGTGTGCATGGACACATAGGCGAACATAGAAGGGAGTCTAGGGGCACAAAACAAATGTCAAGCGCCTGTAAAATGAGCGTTTGACAGCTGCAGTGTGCTTGAGGCCTTATCCAGAATAAAGTGAATCAGGAAAACACTGCATTATGGCCACTAGATGGAGCTGATAATCAAGGTAAAAAAATATTTATTTGCTATGATCAGCGTCATCTAGCGGCCATAAAACGGTATTTTAGGTAAAATAAACTAAATTAAACTAAGCTAAGATTAAATAAAATAAACTAAGATAAACTAAGTAAAGATAATATAAAACAAGATAAGATAAGATAAGATTTATTGTCATTGTAGAAAACAAATTCACAATGAAATTACATGTCTACTCCACACGTTATTCATACACCACAATTATTAAACTACGCCTTTATCGTACATAATTTAATAATACCAAAATATTAAAAATGTCCCCATATTAAAAAAAAATGTTTCCCTGAGTTAATAATATAAAAAAAAAATTAAATCTGGGGAGAAAATAGCCTAAAAACATTTTGTTTTTGCCCCCATTCGCACAGAATAAATGTACATGCAGTTTCACAGGGCGAATAACTCTACATAATTTGTATAAATTCACCCAGAGCCGCTGCTAAGACAGTTCAAGCAACCCTTCTATACTGGGCCCAGGCCCCATCAGTTCAAAAGGGGGGCTGAGGCACCTGCTGAGCAGGAGGGCCAGCTGTACTGTCTTATTGCAGACACTGTTCCTCTTTTGCATCCCATTGCAGTGCTGTCAGCTTCTCCTCTGCTCTATCCCTCAGGCTGCCCTGCAGGGGGATGCTTTTAGCACATGCACCCCTTCCATCTGCTCTCTGGGCCTCTCTGTGTGCCCATTTCCCTTGCAGCACTACCGGCTTCCCTCCTCTCCCGCCAGTAGCTGCTACAGGCACATGGGGGGATATTTCAGAATGGAAAGTGGGGAAAGGCACCAGTTAATATGTCATTTATTGGCCCCTTCCATCTGCTCTCTGGGCCTCTCTGTGTGCCCCTTTCCCCTGCAGCACTACTGGCTTCCCTCCTCTCCCGCCAGCAACTGCTACAGGCACATGGGGGGATGTTTCAGTATGGGGAGTGGGGGAAGGCGCCAGTTAATATGTCATTTATTGGCCCCTTCCTTTCCTGAATGAACACAGTGAGCGATCGGTACCAATTACTCCTGTGTCCATTCATCACTGTAGCACAGCCTTTCTCAACCTTTTCAACAAAGAGAAACCCTTAAAATAAATTTCTGGTCTCGGGGAACCCCTGCTAAAAATTAAAAATCTACAACTCATGACACATTAGTGTGACAGTCAGTGGGAAGAATGCTCCTTACTCTTGTCATCATTGGCAAGAATTACCCCCTTACAGATAGCTAAGAGGAACAATGGTGCCATTGGAAACTTATCTGAGAGGCAGAAATTGCCCATTTCTCAAGGAACCCCTACCAATCTCAGGAGGAACCCTAGGATTCCATGGAATCCTGGCTGAGAAACCCTGCTGTAATATAATAAAATGTTTACTATGCTTCAGTTTGTGAATGAGCAGGAAAGCCTCAGAGCACTTCCTATTCATTCATCAGTGCAGCTGAGACTGCAGAGAAAAAGACTGATAAATCTATGTTATCAGTCACTATCAGCTGGGGGGGGGGGGCTAGGCTGTATGGGGTCCTGTGATTTCTAACAGCAGCCCTGAATACACCCCATTAGTAGTAATTGAAGTCGGATGGCACATACTAGGAAGCAATCCCAAAACTGTTATAACGTAGTATACAGCTCAATATAACTGAACAGAGACAGTCAGGCTGGTGAAAGCTATATTCCCATTGGTAGATCCATGCACATCATTAAATAGCAATCTGCTAAAGCGTTGTACACACTATGAGTTTTTTTTTTTTTGTTCAACTCAGCAGGTTGGATGAAAATAAGCTGCTGTAGTCACTATGCAAAGAAAGTACAGCGATCCCCCCCCGCTGAGCTATTGTGTTCTGACAGGGGGACCGCCATTGGCTGAGAGCGCTGATCGCTCGACTGAGGGTTTTCAAAGAGGCTGGCTTCTCTCGGACAGACCGACATACATACAGGCCAAGGGTTGGCCATTTTTTTTTTTTGATTCGACATTCGGGTGGTGAGTACCTGGCTTAATTCATTGCCAGTGATAACCTTGACAAATAAGTTGGTTCTTTCAAAGTTCTAGAAGGGAAAGAGGTTTTTCAAATTCTCTGCATAATACTCGGGCTCTTTATGGAGCTGAAGTCAGTTTTCATCTCTTGTTCTTAGGCACTTAAATATTTAGCAGAGTGAAGACCTGTCTAGTCATCGCTGTGGACTCCTGGGGATTGTGAAAGGCCTTTCCATTAGTTCCTATATAACCATATGTTGTGAATCATAAAAGTGCATTGTGCCAAGCATCAAACATATAAAACTTTTAAAAGCAGGTTTCTGCAGTCAGTGGTAGAACATATTGCTATGGATATAGGGAAAAATCACACAAATGGCATTGCTGACCTAGAAAATTGCCAACTTCAGATTATAGCCTGAAGCATGACTTGTTTCAATTCCTCTATAAACATTTACGATAGACAAATTCTACACTGTATAGAAAATAGATTAGGAATACTGTTGGGGCCATTTAATGAAACAACAGATTGAGCATTTCTTATAAGTTTAGTAGTGGCCATGTGCGCTTTTATAAATTATTGATTTATTTTCTGATTGATCTCTTCTGATAGGAACAACCATAGAAACATAGAAAAGCGATGGCAGTGGCAGAAGAAGGTCCATCGAGTCTGCCCATTCTTTTTCTTCAACATACATGTTTTATTTTATTTTTTTTGTTTGTTAACTTTTTTAGATCTATGTTTGTCCCAAGTATGTTTGAAGTCATTTACCACTTTCCAACGAGCCGCCGCAGTTATACGGCGGCAGGTTCCCGCAAATCGACATACCTGTACGGCGGTTCGCAGGAGCGCTCCTGTGGGCACGCACACACACCGCAGGAGGTGCGCACCCATGCCCACTCAAAAGCGGGGAAGCCAAGGCGCGGGGCCGTGATTGCCGCCGGGCACCTGAGATCACTCCTCGTGAAGATAGAACGTCAGTCTGCTGTTGTATCAACACAGAGCGCTTGTGTTCCTGCTATTTAGGATCACAGGTCCCTGTGTTGATATTACAAGCCCATCGTCCCCACAGTTAGAAAACACCCCCTAGGCTCACACTTTAACCCTTTGATCGCCCCTGGGTTAGCCCTTTCCCTGCCAGTGTCATTATTACAGTAACAGTGCATATTTGTAGCACTGATACTGTAGTAATGTCACTGGTCCCCCAAAAAGTGTCATACATTTCAGTTAGGGGTCCAATCTGTCTGCCACAATGTCACAGTCTCGCTAAAAAAAACGCAGATTGCCGCCACTAATAAAAATAAATAAAATCTTTCCCCTAGTTTATAGGTGCAATAACTTTTGCACAAACCAATCAAAATACATTTAATAGGATTTTTTTTACCAAGAATATGTGGTAGATCACAAATTGGCCTAAAATGATGAAAACATTTGATTTTTAAATTTTTTTTTTGGGGGGAATGTTATATAGCAGAAAGTGAAAAATATATATATTTTTTTTCAGAATTGTCGCTCTTTTTTTGTTTATAGCGCAAAAAAATAAAAATCACACAGGTGATCAAATACTACAAAAAGAAAGCTCTATTTGTGGGGAAAAAAAGGACATCAATTTTATTTGGGTACAGCGTTGGAAGATCGTGCAATTGTTCGTTAAAATAACGCAGTGCCGAATTGCAAAAAAATGGCCTGGTCATTAAGGGGGAAAATCTTCCGGTCCAGAAGTGGTTACTGTTGACTGTCTCACTACCTCTACTGGAAGTCTGTTCCAAGCATCACCTACCCTTTCAGTAAAATAATACTTTCTAAGATTAGTTTTGAACTTTCCTCCAGTTAGCTTGGGGTCATGTCCCCGTGTTCTTGATTTTGGTTTATATTGAAAAAAACTGCCCTCCCAAACCTTATTCACCCTCTTAATGTATTTAAATCATATCTCTCTTTTCCTTCTTTCCTCCAGACTGTACAAAATAGGTTCCTGAAGTCGCTATGTTGATATGTTTTATCCCCCAGACCTTTCACCATTTGTGTTACCCGTCTCTGGACTCGTTTTATTTGATCAATATCTTTTTGTAAGTGAGGTCCATCAATCAATCTACAGACGACAACCCATTTGATCAATATGCTACACACAGGAAGTGGATTTTGATTAATAGTATAAGTGTTAGTTCACCTTTGCAGAAAAAAATGTAAAGATGAACTGACACTGCTACCCCTCCCCACCCTCACAGCACCTGCTGTACAGGGACAGCGCTGACCAATCAGAATCGATCTGGCTGTCCCAGAAGCACTAAAAGGGGAAAAGATGGGATTTCAAATCCCCCGACTGATGGACCGGCTGCAGGAGTGGATTTACCCCAGAGGATTTACCCTGGAGGTAAGTACAATAGGGACCAGGAAGAGGGGGATGATGTGAGGGTGCGTTGCCTTACTTTTTACTAACCCTTTACATTTTTTCTTGAAAGGTGAACTAACTCAAAGACATGATTGGATCTTATGATTTTAAGTTATCAATCTCTATTTCCACTATGTAATCGTATTCATCCAAATACGATCGTATTCATGAACAAAGCATCTCAGTGCTCCTGTTCCATGCAAAACAATTCATCATTTTCCACCCTGGCTGATTGACTCTTTAAAGGAATCTCATTGAAACTAAGTCTAAATCGATCAGAAGTTTTGGCTATTCGATACTTTAAAGGGGAGTTCCATCCTATTTTGCAACTTTAGTGATTCCTGGAGTGCTCGCTATGCTGATCAACAATTAGGCATTTTCAATTTTTTTCGGGGGTCCCTTACCTTATTTTCAGGGCATTTTTGATTGTACTTCCTCCTTCTCCCCCCTCTGTGGTCACGACCACCAACATCACTTCCGCCTTTGCATTGCATCCTGGGAGCTGTTTGTCATCACTCCCAGGAGGCTGGAATCAGGAAGAACTTCCAGAACACTCCCTGGAATCAGGAAGAAGGACACAGCAGATTACACTGCAGCTTCAGATGCCCACATCCAAGATGGCCGCGCCCAGACAGCATTTTTAAAAGTAAGATTTTGACTAAAATCCAATACTGTACACCTTGTAAGTATGAGAATAGCGGTTCTGTAAAGGGCGATGGATTAGTATTATAGGGGTATTTTTTAGTTAAGAGAGGTATTTGAGGCCGGAACTCCGCTTTAAAGATTCCATGGATCAGGTTAAGAAAAAAAAAATCAAAGCATGTATGGCCATCATAGCAGACAAGAGACCAGCCATCAGACTTATCTAAACTGGACAAGGAGGCTGATACTTGGAACGATGCAGGACAGATGCGGACCCTCGAACTACTGGTATAAGGTTGTGCTCATCCATATGGATGGAAGTAGGAGACTAAGAGGGGCATTGTAGCCTGGCTAATTTATAATTTAAGTGCCATTTTAAAGAGCATTTTTGGTCATTAACCTCTTGCTGAACATGTAATGCATATATGCGGCAGCAGGTAGAATGGGCTTTAACGCCCAGCTGCTGCACATATGCGTTCTCAGGAGCATGAGATTGTGTGCTGAGAGCACAATTGCTGTGTGATCCCAGCACACTGACCGAGCTGTCAACGGCAGCTCTCACTCAAGGCATCTGATCACGAACCAAATTGGGCTCTGGATCATGTGACCATTGTAAGGGCCAATCAAAGTCCACCTAAAGGGCCACTGGAGGTGGCATTAAGGGGTTTTATGATGACACTGCTAGATGCTCCCTAGTAAACAAACAACTGTGATAAAATCTGCTGAATTTACGTTAGACTAATTTCTCTGTAATCCACTGTGGCCAGAATTCCCAAAGCTCCTTACATGTGTAGTGGCTGGGTCTGCTACCTAAAAGCCTAGAATTTGTAAATACCTTCCTATACTACTTGATGTATTAGCAACAAGACTAAAAATTCTTAAAGTGGTTGTAAAGCTTAGTTTTTTTTTGCATTAAAATAATAAACAAGTTATACATATCTGCTCTGTGCAATGGTATTATACATATGTTATACATATCTGCTCTGTGCAATGGTATTATTCATATGTTATACATATCTGCTCTGTGCAATGGTATTATACATATGTTATACATATCTGCTCTGTGCAATGGTATTATACACAGCTCCGAATCTCCTCCTCTAGGGTCTCCTGCCAGAGCTCCTAGCTCCTCCCGGTGAACCACCATAGGAAGCGGCTTTCTATGGTGGCACACCTGCAGACATGCTCCTGAGCTGGGCTTTGTTTGTCCATAGAAACACACAACATGATTAGGCTCCACCCCTCTCCTTCCTCACATGATTTGACTGACAGCAGCAGGAGCCAATGGCTCCCGCTGTTCTCAGTATAGCCCAAGAATGCAGGGGGAGAGGAGAACGGGGCTGTCGATGGGGACAGCAATTAGATTGACAGCAAAATCAGGTAAGTGTCTGAGGCGGGGTGGGTGTGCATGGGGGGGACAGATACATATATACGTTTTTTACCTTGATGTAGAGAATGCATTAGGGTAAAAAAAAACTTTTTACCTTTTACAAGGGCAGGTTTAACTCTATTTGGTGGCCGTAAGAAACTCCAAGACACCAAAACGAATAAAGTTCTCGTATGTAAGAGACAGCATGGAGCACCCAGTAGGCGTGTTTGAATATAAATTTTCTATATAGAAAAATTGAAAAAACAAGGGGTTTTCATATAAATAGAGCACTTATAAAAGGAGCTATATGGACTGGTACACTACATTAAAGTGGAATCAAACTCATTGATATAACCGTTTCCAAAAATAGTTACATTCATGACACAATTGCTTTTTCTCTCAAATGAACTGTCAAGCCATCAAATGGCTGTTGTCCTCAGTGATCACAGGTGCAGAACCATGGCAGCTGCAGATCAAACAGAATAAAGATGGCAGCTTCTTTGGCTGGAGAGGATATACTGTAGGGGTTTGTTCCACTTGAATGCATGGATGAAAATCTAAGGTCCTGAGCAACTAGGTTGTTATCCTAATGGAAGCAGTATTTTTTCTTTATGCATTTGAACTAACTGGAAAACTTTTGGCTCCCAGTTGTGAATGGAGCCTTATGCCTCGTACACACGCAACGATTATCGGCCGACTGATCGTCCGACGTTTGTCCAGAGTGGTGTCTGTTGGTTGGAATGTGCCTAGACTGCACACAAATTTTCTCGGCCAACAAAAATCTACTTCAGAAGTGATGTCATGTGCTGGTTTACTTTCCGTGTGTTTTTTCTTCTCTGAGCATGCCCAGTCTTGCTCATCAGATTTTTGTCTGCCGAAATCTGTACTGACTGACGGAAAAGCGGCCGTTGTGTTGACGGGCAACAAAAATTTTATAGCCTGCATACCAGATTTTTTTCGGCCGAAAAGTCGGAGTCGGTTGTCAAAAGCATCATACGAACAAGCCGAAAATCGGCCGATCGGACGTTGGCCGAAAATTCACGGCCAACTATCGACGCGTGTGTATGAGGCATTAGACTATCAAGTACTGTGTATCATTTGCCATGTTTTTTTTTTCTCTTTTAGATAAAAGTTTTATTTTTATTTTTTTCATCCTTTTTGCAGTCTCAGTGCTGCCACTGGATTTAATTCCTGGAAACAAAAGTTGGACACTCCCCATAATGGAAGATCTGAACCCCTCTGAGCATCTTATGGAGGACCTCAGTATGTACCATAGCATAGCCCTTAATATGTTGCTACTTTTTCTTTTTATCCTGTGTATTTTAGTTTTTGATACAGCAGGGTGAACGTTAGGACCTCTGTCCCATTTTTACTTTGATTGCATTGGGGAGATTTTTCCTGGAGACAAATAAGACCAGGGTAGGAGGTGTAGGGAAATCTCCGCCAATATAAACATAACAATAAAGACCCCCCCCCCCAAAACCTCCACAGAGATCCACTCTTCCCTATGATAACTAGAAATACAAAGAATTCACCATTTTCCAGCCAGAAGGTTGAAGTGTTCTCTTATTGTTGAAGTCTAATGCTGAAACAATCCCAAGTATTTCCTCTGAACAACTGTTTATAATACAAGAACACCTCTTACCTTCATCACCCACACTACTCAATTTCCTTTCCAGGTCTGCAATTGCATTTTTTCTTTCATATATGGATGCTTGTAACATTTCCCTGAGGAAAACAAAGACAATTAATGTGACCCTCAACAATGAAAATTATAGTCAAAGAGGGAATCAGTTGTTACAAGAGAAATAAGAGAATTTAAGTCCATCAGGGTGAGCTCTGCTTTAATGGCACACATCGGAACACCGTACTTAGAGAGGGGCTGGGGACTTTTAGACTGACAACTATAGTCAGATGAAGGAAAACTTCAATCAAGCTCAATAGCTCTGGCAAAGCAGCTCCAACACAGCAAGGCTTCTCTCGGTGGGCACCAAAAATAGGGTCAAACCAAAGAAATACAGAATGAAGCACCAGAACAAATTTTATAAAAGAGCCCAAGATCATTTTAACCGTTAAAAAAAAAAAGTCAATCAAAACAGCCAACATGTTTCGGGGGCAACACTATTTCCCCTTCCTCAGGGCACAAAACAGGATAACATTCAGGTGGACTCATCCCTGCTGAATTTGTAACTATGAGGCACCGTGACAGAGCAAGAAGTAAGTCACCCAGGACTTAACTTGAGCTCTGGGGAGGAGGAGACTCCGTTATACCCATCAACCTCAATTTAATCTTGTATCAGCCTTTAGAACTTTTCTCTGATTGAAGAACCTGATTTATTAAGGAAGACTGCCCTCAAATTAAAAATGTCAGTCTTTTCCCTTTACATTAGGACCTCTTTATGTTGTTTTAATGTACTTTCAAGTCCAGCAGATCCAGTGTGGACCTTTTCTCTTGCCCTGCTCTCCTACTCTAGTGTGCTAGATGTAAAAAGGGTAACTAGAGAAGGCAAATTGGCTTGGCTGAGAGCCAGGCCTGCATTGTGAATCTGGGTCAGGGTGTGGCCTGGCAGAGGTCCAGCCTGAGACTGCCACTTGTCCACACACAGAAGGTCTTGTTCTGATGTGCAGCTTCCGGGATCTTTAGCTCTTATCTGTCAGGGTTTAGTGATTCAAGGGGCTGGATTACTCATCCTAACAACTCTTCTGGTGCCTCCCCCTGTTCTCTGGAAAATTGGAGAATGTTCTAGATGTAGTGGGTAAACGCTAGGAGGGCTGCCATGCATATTTATGTGGACCCCAACCAATCCCCAGCAAAAAAAAGCTGGAAGGGGGCAGGCCACCTCATAAATAGACAATGGGCCATGCCAGCCGGGGGAGTCAGGTGGAAGATGGAGATGGAGTGCTGAGGGAGCTGTCGTCGGCCCTTGAGTCTGCCCCCTCTTCCTTGGGGGGAGTGACCCTGGGCCTTGGGCTCAGGTGCTGGAAGATTCCCCCTACAACACACAGAGGAAATCCTTACTGGAGGCACGGGAGCAAGTGAGAGGACAGCAGGAGTTGGTCAGCATGTCTGGGAGATTTTCTGAGAGTCATTCGGGTGGGCAGGTGAGTGTCAGTCTGGAGGACTGTGGGGAGAAGTTAGCCTAGAGGGCTAGTGAGAGGGGCAGCTGCAGCCAGGCGGGTTGGCAGTGCCTGAAGAGGTGGTTCTGGGATCATTAGCCACAGGGAGGATGTGAGCTAGACACTGAACTGTTGCTACACAACCAAGGGGCCTCGGGTTCCTGCCTATAACAGCCCTTTGCTTTCCTCTGATTGCCTTGTCAGATCTATATAATGTTCCAGATGACTTCTGCAAGCAAGTGAGTGCTGGGAGAAGAAGTGGAGTGTATCTAGAGACTGTATATAGAAAGAGTTGTCCCTGAAGTTCCTCTGAAGTCAAGTGGGCATCCCATAATCTCCAATCCCTATCCAAGGTATTATCCCTCAATAAGCATTAAAAAAAAAAAAATATACTGGATTGTTCTCTGACTCGGAGTGACTGTAGAAATTCGGTGTGCCTGGCTGTGCAGGGTGGGGGATCCCAGTGTACTTGTGGCCCCCTTCAGGGGGTGTGCTACATAAAATACTGCATGACTTCATAAAATAACTCTTTATTTATTAAACTTTTTTTTTTAAAAACGACTCAGATGCGGTAAGATACCACTTTGTGAATATAGCCCACTATATCATCAGCCACTGCATAAATAATACATACAGTATCTCACAAAAGTAAGTACACCCCTCACATTTTTGTAAAAATTTTATTATATTTTCATGTGACAACACTGAAGAAATTACACTTTACTACAATGTAAAATAGTGAGTGTACAGCTTGTATAACAGTGTAAATTTGCTGTGAGTACACCCCTAAGTGAAAATGTCCAAATTGGGCCCAATTAGCCTTTTTTTCTCCCCAGTGTCATGTGACTCGTTAGTGTTACAAGGTCTCAGGTGTGAATGGGGAGCAGGTGTGTTCAATTTGGTGTTATTGCTCTCTCTCATACTGGTCACTGGAAGTTCAACATGGCACCTCATGGCAAAGAACTCTCTGAGGATCTGAAAAAAAGAATTGTTGCTTTACATAAAGATGGCCTAGGCTATAAGAAGATTGCCAAGACCCTGAAACTGAGCTGCAGCACAGTGGCCAAGATCATACAGCGGTTTAACAGGACAGGTACCACTCAGAACAGGCCTCGCCATGGTCGACCAAAGAAGTTGAGTGCACGTGCTCAGCGTCATATCCAGAGGTTGTCTTTGGGAAATAGACGTATGAGCGCTGCCAGCATTGCTGCAGAGGTTGAAGGGGTGGGGGGGTCAGCCTGTCAGTGCTCAGACCAATACGCCGCACACTGCATCAAGTTGGTTTGCATGGCTGTCATCCCAGAAGGAAGCCTCTTCTAAAGATGATGCAGAAGAAAACCCGCAAACAGTTTGCTAAAGCCAAGCAGACTAAGGGCATGGATTACTGGAACCATGTCCTGTGGTCTGATGAGACCAAGATAAAGTTATTTGGTTCAGATGGTGTCAAGCATGTGTGGCAGCAATCAGGTGAGGAGTACAAAGACAAGTGTGTCTTGCCTACAGTCAAGCATGGTGGTGGGAGTGTCATGGTCTGGGGCTGCATGAGTGCTGCCTGCACTGGGGAGCTACAGTTCATTGAGGGAACCATGAATGCCAACATGTACTATGACATACTGAAGCAGAGCATGATCCCCTCCCTTCGGAGACTGGGCTGCAGGGCAGTATTCCAGCATCATACAGACCCCAAACACACCTCCAAAACGACCACTGCCTTGCTAAAGAAGCTGAGGGTAAAGGTGATGGAGGGTAAAGGTGATGGACTGGCCATGTCTCCAGACCTAAACCCTATTGAGCATCTGTGGGGCATCCTTAAATGGAAGGTGGAGGAGCTCAAGGTCTTTAACATCCACCAGCCCAGTGATGTCATCATGGAGGAGTGGAAGAGGACTCCAGTGGCATCCTGTGAAGCTCTGATGAACTCCATGCCCAAGAGGGTTAAGGCAGTGGTGGAAAAAAATGGTGGCCACACAAAATATTGACACTTTGGGCCCAATTTGTACATTGTCACTTGGGGGTGTACTCACTTTTGTTGCCAGTGGTTTAGACAATAATGGCTGTGTGTTGAGTTATTTTGAGGGGACAGCAAATATACACTGTTATACAAGCTGTACACTCACTACTTTATATTGTAGCAAAGTGTCATTTCTTCAGTGTTGTCACTGTTTACAAAAATGTGAGGGGTGTACTCCCTTTTGTGAGATACTGTATGGAATACATTATATTAATAAAGAATTAAAATCATGCAATGGTGCATATGCAGAGAATGGATTAAAGGCAAAACATTTTTTTTTTTTTTAGTTTTGGATAGAGTAGAGACAGATTAGAACACTTGTCAGGTTTTACTGTTGCCTCTAGGGCAGGCATGTCCAACCTACGGCCCGGGGGCCACATGCGGCCCAGAACCCCAGGCAATGCGGCCCACTGCCCCCTGACAATTTTTTTTTTTTGCTGGGGAGGAAGGAATTCGGGTCGGGGGCATGGCCACAGCGGCTTCCAACTAATGGTAGGCAGAGGCTGCCTCGGAGGGGGGGAGATGTGAGCATGTGCAGTGTTTCTGACTCCTACCACCATGACCACTTCAAATCACTGAAGTGGTCATAGTGGTTAGAGTGTTCCTTTAATATCTCTCAGAAGAAGTAATCCTCTGTATACTGATTCCATTTCCTTTCATCATCCTCTAGTTGTGTTAAATTAGTGCGGGGGGTGCGGCCACGCGGGAAGGGTGCGGCGGCATTTTATTACTTATATACCTTAACTATAGTGTATATTTTATAGCGGCCCGAGAAAATTTCTCTACACTCAATGTGGCCCAGAGAAGCCAAAAGGTTGGACACCCATGCTCTAGGGCCTCTTCTAAAAAAAAAAAATAAAAAAAAAATAAATAAAAATTATATATATATATATAATGTTTTAGGGTCAGAAGTAATTTTCTAGCCAAAAATACTGCTTTTTACTTGTAAACAGAAAGTGTCAGAAAAGGCCTGGTCTGCAAGTGGTTATGGGGGCCCATGTGAATGAGCCCTTAGAAAGTCAGAGGATCAGCAGGACAGCTGATCACATATCCCAGTCACCACTATAGGATTCCAGGGCAGACAGTGGAAATGCTGGCTGTCTGGCCGTCATGCTGATCCGGTGTCTGGTGACTGAGTCAGATGTGAATGAAGTATGATCGGTAGCCAAATTAAAATAGTAATTCAAAAGGTGCGCTTGGCCTCAAAACATAAAAAGGTTGAAAACTGCTGCAATCAAAAAATCCTTGAATTGTAGGGAAATGTGAGTTTTGAATAAAAAAGATGCGCTGTATTTTGACTATCCTGAAATCCTTAACAATAAAAATGTCAAATTTGTAACAACTGACACTATATTCTAATCTGAAATGTGATCCCCAAATAACTGAAAACCATGAGTTCCTAATCCTAATCTTATTTATTCAAATGATCGGTAACCTGCCTCACTTCCTGCTGCTGCTGGGAGCCCCAATTTAACCACTTGCTGACCGCCTAACGTACATGTACAGCGGCAGGTCTGTATTGTGCGAATCCACATACCTGTACATCATTTTGTGCAATAGCCTCTAGGGGGAGCCCATGCGCTGCTGGAGGCATTATCGCACGCTGATTGGACAAAGTGGGAGCCAATCAGCAGGTCTGGTGGACCCGATGTCCACCAGCCACCCATGATCGTTCCCGAGAGAGGCAGAATTGCGGTCTGCCTATGTATACAAGGCAGAGCGCTGTTCTGACAGGGGAGAAGATAGAGATCTTGTGTTCCTGCTAAACAGGAACACGGATCTGTTTTTGCCCAGCCAGAGCAACCCCCCCCCCACACAGTTAGAAAGCACCCACTAGGGACACATGTAACCCTTTAAACGCCTCTGATGTTAACCCCTTACCTTCCAGTGTCATTAGTACAGTGACAGTGCATTTTATAGGCACTGATCACTGTAATAAGGTCACTGGTCCCCAAAAAATGTCAAAGGTGTCAGTTAGGTGTCCGATTTGTCAGCCGCAATATCGCAGTCCTGCTATAACAAAAAAAAAAAAATCGCTGATCCATAACTAGTTAAAAAATAAAATAAATAAAAATGCCATAAAAATATCCCATAGTTTGTAGATGTGATAACTATAATCATTGGGATTCTTTTTACCAAAAGTATGTAGCAGAATAAATATTGGCTTAAATTGATGAATACATTCGATTTTTTACATTTTTTATTGAATATGTTTCATAGCAGAAAGTAAAAAATATATATAATTTTTTCTTTCAAAATTGTTGCTCTTTTTTTGTTTATAGCCCAAA
This sequence comes from Pelophylax lessonae, assembly GCF_965119305.1. Lineage (NCBI taxonomy): Eukaryota > Metazoa > Chordata > Amphibia > Anura > Ranidae > Pelophylax > Pelophylax lessonae. The sequence continues at coordinate 644,938,110 of NC_138769.1, forward strand.
ATAATAAAAACCGCAGAGGTGATCACATACCACCAAAAGTAAGCTCTATTTGTGGGGAAAAAAAATAACTTTATTGTTATTTGGGTACAGTGCCGCATGAACGTGCAATTGTTAGTTAAAGTACCATATCGCAAAAATAGCCTGGTCATTAGGGGGGTAAAACCTTCCGCAGTTCATATATAAATATAGTTCCATGAAGAGGAGTAATACATCTATAGATCAGAATCATCAGAGCTACAATAAGAGAGGTAATAATAATATCCGGGCTCACTTCATCCTCCGCTCCGCCTGCAGTTCTTCCATTAGCTGATGATGATCGGGAGGTCTCGGGCTCCGCTCCATACTCCGTACAGCTGATCAGGACGCATCACCATGGCTACCAGGACTCGCACCACGTGACTGACTCCGTCCGGCGTGCTTTACGTGGGGACGCCAGGAAGCGCGGCGTATTGGTGTGTGGGCGGGGACTGGCGGCAGATATGAGATGGAGTCTTTGGAGTTGTACTCTGGGATGGTGACCGCTCTAGGTGAGGATAGATACAGAGGCTTATAATGGGGGTCACTGGCTGTCCTCTTCCATTAGCTACTAATGACTTCTACTTCCACCTTACTAAGGCTGTGTTGGGGTGTCACATAGAAGCAGGATATGTCCTCTTATAGTAGAAGGGCTCCTTAGCACCGGTGTGTTGTGGGAACATGCACAAAATCAGTGTTTACCTGCAGCGCCTAAGTGCCGCTTCACACATATGCGATCTGACATGTTCGCACTGTAGTGCTATGCAGATCACATGCGATGTCTGTGTGATGTGAATTAGCCATACAGGTTGTATGGCTGAATTCGCACTGAATTTGGACCAAAGTCGCACAGGACCCTTTTTTGGTCCGCACCAGAATCGGATTACATGGCTGTTCACACCTATGCGATCCGATTCCTGTCTGAACTGACAGTTTGCACTGCAAACTGATCTGGGGGTGACGTTAACTTTGTAGTGTCACTGCCAGCAGTTTGCATATGGCAGTGTGAACTGCCTGCGAGTCAGGAACCCACCATGGATTCGCAGGGTTCCCAACTCACACCAGTGTGAACTGCCTGCCAGTTGGGAACCCACAGTAGATTTGCAGGGTTCCCGCATCACACCAGTGTGAAGCGGCACCCCAGTGTGGTGTCTCTCTGCAGAGGAGAGTGGCCGTGTCATAAGGCCTCAGGATGTAATAATTGCTGTGTACAGATGTGTGCGGGTTCCAGGTCTGTACTCCTCTGTATTCAGCATCATTATAATGAATTGTGACATTCTGATAGGTGTGTTGGGGCCGTTATGTAGTGCGGCGTTTAGCAGCAAAAAAATAAAATAAATACGATCATATGTGTATTTTCTACACAAAGGCACTTTCTTGCTGACAGAAGATCCTACAGAAAATACGCATCTAAAATCCTCCCATTTAGATGTGTACATCGCATAGACGTGTACAAGGCTTCTTTCATTCCAATGAATGGCTGCACCAGGGCTTGACACATTTGCTTTGAGGGGCCGGTTCACATGAGTGTGATGCCAGACATCGCATGTGATTTGCACTGCATTGCTGTGCAGATCACATGATGTGATTTCAGCCATACAAACTGTCTGAAATCGCATTCCCACCAAATTGATGCAGGACCCTTTTTTTTGGTCCACACTGGAATCAGATCGCATGGGTGTTCACACTTATGCGATCCGATTCCTGCACCATTTCACAGTTCGCACTGCCATCTTCAAACAGATCTGGGGATGTCATTAACTTTACAATGACACCCTTAGTCGTTCGCAGATCTCAGTGTAAACCACTGTGCGATTCAGGTGCAATGCGGGAACCGGCACAGAATTGCAGGGTTTCCCACACTGCACCAGTGTGAACTGGAGCTGAATCTAGGAGCCAGCTAAAAAAAAAAAAAAAAAAAAAGTTTTTTTTTTTTTTTTTGCTAACAAAGCTTTATTTTCATTGACAAAACCTCTTTGCTTATGTAACCCTGATGTGTGTCTTTACATATGCACTACACAGGTTTACACAGTTATGCCTCTCAGCGTTTGCCTATTAACCTTTAGGCTCCCTAAGAAAGTAAATTTAAAATCTTAATAAGCGAGGTACGGCATATGCTTGGCTTTGTAGTTCTATCACAGTCTGCAGTGGAGGTACAGCATATGCTGGGCCTTGTACCTGCACTGCAGACTGTGATAGAACTACAAGGTCCAGCATGTGCTGTACCTCCTCTGCAGACTGTGATAGAAGTACAGCACTTGCTGGGCTTTGTAGTTCTATCAGTCTGCAGTGGAGGTACATCACATGCTGGGCTTTGTAGTTCTATCACAGTCTGCAGTGGAGGTACAGCACATGCTGGGCTTTGTAGTTCTATCAGTCTGCAGTGGAGGTACATCACATGCTGGGCTTTGTAGTTCTATCACAGTCTGCAGTGGAGGTACAGCACATGCTGGGCTTTGTAGTTCTATCACAGTCTGCAGTGGAGGTACAGCATATGCTGGGCCTTGTACCTCCACTGCACACTGATAGAATTACAAGGTCCAGCATGTGCTGTACCTCCACTGCAGACTGTAATAGAACTACAGCACATGCTGGGCCTTGTAGTTCTATCACAGTCTGCAATGGTTGTACAGCACATGCTGGGACTTGTAGTACCCCAGCAGCCCCTACAGTGTACACACACCCAGGAGGTATCCCTGTACCATTGGCCGCACACAGGGTGGATTTGATTTAAATCACTAGTAAAAAGGCTTGATTTAAATCCTAATCTTTTAAAGAGCAACTGTCATCTCTGTCCCGCAGCAGCTCCTCCTCTGATCCGCTGTTGAGTCCCCAACAGTCCCATTCACTTTAAGGGGACAGCTGGTGATGTGGCAGTGACGCAACAAGAGGAAGAATGTGGATGCCCGCTAACATGCACTGCCATGATGGATCTGAAAGGACAGGTGCTTTTTAAGGGCTCTTTCACACAGGCGGACCGTTCAGATCCGCCTGTCAGTTTTTTTGGCGGATCTGAACGGTCCCCCCAAGCATCCCTATGGGGCATCGGATGTCAGCGGAGACATGTCCGCTGACATCTGATCCGATCCGTCAAATCTGGATGGATGGAAACCCTATTTTCCATCCGTCGATCGGATCTGATGAGAACGGACCGCCTGTCCGTTCTCATCCGATTCCCCCATAGAGATGCATGGGGAACTGACAGCTGTGTCTCCGCACACAGCACAGAGAACAGCTGTCATCCTCCTGCTAAGCGGGGGATCGGCGGATCAATCTCCCGCTGAGAAAAACGGACTCCGTCCCATGGACGGAGTGTGTGAAAGGGGCCTAAATGTAAGGACTCATTCTTGCTGGTCGTTAGAATCTTTAATATTTGCAAACAAAATGAAGGTTTAATATTTAGAATATTAAGCTGTTAGGTTAGTAAAAAAGCAACATCAGACCCTATTTAATCATACAGTTTGTAGTGTACACAGACTTGCAAAACAACGGGATAAAGGAATATTCCTGAACTTTGTTTTTATCTCATGATTACTGAGAAATTGTGTGAATGCATTAATGCAGTGCATGGTATCTCAGGTTGCAGAGGTGGGGTTCATTGAATGAGTTTACCAAAAATGTAAATATTGCAGAATATACAGCCCCGTGCTACATAACTAAGCTTATTTCACGCCGAATAAACTAAATTATGAATGTATCTTAAATAGAAAACTATCTTTAGATTTACTCCAAAAGCATTTCATTAAAATTTTAAAAATAAAAAATCAGATTTAACCACTTCCATAACGGACCACTTCTGGCAATCCGCTCCTACAAAACCATCATTTTTTTTTTTTTACTTGACAATTACTCAGAATCCCCAAACATTATATGTTTTTTTTAGCAGAGACCCTAGGGAATAAATTGGCGGTCATTGCAACTTTGCCACACAGTATTTGCGCAGCATTTTTTCAAACAGGTTTTTTTTTTTTGAAAAAACAAAAAAAACAAAACACTAAAGTAAGCCCACTTTCTTTGTATATTGTGAAAGATGATGTTACGCCGAGTAAATAAATACCTAACATGTCACGCTTTAAAATTGCGCACACTCATGGAATGGCGCCAAACTTCGGTACTTTAAAATCTCCATAGGCAAAGATTGAAATTTTTTTACAGGTTACCAGTTTAGAGTTAGGGGCGGTCTTGGGCTAGAAGTGTTGCTCTCACTCTAACATACGCGGTGATACTTCACATGTGTGGATTGGATGCCATTTACATATGTGGGCGTGACGTACGTATGCATTCACTTCTGTGTGCGAGCACATGGGGAGGGGGGCACTTCACTTTTTTTTTTTTTTTTACACTTTCCCTTTAATTTTTATTTATCACTTTTATGCATATTACAAGGAATATAAACATCCCTTGTAAGAGGAATAGTGCATGACTGGTCCTCTTTATGGAGAGATCTAAGTCTAAGGTTAATAGGACCTTGGATCTCTCCTACAGGCTGGAAGCCTAAAATCCCCAAAAAAAAAAAAAGATCTTGGCTATCCAGTCAAGATCATGGCAGTATTTACAACTGCCAGGCCAGGTGTGACGTCATAACATCGTACTCGGGCCTGCTAGAGTCAAGGAGCCTGCCGGGGACCATTTGGTCCTTGGTATTCTCTGTGGTGTACTTACGCCGCTGGCAGATTCGATCACACAGGTGAGCCGGTAGAAGCACCAGAAGGAGAAGGGGAGGGGAGGGGAGGGATGGGAGAGAGAGAGAGAGACACGACACAGACATCATTCAGATATCCTCTCCTAAACCCCAGCATGTCATATGTCCAGCGGTAAGGAGGTGGTTAAATTAAATTTAAAAAAATGATTTTTTATATCCACCCTGGCAGCACAAAGGTGTATATTGCCCTGTCATAGATAATGACACCTCTCCAGCTCAGTGTCCAGACCCCTGCCACCCGCTCCTGCCCCACTGGGCCCCTCAGGCCTGCTCTATTTCCCTGCTTCGCTTGGCAGAGACAGCTTCACCACTGACACCCAGGCGGAAGTGAGCGCCAGGCCCAGTCACCTCAGCCACTTTCCGACCGATCAATGGGGAGGCATGGCAGGTGGGAGCTGGCAGCAACCTCAATGCCAGGCTTGGAGCATGGGAGGTGCTGTCAGCTCTGGCTATGTGATCCGAGTGAATGGGCTGACCAAAGTCCAGGCGCCAGGATGAAATTTCTGGCATCTGGGATTTGTTGAGTCCTGGGCTATGCATTTACTGCATACATGTTTAGGTGCATAAAGTCCACAGATCTGTGCAGCCCTGGATGGATCGGTGTCCTTTTTTTGGCAGAGCACATTTTCACAGGTAGATGTAGCTGTGTATGGGCTCATTGATTACATTAGTGCTGCATTTAGATGCACACAAAACTGTGCACAGTGCACATCCAAACACAAGGTTTTCTCCTGCCTGCTGTGAGTGAGCCCTAAATTCATCTAACCTCGTCTAAAGGGAATGCATTTTTCTGCGAAAAAACATACATGTTAGTTGCTGTGTCACTGTGAGTGAAAAGTGGTGAGCTTGGAGTGTTCAGACTAGGATCCAAACCTACATGTGTGAGCCACCAGGGAGCTGTCACTTGTATGGGCCAATCATCTCCAGCTGGGGCATTCTCTGCTCCACAGCCACACCTATACACGGCCCTTGTAGGTGTATACACTGATCATTATGACCACCCATCATAACTTGTAGAGGCATGGACGCCGCTAGACCTTTGAAGATATGCTGTGGTATCTGGCACCAAGCGGTCAGTAGCCGATCCTAAGTCCTGTATGTTGTGAGGTGGGCCTGTATGGATCTGACTTGTTTTTCCAGCACATCCCACAGATGCTCCATTGGATTGAGGTCTGGAGAATTTGGAGGCCAAGTCAATGCCTCAAACCCTTTGTTGTATTCCTCAAACTATTCTTTAATTAGTCAGACCAGGCCTCCTTCCACCCCCCCCCCCCCCGGTCTAGTTCTGATGCTCATATGCCCTTTGTAGGTGCTTTTGGCTTTGGACACAGACACCCTGACCACTCAGGAAAAGCAGCATATTGGTGAGCTCATCTATCCACCTCTCTGCTCTCTCCTCATGTCAGTGTGCTCCGTGCACTGCCACACACCTCATTAGCTCCTTGTGATGCTTTTCCCTCCCTCTCTTAGCTCTGCTGTACAGGGAGTGCAAGAGATTGATACACATCAATAAACACCTTTTGATGATTTAGTTTTGATTATAGAGCTGGATTAATTTGTGCCTTTTATATCTTTTAATCAGTTTTAACCCTTACGCTGCCACAAGAGAAATAACTATAACTGTGTATTGCTACCTCAATAAACCCCAATAAAATATAATTTTGTATGTAGAGAACCTGACAATGAAAACACTACTTTCCTGTAAGGTAATGATGTTTTGCTTGTGAGATATATCTCTTACTAACTACAACCTCTGTTTTTTTCTTTTATCTCCACCTGCTTGCAGAGAAGCTCACACAGGAAGCCACCATTTTGGCTGAACATAATCAACAAATTAGAAAATACAACATGACTCTGAAAAAGTTAAACACAAGCTTTGATCAGGTAAAACATAATGAGGAGCATTCTGAGAATTGCAGCCTCTTTTGTCGAAGACTTGTTTTTATTTTTGTGTGCGATGTTGTGCAGCCCATTCTTGTCAGTGGGCTGCCCTGCGTGTAAAAAAAAGTGTGTGATTTTTTTGCATCCGTTTTGCATGCAAATGTGGTTGCAGTGCCCATGGTTGCAAAAGTAAATTTTTGAACATATAGGATTTTGTGTACCTTCCAGCAACGCAAAAGTATGACCATAGCATACATGTACTGTCCCCAGCAACCACTGTACTTCATTTCTCAAGGCAAGTCTCCAGGGGGTAACAGTGGACCATGCTAGTTCAATATGCGTTGGCACAGCTGGTGGCAGTCTCTATTGGGGGAGTGTGATCGAGTAATATTGGAGAAAAATAACTGGGATGTAGGGGCCATGTTATAATAGGAAGTGCCTTTTCATGGACCTTCATGGTAGGATCACGAGGTATTATTTGAATGAAAGAGCACATTTAAAGTTATGTTTAACTTTTAATAGTTATATGAGATTGTGTTGATTGGTTTTAAATGTACGTCAACTATCTTATCTTTGAAAGGATTTGTAATTCTCTGCAGCCCATTTGATGATTGAGGTACCCCTGCCAAGTAGTGCAGCCACTTTGTAGACTCAGTTGAATAAAACAGCCTGGTTTGGCACCTTTTCTAGCCTGTGATTGGACAAAGAGCAGTACACTCATTGCTATTTTGTTCTTCTCTTTTACCAGCACAAATTCTGACTCTTTTACCAGCATTGGAGTCTGACTGGAACAGTGCTCTACCCCCCGACCCCCTCTTATGTAGGGGGGGTCAGAAGAACATGGTATCAAAACAGTCATGTCCTTTTTATTTTTTACATCTGCCTGGAGTTCAACTTTAAAGCAAATCATTGCTTTGTCTGTGCATGGCAGCAACAGGTTTGCTTTATTGCCCCCCTCTCAGCAGCTCATACTCGTTTTGTCCAGTGGTGTCACAAATGCATCAGCTGTTCAGATTTAATACAGAAACTCCCATTCAGGAATCAGTATTTCAAGCACATAGAGCATACAGCTTTTTCTTAAGAACAGAAATCGGAAGGAATTTGCTACAAAGTTTGTTAAAATCCTAAAATCCTTACAATGTACATTATTCACCCAGAGGCGTTTTTTTTTTTTTTTTTTTTTTTCTCCTCTCCATTATAATGGTAAACACCACAAATAAAGAGGATGAATCTTGCTACCGAGGGCAGACAGCAATGACAAATGATAACCATTCTAATCCCGCTCTACTTAAACTAAAAAAAAAAGTTTATTTTTCGTTCATTGACACACAGCTCCTGATCTTATTAACCATTGGGTTATACTGCCCCCTACAGGAGTAGGACACTAGGCAGAAAAAGTGTCTGGCTATGCCTATGGGCAGTCCCATGGGGTTTATTCCCTCTCTCTGCTATAGGTACTGTTTTTTTTTTTTTTTTTTTCCTGCTTAATCAGAAGTAAGGACCTGGTTCCTTGCTGGGATCTCTGGTCCTGACAATTTTTTTTTTCTTTTTAGATAGATTTGGTTTCTCCTATGAGATCTACAATCAACTGCCGGACTGGATAATCTAGATCCAGTGGTCACCCCAGTCTGGCCAGCGAGCACGTGCAGACTTTAGCTTTAGTTTGGCTGCGACATAGCCCCACTGGACAGGGGCTGGCCTGCAAGCTAAACTCCTCGCAAGGTTGCATACGACCGGGACTCAGCCCGAGTTGCTCCTGGCCGACAGCCCCCCCCCCCCCCCCGCATTTCGATGGTGAGGGGTTCTGTCTGGAGCGGAGCCTGCCTGGCTCCTGGTATGGGGAGTAGCTGTGCCCCCCCTCTCCCCCTGCGGGGTTTTGGGGTGAACGTGGGCCCCTCCATGGGGCGGTCGGACCCTTGGGCTCCCCTCCTTCCCGTTAGGCACCTCCCTCATCAGTCTGGTGGGTCCCTGTGGGTCATAAAGGAAGAAAAATAAAAGTCCATCAAACAAGTCCATATAAAAGTTAATCAAAGATAGACGAAAAACCACAACTGATTCCAAACAAACGTGAATAATATCCAAACGAAAGGTGTCACCAACGTGGAATCCCAGATGAAGCAACCACCTGTGAGTGTAATGGCCGCTCACCCTAATGGTGAATAAATCAGGCGTTTATCTTGTATAAGCTTCTCATCCGTGAAGCTCCTTAATATATATCACAGAAGATGAATCATATAAAGCTCCTTTAGTAGTTGGCTCATACAAAGAAAAAAAGGAGGCTCTCTAGTGTTATGTAATACCATTTAATAAAAAATGCATAAGTCACTTATATAAAGGTGAAATATTGTAGATGAAGATAGCTGAACTCAGACCGAGGGGTCCCCGCACTCGGGGGTGTGAGAAATATTGAACTTCCGGTCTCAGCCGTAGACCGGAAGTGACGTCACCCGGCTTCTCCCGACACGTTGCGTCACAATAACAAGTCACGTGTTATCAAGGATACCCTTGTTAAAGTCACGTGTTATTGGGACAATTTTTTTTTTTCACCTTTTGTACTTATTGGAAATTTTTAATATGCTATGATATTCATTTTTTTTTATTGTTATAACAACTTTTGGATGTATATCTTTACATTTTCACATTTAGCGCCGATCTATATCTTTTAATTTATTTGTATATGTGGTGACACTACAGAGATTGTCTGCTTTCACATTCTCAATTTTATTATTCATTTTTCCTTTCACATACAGTTCACTGGTAGCGCATTGGTTTTTTTTGTGTTTCCCTGTGGGCCATATCACCCCCTCCGCTGGGGCTGTCGGGTGGCCTGGTCTACCGCCTGGGGTGGGGGCAGGGCGCTGTGCTGGCAAACATTGGGACGGATCGTCTTCAGGGATGTCCAGTGCGCATTCAGTCGGACAATGCCATGGCTGTGGCTTAGGTCAATCACCAGGGGGGGAACAGCCTTCTCTGCCGTACACATTCTTGCAGGCGGAATACCTCAGTGGGCAGGCGTTGGACCAAGGGGAGTTGGTGTTTCATCAGTTGTGTCTGCGGTGGGGCATCACCGAGGTGGATCTGTTGGCATCCCAGGTTTAACAGAAAGGTGGAGAGGTTTGTGGCTTGGTCACAGGATCCTCTGGTGGATGCCACAGACGCGCTTGTAGCCCCTTGGGGTCGGTATCATCTGAGTTACACCTTCCCTCCTTATAAGCTCCTGCCAAGACTTCTACGCAGGATCGAGGCAGAAGGGATTTCAGTCCTCATAGTGGCCCCCGGACTGGCCTCGCCGGTCTTGGTATGCTGATCTGGTGTGGCTGGTCGCCGACGTTCCTTGGAAACTTCCTCTCAGGGAGGATCTGCTTTACAGTCGCTGGCTTTGACGGCTTGGCTGTTGAATGCCAGGTACTGATGAATAGAGGTTTGTCTGAGTCGGGGATTCCAATGCTGTTAAAAGCTAGGAAATCTACTTCTAGAAAGATCTACCATCGTACATGGAAGACTTGCATTGCGTGAGTCTCTTGGGGTTCATCCTCGCTCTTTTTCGGTGGCTCGGGTCTTAACCTTCCTTCAACGGGGGGGTTGAGCAGAAACTGACTTTGAATACTACTTCAGGTGTCAGCCTTAGCGGTCTTCTTTCAATGACCCTTGGCCACACACTCCCTGGTGCGTACTTTTCTTCAGGGAGTTCGGCACTTGGCTCCTCCAGTGCAGTTTCCGTTACCGCCTTGGGACCTCAATTTGGTGCTGTCCTCCAAAAGCCTCCTTCCGAAAATCTACGGGAGATTCCCCTGCTTACTGTCCCAGGCCTTTTTGGCTATCACCTCTGCGCGCGTGTCTGAATTGGCGGCGTTCACCTTACTTGGGGGTTCAGAGATAAGGTGGTTCTTCGCCCCTGTCTGTCATTCCTTCCAAAGGTTGTCTCTGATTTTCATTTGAATTAAGACATTGTGTTGCCTTCCCTGTCTCCCAGGCCAACACATCCAAAGAAAATTGCTTTGCATGTACTGGATGTAGTCCAGGCAATTAGGGTGTACCTGGCAGCTACAGAGTCTTTTAGGAAGTCAGACTCACTATTTGTGCTCACAGATGGACCGCTGAAAGGGTTGTCTGTTTCCTCTGTGACCATTTCCTGATGGATCAGACAGACGGTGATTCAGGACTATTCCATCTGGGGTCAGGTTCCTCCTTCCCTTGCCAAGGCGCACTCTAATCGGGCGCTCAGTGCCTCCTGGGCCTTCCGTCATCAGACGTCGGTGTCGCAGATTTGCAAGGCAGGCATCTGGTCGTCAGTGCACACCTTCACAAAGTTCTATAAACTGGATGTGTTGGTATGTGCAGATGCTTCCTTTTGGCCGCAAGGTTTTGCAGGCTGTTGTTAAGAGGTCCTGGTCCTCTTTGAGGGTGTATTGTTTTTTTTTCAGCTGGGCTCCAGTTGTTTTGGTTGAGCTCCTGTTTATCTGGTTGGCTATAGTTAGCCTTCGGGAGTTTCTTTTTGCTGTTCTCCCCCTTCCATGCTTTGGGATATCCCAATGGTTTTAAGAAGCTGTGTCCGTCAATGAACGAAAGAGAAAATAGGATTTTTGACTTACCATAAAATCCATTTCGCTGATGTTTATTGGCAGACAGCACCCACCCCTCTGTGGAGCTGTAATTCTTCTGAGACTGCTTGTAACAAATCTGGGTACCTATAACAGAGAGGGAGTATACCCCCTGGGACTACCCATAGGTGTAGCCATACTTTTTTATGCCTAGTGTCGTCCTCCTGTAGGGGGCAGTATAACCCAGTGGTTAAGAAAATCAGGAGCTGTGTCCGTCAATGAACATCAGAGAAATGGGTTTTACGGTAAGTAAAAAAAAATTAATTTTTGCCTTTTAGTTACACTTTAGGAATGCAACAATAGGAACTGAAACAACATTCAAAGGTGGTCAGGAACACTTAAAACGCAGGTGAAGCTGGATGTTGCATTTGGAAGATTTAAATGTAATTCCATTACAGATAGAAAATGTCATTAGGCTATTCAGTCCATTAGTTTCAATGCCTAAAATTCTTTTTGTTCAGGTTTTCTTTTTTTTCCCCTTCTAGGTCCAATCCAGGCTTGTGCGTGTGGCCGCTGTAAAGCCAAGTTTAAGCAGAACAATTGTGCAAAAGGAAACCTGATGCCAGATGCATGAATATCAATATAACCGGGTTTCTATCTACATTCAGACTGATGGAACACCACAGCAAATCTAGTTGTTTGCATTTCTCTACACTTTATATGTGCTATGTATCTCACAGATAATGGAAACCTGCATAGAAAGAGGGGGGATAATGGTGGCAACCTGGCAGTGTTCTATATCCTGCAAATATCTACTTACTTTGCCACGCACTTTTAGATTTGAGCTGCAATATTACTGCCGATTAAAAACTGAATTAGGACACTGTAAAAGCACTTGCATGTAAACATCCTATGGGGTTGATTTACTAAGGGCAAGTGAACTTGGAAGTGCAGTAGCTGTATATCTGAGGGGAAGCGCTGCTGATTTCTATCATCCAGTCATGTGTAAGCAAAAATGCTGTTTTTATTTTCCTTCCAGTTCACAGTGGATTTGCCTTTAGTAAATAAACCCTTACGTTCACTAAGTGGATGTGAACAGTTAGATGGATGACTTGCATGCAGAGATAACCAGCTTTAATTTGTTGGCAGCTGGTTTGCTGGTGGATTAACAGTGCAGAGGTGATTTGTTTGTATATTGAAATTTTGATTTTTAATGATTGACTGGCCAAATCTTGTCGGGAATGATAATTTTTGCAGCAGTGAATGGATTGGTTAAATTAACAAATATAAATTGCCCCCCCTCGGAGGTTTTCATGTTTTACCATCTTAGAACATGTGAATCAAAGTTGATTTAATATTTATCTTCTACTAATTAACAAAAATAGACTCTTTAGACTCGGTCCACACTAGCGCGACTTGTCAGCCTGACAAGTCGCGGTCCATTGACTGCTACAGGACCCGTTCTAATAGGAGCGACACAAGTCGCTCCGACTTAGAAAAAGGGTCCTGTACTACTTCGGGGCGACCTCAGAGTGACTTGCATAGACTTCCATTATGTGAAGTCCATGCAAGTCGCTCCGAAGTTGTGGCGCATGGCAATGCACAAGTCGCCCCCCAAAGTAGTACAGAGTTGTGTCGCCTTAGTGTGAACCGACTCTTAATGTCAAAAGTATGTCTGATAGAGCTGAAACACAGAATAGCGGATTGCACAAGTATACACATTTAATATATATCACACACCTCCTTACCAGTGCAGCCACATTTTTTATTTTTTCTTGAATCACATCATTGGTTAAATGAAGTTCATTTGTGTAATTAATGGGTTTCAAGTGATTTGTAGTATAAAAACATGTCTCGGTGTTAATATGACTACATGAGAGTCCAGATTTTAGGCCGATAGAGAAATTGTGGTTGGCTATAGAAAACATTGGGGGTTCATTTACTAAAGCTGGAGAGTGCAAAATCTGGTGCAGCTCTGCATAGAAACCAATCAGCTTCCAGGTTTTATTACAAAAGCTTAGTGATTGAAAAAGGAAAACCTTTTATTGCAAAACAAACATGACCTACCTCCTCTTCTCGGGTCCCCTGTCGGCGCTCTGGGCCCCTCTCCCTTGCCGAGTGCCTCCTGACCAAGACACTTGATGTAGGGGCACTCCTGTGTGCTTACTCCTGAGCCAGCTCTCTTTATCTATTAGGTAGAGTGTGTGGTTCAGCTGCGCCCCGCCCCCCCTTCAGCCTTTACAATTTCTTTAATTGATTAAGTTACAGTTAGAAGCTGATCGGTTACCAGCTGCACCAGATTTAGTAAGGGTCCTTTCACACGGGCTTTCTGCCCGGCGAACTCTGTTTTGCTCAGCAGGGATGGAACCGCTGATGATCCCTGCTATGCAGGCGGATGCTAGGTCCATCTCTGCTTACTTTGCAGAGACAGACCTGTCGGATCCCCCCTCTCCTTTATGGGAGATTGGATGAAAATTGCTAGCATGTCTGTTTTTTATCCGATCCTCCAGACGGATGGAAAATTGTGAAATCCAGACTGATGGAAACCCTGACAGGATCGGATAGCAGCGGGTGTCAGCGGACATGTCCCCGCTGACATCCGCTGCTCCATAGGGCTGTATGGAGCATCCGATCAGCTCCGTCTGAAAAACTGACAGGCAGACCTGATCGGGAAAGCCCGTGTGAAAGGGGCCTAACTCTCCCCCACTGTTCACTCATGATTCCTTTGCAACCGGAGAGCACAGGAGCAATTTTTCTTAGAGGTATGGGGAAAAGCAGGGCCCAAGCTGACACCGAGGCCCATCCACACAGGCTCAAGGCTAGATGGAATGCCAAAGCTGTCTCTACTGTATACTTGTAATATATTTTTTTTTGTATATGGTCTGAGGTAGTGTATTTATAAATCTGATTTTTCACAAGATGACACTACATCTTGATGGAAGGGTATAAATGTGTGCTGTTCAGGTTATAGGTTGCCCTGTGTTCTAACCTAGACTATAAGTCATTCCATTCAAATAGTTTTTGTACCAGTTCCATAAGGTAGTGTAAGGTGAGAAGTATTTTTCCTAATAAATCCAAACCTTGGCTGCCTTCATGAGCTCAGCCAATGGCTGTCATCCTGTCATTTTTCGGTTACACTTCACTGGACTAAAAGTATCTCATGTGATCCTGTCCTTGGAATCCGCTCTGTAAACTGCTCTAGAGGAGGACAGGGAGTGGCAAATCGGACATTTCAATGGCACAATTGTCATAAAACAAGCAAAATTCTTAATACAAATAACTTAATTTTATTAAAACGAAAAATAAAAGCAAATGCTTAGACATTTTTCAGCAATTTCATGAAATAAATCCAACCCTATTCTTCTATTAGGCACACTAATATTTTAGAAAAGGGTTACTTTATAATACATATTTTACTTTGCTTTAAAAAACGCACCTGTTTTAGGTTTCTTTGAGGCTCCGTTAACATCTAGGCGTTCTGGATCAAGTACGGAATCGCCGCGATTCTGCCCGCAATCCCAAATCACTGCAAATGGCGGGATGGGCTTGCGATCCCCTTCATTTCCAACGGCATCCCAATCACAGCAAACAGAATCACAGGACGCCTGTCCATCAAAAGAAGTTCCAGAACTTCTGAGCGGCAGGCGTCCCATGATTCTGTTGGCCACGATTGGGGTGCTATTGGAAATTACAGGGATAGCAATGGCGTGTGTATGGAGCCTTAAGCCCAATCAAACCCCCTGCTATTTATTATTGGAAGGCGGCCAGACTGCATATACATTATTTCTAAACCCTGTGCTGTCAGGACACAGAACAGCCAGGCTAAGGCTCGCTCACACACCGCATCGGCCTTACTCTCCATCGGTCTGACATGCCTCCCCTCAAAACCTTTTCTGTTATATGCAGTGCTGCTCAAGGAAATGGAGAGAAGGGCAGACAGATACTTTGTGTAAGAGGGCTGCAGTGTGACTCTCCTATGTGCTGGCAAGGTATTTAACACTTTTTGCTGTACTATAATAATAAATAAGGGTTCAATTGGATTTAAATGTCTGAATATATAAATAGATTATGGAGTTCAGATGTAAACTTTATTTATCACTTTTATTTCACTTTTTTATTGCTCTGAGGAGAAAGCCTGTTCAGAAACCCTTGTATTCGTTAGCAGCACAAATTTTTGTAACTATTGGGGATCAACACGTTACTTTGTATGTAATATCCAATATATATATTAATATCCCATTAAAAAAAAAAAAAACACTTTTTTTCTAAATGCAAGGTATGTTTCTATATTGCTGTGTTCCTCTGGTAACTAATACCAGGTTGACCATATTCTGGCTACCAGTACATCTTAAACTATATCATGTTACCAACATTGGTGAGATTTACCACTAGTGGTACATGGCTCACCCTTTGGTAAACTTTGCGATAGAGGAAAGCTACTTTGGACAAATTTTCTATTTTCACGATTCTTTTCACCTTTTGGTTATTCTGTCATTATATCAAATCTATCACAAATAAACACTAATATATATATATATATATATATATATATATATATATATAAAATCTTTTCAGTTCAATTGACTTTACTTAACATATAAGTAACTTAAATTGTACACCTAAAAGTTATGTTTAGCAATGTCAAAGGCTGTACAATCTTTCATAAACCTCAGTAATACATTCAACACTAAATGCTAGAGTGTTCTGTTACCTTGTTTGATCCAACTATACTATCTGTATTTAAACTGGTATAACTGACTGTATTCATTCATATTATGTCTACTATACTGTTTATGTATTAGTGAAATTAATATCTGTGAATGGCAGTGGGTTATGGCTATAAAAAAAGAAGGCTGCTTTGTAATAACAGAGCGGATCTACTGTACAAACTTAGGACCAGTTAGTTGGGTTGTATATACTAAGAGAAAAGTAAACCGATGTAATCACCCCTGTAGCTGCACGGTAAGGATACATTGATGTAAGCAATCGTCCCTGTAACTCCAGACTAAAGCCTAGTAAGGCACGGGCCGAACATCAGGCAGCATCGGCCGGTTCACTAGAAACCGGCCGAAATTCTGCCCCTGTGTACTGCAGCCGGCCTTGCAGAAGCTGAAAAAAGTCTGCTGATCTATTCCTGATCAGCGCTCTCATCCAATGTCTGCGAGTGCTGACTGGAGTTTTCTGGCGGGTGGGAGAGTCCCCCCCCCCCCCCGTCAGAACACCAGAGCAGAACAAGTGAGATTGCTGTACGAACAATGCATAATTAGTACAGTGGCTGCTTCTGAGCCCTGCTGGGTTGAAAAAAAAAAAAAAAAAGGGTGTGTACTAGGCCTAAAGGATACATTGACACTGCTTTTAGGTAATCCCCCCAATACATTGTGTGCAAATGATAAGTGCTCCTATAGCCCCAGACTAAAAATACATTGACATCCCTGTAGCCCCAGACTAAGGATACATTGACACCACTGCATGCAGGTAATGGCCCTTGTAAACCTAGACTAAGGATACATGGACACTACTGCGTGCAGGTAAATTACCTCATAGCCCCAGCCTAATGAAACCTAGACAAAGCTGCATGCAGGTAATCGCCCCTGTAGCCCCAGACTGGGGATATATTGATACTGTTGTGTGCAGTTAATAAGTGCCTCTGTAGTCCCAGAGTAAGGAAACTGACAATACTGCAAGCAGGTAATTGCCCCTGTAACCCCAGGTCTAAGGATACATAGATATGAGTGATGTAGAAAGACTGACATGTTTTAGGCCCCTTTCACACAGGCGGACCATTCAGATCCGCCTGTCCGTTTTTTTTTGGCGGATCTGAACGGTCCCCCCCATGCATCCCTATGGGGCATCGGGTGTCAGCGGAGATATGTCCGCTGACATCCGATCCGTCAAATCTGGATGGATGGAAACCCTATTTTCCATCCGTTCATCGGATCGGATGAGAACAGACCGACGGTCCATTCCCATCCGATTCCCCCATAGAGATATATGGGGAACTGACAGCTGTGTCTCTGCACACAGTGCAGAGAACAGCTGTCATCCTCCTGCTCAGCGGGGAATCGGTGGATCGATCCCCCGCTGAGATAAACGGAGTCCATCCGACGGACGGATAGGGTGAGAGAGCCCTAAAAGTCCAGCCTGTGTGTCAACCATGACTCCCTCCAAAGATACAGTGGAGGGGAAAAAAAAAAAAAAAAAAAAAGCATGTGTTATTTGCAGGATTATAAATTGAAAATAAAACAAATGCAGCCATTAAGTCTTAGGACTGGGAAGCTGCAATATATCACATTTTTGTTTTTGGGATTAGAAACACTTTTATCCCAGCCAGTACAAGCAAATTCAATCTCACTACCTGTTTGGGTGCTTTGCAGTAGGGAGTGTCCCATAAACTTCAATATTGCAGAACCATTTTTTTTTTTTTTTATATATAATAACTCAAGAGTAAGTAAAAAGTGGTGTGCTGTGGTTTTGGATTAAATGTATATCTATAGTACCGTAAATCAGATAAGTGTGCCAGATTACTTGCACATCTACCTTTTGTCAGTTTTCTTCAACACATTTAGATTTGTTAAGTCCGATTAAGACTACAGATTGGTAAAGATTACTGAAAGACACAAGTACTCTCTGCAGTGCTATGTGATCATTGCCCTGACGGTGGGAGAGATTTACTAAAACTGGAGCTCTCAGAATTGGGTGCTCCTGTGCACAGTAGCCAGTCCGCTTTTAACTTCAACTTGTTCAATTAAGTTTTGATAGCCCTCATTCACACTGAGCACAGCTTTGAAATCGTGCAAGTCCATCTGAACGATTTCAAAGCCGCATTTCAGTCTCACTTTAGGGGGCCACTTTAAAGACATCTGTGCAGCTTCATGCACAGATGTCTTTTTGAAATTGCCCCCGAAGTCACTAAAAGTAGTGCAGGAACCACACTGGAAATTGGTGCAGCATTGCACTGATTGGGACTCTCCCATTGCCGGCAATAGGCTGCGACCTGTCAAATCGTGCTAATGTGAACGGGGGCTAAAACCTGGACTCTGGTTTCTATGCACAATGCAGTTTTAGTAAATAAACCCAGGTGGATTGTAAACCTGCTATGAGAACAATACAGGAGTGGCCATTGCTGATGGCTTTCTGAAAATGCTGTCCGTCTGCCTGACCTATTTAAAATATACGTTCATGTTTTCAGATAAAAGATGAACTAGCACCATACACCTGGTCACCGCTGTACTTGTAGCTTGTGGATGAGCTGTCAGTACACATGCAGCCGTGTGGCGATCCAGGGATGTGAAATCTCTGCTCTTCTCTCTACAGCACTTATGGGACAAATCAGAGTGATGCTTTGTGCCAGTACTGACCAATCAGAATCACTCTAATCTGTCCCAGAAGACCTGCAAAAAGATAAAGAAGAGCAGGGATTTCAAATTTCAGGACCACTACACCGGCTGCATGGGCACTAACAGCTCAGCACTTATAGAGCCAAGTACAGCAGGGACCACAGGTGGGAAGGGTGTATAGTATTCACCTTTTAATTTTTTCTGAAACGGTGAACTAACCCTTTAAGTCTAGACCTGCAATCATCAGTTCCTGGTCAGGGATAGCAAATGTTCCTATAAACCTGTTCACTCATTAAAGGATGAGGACATGGCTTTCTCCCAACAATGCAAGTTGATGGACCTCACTACTTCACAGCCTGACACAATTGTAAATAAAAGCCAGCATTTCTTATTTCTATACTTGTTCCAGGTTAGGGACTCGGAAGTCAAAGCATCTGCATTGCGGCCAGGCAACTAGTCTATCCAGAAACCAAAGGCAGCCCAAGTTTCATTCAAGTATGCTAAATCTTACAGAAAGATCACCCAACCTGCAATGAATACTGTCAGGTGAAAAACTGGATTTTTGTAAGAACTTACCATAAAATCCTTTTCTCTGAAGTCCATTGACAGACGCAGCTCCTATGCTTCTTAGACCATTAGGGACACGGGCGTCCTTTGGCTCCCGCAAAACCAATGGTCTAAGAAGCATAAGAGCTGCATCTGTCAATGGACAATAGAGAAAACTGGATTTTTGTAAGAACTTAGCGTAAAATCCTTTTCTCTGAAGTCCATTGACAGACACAGCTCTTATGCTTCTTAGACCATTGGTTTTGCAGGAGCCAAAGGACACCCATGTCTCTAATGGTCTAAGAAGCAAAAGATCTGCGTCTGTCAATGGATGTAGAGAAAGCAGCTTATCCAAGCATGTGATCATTTGTTGCAAGGGAATATACCCCCTTCTAGTTTCCAGCAACATCTAACATAAGTGGATTTGAAGAGGTAAGGTGGTGTTTGGTTTCTTAGTGCTTCTCCATCTTTGGCTAAATGTTTAAGTTAGTACAGAATAAATATATAACAGCTTTTACCAATAAATGCCTTTGCTATTGCGCTTTCGCTGATGGTTTTCCCCAGTTGTGCCCCTTTGGTTTGAAAGCTCATTATCTTTAATAGCTAAAATTAGTTACCTACAACATTTTCAGTTCCTCCAGCACCACTCCTATCCTAAACCGTAATACAAGTATGCACACTATTACTGAAGCAATGCATTTTGGGACACAACATCAGAATTGCACATTTCTAACCCATGCCACACCCAATAAGAACAGGCAGGTAGATACAGCTATGTGTAATAGAAGGAATGTTTAGTATAGTGGTTCTGTAAACTGCAGGAAGAGATTATGGGAGAACAAGGGTTCAATCAGCGTTTTCTGTAAGGCTGTCAGTGGTTTAGTGAGGTTCCTTCTTTTTGTTTGGTTTCTCAATCAGTTTGTAGTCATCCAGAATTGCATGGCTGGTTTCTTTTGCAGTTTTTTTCACCATGGCTTTTACACCCAGGTGTTCAAAGTTAAATGCAGTTACTCCAACGTTGATCGCAGAATTGACGGCATCATGAGTTGCATGCCCAGCATCTTTTCCATACCTAGATCACACATTGAAAGATTTTACAAATATTTCCATAATTACATTGTTAGATGGCATTGAGTTGAGATTTATTATGGGCACAGTTATGCAATTAATTTGCCAAAATGTACAGGTACCTAATCCAACCCCCCCTCAATCCAAAATGGAACAATTGTTTTTTGGTACCCTCCTTTACCAACATTCAAGAAAAGGCAGATACTGCGCAGATCGCATCAAGGACATTGATAATACAGTGAGCCCTTTTGGGGTTGCTTTCAATATACTGCATGTATCATATGTATGCACATAAAAAGAACTTTAGAGAAAGCCTTGTACTAGATAATGGAAGTGTATTTCAATCTCAATATCGCCAACATACCCTTTGAACTGCTTCTTGGCAAAGTAATTGCACAAAGTACTGTGACCCTAAACACTGAACAGGAATTACCAGATTTTATATTTGAAGTGATAAAAATAATCATCCATCCCTTGATTACCTGGATTAAACAGAATTATTTTATTTGTGATGCACAAGTACATAAGCTGTCACACAACTGTCATACTGGCACTTTGAAAGGAATGTAGATTGCCCATAAAACAATCAGTACCCGGTCATTAAAAAAAATGCCCCTTAGGGTGCCAACAAGCATAACACATGATGAGGTATTGCACCCTATAATGCAACACTGTACCAGAGCCCTTCTAGTTTCTCTACAAGCACATTATTTCCTTAAAGCATGTCATTAAGACCGTAAGGTGTGACGTTTGTACTTTTCAGACATCAAGATTTAATGCCTGTAAAAGAGGAAGGACTCTATTCAAAACTGGGCTAAGCACCATTAGCATTCATGTACTTCCTTCGTGGAGACACTCAGGTTGCGTAGTGTTAGATAAGTGTTAGGACTGCAGGATACACAGGGTGCCTTGTTGTTGGCCCTGCAGCTTATACATGCGTTTGCAAATGTGTGTTAACTAAACCCCTGTTTTTAACCCAATTTGTTAGACAGGTATATTTGGTTTATTAGCAGACTGGTGGGTAAGGATATCAAACTAGGGACCGGCTGGTTCCCACACACCTTCTATAATCCTCTTTGCTTTTCAAGCACTAGAGGGCTTTCTATTTCTGTTCATGTATGAAATGCAGGTAATAAACATTTTTTTTTCATAGAAAGCATTTTTTTGTGTTCATGTAACTATATAGCTGATGACAAATCTAGTTAAGCAGATACAAGTACACATTCAAACACATATGTCAGTGAATACGCCTGGATCTCAACTATGTGCCACAATGATCTCTTTATCTGATCTGATTATTATACCTTTCTCAATAAGGCCTCACCTTAGCAGGAACCACAGTATGAATAAATGTAAGTTACATCAAAGCTGTTAATGTTCAGGAGAACTCAGAGCAAACAGCTGTAGGGATTGTTCCCGATGCTATTGCATCCCTTAGTGTTTTGGCTTCTAGGCTGTATCCCGTCTGAGCAATTGTTTACCTTTTTGTAGGCTCAGCAAATCTTCCCTAACCTCTGTGGGTTGATTGCTGTTACTGTGAAGATGGTTCCAGTAATCAGAGTGAAAACAATCGCTGAGTTATAAATATGTATCTGACCCGACCAATCCCTAAAAGTTCTTGTGCAGAAGCATGATTTAAGAGATGGATCAGTATTTGGGTCACCTATCCAGAGTGGTCTCTATCTCCTAAGCTTCAACCTTTTCCATATAGAGGAATCCTTGACATAACATTCTAATCTCAAGGAACCCCAGCTAAAAATGACTATATCTACAACTCATGATACATTAGTTTAATTGTCAGTGGGAAGAATGCTCCTTACACTTGTGGTCATTGGGAAGAATTACCCTCTTACAGATAGCTAAAAAGATCAATGGTGTCAGTGGGAACTTATCTAAGAGGCAGTAATTGCTCAAGGAACCCCTAGCAACCTCTGAAAGGAACCCTGATCTAGAGTGTCTCTCCACATGGGCCTTGCTTTTGATTAGGGCATGTGCTAGAGGCCCAAGAGCTTCTGTGGTTTGAGTCGATACCTGGAAGTAGTTGGGCTTGCAATTCTCTGCAGAAATATTGTAAGAAGGATTCATCGCTAATACATCAAGTGATCTGACTGCTCTAAAAACTCTCACTCTGTTTTCAAGCCTTGAGTGCAGTCCTCTACTTCTAAAGATTATATCTGACTGCTCTAAAAGGGTCAAGGGACACACGGATTAAGGAAAGAAACACTGCAAGCTAAGATAAGACTGTGACTACCCTTTTCTTTTGGTAGATCAGCCTGGTTGCACCCACACAGGGCCAGCATTTACCAAGAGGCTGATCTTAAAGGACCTAAATACCCAAAAAAGAGTACAAAAAAAAATAGTACATGTATTCTGGAGTAGCATTGCTACTCCAGAATACATGTACTATTTTTTTTTGTACTCTTTTTTGGGTATTCTGCACCCCTAAACCCTTTTTACTAGAATTTTATTCAGCAATAAAAAGGTAAAAAAAAAAATAAATAAATAAAAGACCGCTTTCCTGTTCAATTCACATGCGATTTGAGCTTATTCCTTTTGAATGAGCTCAGATAACACCACACCAAAGTTGTGCATGCAGAAATTTTGCAACCGCATCACATGATACTTTAGTACACACGTGTCAAACACAAGGACCAGGGGCCGAATCCAGGCCATTTCATGTGGCCCTAGCATCTCTCCTGCAGCTGCAGCACCCCCTTCTTCTCTCTACCCTGACCTTGTCTCAGCAGCAAAAAAAAGGGCAGAACTCCACCTACAGATCCTGTGCTTCTCTGTGCAGCCACAACATCCCCTCATCTCCACCTCCCCTAATCTCAGCATTCATCTGACTCTAGCAGCTTACTCCAGCCCTCCTCCAAACCCTGCACTTAATGCTTCCCAGCTTTGCAGTAGCACAAGGTAAGTGGGGTGCACTGTGATGTAAGGGAGGGTGGGGGGACTCGACTTCTGATGGTGGAGGGGCTCTTGAAAGTTAGTTCCATAGATACAACTGGCCCTTTGGGAGCAACCATAATGCTTAAATGGCCCGTGATAAAATTGAGTTGAGCACCCCTGCTTTGGTACCATGTGATCCGGTACGCACTGCATTTGTAACTTGCATTTGGGGTGTCGTTAAGACTGCACTGACACCTGCAGCAGATTGCAAGGGCAGTGCGATTCGAATGCGGGCATGGATCACAGCATTTCCTGAACTGCATATGTGTGAACCTAGGCTTAATCTAAACAATAAATGTGTTGTAAGCTTATGTGTTCCAGCTGTGTTAGTAGCCTTGTTGCCCTTTAAAGCTTCTTGATAATCCATATATAAGGATGCATATTAGTCAGTTATGTTATCTTTAACCATAGCCCAGTTTGTCAAAAGTCCTTCCCATTTTACCAGTAGCAGACCCAAAATAAAGCATTGCTTTGTACAGATTATCAATTGTCATATCCTAATAAAATATTTTGCAGCAAAAGGCTGGCCATGAGCTGTATATTCTTTAAAGGCAAATATATCAATTATCTATAGCTGTTATCACCCATTTTATCTATAAGCTTTGACTGCCCTCCATATATACAGCACACCAATCTTTTTTTTGTTGATAAGGCGGGGAATATTAAGAATCGTTGCCAGGGTTTTTTTTTCTGCTATCCGGGGCTTCATTAGAAGGATTTCCCTGTAGTTTGCGTTTCAAGAGCGAGAATAAATCTCCAACAGAAATAGTAATAACACCTTTTTTAGTGCAGCAGGACAAGGCTGAAGCAGAGTCCTGGATAGAAGTAAAAACCCAACGGGGGGGGGGGGTTCTTACCCCTCTATCTAAAAATATGGCTGGGCATACACTCCAAGGATTACACCAAATAATTTATGCCAATGTCCCATTGAACAAATGTAATTTGTGTATGAGTAAGCATGTGGAGTGTGCATTGGCAGAATGATCACCATAAATCCACATTGAACAGCGTTTCTTCAGAAGTGAACTATAGATAATTCATAAACCCATACCCAACATTCTGATATAGTGTCAGAACTGTGTTGGGTATGAATAAATCGGATACAGTTCCCATTTATAGAGCTGCCCATAGGAAGGGCATACTATTTTAATGGTTTTTAAACTGGTTTCCTCCTATGGGGTGGCCCTAAATCTTATGTTTCATATGGTTACATCCCAGCATGTACGAATATCGCAAAATATGACATGAGCTTTATTTCTTTTCATATCAAGTACCGGTATAGCACTTGGTCATCCACAATTCTTTTAGACAGGCCATAGATGATGCGATTTTCTTTCCTGCAACCCTATGCAAGCCTATCACTGGCCCGGGATTTGATCCATCTATGGCTGGCTTAAGTTACGCCTAACTTTGCGGAAACCCTGTCTCTCCCACTGCTAAAAATGGATTTTTGTAAAATCCTTTTCTCTTAAGCTCATTGACAGACGCAGTCCTCTTGATTACTATCAACTTAGGTTATACTGCCCTCTACAGGAGTAGGACACTAGGCAGAAGGAAAACGTTCTGGCCACACCTTAGGGGCAGTCCCAGAGAGTATATCCTCTCTCTCTCTGCTACAGGAAGTCAGTTATGTCACAAAGCAGTGTTAGAGAATTTAACCCAACCCAGCTCAAAAATAGAGGGGCGGGTACTGCGTCTGTCAATGAGCTTAAGAGAAAAGGATTTTACGGTAAGATTTTACAAAAATCCATTTTTCTGTTGCTCATTGACAGACGCAGTCCTCTTGATTAATATCAACTTGGGACGTCCCAAAGCAGTGCCACAAATGAGGGGTGGGATAACAGAAATCAAAATCCAATCTAGAAGGCCCAACCGGTGCCAACTAGAAGTTTTAAAGGCTCATCAGACAAACGGATGAGACTCAACTGAAAACCCAACAGAAAAAAACCCTCGAGGTAGACCAACGGTCTCCTCAAATTGCGGCCTGCAAAACCTTGCGGCCAAAAGAGGCATCCGACGATGCCATCACATCAACTTTATAAAATTTTGTAAAGGTATGAACCGACGACCAGGTAGCCGCCTTGCAAACCTGGACCACTGACGCCTGATGGCGGAAGGCCCAGGAAGCACTGAGCGCCCGAGTGGAGTGCGCCTTAACAGGGAACGGAGGATTCCGACCCTTAATAGAATAAGCCTGTACCACCGTCTGTCTGATCCATTTGGAGATAGTCGCGGCAGATGCAGGCAACCCCTTTTTGGGGCCATCCGTGATCACAAAAAGTGAATCCGTTTTACGAAACGAGTCCGTAGTTTTCAGGTATACCCTGATTGCCCGAACCACATCCATGGAATGTAACGCATACTCCCGAGGATGACTGGGCTTAGAACACAGGGAAGGTAATACAATATCTTCATTCAGATGAAACTCTGAAACCACTTTAGGAAGGAAGGATGGATTCGGACGAAGAACCACCTTATCCCTATGAACCACCAGATATGGGGAACGACAAGATAATGCAGCCAGTTCTGACACCCTGCGTGCAGAAGTGATAGCCACCAAGAAGGCCACCTTCTGGGATAACGTAAGCAAGGGAATCTCCCTGATATCTTCAAAGGGAGGTTTCTGAAGAACCGACAACACTAAATTAAGATCCCAGGGCGGTAAGGGTGCGCACACTGGCGGAGCCAGGTGTCGCACCCCCTGGATGAATTTCCGCACCGAGGAATGAGTAGCCAAAGGTTTCTGAAAGAAGATTTCTAACGCTGAAACCTGACCCTTGATAGTGCTCAAGGACAGTTTCTGCTCAACCCCCTGTTGCAGAAAGGCCAAGATTCGGGTCACCGAATAGGTACGTGGAGGAAATCTAAGAGATTCACACCACGCAATATAAGCCTTCCATGTGCGATAATAGACTTTGCTGGAAGTCGCCTTCCTTGCTTTAATTAGAGTAGGAATAACTGAAGTTGACAATCCTTTGTCCTTCAGCACCTGGGTCTCAATGGCCAGGCCGTTAAAGCCAGCGATTGTAAAGCAAGATGGAAGATCGGTGCTTGAGACAGCAGATCTTCCCTGAGATGAAGTCTCCAAGGAGCGTCCGCGACCAGCCTCACCAAGTCGGCGTACCAGGCTCGATGAGGTCAGTCCGGAGTTACTCGGATAACTGGAACTCCCTCCACCTCTATCCTGCGAAGAAGTTTCGGCAGTAACTTGAGAGGATGGAAGGCATACAGTAGCTGATACTGTCCCCACGGGGCGACCAGCGCGTCTGCTGCGTCCGCTAGAGGATCGCGGGCGTGAGCTACAAACCTCCGCACCATCCTGTTGAGCCGAGATGCCTACAGATCCACATCCGGGGTGCCCCAATGAAGGCACAGCTGGTGAAATACCTCTGGATGAAGAGACTATTCCCCTTGATCCAGAATCTGATGGCTGTGATAATCTGCCTGCCAATATTCCACCCCCGGAGTGAATATCGCGGAGAGAGCTGGAACAAACTGTTCCGTCCAATGAGGAATGCTGGCCACTTCTATGGCCGCAAGGGCACTCTTGGTGCCCCCTTGGTGATTGACATAAGCCACAGCCGTGGCATTGTCCGACTGGATCCGAACCGGGCTGCCCTGGAGCTGCTCGGTCCAGTAAATCAGACAAAGTTTGATCGCTCTCAGTTCCAACACATTTATCGGAAACCTGGATACTATCGGAAGGAGTGACTTCCTCTGGCTGAGCATTGGAGACCGAAGCCACCAGATCGGAGACTCCCTGGTCCGCTCGCTCAACCGGATAGTCGAATGTTGGAAGGGAAGAATCGCACCGGTAGAAGTGATCGAAACTCGATCTTGTATCCCGACCGTATGACCTTGTGAACCCCTTTGTCCGGGATTCTGGAAAGCCATGGATCCGGAAACCGGTGAAGACGTCCCCCCACCCCAGAGATGGGTGGGGGCGCACCTTCAGGCTGTATTGGTCTTATCTTCAGGTTTGGCTGAGCCGGACTTTTGTTTACCCGACCAGCGCCCTTTGAAACCCCCTGAAGGGGCTTTGGAGCCCTTATCGCTCGCCCCAGCGGAACGAACAAACTTTTTATGAGCGGAAAAGGAAGGTCCTCGCCTTTTACGAGGTCCTTTACCCTTAGCAGTCTGTGGCAAAAAAGTGCTCTTGCCCCCAGTGAGATCCTTTATAATCTCATCCAAGGTGGCCCCAAACAGGCGATCCCCTTGAAAAGGAAGATTAGCCAAAGCTTTTTTGGAACCTTGATCCGCCGACCAGCACTTTAACCACAACACGCGTCTGAGGACTACTCCTGACACCGATGCACGCCCTAACAAGGGAGTGGCGTCCAGGGCGGCGTCACAGACGAACTGTAGTCCTTGTATAATCTGCTCCATCAAATCGGATGCTGCCGGGGGGATACTTCTCTCCTTTAAGTCACGGCGTAACAATTTGGCCCATTCTGTCAATGTTTGTGAAACTAAACCAATGGCAACCACTGGCCTGAAGGTTGACCTTATCAGGGAAAAAATGGAGCGGGATTCCGTTTCCACCTTTCGATCCACTGGATCCCTAAAGGACGGAGCGTCCTCCAACGGGATAACAGTGGCTTTATTTAGTCTGGAAATCGGTGAGTCCACCACTGGTGGTACCGTCCATTTTTTTAATGAGGGATTCCTCAAACGGATAGCGCCTAACAATGCGTTTGGAAATAGCAAGGGTTCGTTTCGGATGATCCCATTCCTCTTTAATCTTATTACCAAAACATTTGGGCAAGGGAAAAACCTTCGCCATCTTGGTAGGCTTGCTAGTACCAAAAGGAATTTCAGTCTCAGCTACCTCTGCCGGTGTAACCTCAAGTCTTAAGGTTTCCCGGACAGACACAACTAGTGCGTCCACCAACGCCTCTTCATGTGCTATGGCGGAGGCAGAAACGTCCTCCTCACTGTCTGAGGAGACCGTACCTGAGACAGCAGCCCCAGAAGAGGGACCTGCAGCTGCAGTGACCAGCTCAGAATCCGTATCTGAAGTGTCAGATGAAATAGGGGTAGGCGGGGGTCGCTTTCTTGCCCCCCGTCCCTGACAGGCCACCTCCACCCGGGATACCAAAGACTCCAAAACTGCTGATAATGCATCAATCACAAGTGGGGTACTGGAGGGTCCTGCGGCCACCTCGAGGGGATCAGGTGGGGATACATGTGTGGCAGGGTCTATGATTAATCCAAGACACTTTCCAGCAAACAAAAAATAATTGCAAAGAAAAAAACTTTTTTTTTTTTTTTTGTAATCCCCCAGCGCAACAGCGCCCCTCAGTGTTACCTGCTTTGGACCCCACAGAGAGAGAGAGAGAGAGACCCCAAGGCTCACCACCTGATGCACAGAAGTTTTTATCAACCTGCTCTCAGCGCGGTCTCTTACAGACAGGAAGTCTTTTGGATCGTTTTCCCGGGTAAAGGAGACGGCTCCGCCCCTTTACACGCCTTCCGGCGCCTCCCATGCTACTCCTCGAGGTAGCTGGTCACCTCCAAAATGGCCGCCCCCATGCTGAAAACACGAGGCTACGCCAAGATGGCGGCCCTGCGGGAGGATGGCGGCGGCCTGTGGAAAGATGGTAGCGGCCTGCTGCAGCCTGTGGAAGGTAGCTATCGGCCTGTGCGGCCTGCGGGAGGTGTACGGCCTGCGGATGGCGGTAGTCCAGGCACAGGCATCGGCCTGTATAGCAACCTTATCAGGTAGGATGCTATCACCCTCTTACATGGCCATCCTAATAGTAATGCCAGCCACTGACTTCAGTCATGGTCCCTCATACAGTGACTACCGATAGCCAAACCAAGCCTCCTGGTTCTTATTCACTAAATCACCCTCAAGAGGGGGATCTGTGACACCTGTATAGGATAGAGGGGGATCCAGGATCATAAGGGTCTTGATCATCCCAGGGAGGGGCCCACGTCCACCCACAAACCCATCAGGGGGAGAGGGGGAACATTTTACTCACCATACCGGAACAGGCGGGCGCCAACTCCTGACAGAACCCCTCTCCACCGAGGTGGGGGGGCTGTCGACCAATACGGACGCCGTGACTCAGTTTCCAACTGGTCGTCGGCGTCCCGGTGAGACGTTTAACTCGCAGGGTCAGTCCCCGTCCAGTGGGACTATGTCGCGGCCGACCCAGCGCGGAGCTAGGGCCTGCACGCGCTCGTAGGCTGACTGGGGTGACCACTG
Organism: Pelophylax lessonae; assembly: GCF_965119305.1. Taxonomy (NCBI): domain Eukaryota; kingdom Metazoa; phylum Chordata; class Amphibia; order Anura; family Ranidae; genus Pelophylax; species Pelophylax lessonae. Next base: position 644,967,363 of record NC_138769.1, read on the forward strand.
GATCTCAACCTCCAGCCCGTCGCCCAGTTTCAGCATACTTGCTTGAAGATCTCACAGGAACAACTGGAGAAAAAAAAAGCTGCCTAAAAAAAGTTTTTCTAAAAAAATCTTGCCAGGACCAAAGATCCCAGCAAGGAACTTAGGTCCTTACTCCTAACTAGACAGAAAAAAAACTGACTTCCTGTAGCAGAGAGAGAGAGAGGATATACCCTCTGGGACTGCCCCTAAGGTGTGGCCAGAACGTTTTCCTTCTGCCTAGTGTCCTACTCCTGTAGAGGGCAGTATAACCCAAGTTGATATTAATCAAGAGGACAGCGTCTGTCAATGAGCGACAGAGAAATAATATCTAGGACTATCTACAGGACTTATCTATAAAATAGAAGAGAACAGCTATTAAAAAAAAAAAAAAAAAAAAACACTATATACAAAATATTTTTGGTACAAGTTAGCAAAATGTTTTTAGGATATGACATTTTTATTAACCAAATACTTTAATTAAATGATTAAGCAATGATTTAACATATTAAAACACATAAATGGTATTCACTTAGGGTTTCGTTGCTGGAGGTTCAACCACCTTTTCTCCCCTATATCTAGAACAAAAATCATTATGCTTATGTTAGATAAATACATTTACATAATACAATATTAGAACCATGAGAGCGCGTTTTTATTTTGGAGTTTCCATATAGATTGAATTCCACCATCTGCTTGTTTTACAAAACAATCATGCAAGACTGTCCCAGTATTATTAACGGCACTCAGTTTTAAACCTATACACTGCAGGCTGAAAAAAAAAAAAAAACCCCTGGTTCGAGCCCGGGTTTCGGCACCAAAAAAAAAAAAACATGAATGAATATTATGCTGTGGCTATTGTATTTCGACCCCTGGCCCTGCTGGCTTTAAAAATACCTGAAAAGCAGCTCTGACTGATTGAATGCAGTTGCAAAGTCAAATGAATGATCAACTTTTTGTCAGCATTTGGCTTTAGATCTAACCATTCAGATAATCTGCATCTGTGTTATCTGCCTGCAATACCAGTATTCACCAGAAGATGGTGCTCTGGTACCTTACCCACCCTAATGTTACAATGCAGAGGGGCCACAAGCTAGAACAGTGTTTCTCAACCTTTTTTCAGTCAAGGCACCCTTTAAAAATTATGGACAATCTCGAGGCTCCCCATTCTAAAATGTAAATGCTATTCTAATAGTTTTACATAATGTAGCAACATCCACAAAGTCCAAGTAGGACACCCAACATTAGAGGTGATTTATTCTTCCAAAGCATATACAATTTTGCAGACTGGTACTGACTAGTATTCCAGTGTTTCTCTTCTGCCTCAGTTTTTCTCCATCACTACGCTAATGTGACCCCATCGCTGATGGAGAGGGGCAGGGAGAGTCAAACAATCATACTATGCAGGCGACTGGCATCCTACTTAACTGATGATGCCATTGGTCATTAGGACACTGGGAGCGAGAAGGTTGCTTTGCGTAACTAAAAAGGCAGCCTTCATCCACACGCCAGCTTGTATACAATTTTGGGGCAATTTTTAGGGATTTTGCCAAGATTTTGCCATTTTGTCAATTAAAGTATTTATCCCAGAGTCTGTTATCTGTGTTCATTTTTTCTCTTACCCGCTTCCTTTCCGAAATATCGATTGTTTTCTTTTTAATTACGTCACCCGTGCATGCGCTTTAAACCCTAATTTTCCAGCAAGCTTATGCTGCCAGAAAAATGCAGGGTCTATGCCGGGGCTGCGTCATTTCCTATTTTAGACGTCAGCCCCGTGATCCCGCGAGAGTAAGGAAGCAACAGGATCGGCTCGTTTTTTCTGTATAAAGGTTTCCTTAGTAACCGTGAACCAAAACAAGGCTTGGAGACGGCAAGTAATGCACATGCGTGGGATTACAACCAGGGAAACATAATGAGGGCGGAAACAATGTACTGCCCAAATGCAGAAGACCTCAGTTGTGATGGCGGCGCTAAGGAAAAGGAAGAAGCGTTCCAGAATGTACTGATTTATCAAGGTAAGAACTATTTTCAGGCATACTATTCGAGAGGGCGGAGACTCCGACGGACGAGCGGCGGCCGAACAGCATGGCTCCTCACAGCTCCATACAGCTTCTGTGTATACTGCTTGCGTTGGCTCGCACAAGCCTCATTGTGCTATATCTACTCACCTGGATTTACCTGATTTGAGGACATCGCTTTTCTATGTCTTTATTGAGGTGAGAGGCCATCTGGTGGCTAATTGGTGGTGGTGTTATGAGCACATTAACTGAGACACCTATCAAGCACCTTATATTACCAATCTATAATTGGCACATTTTGGATTGGACTGTATTTATTTAAATAGCACCTTTATTGTGGACTGCACCTTATTCACATTTTTATATGCACTTTGAAGATTTTATATAGCGCTGCATCCTTATATATTTATATACTTTTCGAGGCTTTGTCATTGAAAATATTCAATGTGAATGATATAAGGTTAAAAATGTGGTATCCATGTCTGAGTTTACTACCGCTTTAAAAAGGGATTGTAAAAGGTAGAAGGTTATTTATTTGTATTATATATATATATATATATATACACATATACACATACAGTGCATTGCAAAAGTATTCGGCCCCCTTGAACTTTTCGACCTTTTGCCACATTTCAGGCTTCAAAACAAAGATATAAAACTGTAATTTTTTGTGAAGAATCAACAAGTGGGACAAAATCATGAAGTGGAACGAAATTTATTGGATATTTCAAACTTTTTTAACAAATAAAAAACTGAAAAATTGGGCGTGCAAAATTATTCAGCCCCCTTAAGCTATTACTTTGTGCGCCACCTTTTGCTGCGATTACAGCTGTAAGTCGCTTGGGGTATGTCTCTATCAGTTTTGCACATCGAGAGACTGAAATTTTTGCCCATTCCTCCTTGCACAACAGCTCGAGCTCAGTGAGGTTGGATGGAGAGTGTTTGTGAACAGCAGTTTTCAGTTCTTTCCACAGATTCTAGATTGGATTCAGGTCTGGACTTTGACTTGGCCATTCTTACACCTGGATATGTTTAGTCTAGTTGGGGGGAGTACAAATTTGGACAGAAAGATTTGGTTGATCACGACATATTTATATATTTATTTAAAGGACACTTCAGCACTTTATTTTTGAAACCACCTAATTAAGAGCACATAATTTATTTTAAAGGATCATGGACTTAATAATTTATATACTATCTTTGTCACTTTTTATTGTATTTATATTGTGGATTTAAGTAAGATGAATTTTAATAATTAATTTTTTTACCACCTATTTATTAATTGAAGGATTTATATTACATTGTATTTACTTTGTATATTGAGATACACATATTGTGAATATTATATTGAAAAGCACTAAGGCACTTTTTCACATATTTATATGATTTAATTTATGTTACATTAAGCACTTTAAAGCGCGATACTCCCCCCCAACTAGATTTATCTGAATTGTGTAGGTTACCAATTTTAGTACCTGCGGCATTAAAGGTGATAGACTTTAGATAACAACAGAGAGACAGCGCGGAGAATTTCACCAACCCTTTGTATACCTGGATATGTTTATTTGTGAACCATTCTATTGTAGATTTTGCTTTATGTTTTGGATCATTGTCTTTTTGGAAGACAAATCTCCGTCCCAGTCTCAGGTCTTTTGCAGACTCCATCAGGTTTTCTTCCAGAATGGTCCCGTATTTGGCTCCATCCATCTTCCCATCAATTTTAACCATCTTCCCTGTCCCTGCTAAAGAAAAGCAGGCCCAAACCATGATGCTGCCACCACCATGTTTGACAGTGGGGATGGTGTGTTCAGGGTGATGAGCTGTGTTGCTTTTACGCCAAACATAACGTTTTGCATTGTTGCCAAAAAGTTCGATTTTGGTTTCATCTGACCAGAGCACCTTCTTCCACATGTTTGGTGTGTCTCCCAGGTGGCTTGTGGCAAACTTTAAACAACACTTTTTATGGATATCTTTAAGAAATGGCTTTCTTCTTGCCACTCTTCCATAAAGGCCAGATTTGTGCAGTATACGACTGATTGTTGTCCTATGGACAGAGTCTCCCACCTCAGCTGTAGATCTCTGCAGTTCATCTAGAGTGATCATGGGCCTCTTGGCTGCATATCTGATCAGTCTTCTCCTTGTATGAGCTGAAAGTTTAGAGGGATGGCCAGGTCTTCATAGATTTGCAGTGGTCTGATACTCCTTCCATTTCAATATTATCGCTTGCACAGTGCTCCTTGGGATGTTTAAAGCTTGGGAAATCTTTTTGTATCCAAATCCGGCTTTAAATTTCTCCACAACATTATCTCGGACCTGCCTGGTGTGTTCCTTGTTCTTCATGATGCTCTCTGCGCTTTAAACGGACCTCTGAGACTATCACAGTGCAGGTCCATTTATACGGAGACTTGATTACACACAGGTGGATTCTATTTATCATCATTAGTCATTTAGGTCAACATTGGATCATTCAGAGATCCTCATTGAACTTCTGGAGAGAGTTTGCTGCACTGAAAGTAAAGGGGCTGAATAATTTTGCACGCCCAATTTTTCAGTTTTTTATTTGTTAAAAACGTTTGAAATATCCAATAAATTTCGTTCCACTTCAAGATTGTGTCCCACTTGTTGTTGATTCTTCACAAAACATTACAGTTATATATCTTTATGTTTGAAGCCTGAAATGTGGCAAAAGGTCAAAAAGTTCAAGGGGGCTGAATACTTTCGCAATGCACTGTATATATCTATATCTATCTTAATGCATTCTATGCATTAAGATAAAAAAAACCTGTGTGCACCTCTAAGACACCGGCTCGGACCTCCCCTTGCTCTCTGCACCTGGAGGCCTGGAATCACGACCACCTCCAGCGCGCCACAAAGATCTCGCATCTGCCGAAAATTAAGCTCAGCATCTTCCAGTTTGCGGCGTCCTACAGCGAGTATGCCTAGGCCTTCCCCACTGTTGATGCCGCCAATGCTTGTCCATCACTGCCCTCTCCCTTGCCGGACACTTGAGAGAGAGGGGGGGGGGGGGGTTTGAAACCCCAAACTCTTGTGGAGGGAACCTGAGGCCAAAAAGCTGCTCCTGAAACGAACAAAGTGAGGGGAACTTCTGTCTAACCCTGGCAGCACTTGAGCAGTGGAGCTCATCCAGCCCTCTCTTCAAAAAATGGTTCCTCCAGGTAACATGTCTCCTCCTTGTGAGGAAACAAAAAACTGACCAGGTGCCTGGGGGACCGCCTATTAAAGAGCTAGTGGCAATGTGTTTCCTGTCCAGTGTAAGGAGCTCCATCTCTCAAGAGCTGTCATGGAAGACGACTGGGGGAAAAAAAAAAAAAAAAATATATATATATATATATATATATATATATATATATATATATAAATAAATAAAAAATGATGAAGGAATGGCAGAATAGGCCTGGGCTGGAAGTGGTTAAAAAAAAAAAAAATAACTTTTAGATTTAACTAAGGAGAAGGTGTCAGGGCCAATTCTAGGAAGTTCTGCACAGTCTTAAGCCTAGCACACACGGGCAGAATGTTGGGCGGCATCAGCCGGTTCAATAGAGAACCGGCTGATATTCGGTCGATGTGTCCTGCAGTCAGCCCGACAGAAACCAGACGTTCAGCCGGCTTCGGTCAAAAAAACATGACTGAAAAAGGTCTGCCGATCGTCTCCTGATCAGCGCTCTCAGCCAATGGCTTTGGACCAATGCACAAAGCAAGGCCAGGCCTTCTCTCCAACATCAGTGCCTGACCTCTCAAATGCGTTTTTAGAAGAAGAATGGTCAAACATTCCCATAGACACACTCCTAAACATTGTGGACAGACTTCCGAGAAGAGTTGCTGTAAAGGGTGGGCTAACTAAATATTGAACCCTATGGACTAAGACTGGGATGCCGTTAAAGTTCATGTAAAGGCAGGTGTCCCAATACTTTTGACAATATAGTGTATGCGGTGACAAAAGGGTAAGCTTTAAAGCCCCAACGCAGCACATATTCCTCACCGGGCAGCCAACTTTTGTACTGAGGGCGTGTTCAATGCGCATTCCCAGCACAGCTCTCAGGCCAGACTAAATATCGGAAACCGATGGGACAATTGTCGCAAGATCACAGATCCTTCCCGCCCCCTGAGCATTCAGAACTGGGACGCTGGGGTGGGTGGGAAATGGTTACACAAATTGTACATGAATGCACATTATACATAACAGCAATGAACTTTTCAGCATGCTTGAAAAGTCCCAAGAATGACACCTACTTATATTTGACGGTATGCACAGTCTCTGTAGCCACACTCTTAGCTACGTTCTTCCCAGCATACTCCAGGCCCAGCCAGACAGTTGCAAATCCTAAAAATATAAAAAGGTTCATGTTAACGTGTTAAAAACTGGTGGATTGTAGAGGAGGAAGAGACCTCAGGTCCTGTGAATACCTTGTACACCACTAGCTGCTACCACCATAGCGCCATCCAGTGGAGACTTCCCATCCTTGTCTTTCTTCAAAGATTCTGGAATCAGCTTACTGCCATGTTTCTTCACTTGTGGCCCAAGTTCCCTGCCGACACAGCTCGCAATGGCACAGACACCATCCACTATAGGAAATATATACATTTTTTTTTTTTACAAAATACGTAGTCACACTGGTTGCATATAAGAAAAAAAAGGCTTTCCTCGACATCAGCACTATTTCCAATAATAAACAAAAAAACATTTTTTTTTTTTATCTATAACCATGGTCTCTGATTCTCTATCACTTTGTAGACTATAGACATGGTTCCTAAATTTGTAAACTGATAATGTATAGATGTTACCCACTACAGAAAAATCCCATGCTCAGCAAAATATGGTAGCTACCACTGCCAAGAAACATATCTTCCTTCAATAAATACTATTTTGCAGGTTGTCTTTGGCTTTATTATTTTCAGAGCCGCTGACCTGGAATGAACATGCAGATCAGAAAGTCAGATTGAAGTGAAAATCCCTGATCTGCATCCTTGTCCAGGTCTGTTTCGCAAAAAAGTTGTAAAACCACTGGAATAACATGACAGTCAATGAGCATTGCCAGAAGGTGAGGGCAACAATGGCAGCATCTACAAAGTATGTAGAGAGCCTAGAGGTAGTGGGTTACCGTAATCCCAAACTGGTTTTGGAGAAAAAACCCCCTTGTGTGGGTGGGACTTTAAGAGTAACAATAAAGTGCTTTAAAGAGTTTATATATCTAAAATTAATAGGATTTATTTTGATTCAAATATTTAGAATAATTTACACATGATATTGTTAATCACTGTTACGTATAGTGTTGGACTATATAACTGTATAAAGGATTATATAACATTCACAGATTCATCATTTCCATAAATACATAATCAACATGATACTGTAAAAGGAGTGTGATCAAAATCCAACGCGTTTCAAAGTTTATCAAGTACAGATCTTCCTCAGGGACCTTTGTATCCACTCCTAAAAGAAGGGGGGAGTATAGTTGAATATAAGTTAAAGGTCCGACAGTAGGCATACATATGCAGATTACATTAATAATTACATCAATTCATATGGAGAACATATGCATTTGCGACTTCCTTTCCTTCATGATGTTAAACAAAAATCTCTCCTCATCCCGCCCCAAATATGACCCCCAGATGGAGTTCCAGGCTCAATCATGACACGTACCTGTTGAGCTTGCACCTCCTAGAAATTTCCCAAGAGGCACATCTACAATCCCATGAAAACTGGAGTCAGGTGTAAGTTTTATTTATGGATTTCATAACCTGAGGACAGTGAGTGTATCATATAATTAGCTTTAGGGAAGGAATGAAGAGGTTTGGATTTGTTTAAAGCTTTAAGAAAGGTGAATATACAGCGCTCACCTATTGTGATGTCTCATAAGAATAAAATCAAAGTGTCAAAAAAGAGGTAGAGATAAAGCCCTCAAAGTACCGAAGCCTCCAGCGAGTTCTGTCTATTATAGAGAGATAAGGATCAGTGAATATGCAAAAACCAATCCTATCTTCATATTGATTTTGATCACACTCTTTTTACAGTATCATGTTGATTATGTATTTATGGAAATGATGAATCTGTGAATGTTATATAATCCTGTATACAGTTATATGGTCCAACACTATATGCAACAGTGATTAACAATATCATGTGTAAATTATTCTAAATATTTGAATCAAAATAAATCCTATTAATTTTAGATATATAATCTCTTTAAAGCACTTTATTGTTACTCTTAAAGTCCCACCCACAATGGCAGCATCTATTCTTTAACCTACAGCCATAGACACTGGGAGCAGAGGAAGGGCCTGTTCACATGGGATATTGTTCCTATTAGAACGGTTTCTCCCATACAAGTCAAAAATGAAAAAGCAGCTTGAACAAGCTTAGGAAGCCAAAAAAACTGGTCAGAAGGAGATCAGAAGCATCTCAAATCTAAGAACCTGAAAACAAGCTGTGATTGCCGATCTACAGAATACCTATAAAATTTTGTCAAAGAAGGATGTAGTTTATTTTCAGCTTGCTGAGATAAAGATAGTATGGAATTATCTGAAGTTAAGGTCGGCCATAGACGGTTTGAATCTCAGCCGGTTCAGCAGGAACCAGCCGAGATTTAAACCATGTATGGGCAGGCTGAATGTACAAAGTTGATCAGTCGATCAACTTGGATACAACCAGCATGCTGGATTTTACATGCGATTATCGCAGCTGGTATAACTGCCCCCCAGCCAAGAGAATACAATGGCTCGGCAAGAGGTATTCCCCTGTCGGCCCGGTCTGTGTTGATGGGGAAATCAAATACATTTCTTTCCTGCAACCAAAGAAATAATCTCCGTGTGTGGCCTTTATTATAAAACTACACAGTACTTTACATAGAATTCTTAAAAAAAAAAAAAAGAGAAAGTTGTAATACTGAATACGTGCTCCTGCAGAGGGACAGTTTCTGGCACATATCTACTGTAGCATAAATATCCAGGACTCTGGGCCCGGGGAGCTGCAGCTGGCTAGCTACAGAAGTGAACGGTTGTACGCGGCTGTAATCGAGTAAATACCAATACTTTTTTGCATTAGCATTTGCATGCGCATATGATGTATTCCCTGAATGGAGAAGTCTTGTGTTTGGGAAATGCAGATTACGCGTATGCGTGTGTAAAAATGCCGAATACGCGCATGATTGTAAATGCTGATGCAGAAAAGCATCAGTGTTTACCCGAGAACCGCTTCATACAGCCATCCACTTCTATGTCTATAGCTGTACTCGCCATCTACAGCTCCCCGGGTGCAGAAAAACACCTGGATCTTTGGCTGACTGTATGTGGCATCTGTGACTGTGAAAAAATGTTAACACCAGAGTAGATTTGTCCAAACTGTCCGTGATCATGGGCCATAAAATTCTCTGTATGGTAAGAGACTGGCTAAATGGCAGGTAGAAATAGGTTTTATAGTCTCAAACACTGAGCACAGCTATGGCACATATATCACTTGTCCTCTGCTTGGTAAATTCTACTTACACAGCTTTGTTCTTTCCAAGGACCATGGAAATGGTTCCCATCTATGTATTGGGGTGGGCTGTCATATGTGAAAAACGGCATTGCGCTGTCCCGCCAATAAGGTTATTGCAAGGCATAGATGTGAAAAAAGTTTTATACAGGTATAGTTGCATGTGCTAGTTCTATGTAAATAATAATGTGTATGGTGTAAATGGGGAGTGATTAGAAACCATGTCTGGTTTTATTGCTATCTGAGGCTGTTAGAGATTTTTCCTAATTTCCTATCCTACTGATATTTTAAAAAATGTATAAAAGCTTTTTATTTATTTTTATTTTTGTAAAGGAGTATTGTATAGTATTACAGTATATTTAGTATTGTATAGTATTAAACAGAGTATTAGAGTAGGGCAAGGTTAGAACTGCTATCATATTTTTATTTGTCTGCATTCCTGTTGGAGATTTTCCCTTACTTCATTTTTTGGTAAAATGTTGTCAGCAGAACAGGAAGGTAGGCCATAGATTATGCGATTTTCTTTCCTGCAACCATGGGTTCGGGGAGCCTTCCCTGCCGGGAGAACACAGCGATTACTGCTATCGGCTATAGCTGTTGAAAATAATCGCATGCTGAAGATCCGACATGCTGGTTGTACCCAAGTTGATCAATGAATCAACTTAGGTACAATCAGCCTGCCCATAAATGGATCGAATGTCAGACAGTCCCTGCTGAACAGGCTGAGTTTCCATTCATCTATGGGCGGCTTAAAAAGAAATCTCTCTAATGGAGCAATGGATAACAATGGAAACCAGAGAGGAGTTCTAATCCTTCTTCACTCTATTCAGAACCACCAAAAACATTTTTGGCTTAACACTCACTTTAATAGAATCATTCTAAATAATTGCATAGCTGGACTGAATGGTGTGTTTGTATCTGCACACAGTTTAGCATTTAATTCATTTCCATAACCCAAACATATGATCAGCCCACCCATTCATGAGGTTTCAAGCCAATTATTAAAGAATAAAAGGCAACAGCAACTATGCTATGATGTGGACAGTGCTCCTGTAGGGACATTATTAAATAGCAATGTAAACTTTGGAATTGCAGGTTTTTTTCGTCAGTATGAAAATGATATAATTACACTTCAGAATAATGTTGTCTATGCCCACGCTTCTCAGGTTCTGTAAATTGATATACAGTTAGGACATTTTTTACCTAGGAACTGGCTGACTTTCACTGCACCACCGGTGGCCTGCTTTGCCACAAGAAGTCCCTTGGCCACTGTGGGATTGACTTCCAAAGGTCTGTCCTCAGGCTGAATATGTTCTCTTAATTTTGTAGCACCTTTGTGAATGGCTTTTTCCGTCAGCTCTGCTCCTTTCACCAAGCCCCAGTTCAGCCAAGAGGCCCCTAGATTGAAAACACAGCATTTAAAAGTACAAAAAAAAACACAGTAGCCTATAATCTACAAATAGAAAAATAGTATCTGCTGCTGAGGGATCCATACTCCAAGTGGATCGAGTCACAACACCCCGTGTATATCTTAAGCCCTCCAGTGCGCTGCATGAGCTCAGCTGTCTCCTGGCGCACATTCATTTTGTTTTTTTTTGGCTGGTTGTGTCTCTCACTTTGGGGGCCTCTATCTTGTGATACGTGTTTGTGGCGCTTGGGCTGGGCCCACTTCCCCAACACATTGCCCCTCCAGGTGGGTGCATGAGTGCCGTTTGGGTCCTGGGCATTTGTTCTCCGCTGTGGGTTTCTCGCTTACTGGCATACAGGTGTCATTTGCATAGAATTTCCCCAGATGAAGCATTAAAATGCATTGAGAGTTCACATCTGGACAAAAGGACTGTGTTAAAGACTCATCTTTACCTCTAGGCTTTAATTTGTTCTACAATTATGAGATAATACTGGCTGTGCGATATATATCCACTCACATAATAGCACGGTATTCAGCGAATTCACCGATGGACACTCCGTTCGTGTCCCCATAAGTCACTTCCGGTTTCTCGTATACACCCTACGCATTACGTCACGAGTCACGTGACTTCCTCAGGGGATCAGGAGAGGGCGTATACGAAAAACCGGAAGTGACGTATCGGGAGTGTCCATCGGGGAAATTCGCTGGATTCCCTGCTATTATGTGAGTGGATATATATTTTTTATAAATAAAGATTGTGGATATACTACACTATGATAGCCCTTTTCTTTACCTATGGTCTGGAGACATTAGAATCGCCAAAAAGCCTAAGGCTATAGGAGGTGAAAAGTTCCATATTTCTCTGCATTACTTTGAGGAAAGAAAAACGGAGCATACACAGGAGGATTACAAGCCACTGAATTCTTAAACACCCACAAGCATTGTTGATTATGGATGGAGGTGAGCAGTTAGCACACACATAGGTGTCACCATGGAAGAGCACCCCAATCACTTGAATCTTCTGGTGGAGGATTTTAAATACAAGATAAAAAGGACCTCACTACTAGAGGAAATAGACTTTGAATAGTCACTTTAATTTTGGATTTGTTTGGACACTTGGCACAATTATTTGCACTTTATACCGTGCCTTGCGAAAGTATTCGGCCCCCTTGAACTTTTCAACCTTTTGCCACATTTCAGGTTTCAAACATAAAGATATAAAACTGTATTTTTTTCTGAAGAATCAACAACAAGTGGGACACAATCATGAAGTGGAACGAAATTTATTGGATATTTCCAACTTTTTTAACAAATAAAAAACTGAAATATTGGGCGTGCAAAATTATTCAGCCCCCTTAAGTTAATACTTTGTAGCGCCACCTTTTGCCGCGATTAAAGCTGTAAGTCGCTTGGGGTATGTCTCTATCAGTTTTGCACATCGAGAGACTGAAATCTTTGCCCATTCCTCCTAACAAAACAGCTCGAGCTCAGTGAGGTTGGATGGAGAGCGTTTGTGAACAGCAGTTTTCAGTTCTTTCCATAGATTCTCGATTGGATTCAGGTCTGGACTTTGACTTGACCATTCTAACACCTGGATATGCTTATTTGTGAACCATTCCATTGTAGATTTTGCTTTTTGTTTTGGATCATTGTCTTGTTGGAAGACAAATCTCCGTCCCAGTCTCAGGTCTTTTGCAGACTCCATCAGGTTTTCTTCCAGAATGGTCCTGTATTTGGCTCCATCCATCTTCCCATCAATTTTAACCATCTTCCCTGTCCCTGCTGAAGAAAAGCAGGCCCAAACCATGATGCTGCCACCACCATGTTTGACAGTGGGGATGGTGTGTTCAGGGTGATGAGCTGTGTTCCTTTTACGCCAAACATAACGTTTTGCATTGTTGCCAAAAAGTTCCATTTTGGTTTCATCTGACCAGAGCACCTTCTTCCACATGTTTGGTGTGTCTCCCAGGTGGCTTGTGGTAAACTTTAAACAACACTTTTTATGGATATCTTTAAGAAATGGCTTTCTTCTTGCCACTCTTCCATAAAAGACCAGATTTGTGCAGTATACGACTGATTGTTGTTCTATGGACAGAGTCTCCCACCTCAGCTGTAGATCTCTGCAGTTCATCCAGAGTGATCATGGGCCTCTTGGCAGCATCTCTGATTAGTCTTCTCCTTGTATGAGCTGAAAGTTTAGCGGGACGGCCAGGTCTTCGTAGATTTGCAGTGGTCTGATACTCCTTCCATTTCAATATTATCGCTTGCACAGTGCTCCTTGGGATGTTTAAAGCTTGGGAAATCTTTTTGTAACCAAATCCGGCTTTAAACTTCTCCACAACAGTATCTCGGACCTGCCTGGTGTGTTCCTTGTTCTTCATGATGCTCTCTGCGCTTTAAACGGACCTCTGAGACTATGACAGTGCAGGTGCATTTATACGGAGACTTGACTACACACAGGTGGATTCTATTTATCATCATTACTCATTTAGGTCAACATTGGATCATTCAGAGATCCTCATTGAACTTCTGGAGAGAGTTTGCTGCACTGAAAGTAAAGGGGCTGAATAATTCTGCATGCCCAATTTTTCAGTTTTTTATTTGTTAAAGTTTGAGATATCCAATAAATGTAATTCTACTTCATGATTGTGTCCCACTTGTTGATTCTTCACAAAAAATTACAGTTTTATATCTTTATGTTTGAAGCCTGAAATGTGGCAAAAGGTCGAAAAGTTCAAGGGGGCCGAATAATTTCGCAAGGCACTGTATGTGTTTGTTGAATATTTATTTAGTTCATGAATTATATTTTGATTTAGTGAGAATTTGCACAGATTGAAATATAATGCACTTTATTTATTTAGGTATATAAAAATATCCTTGCTATACAAGACCTGTCAAGCACTAAATGCACTTTTATACAGTTGTTTACCGTAAACACTGGAGCACCTTTACTTATTTATATATTTATTATTTATTAATTTAAACTTATTTTCATTCATATTGATTATTTACCATTTGTGTACATTAGAAATATTGAAGCACCTTATTATATATATATATATATTTTTTTTTTTAATTTATTATTTACCTCTATAAGATCCTAGGAGCGCAGTACTACACATTTATGATGTGCAGGAGAGGAGTGTATGGTGGTGTGTTAGTATATGCAGGAGAGAAGTGCGGAGTGTATGGAAGTGGGATAGTATGTGCAGAAGAGGAGTATGGAGTATGGAGTATATGGTGGTGGGTCGTATGTGCAGCAGAGTGTATGCCGGTGGGTATTCTGTGCAGGAGAGGCATGCGGAGTGTATGGAGGTGGGTAGTATGTGTAGTGGACAGTGTTAATAGGGCATTGGATGGTGTTCGTAGTTTTTTATTTTTGTTATTTCATCTATTTTTTAAAATTTTGTTGTTTATTATTATTTTTTTCAATGTTTTTAATATTTTTTTTTTTCACAGTGCTTCTGAGGAGGTTGGGAGGGTGGCGGTATGGGGCAGTGGACTTATCAGTAGGCAGTGGACAGTGTCAGTAGTTTTTTTATGTATTTATTTTATTACAATTTATTTTGTTTTTATTTTTTTCACAATGCTTTTTGGGGGGAGGGAGTTGGGGCAGTAGACAGCGTCGGTAGGGCAGGAGAGGAATGGTGTCAGTAGTTTATTATTTTTATTCGTTTTACAAATGAATTTTTTATTGAATTTTTTTTCAGCCCTGTTTGTTGGCTTTGGTGAGATATACAGACCCCTGACATCTCCCCTTTGAGACAGAGAAAGGGACTGAGGACACCGATTCCCCAGTCCCTTTCTCAGCAGCCTCAGTTTGAATATGAATGAACAGGAGACAGAGGCGTAGTATACTATGCTCAGTTATCACAGGAGTCATTGGTAGCGATCGCTCACTGTGTCCAATTCTGAAAAGGAAGGGGCCTCTAAATGACATTTACTGTCCCTTTCCTCCGCTCTCTATTCTGACATTCCCCCAGCAGCTGGTGGGAGAGGAGGGAAGTTGGCTGAGGGGACGAGGGACAGAGGAGCGGCTGGAGGAGCACATGGGGGGGGGGGGGCAGAGGACACGGAGGGGGAGTGGGGGAGGACGAGGACACGGGGGGGGCGGAGTAGGACAACAAAGGGATTGGGATTAGCTGGTGGCTTTGGTGCGTGGGGAGGGACAGATGTGAGCACTGATCTCCCTGCATGGCTTTTCAGCTGACAGTCATGGGAGGGAGAGGTGGAGAAGTGGCTGTCAGCCGAAAAGCCATGCAGGGAGATCAGTGCTCACAGCTGTCCCTCCCACTGCACCGCTCATCCCCAGCTGTGAACCAGGGGACCACTCCAACCCCTGCACACATGGATGATACGCCACTGAGTTGAAGGAATAGTGCCCTATTTATGGGTATCAGTTGGAGGAATAGTACCCCATCACTAGTATTAGAGGAATAGTGCCCCATTATTACTATCAATGGGAGGGATTGTGCTCCATCGTTTGGTGTCAGTGGCAGGAATTATGCCCCACTGTTGGTGTCCAGTAGGAGGAATACTCCTCCCAAAGCTGAATGAAGACAAGCAAAAGAGCCTTTGTTTGGAGGCCGCTGCTATAGTCAAAGTTGCAGACTACAACTCGTCAGCTTCTTACATGTCTATTGACAATATATCCCTGCAGTAATTTTTTTCTTTACTCCCTCCCCTAAAGACCACAAAACCTCTGACAGCCGGATCCTACAAATATTATTCATCATTGATGTTATCCTCTTTTAGCAGTGTAAGTGATCTCTGCACAACTGAACCACCAACTTTGGGCAGAGGTGACCTTAGATGTAACTATAACTGTATGGAAAATAAGATTAGCTGCCCCTTATTCGATCTGAATTTTTCTTTATGCAAGGTATGTTCCATTTGTATTCACAGTAAAATTTTTCCAGCTCCCTTTGCTACTTTTCCCTTTTTGCAATCACTAACAGGAATCTAATGTAGACAGAGGGTTTACCAACGCAGGAGGCCTAGGGGTAGATAAGATCTGAGCTGTAACCAGTGGCGGTTTTGGGCACGGGCGAACGGGGCAGCCGCCCGGGGCGGCATCACGTGGGGGGCGGCCCTCGCGGTGGTGGAGAAAAAGAAAATCATCTGATCTTTGCTGCGGGCGCCGGCGCCGCTGCCGCCCCTGCTGCTGAAGGAGCCGGGCCGGCGGCTGGAGTTTGCCTGGAGCCGCTCCAGTGGAGCGGGGATTGTGCAGCAGCGTAATGCAGCAGCAGCCGTGCTCAGAACTAGCGGCGCGGGGGGGGAGGAGGAGCGGAGGAGCCGACTCAGCCGAGAGTACACTACACAGAGTGACACACACAGCACAGCAGCGGCGGCAAGGCGAGGTCGGAGGAGGAGCTGAGGACTCGGAGTACGTACTGTACACACTACAGGCACAGCAGCGGCGGCGCAGAAGGCGAGTACACACTGACTGTACTGAGTCTGTAGTAGTCGTCACTATCACTACACATACTTGCAGTTGCAGATAAGTTGCTCTCCGCTGTGGGCGGCGCTCTGCATTGAAAGGGGGCAATGCTGCTGTGGCATCTCTACATTGAAGGGGGGCATTGCTGTGGCGCTCTGCATTAAAGGGGGCATTGCTGTGGCGCTCTGCATTAAAGGGGGCATTGCTGTGGCGCTCTGCATTAAAGGGGGCATTGCTGTGGTGCTCTGAATTGAAAAGGGGCAATGCATTTATTGGGGGCAACAATGCTGTGGCACTCTGCATTTATTGGGGGCATTAAAGGGGGCATTGCTGTGGCGCTCTGCATTGAAAGGGGGCATTGCTGTGGCGCTCTGCATTAAAGGGGGCAATGCTGTGGCAGCTCTACATTGAAAGGGGGCATTTCTGTGGCGCTCTGCATTGAAAGGGGGCATTGCTGTGGCGCTCTGCATTGAAAGGGGGCAATGCTGTGGCATCTCTACATTGAAAGGGGGCATTTCTGTGGCGCTCTGCATTGAAAGGGGGCACTGTTGTGGCGCTCTGCATTAAAGGGGGCATTGCTGTGGCGCTCTGCATTAAAGGGGGCATTGCTGTGGCGCTCTGCATTAAAGGGGGCATTGCTGTGGTGCTCTGAATTGAAAAGGGGCAATGCATTTATTGGGGGCAACAATGCTGTGGCACTCTGCATTTATTGGGGGCATTAAAGGGGGCATTGCTGTGGCGCTCTGCATTGAAAGGGGGCATTGCTGTGGCGCTCTGCATTAAAGGGGGCAATGCTGTGGCAGCTCTACATTGAAAGGGGGCATTTCTGTGGCGCTCTGCATTGAAAGGGGGCATTGCTGTGGCGCTCTGCATTGAAAGGGGGCAATGCTGTGGCATCTCTACATTGAAAGGGGGCATTTCTGTGGCGCTCTGCATTGAAAGGGGGCACTGTTGTGGCGCTCTGCATTAAAGGGGGCATTGTTGTGGCGCTCTGCATTAAAGGGGGCATTGCTGTGGCGCTCTGCATTAAAGGGGGCATTGCTGTGGCGCTCTGCATTAAAGGGGGCATTGCTGTGGCGCTCTGCATTAAAGGGGGCATTGCTGTGGCGCTCTGCATTAAAGGGGGCATTGCTGTGGCGCTCTGCATTAAAGGGGGCATTGCTGTGGCGCTCTGCATTAAAGGGGGCATTGCTGTGGCGCTCTGCATTAAAGGGGGCATTGCTGTGGCGCTCTGCATTAAAGGGGGCATTGCTGTGGCGCTCTGAATTGAAAAGGGGCAATGCATTTATTGGGGGCAACAATGCTGTGGCACTCTGCATTTATTGGGGGCAACAATGCTGTGGCACTCTGCATTTATTGGGGGCAACAATGCTGTGGCACTCTGCATTTATTGGGGGCAACAATGCTGTGGCACTCTGCATTTATTGGGGGCAACAATGCTGTGGCACTCTGCATTTATTGGGGGCAACAATGCTGTGGCACTCTGCATTTATTGGGGGCAACAATGCTGTGGCACTCTGCATTTATTGGGGGCAACAATGCTGTGGCACTCTGCATTTATTGGGGGCAACAATGCTGTGGCACTCTGCATTTATTGGGGGCAACAATGCTGTGGCACTCTGCATTTATTGGGGGCAACAATGCTGTGGCACTCTGCATTTATTGGGGGCAACAATGCTGTGGCACTCTGCATTTATTGGGGGCAACAATGCTGTGGCACTCTGCATTTATTGGGGGCAACAATGCTGTGGCACTCTGCATTTATTGGGGGCAACAATGCTGTGGCACTCTGCATTTATTGGGGGCAACAATGCTGTGGCACTCTGCATTTATTGGGGGCAACAATGCTGTGGCACTCTGCATTTATTGGGGGCAACAATGCTGTGGCACTCTGCATTTATTGGGGGCAACAATGCTGTGGCACTCTGCATTTATTGGGGGCAACAATGCTGTGGCACTCTGCATTTATTGGGGGCAACAATGCTGTGGCACTCTGCATTTATTGGGGGCAACAATGCTGTGGCACTCTGCATTTATTGGGGGCAACAATGCTGTGGCACTCTGCATTTATTGGGGGCAACAATGCTGTGGCACTCTGCATTTATTGGGGGCAACAATGCTGTGGCACTCTGCATTTATTGGGGGCAACAATGCTGTGGCACTCTGCATTTATTGGGGGCAACAATGCTGTGGCACTCTGCATTTATTGGGGGCAACAATGCTGTGGCACTCTGCATTTATTGGGGGCAACAATGCTGTGGCACTCTGCATTTATTGGGGGCAACAATGCTGTGGCACTCTGCATTTATTGGGGGCAACAATGCTGTGGCACTCTGCATTTATTGGGGGCAACAATGCTGTGGCACTCTGCATTTATTGGGGGCAACAATGCTGTGGCACTCTGCATTTATTGGGGGCAACAATGCTGTGGCACTCTGCATTTATTGGGGGCAACAATGCTGTGGCACTCTGCATTTATTGGGGGCAACAATGCTGTGGCACTCTGCATTTATTGGGGGCAACAATGCTGTGGCACTCTGCATTTATTGGGGGCAATGCTGTGGCACTCTGCATTTATTGGGGGCAATGCTGTGGCACTCTGCATTTATTGGGGGCAATGCTGTGGCACTCTGCATTTATTGGGGGCAATGCTGTGGCACTCTGCATTTATTGGGGGCAATGCTGTGGCACTCTGCATTTATTGGGGGCAATGCTGTGGCACTCTGCATTTATTGGGGGCAATGCTGTGGCACTCTGCATTTATTGGGGGCATTGCTGTGGCACTCTGCATTTATTGGGGGCATTGCTGTGGCACTCTGCATTTATTGGGGGCAACAATGCTGTGGCACTCTGCATTTATTGGGGGCATTGCTGTGGCACTCTGCATTTATTGGGGGCATTGCTGTGGCACTCTGCATTTATTGGGGGCATTGCTGTGGCACTCTGCATTTATTGGGAGCAATGCTGTGGCACTCTGCATTTATTGTTATGTTGTCATGTTATTTTTTTTGGGGGGGGCGCCAGGAGGGAGTCTTGCCCGGGGAGCAATTTAATGTAGAACCGCCACTGGCTGTAACCCACGCTAAATGGCATCAAACTGGAGCATACAGTTTTATTTCCACCTGTGCAGGTCTTCATTTGCCAAGTAGATAAAATAGAATTATTAGATTTTAAATTTACCTTGCAGAATTCCTTGGGCAACCTTCTCACTCCATGGTGGCAGGTCATCTCTCTCTTTTGGTTCAGGTTCTGCCTCAGGTATGGTGACATGCACAGTCTGACTCAAGTCAATTAGCTCTCCCGATGTATCGCTGGGCTTGAAGAGCAGAAACAATAGAAGGTTTTACTATTTTAGCCATTTACCATCTACACAAGACAAGGTGCCTGTGACCATGAGATGACGGAGGAATGATCCAGTTGCTGATAGATGCGCATGGCCCGGATCATATATGCCTTCTGGTTTTTTCCAATTTCTGCAGACAACCACATGATGACTGAGGAAGAACAGGCTGGCTTTTTCCAGTAGAATGATATTATTCTCCAAATGGGAGGCCAGCACCAGTGGTGTGCAAACACACACGTATACAACAATTATTCCCATTAACAAATGATTAGTAATTGATCTTCTGGCTACCATCCTTCCCATGTCTAGACACACTTTTATAGTTGCATTTGCATACTGTATGTGCAATTACACAAATAGCAGCAGATTCCTGGACTGGATATTAAATTCTGGATTCTAAGATGTGACATTCAGAAAAAAACACCCAAGTCTTGTACACACAATGAGAATATCGGACGAATGACCGTCTGTTTTTTTTGCAGAAAAAAGAAAATTTTCATATGGCAGAATACAACTTCGGAAGTAAATGTATTGTATTGTAGTGTATTCTTTCGTTTCCGGGCATGCGTAATCTTGCTCTTCCAATTTATTTCATATACTGTGCTGAATAAACGAAAATCGTATGATCTGGTACTAAAATTTTCAGGTTTGACCCTTCAGAGAATTTCAGATGAACTGTCATGATCGGCTCCTAAAAGCTGTGTACGAACGATCAGATTATCATACGATCGCTTCGAAAGCAGTAGTTTTTCATCCGATTTTCTGATCGTCTGTACTAGGCTTTATATACTTTAAGTCTAATACAACATATTTTTTTCCTGAGGTTTGATCAAGTCTATACATATTGTATTAGAAGAATATGTGCATTTTGTGTATTCCTTGCCCGGCCTCTTCCTGGGAGCTACTAAATACTAATAAACTTTTAACCTCAGAGATCATTAACCACTTGCCGACCGCCGCCCGACTATATACGGCGGCGGTCAGCCCCTCCCAGGCAAAGTGACGTACCGGTACGTCACTAGCCTGGGAGCTAATAGGGGGCGAGCGCGCGCGGCCGGAGGCACGCTCCAGCCCCTGCTCGTACCCGACGATGCCGACACGTGTGACCGGCGGCGGCGGACTCGATGTCCGCCGGTCACTAGCGATCATCGGGTAGAGAGGGAGAAAAGGCAGGTGGCTAATGTAAACAAAGCCGCCTGTCACTCTCCCCTGTGTAAAAGCACAGATCACTCGGTCCTGCTATGTAGGACCGTTGATCTGTGCTGTTACACACACAGCCACATCCAATGACAGTTAGAAACACGCCCCTAGGGACACACTTAACCCCTCCCTCTCCAATAAAGTTAACCCCTTCCCTCCCAGTGTCATTTTTACAGTAACAGATCATATTTATAGTACTGATTACTGTAGCAATGTCACTGGTACCCCCAAAAGTGTCAAAAATGTCAGTCAAGGGTCCGATCTGTCCGCTGCAATGTCGCAAAAAAAAAAAAAAAAAGGAGATCGCCGTCATTACGCGTAAAAAAAAAACCCACAAAAATGACAAAAATCTTTCCCTTAGTTGGTAAACACAATAACTTTTGCGCAAACCAATCAAAATACGCTTATCGTCATTTTTTTTTTTACCAAACATAGGTAGCAGAAAACAAATTGGCCAAAAAATTAAAAAAAATTTAGATTTTTACATTTTTTGGGGGGGGGGATTTCATATAAAAAAAGTGAAAAATTGTTATTTTTGCAAAATTGTCGCTCTTTTTTTGTTTATAGCTCATGATCAAAAAAAAAAAAAAAAAAAAAAAAAAAAAAAAAAAAAAAAAAAATCGCACAGGTGATCAAATACCACCAAAAGAAAGCTCTGTTTGTGGGAAAAAAAGGACGTCAAATTAGTTTGGGTACAGCGTTGCACGACCACGCAATTGTCCGTTAAATTCACGCAGTGCCGAATCGCAAAATACCTCCTGGTTAGGAAGGGGGTAAAATCTTCCGGGGCTTAAGTGGTTAAACATGTCAGCATAAATCACTAATTACCCAAGTATTTTGGTTTTGATAAAGTGATGTTGTATGAAGTCCTTTAACTAGTGTATTCTTTGTGAGCACCAATTTATACATATTGCAATGTGTAGCTGACAGCAATGTCCAACGTGAGTTTCACTTTTAGGGGTCCATGTATACAAAAAATAAAAAATAAAAAAAAGGGGTCCATGTATACAAAAAAAAAAAAAAAAGCATCTGAACCTCGGGCAAAAAAAAGCAGCAAAAAAAAAAAAAATGCTCATATTGGCTCGTATTGCACAAGAGTTTATGAGAGTTTATGGGCATTTGCTTTAAGCATTTTTTTTTTTTTTTCAAAAAATTCCTTTCTGCTCATTTTCTAATATTAAAATACAGGTTTTTTTTGGCACCAACAGTTTACGCAGCGCTTTACAATATAAAGGTGGACAGTAGGATTACAATATAGTTCAATACAGAAGGAATAGGAGGGCCTTGCTCGTGGAGCTTACAATATAAAGGGAGGGGGAGATGGTTCAAAAGGTAATAGCGGCAGGGGATGATCTGATGGAGGAGACTCGGGTACAGTTCTTAGGTGGAGGTGGGGTAGGCCTCCCTGAATAACTGAGGTTTCAAGGATTGCCTAAAGGCAGACAGAGTAGGAGCTGACCGGACATACTAGGGCAGGTAGTTCCAGAGGATGGGAGAGGCTCTGGAGAAATCCTAGAGGTGAGCATGGGAGGAGGTAACAAGGGAGCTTTAGAGCAGACAGTCTTGGTAGGAACAGAGAGGATGATTTGGGTGATATCTGCAGATGAGGTTTGTGATGTAGCTGGGAGGTGATGTTATGGATGGCCTTGTATTCTGTGGTTAGTATCTTGAATTTTATACGATGGGGTAGGGGAAACCAGTGAAGAGATTGGCAGAGATGAGAAGCAGTCACAGATCATTTAGTAAGGTGCATTAATCTGGCAGCAGCATTGATAATAGACTGAAGGCGGATAGCCTAAGTCAGGGGTCTGCAACCTTTAAGACATAAAGAGCCACTTGGACCCGTTTCCGAAGGAAAAAAAAAAAAAAAACTGGGAGCCACAAAACCTACAGAAACCTACCGGGGGGGTCGAAAACAGGGACGTAATTAGAAATCACAGGGCCCCATAGCAAAATTTGCTATGCCCAATGATCATACCCCAATGCAGAGACCAGCATACATGCCCCTTTTAATGTAGTGACCAGCATACATGCCCCTTTCAATGCAGTGACCAGCATACATGCCCCTTTCAATGTAATGACCAGCATACATGCCCCTTTCAATGTAGTGACCAGCATACATGCCCCCTTACAATGTAGTGACCAGCATACATGCCCCTTTCAATGCAGTGACCAGCATACATGCCCCCTTACAATGTAGTGACCAGCATACATGCCCCTTTCAATGCAGTGACCAGCATACATGCCCTCTTTCAATGCAGAGACCAGCGTGCGTGCGTGCCCCCTTCAAAGCAGTGTGTGGGCCCCCCCCCCCCGAGGCATCACTTCACTTGCCTCACATTGGTGCCTGGCGTGCTGCTGCTGACGTCTTCTTTGCCCTGCATGCGCGCCGCTGCCCTCCTCTCCGACAGCAGGCGGGAAGGTGACGTCGGGACGGTGCGTGACTAACGCACGCACCGCCCCCCACGCAACGTCACAGCGCCACAGTGGGGAGTGTTGGGGGAGTGTCGGGGCGCACAGGGCGCCTCCTCCCCTCGCTATCATCCGCCCCGGAGCCGCGGCAAAGGTTCAAAAGAGCCGCATGCGGCTCCGGAGCCGCGGGTTGCAGACCTATGGCCTAAGTAGAGGTAGGCCAGTAAGGAGGGAGTTGCTGTAGTCAAGGCAGGAGATAACCAAGGAGTGAATAAGTTGTTTTATAGTGTCTTTAGTCAGGAAAGGGAGAATTATGGAAATGTTGCGGAGGTTAAGGTAGCAAGATTTAGTCAGTGATTGGATGTGGGGGCTGTAGGAGAGGTCAGAGTCTAGGATTATACATAACACCCTGGAATGTGTAGAGGGACCAATGGTTGTGCCATTGATCCTAATGGTACTGTAAAGTCGTGTGTGGGGGGGGGAATTGGGGAGGAGAAAATATTGCAAGCTCCGTTTTAGAAAGATGGGGGTTTGAGGAAGTGGTGTGACATCCATAGCGATATGTCGCTCAGTATAAATAGTGATACACAAGGAGGAGATTGAGGGGGTGAGTTGTGAAGCCGAGAGGTGGATTTGGGTGTCGTCAGCATAGGAGGTGGCATTGGAAGCCATAGGAGATTATCAACTGGCCCAGGGAAGGGGTATAGAGAGAGAATAGGAGGGGTCCAATCAATGTACACTTGAAAACGCTGAATGCTCCTAAATGCTACATTTATGTGGATCAAGAAGTTTTTCTGCCCAGAAACTCCTCTTAAAAAACGCAATTCTGATGTTTTTCTTTTCTTTGCACAAAAACGCTCCTCTGCAAATATGCCTGTAAACGCTCTAATGTGCATGGACCAATAGGCTTACATATAGAAGAAATAAAAAAACCCCAAAAGCCTGTATAAGCAGCATTTTTTATGCCCAGTGTGCATGGACCCTCAATATAACTGTTCCATATGTTTATAATGGCCTTATATATAGAGATGTAGAGCCTTCCTCTAGGCATTATGCAGTGCTCAAGATAAATGAGTACACCCCAACACATTTGTCAGAAAACATTTACTTTCCTTTCAGAATCAACATTTTCTATGGGGCATTATACTATAAAATACTCCCACAAATGCGGGCCATTATTTGCAACCAAGATTTGTTAATTTTCACACACATAAAAGTATTTTTCCTAAAAAATGTATTCAAGACCATGTAAAAATGAATACACCCCAATGAAAGTCTTAGAGCCGGTTCACGCTCCGAGGTCGCCCCAAAGTAGTACAGGACCCTTTTTCTAAGTCGGAGCGACTTGTGTCGCTCCTATTAGAATGGGTCCTGTACTACTCAATGGACTGCGACCGACCGCGACTTGTCAGGCTGACAAGTCGCCTGACAAGTCGCGCTAGTCTGAATGGGCTCTTAGGAGCAAAGCTAAATTTAAACAACAAAATCCTAATGAACAAGAATTCAGGTGAGTCTAACCATTTGTTAAACAGGTGTCCAGCAGACAGCGGATTATTAAAGGGTGGCAACCATATCAAAGAGAAGGCCAGGCTGTCCACGGAAGTTAACAACTCAACAGGAGCATCTTCTGATGAGAAGGGTTGAAGAAAATAGCCATGCAAGTTCACTGCAGTTAGCTAAAGAAGAAAGCCAAACTGGGGGAATTGTTTCCCGTGACACAATACAGTGTATACTGCAGAGGAATGGCATGGCATGGCATGCATAGGTGTCATCCACGAAGGAAGCTTCTTCTAAAGCCCATGCACTAAAAAGCCTGCCTAGCCTTTGCCAGGGCCCATGCTGAAAAAGAAGAAGACTACTGGGACTCTGTACTCTGGAGTGGTGAGACCAAGATAAAGGTTTTTGAAACTGATGGCTTCAAAACTGTATAGCGTCACAAAGGGGAGGAGTACAAAGAAAAATGCATTGTGCCTACAATGAAAAACAGTGGTGGCAGTGTCCTTCTGTGGGGCTTCATGAGTGCTGCTGGTGTCGGGGAGCTGAATTTTTTTTTGATGGTATCATGAATTCACAGATGTGCTGCCCTATATTGAAAGAGAAGATTCTACCATCACTCTGTGCCCTTGCTGGTCATGCACATTTCCAACATGACCATGATCTAAAACACACATCTAGGGCCACTGTTGCATTTCTGAAGAACAGGGTAAAAGTGATTCAGTGGCCAAGTACAGTATGTCTCCTGACCTGAACCCAATCGAACCCCTATGGGAAATTCCGAAGAGAGAAGTTGAGCTTCACTCTCCATCCAGCATCCAGGCTCTAAAATAGGTAGTTCTTGAAGAATGGGAAAAAGATAGATGTTGCAGTATGTCAACCAACTTGGTACTGTTCTTACAAATCATGGAGGTCATACAAAATAGTAGATGGAGTCGTTTTTTTTTGTGGGGTGTATTCATTTTCGCATCAACTAATTTGAGTAAAAATTGAAGATTTTGTAATCTAAGCTATATGATTAACCTTAATTTCATGTAATGGAGCTAAACAAATGTTCTATAAAACGCAGTTTGGTCACAATTTTGAAAATAGTTTAGGTGTTCATTGAGATATTGATTAAAATCTTAATTTTGAAAAGCGGTGTACTCATTTATGCTGAGCAGTGTATATCAGGCACTGCAATGGACAATTTAGCTGAATGGCTGCTGAAAAAGAATTACAAGATAAGTCACCCAGAGGCTACACAGTGAACCGTAATTTACAGCTTGAACCAGACCCTAAGACTAAGACTTGAGTCGCAACAACTTGAACGATTCCATTGCCGGCGATCTGGTGCGACTTGTCATGCAATTCTGAAGTCTCAAATGGCATGACAAATTGTGCTGGTGTGAACCAGGGCTGAAAGTGAAAGTGGGAAGTAAAAGAAAGTCCCAAATTTTGGGTTGTCCCCAGAAAAGTAATAGAGGGGAAACTTTCCAAATGGTGACCAGTCCTGGTTCCTGTTTTTGCTATGGGTCACAGATGGAAAAAAAAAAAAAAAAATCCAACAGGGGTTATAACCCTCCCTTACTGTATCCAAAATATTCTTTGTTCCTCCCCTTTTTCCACTGTCCCCAATCAATCACCTGATAGAACAGAGTCTAGGGGACAAGCTGCACATGCTGAGTTTGGGGTATATTGCTAGAGTTTTTTTTTTTTTTTCTTGGGAGATGCATGTGATCAGCACAGGGCCAATCAGCACTGTTCAGACAGCGGGGCAAGGGTCCTGGTGAAAGTCCCAAATTTTGGGTTGTCCCCAGAAAAGTAAAAGGGGAAACTTTCCAATGGTGAGCAGTTCTGGTTCCTGTTTTTGCTATGGGTCACAGATGGCAAAAAAAAAAAAAAAAACCTGAAAGGGATTATAACCCTCCCTTACTCTATTGCCTATAGTTCTACTTTAGGTATAAAATGAACACACATTGTAGCTTGGTGTCTGACAAACAGGGTTGAATGTGGAAATTAGACACAGACAAATACACACCGCCCGCTTTGTTTTATAGACGACTTATTCTTTGTATTTCTGCGAATAATGCAGATTGTTTCACGCGGCATACACTGGAGAACATCCAATCTGGTACAAAGGAGAAATGTCTGCGCCCTTTGTTCCACAGCTCTGCAATACAGATAAATCTGTAAATAACAAGCACTGAAAAATATCCTGCTGTATCTACTGGGATTATTATTGCAGCCCTCAAAAATGACTAGGGACCATGGACATCGCGGAGTGGTCACTGGAACTTAGTGACGTGACATCCTGCACAATGTCCCCTACCGATGTCACTTTCTCTTAAATGTATATAATCGGAGTGGTCAGAAAAACAGAAAGCCGAGTTTCTGCATTAGTGGGTCCTGAGAAGTGCCTGGCTCAGAGTACCATCTGCAATGCAGCACAAGTCTCCAAACGCCACAAACAAATCAACCCCCCATCCCACCTATACCTATAACTGGCCTTTGCAGCAAGGAGTACATGGAAGGGTGACGTGTGTCAAACAAACACAAAGAAAATTCCCAGCTCAACCCACCAGCCAGCCTGCAACCAACTAAATTATCATGTCTAACAGTTTGAATTAAAAACGGGATTAGTTTGCACACATTTGCAAATATATGTGTAAGCTGCAGAGCAACTTCATGACACCCCAATATTATCTGCAGTCCTAACTCTATACATTTTTTGGAGAGCCTCCATAGCGGAAGCACATGCATAATAATGGATAGGCAGAGGGCAGTTGAGCATGGAGGGAGCCCACCCCACCTTAAAAGACACAGGGACATAAAGGACACTCAGCACATAGCACCAAACGTGTCCAGTGCGTCCCCTCACCAGTATTTCAACAGTAAAAACAAATGGCCACTGTCCCCTCCTAAAACTGGGCATCACAGCAAGGAGCACATAGAGGGGTGACGCATGTCAAACAAAACCAAAAAGAAA
This sequence comes from Pelophylax lessonae, assembly GCF_965119305.1. Taxonomy (NCBI): domain Eukaryota; kingdom Metazoa; phylum Chordata; class Amphibia; order Anura; family Ranidae; genus Pelophylax; species Pelophylax lessonae. Next base: position 644,995,153 of record NC_138769.1, read on the forward strand.
ATTCCCAGCTCAGCTCACCAATCAGCCTGTAAACAACCAAATTATCCTGTCTAAGGCCAGCCATACACGGTTTGAATCTCATTCAAAACCGTTAATGGGCAGGCTGAATGTACCAAGTTGATCGATCAACTTGGATGCAACTAGCCTGCCGGATTCACTAACGGCTGCTGTCTTCTCCTAGCAGGGCGAGAGAGAACACAATTGCTTGGCAGGAGGGATTCCCCTGTCAGCACTGTCTGTGATGATGGGGGAATCATACAAATTTCTTTCCTGCAACTTGTGGTACCCAGGAGAAGAGGAAGTGATGAGACCAGGGCGCTCCATGTATGGCCTGCTTGATAGCTAGACAGGATAATACGGTTGTTTGCAGGCTGGTTGGTGAGTTAAGCTCGGTTTTGTTCTCCAAACATTCTCAAAAGTTTTTCTTTTGCAACCACTGATGCAGTTCTGGATGCAAACACAGAGCTAGGACTCACTGCTGGAAAAGGGGTTTCTTTACAAAAGGTGATCTATCATAAAGCCATTTTCCCATAGGCTCCAAGGACAAGTACAAATACATGTTTATTGAAAGTTCAGTTATACTTTATCTTCACTTTTAATAAAGTGGTCCTATAAGTGCCGGTTCACACTTCCGCGTGTGCGGTGATCGCATGTAATATCGGAGCGCACTGCTCCTTCATTACATGCGATCTCATGTGCAGTGCGAATTCAGCCATACACTTTGTATGGCTAAATTCGCACTGCACCTGCACAAAACTCGCACATGAGGCATTTTTTCAGCCGCATCAGGATCGGATCGCATAGTGGTTCACACTTGTGCGATCCAATCCTGTGCGAACTGTCAGATCGCACTGCGATATGCGATCAAACTGGGGGTGTCGTTAACATTTCATTGACACCCCCTGCGTATCGCATATGGCAGTGTAAACTGCCAGATGTGAGTTTGCGATGCGGGAACAGGCTGCAAATTCGCAGCCTTCCCGCATCGCACAAGTGTGACCCGGCACTAAATCTAAAATCTCTCCCCCCTAAGTGGAAGGATAAACTGGACTGCTACAATTGACGGGGAAAACGCTTGGGGTTTTGTTCAAGATACACCCAGCATTTTTTAACTGATTGCACAAACAAAAATGATAACTGTGTATGGTGGACTGTCAACTTTTTTGACATTCAGGTGAGAGTTTTTCGAATTAAAAGTTTATAAATTGTTTTGCATACGGACAGCAAAACAATGGAGGAGGGAAAGCCATAATTGTATGGAAAAATCTCTCTTCAGGCTGGGCTCACACTGTGTGGAGTGGCTCGCAGCAGGGGGTCCGGTACATTCCTGTTGACAGTTTCAGATCCAAATTTGGACCTGAAAATGGACCAGAAGACACACAAGACCCTTCTGCAAACCGCGCCGCAGCCATCCGGGAGCTGTGTGAACAGACTCCATTGAGAGCCGGTCACAGTCTCCTGACATGTGAATTGGATGCGGGGATACCAGTTTCCAATTCGCATCAGTGTGAACCTGGCCTCAAATTCTTAAAATTAGTGTTCCATCTCTTCACCAAAATACAAGGAGAGATGTATATCCCACGTGCCCGAGTCATTTCTGTTTGGAATCATAATTATTCAATATAAAAAAAAAAAACGGTAAACCACCTTTACCAATAAAACCCCAAATACGAGATCCCAGCACCTACCAAGTGCTTAGACATTCAATGCCTAAAACATGTACGGAGCTCTTGTGGGTCAATAGGTGCAAGTCTCCCATGGTGATAATCATGTTTTGGGAAAATAACGTGTATGATGCCTTTGTGTTGACTCTACAGTTATCATACAACAGTCTGATCTTTCTTTTACCTGGATCCTCAGGTCAGACATTTGTTTCAAAAGGTCTTCAAAGAGCTCAAGGTCCTTGGCGGGCAGCTCAGCAGAGAGGACCACCCCTACGTGGGATCCTGGGGTCTGGGACATCATGTCTGGGAACATGTAGACCCCCGTATTAGATCGTAGTACAGGGGACTGATTGGGCATGAGAGGGTACAGCCAATCACAGACCTGACAAACAAAAGATAAAGTATTATTAAAAACACAGTCATGGTACAATATGAAGAAAATAAAAAGATGCTATCCAATTAAAACCAAAAATAAAGACCTGATAGGATACAGTGAACACATACATTACTTCCGGTCATAAAATGCATTCAGATGGCAGGACAGCCCAGCACATACCCGCCTTACTCCTTGCATCTGCTGTTAAAGGAACACCATTTGCTGAACCATGAGAATATAAAGGCCAGGTTTTCTCAGGCCCACCCACTGTATGCTTCTGTCTGCTTCTCACACAGGCAGCTGCACAGCATAGAATTGAGTGGCAAGAATCTCAAGTCCTGACATGGGAGAATTGTAGAGAAACACACTTAGAAAGTATACACGTGCCTGCTTTTGGTGCGATTTGGGGTTAGCCCTAAAACACCATGGCACCTGGGTAATGCCGCAGACATATCAATGAAGACTCAGAATAAAAAGGCAGTGCAGTGCTGATAATCCTACTGCGTCAAGTTCACTATGATCCTGCCAAATCAGGAGGCTCTCTACTGGGCATGCAGGTCACTCTACTACTGCACATGCAGGGCTGCTATACAGACATAATAATCAAATGCAGATCCTAGTAACTGTCTACTAGGTGCCACGCATGCACGGGTTAGTCAACGTAATTATGACTGCATTTTCCTGCTGCTGCTGCAGGACCCCGCTTCCATATAGGGGAAAAATAACTATTGCCATGTCAAATTTTACATTCAAATACCGTATACACAAAATCATCTCTACTATTTAACATTCCATTTTTATTATTTTGATTTACACATCTCTATTTCAACCTGGAACTAAGAGGGAAATTAAAATGCCATTTTCCTTCTTTATTCTTCTCTTACAATAATTATAGCCTATAATAATAATTGCAGCTAATGATTTTATTATTTTGACTGTCAACTGGGTTGTGCCAGCAGAAATTTCATATAAACATCTATTAACCAGTTCTGGATCGGAAGCATTTACCCCCTTAAATGACCAAGCCATTTTTTTGAGATACTTTAACTGACAATTGCGCGGTCGTGCGACGCTGTACCCTAATAAAATTGATATCCTTTTTTCCCCACATATAGAGCTTTTTTTTTTTTTTTGGTGGTATTTGATCACCTGTGCAATTTTTTTTTTTTTTTTTGTGCTATAAACAAAAAAGACAATTCTGAAAAAAAAAAAAAAAAAAAAAAAAAAAAAACACAATATTTTTTACTTTCTGCTATATAACATTCTCATTAAAAAAAAAAAAATAAAAAAATCAAAATTATTCATAATTTTAGGCCGATTTGTATTCTGCTACAAATTTTTGGTAAAAAAAAATCCCAACAAGTGTATATTTAATTGTTTTGTGCAAAAGTTATCGCGTCTACAAACTAAGGGGAAAGATTTATGTAATTGTTATTTATTTATTTTTATTAGTAATGGCGGCGATCAGCGATTTTCAGCGGGACTGCGACATTGCGGCGGACAGATCGGACACCTAACTGACATTTTTTACACTTTTGTGGGGACCAGCGACATTACTACAGTAATCAGTGCTAAAAATATGCACTGTTACTGTACCAATGCCACTGGCAGGGAAGGAATTAACACCAGGGGCGATCACAGTGTTTAATGTGTCCCTAGCAAGTGCTTTCTAACTGTGTAGGGGATGGGCTTGCTGAATGAACACAGAGACCTGTATTCCTAAATAAGAGAAACACAGGATCCCTGTGTTTATTACTGACAAAATAGCGGTCTGTGGGTTTACAATGGCAGACCGCCGTTCTTTCTCCACTGGGAGTGATCGCGGGTGCACGGCAGCAATCGCAGCCCCTGGACCTGCTGATCAGCTACTCCTGTGGCGAATGGGTGCACGCTGCCGCAAAGTGACGTACAGGTACGTTGTTTCGTGGGACAGAGCCGACCTGCCACAGTAAAACTGACGGCTGGTTGGCAAGCGGTTAAATTAGAAGGCAAACTAGGTAGAATTAGGTGAAGACTGTTACCCAGTGTGATGCCACAGGGCACCCAAGGTGCCTTCAGTATGCAGCTTTCTGCTCCCAAAATTATCAGATGAGAAATACTGCATCCCACAATGCAATGTGCAGCACTGCTCAAACTGTATAGCCATCCCTACTGTGCTGAGCTCGAGCTCTTCAATAAGCTTGGCTTATTACAGGGATATAGCTTTGACTTGTGGGATCTCTTCAGAGAGACCACTGCTTCCACACAGAGTGCAAGGTTTCTTTTCTGCAGCTGGCTGGCAGCAATAGGCTTTTCTACTCAGGGTGCTGTTGCTGAAAATGAACTGTAATGAACCTAAGACTCCATTTACACTTGAGCGTATTGATTAACTGGCGTTTTTCAGGCATTATTTTTTAAGCTTTTTTGCAGCTTTTTTCAAGTTTCTATAGCGTTTTAGAAGCATATTAGGCCCCTTTCACACAGGCGCACCGCCCAATGGAGTCCTTTCTGCTCAGAGGGGATCGATCCACCGATCCCCGCTGAGCAGGCAGATGACAGCTCCATCTCCGCTCTGTGTTCAGAGACGTAGCTGTCAGATTCCCCGCTGTCCTCTATGGGGAGAACGGATGAGAACGGACCGCCTGTCCATTCTCAACTGATCCGATCCGATCCTCCAGACGGATGGAAAATAGGGTTTCCATGCGTCCGGATTTCACAGACAGGATTGGAATTGGATAGCAGCGGGTGTCAGCAGAGATGTCTTTGCTGACCCATAGGGATGCATGGAACATCTGATCAGGTCTGCCTGAAAAACTGACAGGCGGATCGGATCGCCCATGTGAAAGGGGCCTTACAAGCGTTTTACAGCTTCATGCGTTTTTTCTTTAGCCAATAGAAAGCACTAGGGGGGGAGAGGGAGAGGAAATTAGGGGTGGAGAGCTGCTGTTTGAGCAGAAAAACACTAAATGCCCAAGTCAGGCATTTCTATTAAAGTCTATGGGGCCAAAATCGCTTGTAATCTGCCAAAAAGAAGCCGACTTTCCCGAGTGACAGGCGCCTTGCTTCAGGAGACAGAACGCTCAGATGTGAACAGGGGCCATTGAAATGAATGGGATTTGGCTTGTTGAGCGTTATAGAGCAGACAATCGCTTAGGTGTGAATGTAGCCTAAATGTTTTGCACGCCTTTTGTTTCTGGCGCATAGTTAGCGGACTTATACAGTCATGTGGTCAGCTTAGATAATCTGTGCTTAGTTCAGTTGTTTAAATCGAGATTTACTCACATATGCATACAAGATACAATAAACTAAAAATTAAAGGGCTAATTGTTTAAAAGAGATACACAAAACAATAGGAGAATACCATATAATAAAATTGGATAAGGAATACGCTAAAATGCTGCATTAAAAAAAATAAATGTTTGCAAAGAATAAAAAAAAAAAAGTCATGTAATAAAAAGAGAAAGAAAATAGAAAGAACTGTCTGTGCAGCTTGTTTGACATGGCGGCAGACTTGTACTCTTCTGTCTGTAAATATTTGATGACTTATCCTTTCTCAGTTTCTCTGGTGCTACAGTTTAAGTATTCAGTATTTAGATCACCATCCTAAATACAGTGCATCTTCTTCATAGTTTATATCTACCACTTGAGTGCCACTCATGGCCATCATCTGTAGTGTATAGTTTGAAAAGCAAGCAAAAGGACAATTTCTGAATGTACAGGCCACACAAGGAGTAAACAACTATTAAAAAAAAAAAAAAAAAAATACACTTTGTTAAATAATAAAATAAAAAAATAATTCATACAATGTATAAATGTTTAAGTTTTTTTTAACAACCTTAACCACTTGCCGCCCGCCAGCAGTACATATACTGTTACTGTACTGGGGCAGGTTGGCTCTGGCCTCACGAAACGACGTAACGTACACGTCGGCCTTTGTCCCGGGGGGGGGGGGGGGGGGGGTTGGTGTTGCCCAACATTCATCAGTATTACTGGGCGGCGGTGGTGGTTACGGTGCGTTGGTGATTCGCTCAGGGATAATCCGGTGGGCTTGGAGGTGGCAATTTTGGGCTCCTATGCGGCACTTAGCAACCTGGTGTATCGTGGGCCTGGGGCACATGAGACGGTGACTGTACCGATGCGCACTACGCTCAGGGTCTGGGGTCAGGTGTCGGCCGCGGTGGCAGACTCTGACACCATTTCCCCTCACACTTCCCTCTGGGGCAACCCTCGGTTGCCTCACCTCTGGTCCCTTCCGGATCCAGGACTGTGGCACCGATATAGTATTGATAAACTGCAGCACGTTCTGCCCGCCGGTCGCTTGCCCTCTTTCCAGGACCTACATTCCAAGTTCTGTCTTCCATCCTTTATGTTCTTCAGATATTTGCAGTTGCAGCCCGCCCTTCATTCCCAATTCCCTCGAGTGGGGTCCCTGGCTCCTCACACTGTGGAACGCTTCCTCGTTACCAGAAATGCTGACCGTATTCTCTCCTCCGCCTATCTTAGGATAGCTAAGTAAGGTAGGGGGTGGCAGTGATAGGCTCCTGGCTCTCTGAAAGGAAGATATACCCGCATTAGAGGGGGAGGACTGGGAGGAGGTGCTGGGTTCCTATGTGTCTAAGATCATTTCTGCTCGGGAGAGGTTTTCAACTGAAATTCCTCCACAGGGCTTATTATACCCCTCAGAGGGTGGCTAGGATTTACCCGGGTAGTTCGGAGGTCTGTCCTAGGGGTTGCGGACAGGTCGGCACCTTTCTACATATGGTGTGGTCCAGTCCTGTGGCCCAGGCCTTCTGGGGGGAAGTGGTAGCCGAGATTCAGTCTCTGGGGTCTCCAAGATGGTCCGGGATCCCCGGGCTCTGTTGCTGGGCCTTTGTGAGGTGGTCTCTCCTAGGGTCCACATGCAGTTGTTCGTATTCTACCTCCTTTTTTACACCAGGAAGGTTATCATGCTTAAGTGGAAATCACCTGACCCACCCTTGGTGTCAACCTGGAGGAAGCTGGTTGATTCAGTTCCTCCCCTGTATAGACTCACGTATATGAGCAGAGGATGCCCTCAGAAATTTGACAAGGTCTGGGGCCTCTGGTCGAGCTCCCAGGCGGTTGAGTGTGTGAATGGGTCGCTGGCACCTGGATTCTCTCCTCCCTCTTCCTGTACCGTTGCTCCTTTTCTTTTTTTCTCTCCCCCCATCTTGTCTGGCTCCCTTGCCCTTCCTCTTCTCTGGTCCCTCAGTATTCTTCCCTCTGGCGGTTTCCTTCTGGCTACAGCCCCCTCCCCCCCGGTCAGCTTGACAAGTCACGCACCGTCGCGTCCCATAGTGTAGTACAGGACCGGTTCTAATAGGAGCGACACAAGTCGCTCCGACTTATGGCACTTTTCCACTGCAAGTACCGGCTAGGCTCTACTCGGCCCTGCTTGGCCCAGTTTGCTTTTCCACTGCGGTACCGCACGGTATAGTGTCGGAACGGTTCGGTACGGTATAGGTTTGCTTTTCCACTAAAGTAGTACTAAAGTTAAGTGGGTGGGATAACAACGGGGTGGGTGTGATTCTCTGACCAATCAGTGACTAGTAGTGACTGCATGCAAAGGATTGTGGGATATGGTACCAGTTTGGTACCTGTTGGAACCACAATCGAGTAGGTACTGTTTTTTCAGAGCCGTACCGTACCGTACCGTTCGGTTCCATGCAGTGGAAAAGCAAACCTATACCGTACCGTACCGAACCGTTCCGACCCTATACCATGCGGTACCACAGTGGAAAAGCACAAAAGCGTGCCGAGCCGGTACGGTTCTATGCAGTGGAAAAGCGCCATTAGAAAAAGGGTCCTGTACTACTTCGGGGCGACCTGGAGGCGACTTGCCTAGACATTAATTTTATGAAGTCCGTGCAAGTCGCACCGAAGTCGGACTTCACAGGTCGCCCCCTAAGTCGGAGCGACGTAGTGTGACCCGACACTTTAAAAAAAAAAAAAACGATTGTCATTCGCTAGGCTATCGTATGACAAGTTTTCGTGTTTGTCCCTTCGGATTTTGTTGGACAAACTGTCGTGATCGGCTGTCGAAAGCTGTGTACTAACAATCAGATTATCGTGCGATCAAGTTGAAAGCGATTTTTTTCGTACGATTATCTGAACGATAAGGCATAACTTTATGTGGTCATTTACTAAGCCACAGGATTCATTTCTCCTGTGTTCATTAGTGTATCATTTTCTTTAGCTCAGTTCACATACATAAAATTTAGGTGTGGAATTGTTCTATCTTAAAGTGTCCCCGACAGTAAAAGAAACCTCTCTGCTAAAGAACAGATTAAATATCCGATTCTGCTGAAGGCGACTCCATTAAATAGAAGTTCACCAGGCAACAATCATTTCAGTGTTTGTCGATGTAAAAAGATAGGGGGCCTCAATTGCAGCCCCTGATGTCCCCAAAAGGCCACATACAGTATATTGTGTGTAATTCTACAGAAGATTGTCACAAACAGAAGACTTACTGGAGGATATGGTCAGAGAGGTCATGCTGTAGGATACAGAGACTAGGGACAGGGCCGGATTAAGAGCATCATGGGCTTGGTGCTGAGGATTTTGAAGGGCCTTAAAGAGGAAGTAAACCCTCCTCAGGAAGTTGTACCTATAGGTAAGCCTATGTTAAGGCTTACCTATAGGTACTGTAAATATCTCCTAAACATGCACCGTTTAGGAGATATTTACCTTTAATGCAGCCAGTGACGTCAATGGCGCATGCGCTTTGAAGGAACGGCAGATCGTGCCGTTCCTTCAGAGCCCCGTGCCGTGACCGTCGGCTCCCGCGCGCGTGCGCGACGTCACCGCGGCTCCGGCCAATCAGATGGCCGGATGCCGCGATCCCGGAAGACGGGCGACTATACATGTCGCCCGTCATACAGGTAAGCGGACGGCACAGCGGGGGCTCGTTCTAAGGTAAGTATTTCATAATGAGCTAGTATGCGATGCATACTAGCTCATTATGGGTTTCTCTTTCAGGATGTAAAGAAGAGAAAAAATTTTTTTCTCGGTGTACAACCTCTTTAAGGGCCGTGCCTTGGCATGCACCCAGAGGAGGAAGGGTGCAGCCATGCATGCCTAATTCAACATGGGATGCTGTCTCTGAAGCCCATAAACACATCCATGCATCGGCAACTGTCTCTCCTTGTCCGGCCTTCGTGCTGTGTGGGGAGGTTCTGAGGGAGCTGCCTGGGGAAGCGAGCATAGAAGCCAGACTTCTGTGTTTACAAGTGACAGAAGAGCGGTAACAGTGAATATGGCCAACCTGGGGCCTATATAAAGGTAAGGGCCTGGAGCTGCAGCTCCAATAGCCCCTACGTTAATCTGGCCCTGACTAGGGATGTTTTATTAAAGGACCCTTTACAAATCAATGATCCTACTACTGACTGCTGGGAACCGACATCTGCACTTCAAACACCAATGGGCCAAAATGTGGTCCTCAGGCTGGGCAACAGGAATCTAGACTACTGCAAGCTGCTACACCTGCAATAACATCTATAATCAGTTACAATAGCAGTGAATGAAAAAAATACCATGTGACTGTACAGTAGTAGCCAAACTGGTATGTTCATCATGTGAATGGGTAGGGCTTGCATGTGACTAAATGTGTCAACAATGAGAGATTCCAGGCAAGTGTAATATTACAGATCAGCAAAGAAAAAAACAAAGGAAAAAGAATGTACTTCAATCTCATACCCGACTGTTATTTTCAAACTCATTAAATAAAAAAGTAAACCTATGTACTTTGTTGAGCATATCTTAAAAAGAGTTTCGTAGAAGCATACAGATATGTGACACTTAAATTCCTACACATAAATGTCATATAAATCGTGTCTCTGGCATGAACAGATCCCAGAATCACACTGCTGCCATGCCACAGGGCCAACCCCTAATCCACTATGCCAAGCATGGGTCTGCAAAGGGCTTGGGTGTTTAAGAGCCATATATATTTTAGGATCTGCACTGAGTTTGTTTCCCACAGGGTATGGCCTGCTTCACAAGGACTTTTCAGCAGGTTTAACCACTTTGAGACCGGAAGGATTTGCCCCCTTAATGACCAGGCCATTTTTTTGCGATTCGGCACTGCGTTACTTTAACTGACAATTGCACGGTCGTGCGACGCTGTACCCAAATAGGATTGATGTGTCTTTTTACCCACAAACAGAGCTTTCTTTTGGTGGCATTTGATCACCTCTGCGGTTTTTATTTTTGCGCTATAAACAAACAAAGCGACAATTCTGAAAAAAAAAAAAAAAACAAACAATATTTTTCACATTCTGCTATAGAACATTCCCACAAAAAATGTAAAAAATCAAATTTTTCCTCCTTTTAGGACTATTTGTATTCTGCTACATATTTTTGTTTAAAAAAATAAATCAAAAAAAGATAAAAAAAAAAATAAAATATCGCAATTAGCGTATTTCGATTGGTTTGCACAAAAGGTTAGGTTATTACAAACTAGGAGAAAGATTTATGTAATTTTAATTTATTCATGCTTTACTAGTAATGGCGGCGCTCTGCGATTTTTAGTGGGACTGCGACATTGCGGCGGACAGATCAAACCCCTAACTGACATTTTTGACACTTTTGGGGGGGAACAGTGACATTACTGCAGTAATCAGTGCCAAAAATATGCACTGTTACTGTAATAATGACACTGGCAGGGAAGGGGTTAACACTGGTGATCAAAGGGTTAAATGCGAGCCTAGGAGAGTGTTTTCTAACTGTATGGGGGAGTGAAATGACTACAGAGACCTGTGATCATAATCCGGAGGATCAGGCACTCTGTGATCATTTCAGAGAGAACGGTCTGCTGTGTTTACAACAGCAGACCGTCCTTCTCTCAGGGGGGAGCGATCACGGGTGCCCAGCAGCAATTGTGGCCGCCGGCCCCGTGGATCAGCATTCCCGTTGTGGGGGGGGGTGTGCGCCGCCGATGGCACGCGATCGCTCCCAGCACTGCTTCTGCGAACCGACATACCCAGACGTTGATTCGCACAGCCGAGCCAGCCTGCTGCAGTATATCTGCAGCGGGCGGTCAGCAAGCGGTTAAGAGCAGTGTGAACAGCAAGCTTTGACATAGCGTTTGCAGAGCTTTCAGCAAGGTTTGCTAAAGCTTTTAAAGTACTATTCAGCTTCAGCTTGTAAATAAATGTTGAACCCAGATTCTAATGGCAGTGCTGATTGCTACTTTAACCACTTAAGGACCGGAAGGTTTTACCCTCTTAATGAACAGGCCATTTTTTGCGATACGGCACTGCCCTACTTTAACTGACAATTGCACGGTCGTGTGACGCTGTACCCTAATAAAATTGATGACCTTTTTTCCCCACAAATAGAGCTTTCTTTTGGTGGTATTTGATCACCTCTGCGATTTTTATTTTTGCGCTATAAACAAACAGAGTGACAAATCTGCTATAAAACATTCACAATTAAAAACAAATTAAAAAAATCTATTTTTTTTTCCATAATTTTAAGCAAATATGCATTCTGCTACATATTTTTGGTAAAAAAAATCCCAATAAGTGTATATGGATTGGTTTGCGCAAAAGTTACCGCGTCTACAAAACTAGGGGAAAGATTTATGTCATTTTTATTTATTTATTCATTTTTTTACTAGTAATGGTGGCGATCAGCGATTTTTAGTGGGACTGTGACATTGTGGCGGACAGATCGGACACCTAACTGACACTTTTGAGGGGACCAGTGACATTACTACAACAGTGCTAAAAATATGCACTGTTACTGTACTAATGACACTAGCAGTGAAGGGGTTAGCATTAGGGTTGAGCAAAGAGTTAAATGTGAGCCTAGGGGATGCTTCCTAACTGTGTGGGGGATTTACTCACTGGATGAACACAAAGACCTGTGTTCCTAAATAGGAGGCATCCAGGAGCCCTGTTTTCATCACTGAGAAAATACTGACAGTTCCGTGTCCATGGGGAGCAATCTGAGTGGTGCCCAGCGGACATCGCGTGCGCCAGACCCGCTGAATTGCTCCCCCTATAGCCAATCAGCGGGTTTGCGCCCCCACTATCTGCTACACGAAGCAACGTGTATGTTGTTTCACGTAACAGAGCAGATCTACCGGCAAGTGGTTAAAACAAGTTGCTAGCAGGCATAAACACTTCTTAAAGATTGATGAAATCCTGCAGAAGCCTGCTAGCAGCTAGCTTAAAGTGGCAATCAACACTCCCATTAGGATCGGTGTTTAATATTTACAAGCTGGAACCGAATGGTAATTTAAAAGCATCAACAAAGCTTGCTGTTCACACTGCTGAAAACCACATGAATCTGGCCTACAAGGTAATGGGTTAATACCAATTATAGGACCCATTGTACATTGATCAGAGTTGATGAGGCTATAAAAATCAGCAGGCACTGCTAAAGCTGATCTGCAGGCAAGCAGATTAAAAAAAAAAAAAAAAAAAAAAAAAAAAATCTGTGAAAATGGTATAATTCTTTTGTTCCACAAAATGTTGGGTTTCACAATCCTATGCCAAATTGCACAGCCAATGGGTGACACCACTTTTTTTTTCACAGTGAAGAGATGTCACCCCCTGCCACACCCTCTTAAAATGAGAATTAAACAAAAAAAAAATTAGTTAAACCCACAAGTGCTTTTTTTTTTTAAACACTACTATTGCTTTATTTTGGCTTTTGAAATTTACAAATGCCGCAATTTAAAATTTGGATGAAAGGTTTAGCACTGGAAAAACTTTTCGAAAAGGTAAACAGTGCATTTATATACAACTATATAGATCAGATCAAAATGAGGGACAAATGAGGAGGAAAGAGGAAAAGAGGGACTTTTTTCCAAATCAGGGACAGTTGAAAGCTATGCATACACCTGGGTATTAGGATGTTGAACTGGTGTTGCCAATTTGACCTGTAGCACCCAATATAAAAACATTGTCAATTTATGTCTCTTACCTGGAGAAATGCTGGAGGCCGGCTCTGAGCCATTTCACTGTCGGTGTCCATGAACTTGATAATGCGAAGATAGCCAGGATACGATGGGGCGCTCACTAGTCCATCTGGTGTCACAAAGAAGATCTGAACCCCTGTAGGAATAAGTATAAGTTCCTCTGCATCAACCCCCAAACTCTGCATTGGCGGTGGCTGTGATGTCATTGAATAGAAGTCATCTCCTACTATAGAGCGTTCCCCAGATTCTGTGCCATAGGACACTGTGAAATGTCCATCTGTGGCCTGGGGGGTGTATGCTGGTGGTGCAACAGCACCGTCTGTGAAGGGATGTATTGGATTGTCTGTTTGTATACAGGGGATGCCGCTTGCTGGCTCTGCAGGGAATGGAGGCATTTTTGGTGGTGGTGGTCTTTCCGGCCTTTCCTTCTCGGCTGCTGGCAGTGATGGGTATAGAGGAAGGGCTGGTGCAGCAGAAGGTTCTGGAACATGGCCTGTCATACTCTGTTGTAGGATGTTCAGTCTGGTATGCACATTCTGTAAAGTCTCCTGCATCTTTATTTGCATTTGTCTTGCGGAATCCCACGCTGGACCAATATACTCGGGTGCCTGCAAGGGAACAACCAATCCTCTTAGCAAATGCTCCTGGCCTTGTCTGTAAAAGTTCCGTGCATCTTCCTTGTAACCATTTTCATCTGCATTCAAACCTTTATTGATGTATAAAAAGGCTTTCCTGTATTCCTCCTCGATACTGCGAATTAAGGCGTTTTCCTGCATCTCTGGAAGCAGCTGCTTCTCCATCACTGAAATGAAAAAAAAAATAATAATAATAAATATTATATATACAGTAAAACCTTGGTTTGAGAGTAACTTGGTTTGAGAGCGCTTTGCAAGACAAGCAAATTTTTTAAATACATTTTGACTTGATATACAAGCGATGTCTTGATATACAAGTAGCGTCAGGTATTAAAAAGAAAAAGGAGCCTCTAAAGTGTAGCAATATGGTTACATTTAATGAAGGTTCAATATTTAGCAACTCACATGGTTGATGATTAAAAGAGGCACATCTAAGTATGCAGGCATCCAGGGTAAAGCCGTCCACATAGACCATCCTCTGCACAGCCATCTTCATCATCCCTTCCCCGCTGCACTCCATGAGTGATTCAAAGCCTCACTTTCAGATCACTCTACTGCAGGCTATTCTTCCCGGTCACGATTGCAGACTGACAGTGGTGAGAGCCGGTGGTTCAGAAGATGGTCTATGTGGACAGCTTTACCCCGGATGCCTGCATACTTAGGTGTGCCTATTTTAATCATCAACCATGTGAACCTTCATTAAATGTAACCATATTGCTACACTTAGAGGCACCTCTCATCTCTCTTATATTCTGTAGCTCTGTTGGATTTTGCTTCTAATCCCCTTGGGAAGGCTGCATATTGTGGATGGACATTTTATGGTTACACAACCTATCACATTGCTATAATCTTTGTATATAGACTATAAACTGAAGGACTTGTGGAACGAATCATCCGAGTTTCCATTATTTCTTATGGGGAAATTCGCTTTGGATTACAAGCATGTTTCCAGAACGAATTATGCTCACAATCCAAGGTTTTACTGTAATATATATATATATATATATATATATATATATATATATATATATATATTTATATTTATTAGGGATGCACCGAAATTTCGGCCACCGAAATTATCGGCCGAAAATGAGCCTATCTCATTTCGGCCGATAATGGGTTAACATTGCCGAAAATAATGGCCGCCGTGGAGAAGGAGGAGGGCGCAGCGCAGCGCAGGGCAGGCTTTAAAAGTCCCGCCTCTGGCCGGCCGTCCGCCTCTCAATGACGTCCCTACTACTCTGTGCATTAGTGAATGGACATACCAGGCGGGAGGGCGGGGCGAGCGGCCGCTATAGATATTACTATGTGATCCATCCCTGTGCATCCCTGTCAGCCTGTCAACTATGTGTGAATGAGAACAGAACAGAACTGACCTGACACCAGGCGGGGGGAGCGGCCGCTATTAGCTGTAACTATGTGAGAGTTTCACTTCCCTGACAGGCATGTATCTCCGCTAACAAGGAAGTGAAGCGCTCACATAGTTACAGCTAATAGCAGCCGCTCCCCCCGCCCGGTGTCAGGTCAGTTCTGTTCTGTTCTCATTCACACATAGTTGACAGGCTGACAGGGATGCACAGGGATGGATCACATAGTAATATCTATAGCGGCCGCTCGCCCCGCCCCCCCCGCCCGGTGTTAGGTCAGTTCTGTTATCATTCACACATAGTTGACACTGACAGGCTGACAGGGATGCACAGGGAAGGATCACATAGTAATATCTATAGCGGCCGCTCGCCCCGCCCTCCCGCCTGGTATGTCCATTCACTAATGCACAGAGTAGTAGGGACGTCATTGAGAGGCGGTGTCCCCGGCCAGAGGCGGGACTTTTGAATGAAGGACACCCGAGGAGGGGTAGCTGAGGCAGTGGGGGGGGGGGGGGGGGGGGAGAGCTGAGGCAGCTTACCAATGATATTTGTATTATGAAGCATGAGGGGTTAATGTATTGCCACTGCTGGTCACTCATCTATTAGTGACTGACCAGTGGCAGGTAATTAACCCCTTTGTGCTGCATTAGTGCAACCAGTGTTAATTAACACTGATACTGGTTGCACTAATGCAGCACAAAGGGGTTAATTACCTGCCACTGGTCGGTCACTAATAGATGAGTGACCAGCAGTGGCAATACATTAACCCCTCATGCTTCATAATACAAATACCATTGGTAATTAAATTAACCTCTTGCCAACCGGTCACAGTACATATACTGTGACAGGGTGGCAGCGACAGGTGTACGCCTGCCTGTTTTTGGTGTATGCCCCTGTTCTATCCATTTTAAATTTTTTTGGGGGAAAAAGTCATTTTCGGTTTCGGTTTTCAGCCAAGGGCATCCTGCATTTTCGGTTTCGGTTTCGGCCCAAAATTTTCATTTCGGTGCATCCCTAATATATATATATATATATATATATATATATATATATATATATATATATATATATATATATATATATATATATATATATATATACATATACATATATATATATATATATACATATATACATACACACATATACACACACATACATACATACACACACACACACACACACACACACATACACACATACATACATACACTCATGTTCAAGTCAATTCTTGTAGAAAAACTTTTGGAAAACTAGTCAGTTTTATCAAACATTTGGCAAAGCGCATTAATTTAGCAATGCCAGACTGATGGGCCATATTATCCATGTCTCCTTCTGATAACGGAGTGTGAGCTAGGCAGATATTTCTCTAGAGTATATTGTGGGGTTGAACAAGTAGCCACAGCATTTAACAAAGCCATTCTCAACCAGATTTCCATGGACCATTTGGGTTCCTCCTGAGATTACTAAGGGTTTCTTGAGCTGAAGTTGATTGACCACCCACCCTCCTTCATATTTCGAGGTCTATGGTTACTTGCCCCAACCCCCCCCCCCGGTTATAAGGTTCAATTAGCAAACCTAAAAACACCAGGACAAGTAATCTCATGTGACAGGTATTTTCAGCCGAGTCCAATGAGATGTGAAAACTACACTCACATGGTATGGAAATAAAGGTCCTTGTGTAAAGCTTCCTGAAGTGAGCTTTATTGTTTCCCTCTTTCACCTATAGAAGGTGTAGAGCAGGCACGTCCAACTTAAAGTGGTTGTAAACCCTTACATATACCCAGTGAAGTAACTGGCTTCAGGTGATACACAGAGATGAAATAAATTCTCCTACATAAATTGTACCTGTCTTTCTGCAGTCTTCTCTACATCCGTTTAAAGTACAGAATTTCTCAACCTGTCTAAGCTTGCAGAAAAAAAGGGGGTGGAGAGCTGAAGTTACACTCTGCAGAGCTCAGTGAAGAGAGATCTGAAACCTGATTGGATGGAAGAGACACACCCCCTTCACACAGTACACAGGAAGAGAGCAGAGGCTGTCAATCAGCTGGAGATCCCTCCCCATTTTTCTCTTGGTGTTAGAAAAACTTGTCAAAAGCGACTTGTGCAGGCAGCAGAGGTACAAAGAAGCAGACAGAAATGCCACTTAGTGCACACTAGCATGGATGCCTAACATGTGGCCCTCCAGCTGTTGGAGAACTACAAGTCCCATGAGGCATTGCAAGCCGATGACAGTACCAAGCATGACTCTCAAAGGCAGAGGCATGATGGGATGTGCAGTTTCGCAACAGCTGGGAGGTCCACAGGCTGAGCACCCAAGCTATAGAGGGATACACTTTGTTCATATTTTATGTCTGAGGTTTACAACCACTAAGTTCAAGGATGAGCTGCAGACGTAGTTGCACCTTCATCTGTAGGCCAGGCCAACAAACCCACACACCACCAGTGACTCAAATACCTGGAGCTGCTGCCAGCTTTATTCTGCAAAACAAATATGTTTAAATTGGCCCAAAACTAAGCTGGGATCACACTTGTATGTTTTGGCGGATTTTCATTAAAATGAATGAAAAGAATTCACAATGCACATCAGCATGCATTGCAGGTCAACACACGTGTGAGAAGGTGTGTGTGAACACGCATTAATGATCCTGATTTCAATGGAAAACACATCTGGCCAAGTGTGCCAGCTTTAAACCTTACCAAATCTGTGCCAGTATTATCATAAGCATAGATAAAGAGTAAAAGAAGGGCACAGAGGCTCCCTCCAGGGCTAGTCACATCTAAAAGCCTGGCATTCAGGTCTCATTATTTTTGCTGAAATGGGAAAATTTGTCAATCTAAAAACTTGGATCCTCGTCTTCAGGTGAGATCACCTTACTATATGTCTTTTTGGCTCTATAATGGATTTGAAATGAAACAAACAAGATGTGCTTTAACTGCAGACTTTCAGCTTTAATTTGAGGGTATTTACATCCAAATCAGGTGAAAGGTGTAGGAATTACAACAGTTTGTATATGCGCCTCCCACTTTTTAAGGGACCAAAAGTAATGGGACAATTGGCTGCTCAGCTGTTCCATGGCCAGGTGTGTGTTATTCCCTCATTATCCCATTTACAAGGAGCAGATAAAAGCTCCAGAGTTAATTTCAAGTGTGCTATTTGCATTTGGAATCTGTTGCTGTAAACTCTCAATATGAGATCCAAAGAGCTGTCACTATCAGTGAAGAAAGCCATCATTAGGCTGAAAAAACAAAACAAACCCATCAGAGAGATAGCAAAAACATTAGGTGGGGCCAAATCAACTGTTTGGAACATCCTTAAAAAGAAAGAACGCACCGGTGAGCTCAGCAACACCAAAAGATCCAGAAGACCACAGAAAACAACTGTGGTGGATGACCAAAGAATTCTTTCCCTGGTGAAGAAAACACCCTTCACAACAGTTGGCCAGATCAAGAACACTCTCCAGGAGGTAGGTGTATGTGTGTCAAAGTCAACAATCAAGAGAAGACTTCACCAGAGTGAATACAGAGGGTTCACCACAAGATGTAACCATTGGTGAGCCTCAAAAACAGGAAGGCCAGATTAGAGTTTGCCAAACAACATCTAAAAAAGCCTTCACAGTTCTGGAACAACATCCTATGGACAGATGAGACCAAGATCAACTTGTACCAGAGTGATGGGAAGAGAAGAGTATGGAGAAGGAAAGGAACTGCTCATGATCCAAAGCATACCACCTCATCAGTGAAGCATGGTGGTGGTAGTGTCATGGCGTGGGCATGTATAGCTGCCAATGAAACTGATTCTCTTGTATTTATTGATGATGTGACTGCTAACAAAAGCAGCAGGACGAATTCTGAAGTGTTTCAGGCAATATTATCTGCTCATATTCAGTCAAATGCTTCAGAACTCATTGGACGGCGCTTCACAGTGCAGATGGCAACCAAAGAGTTTAAGGGAAAGAAGTGGAATGTTATGCAATGGCCAAGTCAATCACCTGACCTGAATCCGATTGAGCATGCATTTCACTTGCTGAAGACAAAACTGAAGGGAAAATGCCCCAAGAACAAGCAGGAACTGAAGACAGTTGCAGTAGAGGCCTGGCAGAGCATCACCAGGGATGAAACCCAGCGTCTGGTGATGTCTATGCATTCCAGACTTCAGGCTGTAATTGACTGCAAAGGATTTGCAACCAAGTATTAAAAAGTGAAAGTTTGATGTATGATTGTTAATCTGTCCCATTACTTTTGGTCCCTTAAAAAGTGGGAGGCACATATACAAACTGTTGCAATTCCTACACCGTTCACCTGATTTGGATGTAAATACCCTCAAATTAAAGCTGAAAGTCTGCAGTAAAATGTATGTATGTATGTATGTATGTATGTATGTATGTATGTATGTATGTGTGTGGTGCACTGAAATTTCGGCAACCAAAATTTTCGGCCGAAAATGGGTCATATGCCGAAAATTATTGCTCTTTGCTGTGTCTATGGTGAAGTGTGGAAATAGCTGGAGAAGAGCGGAGTGTGTGCCTTGTACTGTATGGGAATGCTCGGTGCGTTGTAGGAGCACCGGGTGTTCCAGGAATGGGGGAGAGCCCGGTACCCTGCTCCTCGGCTCAGGTGGTGATGAAGATGGCGGAGGGGATCCCGGTGTTCCAGTACCCGGAGGAGGCGGACCTGGACTGTGAGTGTTGGGCTGATGTCATGAGCCATGTACAGAGTGACAGCTGGAGCTGTTCCAGGGAGAGGACTGACCACTCACACTGCTCACAACTTCTCCAATGTCACTTCTAATGGCAGTCACACCAGAAGTTTTAATCGAATATTAATAAAATGATTTCCTCCCCCCCCCCCCCCCCCCCATGTCCCCCCTCTCTCCCCTTCACATACACTATATAATTTCATTCTACCCATGTGTGACTTTTACCCATCACTTTGTTTTCCCAGTGAGAAAAGTTTTTTCTGTGTATTTACCTCAAGCACTGCATACTGAGGCATGTATGCCTCGATGCCCATTTTTATGGGGATGTTCTGACCCACAACTTTGTGCCTGTGCTGATGTGCATGGTGATCACACTGTGTTGGTCTACAAGCTTAGGTGACTACGTAAGTCCTCCTGTTACGGTTTCTCCTTTTGAAATGCTGATCGTCTAAGTTTTCTTTTTTGCTCGATAATGCTCTTCTCACTGACCTACAGTCAGTTCTGTTTCTGTCATACTGCATTTATTAATGTTCCCATATGTGACTCTTTGTTTTTTGTTGCTTTTGAAAATTTCAATAAAGAATTTGAAAAAAAAAAAAAGAAAATGATAGGAAAATCTATTTTAAAATCGTTTGGGGGAAAAAGTAATTTTCCGTTTCGGTTTTCGACCAAGGGCATCCTGAATTTTCGGTTTCTGTTTTAGGCCAAAATTTTCATTTCGGGGCATCCCTTATATATATATATATATATATATATATATATATTTTTTTTTTTTTTTTTGCAAAGACTCTGGAGAATAAAATGGCAGTGGTTGAAAGAATTTTTGTCATGCGGTATTTGCGCAGCGGGCTTTCAAACGCAATTTGTAAAAAAAAAAAAAAAATACAATTCATTGCATTAAGAAAAAAAAAAAGAAAAAAAAGAAGAACAGTAAAGTTAGCCCAATTTTTTTCTATAATGTGAAAGATAATGTTACGCTGAGTAAATAAATACCCAACATGTCATGCTTCAAAATTGCACACGCTCGTGGAATGGCGACAAACATTGGTATCTAGAAATCTCCATAGGCGACATTTTAAAAATTTCTACAAGTTACTGGTTTAGAGGTACAGAGGAGGACTAGAGCTAAAATTATTGCTCTCGCTCTAACGATCATGGCAATACCTCACATGTATACTTTGAACACCGTTTCCATACGTGGGTGCGACTTGCATATGCGTTCGCTTCTGCGCGCAAGCTCGGAGGGACGGGGCGCTTTAAAAAAGTTTTTTTCTTATTTAAATTTTACCTTTTATTTTTACACTGTCCCGAAAAAAAAAATGTTGATCACTTTTATTCCTATTATAAGGAATGTAAACATGGCTTGTAATAGAAATAAAGCAGGACAGGTCCTCTTTAATGTGAGATCTTGGGTAAAAAAGATCCATCTACACTAAAAAGCAAAAAACAAAAAGTCATTTTTTTCCATCATGAAAAAAATGGGCCCTTTAAGGCCGTTGGGAGGAAGCGAGTTAGGATGTCGCTCTGGTCCTCCAAGGCCATAGAGTCGAACGGATCGTTTTCTCCACTACCTACGGCTCCAGTTAGCGGGGAAAACGTCCGGGAAGCGACGGGAGGGGGGGGGGGGGGCAGCCTATAAAAGTGATCCTGCGGCAAATCGGCCGCTGGGACCCCTTTTATATGAAAAAGGACTGTAAAATAATACCGGGGTTATGGCAGCTATCTGTAGTCAAATTAGGGACGTAAAACTGCGGCGGGCAGTTCGGAAGTGGTTAATACTGTTTATGCAAGACTTAGGTCTGGTACACACCAGATGCAGTCCAGTGCATTTTTATTCTGCATCAAAAACGCAGACAGTGTTTAATATGGATTCCAAGGGCCCTAGCTCACACCGCTGTACTGCGTTCAAGTGCAGTCAACAAATGTAGAACATGGTGCTTTTTTTCCAGTATGGAATGCGGCAAAAAGCATAAAAAAAAATGCTCTGGAACACACGTCCTCAATTGAGATGAAGAAAGAAAATAAAGATGAGAAAAAACGCACTGGAACTCTTTAAAAACACACATGCAGAAAAGTATCCTGAACACAGAAGTTGTGGTGTGAACCGGCCCTTACAAAAGTAAAGCATTAAAAATAAAAATGCACATCTACACATCGCAAGGCTTTACAAAACAGATGTCAACATATGTCATCAACAGCATCAAAACAAGCACCGGATGTTGTGCGCACCCAGCCTTTTTATTAGGTCTTCCTCAGACCAGATGCACCGCCATGCATTTTCAAATGCAACAAAAAGCATAAACAAGTGGGAACACAGTGAGGAGAATTTATCAGAATTTTAGCAGACAATCTGGAGCAGCTTTGCTTGACAACCAATCAGTTTCTTCCTTTCATTTTCAAAGCTTAAGGCCCCTTTCACACAACGTCAGTTGTCATCCGTTTTTCGTCAGTTGTTATCCGTCTTTCATCCGTTGTCATTCGTTTTTACATAGAGATGCATTGATGTCCGTTTTTCATCCGTCAACGGATGGATGAAAAAAGGACAAACGGACAGCGTGTGTGAAAGGGGCCTTACTGAATAAAAAGAGGATAGAAGCTGATTGGTTACTATGCACAGCTGCTCCAGTTTTGATGAATTCTCCCCATTATTCACAGTAATACCGGTTAAAGCCTGCGTGTTGTGAAATAAAGTCCTATATATATACTGCATTTCAGGTGCATTGAATGGTGATTTTCTATTTAAGTCAGTTAAATCCTCAGGACATGTCAATGAAGAGCAATGTGTGAACGCTGCCTCCCGTCACCGCAGCAAGCACATCTAACAAGGAGGGCTCAGATTAAAATAAAGCAGTTACATAACGAAGCCGATAATAGCCCAGACATCACAGGGATCGATTTAACCACTTTACCTCCGCCCACAGTAATATTACTGCGGCAGAGTGGCTCGTTATCGTCTGACGACGTAGTACTACGTTGTCAGACACTCCCCCTTCTGGGCGGCGCTTGCGCGCCGCCGGAGGCTCGCTCCATCTGTTTTCATTCACAGCGGGAGTTGGAGCCAGGGGAGGAGCAGCGGCGATCGCCGCTGCTCTGCCCCGATCGCCGGGGATCTAGTGTGGAGATCCGCCCGCCTGTGTAAACACAAGCGGGCGGATCTCCATAGTGACAGGGAGTGACAGATCGGACTGTTCAGCATAGCTGGACATCCGATCTGTCCCTGACTCACTCAGTCACCTCCCCCCCCCACACGTCAGTAAGCACCAGGCATACATTAACCCCTCCCTCTCCAATAAAATTAACCCCTTCCCTGCCAGTGTAATTTTTACAGTAACAGTGCATATTTATAGCACTGATTACTGCAGTAATGTCACTGGTACCCCCAAAAGTGTCAAAAATGTCAGTCAAGGGTCCGATCTGTCCGCCGCAATGTCGCAGTCCCGCAAATTTAAAAAAAAAAAAAAAAAAAAAAAATCGCAGATCGCCGCCATTACGCGTTAAAAAAAAACCCACCAAAAATGACAGAAATCTTTCCCTTTGTTAGTAAACGCAATAACTTTTGCGCAAACCAATCAAAATACGCTTATTGCGATTTTTTTTACCAAACATAGGTAGCAGAAAACACAAATTGGCCAAAAAAATTTAAAAAAATTGGTTTTTACATCTTTTTTGGGGGGAATTTCATATAAAAAAAAATGTTAAAAATATTGTTATTTTTTCAAAATAAACGCTCTTTTTTTGTTTATAGCGCGCTCTTTTTTTGTTTATAGCGCAAAAAGTAAAAAAAAAAATCGCACAGGTGATCAAATACCACCAAAAGAAAGCTCTGGTTGTGGGAAAAAAAGGACGTAAATTTAGTTTGGGTACGGCATCGCACGACCGCGCAATTGTCAGTTGAAGTCGCACAGCGCCGAATCGCAAAAAGTGGCCTGGAGGGAAGACAGCAAAATCCTCCGGTGGTAAAGTGGTTAATCCACTCAGTGTCAGACCTGTAGCTGTAATTCAATGTACTGTCTTGTAACAAAAAAAAAAATAAAAAAAAAAGCACACACATCTAAGGCCCCTTTCACACAGGCGGACCGTTCAGAATCCGCCTGTCAGTTTTTTTGGCGGATCTGAACGGTCCCCCCATGCATCTCTATGGGGCATCGGATGTCAGCGGAGACATGTCTGCTGACATCCGATCCGTCAAATCTGGACGGATGGAAACCCTATTTTCCATCCGTCCAGCTGATCGGATAGGATCAGATGAGAATGGACCGTGGGTCCGTTTTTATTCCGATTCCCCCATAGAGATGTATGGGGCTCTGACAGCTGTGTCTCCGCACACAGTGCGGAGAACAGCTGTCATTCTCCTGCTCAGCAGGGGATCGGCGGATCAATCTCCCGCTGAGATAGGCTCCTTTCACACTATCCGTACGTCGGACGGATGCCGTTTTTATCAGCGGGGGATCGAGCCGCCGATCCCCCGCTGAGCAGGAGGATGACAGCTGTGTCTCTGCGCTGTGTGCGGAGACACAGCTGTCAGTTCCCCATACATCTCTCGGTCCATTCTCATCCGATCCGCTGGACGGATGGAAAATATGGTTTCCATCCGTCCAGATTTGACAGATCGGATCGGATGTCAGCGGACATGTCTCCGCTGCCATCCGATGCCCCATAGGAATGCATGGGTGGACCGGTTCACACATATGTGATGTCAAACACTGCATGCGAATGGCAGTGCACTGCTCTGCAAACCACATGCGATGTCTGTGCGTTGCAAATTCAGCCATACAGATTGAATGGCATCGCATTCAGACCAAAGTTGCACTTTTTTTGGTCCACACCAGAATCGGATCGCATGGGTGTTCACACCTATGCGATCTGATTCATGTCCGAACTAACAGTTTGCACTGCGATATGTGAACTGACCTGGGGGTGTCAACATTGTATTGACACCCCCAGCGATTCACATATGGCAATGTGAACTGCCTGCGAGTCAAGTGCGACGCAGGCAGGGTTTCTGCATCGCATATGTGTGAAGCAGCACTATAAGTGAACTAATAATCTGTAATATGCATTATATAGGCTTTAGGGGCTATTCACACTTCTCTATTTCGATGCAGCAAATCTCTTTATTTTGCAATAGATGGGCTGCTTTTACACAAAGGGGGTTACAGGTATTTACTAGAGCTGAAGAGAGCAACATTTGGTGCAACTCTGCATAGGAACCAATCCTCTTCTAAGCTTTATTGCCAAAGCTAAACTGAACAAGCTGAAATTAGAAGCCGATTGGCTACCATGCACAGCTGCACCAGATTCTGAGTGCACCCGTTTTAGTAAATCTCCGCAAAGTTTGTGGCACATTATTGCAAAGTCTAGTCTGCTGCAACCATTGCGACCTTCACTCAGATTTTACTTCTGGGCAAGTCAAACTAAGAAGAAGGTTTTCCACTTATTTAGGAAAAAGGCAAAATCTCTGCCACCGATCAGCAGGATAACCCACTCAGAGCTCCTGCCAATCAGATGATTTAACAGAGCCGCCATGCAGCTCAAAGGCTATTACTACTCCGAACTACGTGGCCTCCTTTGTCTGCCCTAAGACGACCAACAAATTATTCTGCACATATTTGGCACTTGCTTTGTTAGTGCCATGTGAAAACACCGTAATGTTTACGTAAAGTTGGCCACAAGACACAACTATGTAGTACAGTGATGGTGCGGTCTATGGGTCTGGTCCTGATTTGTACGAATTAGGGTCCTTTCACACGGTTACATTTTTCCTGAGTTTTTCTCGCAAGGTAAAAACACAGGAAAAATGCATCAGTGTGAAAGGGCCCTAAAATCCTTCCTTTACATCCTATGGGACTTATCACACCACTGCGCTGTGGGTGTGGTGCGGTTTGAAAAGTCCTGCATGCTGCATCTTTGGTGTGGTTTTGAAAACCGCACCAATAATGCAGCTTCCCATTGAAATATTGTAAAATTGTGGTTAAAAAGGCATTGCGTCTTCGAGTCCCATGTCCATTTTTCACAGGTGCAGGCGGCCCAAAAACACACAGGAAACAAATCTGAAACACAGCAAAATGGGTTTGTACCGAAATTTTGGTACAAACAGGGTAGATAAAAATCAATAAATAAAAAAATTTAAAAAAAAAATGATTTTTTTTTTTTAAATTTAAAATTCAGATTTTTTTGATTTTTATTTATTTTAATAAAATGCTTTTGGAATAAAAATCTGAAGATAGTTTTCCATTTAAGATTAAATAATTGAGTTTATTCAGCATGAAATGGAGCTTAGTTGTGTAGCATGAGGCTGTATATTCTGCAATATTTACATTTTTGATAAACTCATTCAATGAATCCAACCTCTGCAAGCTGAGATAACATGCACTGCATTGATGCATTCACACAATTTCACAGTAAGCATGAGATAAAACAAAGTTCAGGAATATTCCTTTATCCCATTGCTTTGCAAATCTATGTACACTACAAACTGTATGATTGAATTGGTTCAGATATCGCTGTTTTACTAACCTGACAGCTTAATATTCTAAATAGGAAACCTTTGTTTTGTTTGCAAAAATAAAGATTCTATCTACCAGCAAGAATGAGTCCTTTAACCACTTCAGCCCCAGGTTTACCCCCCTTTATAACTAGACCATTTTTTGCGATATGGCACTGCATTACTTCAACTGACAATTGCGCAGTCATGCGACACTGTACCCAAATAAAATGGACGTCCTTTTTTCCCACAAACAGAGCTTTCTTTTGGTTGTTTTTGATCACCTGTGATCACAAATGTTATTGAGTCTACAAACCATGGGATATATTTATTGAATTTCTATTTTTTTTTTTTTTTTACTAGTATTGGCGGCGATAAGCGATTTTTAGCGGGACTGCAACATTGCAGCGGACAAATCTGATACTATGTGAAACTTTTTGGGGAGCAGTGACACCAATCCGGTGATCAGTGCTAATAAAAATGCACAGTAACTGTTTTAATGACACTGGCAGGAAAGGGGTTACCATAAGGGGCAATCAAAGAGCTAAATGTGATCCTAGGGAGTGCTTGCTAACTGTGGGGGAGGTGCTTTGACTGGGGGGGGAAGCCCGAGATCATTGTTCCTGCTTAGCAGGAACACAAGTTTGCCATCTTCCCCTCTCGTAGACCGGTATGCGATTTCGCACAAAAGGGCCACCCTGCCACAGTATATCTGCGTGGGGCCGTCCATAACCGGTTAAAGAGCACCTGTCAGATCCATCATAACAGCGCCTGTTAGCCGGCATCCACTCAACTGTTGCTGCAACGTCCCTCACCTTGCGTCACTGGTGCATCACCAGCTGTCCCATTAAAGTGAATGAGACTGTCGGTGAGTCAGCAGCGGGTCAGAAGAGAAGGAGCCGCTGCAAACAGATATGACAGTTGCTCTTTAAAAATTCTGATTTAAAATCGAGTTGATTTAAATAACGGAATTTTTGTAAAATCTTACCTGTAAAATTCCTTTCTCTGAGTTCTCCGACAGTCGCCGCCTCTTCATATTCGTCACAATGGGGGTAATTGACCTGTCTCCGTAGGAGTAGCTAGGCAACAGAATATGTCAATATTAAAGCTTTTAACATATCCCACCCCCAGGGGGTGGTCCCCTCAGTCAATACCCTCCTGCTTCCTGTTCCATACCTCAGTTTTAGTAGAATAGCAGTAGAGTACATAAACAAACCCCAAAAGAGGGGCGGGGGTAGCAACTGTCGGAGGACTCAGAGAAAGGAATTTTACAGGTAAGATTTTACAAAAATTCCGTTTTCTCTTACGTCCTCCGACAGTCGCCGCCTATTCATATTCGTCACAATGGGGACGTCCCAAAGCAGTGCAAACATGAGGGGTGGGAAACGCAGCCGCGCCTAAGGCAACGCAGTCTCCACATCAGAGAAAGTAACCTTACCAAAGGAAGGAAACCAGCTGGGCAGCATGAAAAAAAAACTTTGCTCAACAGGAGCAACAACCCAGGAAGAACAAATAACCTAGGGATAAAAACATCCCAAACAGCCAAGGACCCAAAAACAAGGGACCTTAAGGCACTGCCGCACTAAGAACCTTTGCGGCCAAAGGAAGCATCTGCCGATGCCTGAACATCCACTTTGTAGAACTTTGAGAAGGTGTGAATGGACGACCAAGTCGCCGCCTTACACACCTGGGCCACAGAAGCCCGATGATGACAGGCCCAAGACGTACTCAGAGATCTAGTGGAGTGCGCCTTCACAGGCATAGGAGGAACCTTCCCCTTCAAAGCATATGCCTGCTCAATGGTCTGTCTGATCCATTTGGCGATGGTAGAAGCCGACGCCGCCATGCCCTTCCGAGGTCCCTCAGGAAGGACAAAGAGAATCCGTCTTGCGAAAGGATTTTGTCGAAGTCAGGTAAACCCTGATCGCCCTAACAACATCCAAAGGAATGTAAGGCCACCTCCTTCGGATGCTTAGGCTCCACGCAAAGCGAAGGCAAGACAATGTCCTCATTGAGGTGAAATTCCGAAATCCTTTTCGGAAGAAAAGAAGGATTAGGTCGCAAGACCACCTTATCCAAGTGGAGCACCAGATACGGAGACCTGCAGGACAAAGCTGCCAGCTCCGAAACTCTGCGAACCGAAGTGATCGCCACCAAAAAGGCGACCTTTTTGGACAACAGAGGCAACGAGATCTCCCTGATCTTTTCAAAAGGAGCATGTTGTAACACGGACAGAACAAGGTTCAAGTCCCATGGAGGCAAAGGCTCCCTCCTAGGAGGGACCAGGTGTCGCACCCCTTGAACAAAGGTGCCAACCAGAGAATTAGAAGCCACAGGGCGTTGAAAAAGAACGGCCAGAGCAGAAATCTGACCCTTAATCGTGGCCAACGCCAAACGCTGGTCCACGCCCGTTTGAAGGAAAGCCAACACTCTCGAAACCGAGTATGAACGAGGGGAATACCCCCTGGACTCACACCAGGCAAAATAGGCCTTCCAAGTACGGTAGTATATTTTCCCCGAAGAGGGCTTTCTAGCATTGATCAAAGTATGAATGACCTCCGGAGAGAGACCCCTATCCCTCAGGACCTCGGTCTCAACAGCCAGGCCGTCAAAGCCAGCGACTGTAAAGCAGGATGGAAGATCGGTCCTTGAGACAGAAGATCTTCCCGAAGAGGCAGACGCCATGGAGCGTCGACCGCCAGATTCACGAGGTCTGCGTACCAAGACCGGCGAGGCCAGTCTGGCGCCACCAGAATCACCGTTTTTGGTTCCGAGGACAACCTGCGAAGGAACCGGGATAGCAACTGAATTGGTGGGAATGCATACACCAGCCGATACTGATGCCACTGAGCCACTAACGCGTCTGCCCGAGGATCGCGCGTCCTTGCCATGAACCTTCCCACCTTGTTGTTCAGACGAGACGCGAACAGGTCCACATCCGGAAGACCCCACTTTGCGCACAACATCTGGAAGACCTCCAGGTGGAGCGACCATTCCCCCTGGTCCAGAGTCTGGCGGCTCAGATAATCCACCTGCCAGTTGTCCACCCCCGGAATGTGAACTGCCGTTATCGCCGGGACGTGCGTCTCGGCCCAAGACAGAATGTCGGCCACTTCCCGAGCCGCTCGGGCACTCCTGGTGCCCCCTTGGTGGTTGATGTAGGCCACCGCTGTGGCGTTGTCCGTCTGAACCCGAACCGGACAGCCCTGAAGCTTGTCCGTCCAGCGTTGAAGGCAAAGATTTATTGCCCGCAATTCCAGAATGTTGAATCGGAAGGGAAGATTCCTCCTCCGACCAAGTTCCCTGGGCGGATAGAACGCCGAGAACACCACCCCAGCCCGACAGGCTGGCATCCGTGGTGATCACCGTCCACGAAAGCGGACGAAAAGACTTGCCCCCCGACACCGCCGGGGACTGCAGCCACCACAGAAGATTGCTTCTCGTGCGAGGACTCAACGATATCTGAAGATCCAGAGATTGTGGTCGCCCGTCCCACCTGGACAGGATCTCCGCCTGGAGATCCCTCGTGTGAAACTGGGCGAAGGGAATCACCTCGAAAGCCGAGACCATCAAACCTAAACACCTCATGCCCGTCCGGAGGGATGAGCACGGAATGTCCCGAAGGGACCTGACTCCGTCCTGAAGCATTTTGAGCTTGTCTTCCGGCAGGAAGACTCTCGCCTGAACCGAATCCAGAATCATACCCAGATAGGAAAGACGAACCGACGGGCACAGCGTCGATTTTGGGAAGTTTATCGTCCAACCAAACTCCTGCAGAGTTTGCATCGTGACGGACAGGTCCTTCACCAGACCCTGACTGGTCGCAGACCGAACCAGAATGTGGTCCAGATACCCCAGGATTGAGATACCCTGGGTTCTCAGTAAGGCCAGAACCGGTGCAAGCACGTTGGTGAAAACCCGCGGAGCCGAAGCGAGACCGAAGGGTAACGCCACAAACTGATAATGATCCTCCACAATGGCAAAACGAAGGTACCTTTGGTGACCCTCGAAAATGGGGATGTGTAGGTACGCATCCTTCAAGTCGATGGAGGCCATGAATTCTCCCGGAACTAGAGCAGCCACCACCGAGCGCAGGGATTCCATGCGGAACTTGCGAACCCGCAAAAGCGGTTCAGAGCTTTCAAGTCCAGAATTGGACGTACCTTGCCCTCCTTTCTGGGCACAGTGAACAGATTTGAATAAAACCCCGAAATCTGTCCCGATGAGGCACCGGAACCACCACTCCCTGAGCCCGCAGGTCCTGCACCGCCAGGTGCAGATCCCGCAAACGCTCCGGAGACAGTTGAAGGTTTGAGGGAAAAAACCTGTTCGCCGGCCGAGACAGGAACTCGATCTTGTACCCGGATCGAACGATCTCCTGAACCCACCTGTCCCGAACGCGGGCCAGCCAGGGTTGAAGAAAACCAAGCAAACGTCCCCCCACCCCAGAACTGGGTGAGGGCGTCCCTTCAGGCCGCGTTGTTATGGGCAGCGGATCCGGACTGGCCGGACTTCTGCTTACCTGCCCACGGTTTCTTTTGGGAGCCTTGACCCTTGAAGGGTTTGCCCTTATAGTGCGACCGAAAGGCACGAAAGGACCCCTGAGGGGGCCTAAACGAAGTGTGCTTCTTACCTTGAGCGCCCTTAGCCTTGTGAGATTGGGGCAAGAGCGTGCTCTTACCCCCAGAGATCCCCTTAATCAGCGTATCCAGTGAGTCGCCAAAAAGACGAGATCCCGAATAGGGCAAATTAGCCAAAGTCTTGCGAGACGATTGGTCCACAGACCAACATTTTAGCCAAATCAAACGGCGTGTCAACACCGCCACGCTGTGCACACGTGCAGCCAAAGGAATTACATCCAATTCCGCATCACACAAATACATGACCCCCTGATGGATCTGATCCACCATTGCCAAAGTCGTCGGCGGGGCAGAATCAGCCACCAGGACGCGCCTGAGTACTTGCGTCCAATCCGCGACAGCCTGAGCTGCCATAAGGGAAGCAAAAATAGCTTCTAGCATGGAACCGGTAACCGAGTAAGTATGACGGGCAAGAGACTCCAGTCTCCTGTCCGTAGGTTCCCGAAACACCGGGGTGTCCTCTGCCGGAATCGCAGTAGATTTATTCAAAACCGCCACCGCGTGATCCACCGGAGGTGGCACACACCAACGTTCATCAGTGGCGGGTGTGAAGAGATAACGCAGCTTGAACCTACTTGGCACAGCAAAAGGTTTCTTTAGATTGCGCCATTGTTCACTAACAGCGCGCTGAAAATCCTCAGTACAAGGAAAAACCTGCGATGTTTTGCGCCTCCGCTGTGTCCCATAAGAAGCCAGGACGACAGGCGGACACGGTTCATCCTGTAAATGCAGCGTTTGTTTGATAGAAGCAACCAATTCATCCATGATTGCAAGCTCTTCAGACGAGCCAGGGGGAGAATCATCAACCCCCTCAACCTCTGCATCCCCCTCCGACCCTGCAAAGTCCAGGGACGAACGGGACCCCGATAAGGGGACCCCAGCCATAGCAGCCCCATCACCTTCGCCCTCTGAATCAGAGGATATTGAAACTCTGCACCGTTTAGTGGATTGAGCAGCCACAAGCATTTGCACCTGAGCAGCCAGGTTAGCCACAACTGTGGCCAAATCACCCCCCCTCAGGGGAAACAGCAGCAGCCCACCCAGCAAAGGGGGAGGAAATTTGCTTTCCTGAGAATCCATGCCCCCAGAAGTGTGTAGGAGAAAAAAAGGGTAACTGCCCCTTTAAAAGCGCGGCCCACCGCTCACACACACCTGCACAAGTCGACCCCCACAGGGAAAACTACAAACTTAGGCAAGGACACAGGACTAAGGAGGATAAAAAAAACCTGGAGAGATCACTGCTGCTGCTGTATCGATCGGTGTGCCCAGGGAAAAGGAAGTGATGCACCAGAAGCTGCTCCTATAAAGCCTATGGAAGGCTACAAGAAAATGGCCGCCGGGGGAGGAGATAAATGCAGTGCTACATGAGGCCGGAGCGATCGCCGCCAAAACGGCGGCGTTTGGCGCCAAAACCGCCGCTCCCAGCTTATAGAAGAAGCCCTCATAAGCCTGTAGTTAACATTAAAATGGTGGACCGCAGCAGCGGCCGCCGCATGTTGCACAAAACATGTACCACAGCATGCCCTACAACATATAGCATGTCACACAGAGAAATCACACAGTTAGTAACACAGAACAGTGTATCACAGCCCCCCTCCTTGCAGCCCACAGCAGCATCCAGACAGGGAGCCCCACAGTGTGAACAGACATGCAGGGTTACACAGTCCCAGACTGACACCCACTAAACAGACAGGTGCCCACACAGAGTACACTTACCTTCTGAATGGTGCGGGGAACCTGCGCAAGCGATCAAGCCACTGCACATGTGACAGGGAGAGTCGCAGCCAGGACGCAGTAGAACTGCGGTGCGAAACCGCATGGTGTCCAGTGAGGTAGCCACCTCACCATAGCATCCCTGCAGCGAACAGGGATGGGTCGTTCACATATGCCAGGAAAAATACCTGACTGAATGCTCGATGGCAGGCTGGGAAGCCACTGGCCCACAACCTGCGACCAGGGGGGCCAGCCCGAGACCCAGCCCGCACGATCCTCTTCTTCAGAAGAAACTAACTAATGCTGACAAAAGTAACAGCTAAGTAAAGAAAGAGAAAAAAACTCAAATAAAATCAAAAAGAAGATAAAGGCTGAGACAAAATGCCCCAGCACAGAAACAGCCAGCTAACTCCTAACAGCTAGTCAATGAAACTGAGGTATGGAACAGGAAGCAGGAGGGTATTGACTGAGGGGACCACCCCCTGGGGGTGGGATATGTTAAAAGCTTTAATATTGACATATTCTGTTGCCTAGCTACTCCTACGGAGAAAGGTCAATTACCCCCATTGTGACGAATATGAAGAGGCGGCGACTGTCGGAGGACGTAAGAGAAAAAGCCTTTTTACTAGTGATTTTAAATCAAATCCACCCTGGCAAAAAAAGTAAAAAAAAATAAAAAATAAAAAAAAAAATTCACCCCACCCTGGCTACAAAGCAGTGTGAAAAGGGGCCTTATTTTGTCTGGCCCTCAAAAGACGACTCAGATTGTTAGGGTCCTTTTACACGGGCTTTCCACCCTGCTCACTCTGTTTTGCTCCGCGGGGATCTGCAGAGACGGAGCTGATCCCCACTCTGGCACTCTGGGGAGAGCCTCACTCTTTCTGTTTCATCCGATCCGATCCTCCAGACTGATGGAAAATAGGGTTTCCATCCGTCTAGATTTCACGGACAGGATCGGATCGGATAGCAGCAGAGATGTCTCCACTGACATCCGCTGCCCCATAGGAATGCATGGAGCATCCAATCAGGTCTGCCTGAAAAACTGACAGGCGGATCGGATCGGAAAGACCATGTGAAAGGGGCCTTAGCCTGTATGGCCGGCTAGAAATTCCCCTTTGTACAGTTTTGTTCCATAATGCTGGAGATGATCCAATCTCACAAGTTGCTTCCACAAATCAGTGTATAATTCAAACAATTCCATTCCTGTTTCCTCCTAATTAGATCTAAATCACATGAGTTCTGCTGGAAATATATAAACCAGGATCGGTTATTTCATTTCATGGATCGCAGAACTCAGACAGGGGAATGAGGAGAGATGATACATGAAAACAAAATGTGAGCTCGTCTAATGCAAAATCATTTCCCAATGTCCGGCTCCGTCACCCCCTACTCTGTTCTGTATATATTTATACATATAGCCGTGATATCCTCACTGACCCTCCATCACTCCTTCTATGCTGCATATTCTATTACCGTCTGTAGACAGTAAACAAAGCATAGGCTGGGAATACAGAACGTTCTATATCACATCTCTCCTTAAATACCCTCATCACGTCTGGGAGGACCGAGGAATACGCCATGGTTTCTTGACCTAAGTGCCCTTCCTATATGTCCCTAAGGGCCTGTTTACACCATGTCAGTTAAGCTGCATTCATCAATGTCAATGCAGGCCCAATGCCAGGGCACATAATAAACGATTACTGTCTATATGCCCTGATCACACTATACATGTATATAGAGCTGAATATAATGTCATTTTGTGAAGTTAAAAAAAAAAAAAGTAAAAAAGGGATAAGAAAAAACTGCTGCTACACAAAGTTCCCCCCCACCCCCACCTCTACGCAATGGACACCAGTCCATTCCTGCTGGAGTAAACAAGCATTCAGCCTTATCCAAGAAAAACTTTTTACAGTGTATCTAAAGTCACATTTAGGGCTGATCTACACCGGCAGTTGGGAGGTGATAACCCTGAAAAGCCCTCAGTCCTGCGCTGCAATTGCATGTCACTGCAGGGTGGTTGTGACATGGCCCCATTCACTTGAATGGGACACATCTGGCAGCATTACAGCCCACCCAATGTGACATTGTGGCTTCTACATGTGCACAACCTCCTTCCACCTGCTGTGCTAGGTTAAAAGGGGCGGTAAAATTGTGGCTCAACCCCTTCCTCCCTGACTCTTGACGCGGCCCTGGTCTCCTCCTCGCGTAGTCTAGTGCCTTTTCCCACCCTTGTTGGTTGGGAGGAGTTGGGGGTCATCCTTGCCATTGATGGGGATACAGGGCACCAATTTCATTTGGCATGTCTGTGTTCTAAAGCTGTGATATCTTTGCATTCTGTCCCTGAAGAAGCACTGGCCTACCCTTCGAAACGCGTCAAACTTAAGTTCCCGCTGAATGTGCGAGCATTAGTATATGGACTGGGTATAGTTCCTTTTTAGTACCATATGGTGAATTATCTTTGTGATTGTATATGTAATTGTGGAAGCAGAGTCAACATGATTAACTATGGTTGTATCAATGGATTGGGATGACTACATTTTGGACTTTTTTATATTTCTGAACGGTCATTGCCTTATATACGGAGCCTTTAAAGTCCCTTGTTTTACGGAATCATTCGGTTCCTAAAATTGTTGTGCAGGAAGTCACTCTATACGCCTACTGTGGCCAATATGAGGGCCCAACTCTCCCTGCTGGATTTGTTATGTTTTTTATTTTAAGGAGACTTTACCAGGAAGTGCTGGAACACACAAGATGGACAGAACCGACACCGGGACTGGTAGGAGCATCCAAGATGCATACAAAGCCAGGGGTGGAATCAGCCTACAAGGTTCCACCTGTAACTAAGGTATCACTTTTGGGTGGAGTGGCCCTTTAATAAAATGTCATATTTATGACTTCCAGCCATTTATTCATCCTATGGAGTGGAGTTCTATTTGTTGCTACATCTGTGTTGTTTCCTATGTGTTGTGTTTCTGTTTTAAATTGCTTTCTACTTTTTATACTATTTGAAAACATTCTAAAAATATTATAAATTATAATCTATTCTATCCTATTTAAATCTACAGTCTCTGGACCCCCACATACACTCCCCGGCCACTTTATTAGGTACACCTGTTTAATTGCTTGGTAACAACTATTGCTAATCAGCCAATCACATTGCAGCAACTCAATGCATTTAGGCATCTAGATTATGTAAAGACGACTTGCTGAAATTCAAACCGAGGTTCAGAATGAGGAAGAAAGGTGATTTAGGTGACTTTGAATGTGTCAGGGTTGTTGGTGCCAGACCGGCTGGTCTGAGTTTTTCAAAAACTGCTGATCTACTGAGATTTTCATGCACAACCATCTCTAGGGTTTATAGAGAATGGTCCGATAAAGAGAAGAGAAAAGAGAAGAGTAGGCAGACTGGTCCCAGATGATAGAAAGGCAACAGTAACTCAAATAACCACTCGTTACAACCAAAGTATGCAGAATACCATCTCTGAATGCACAACACATCGAACTTTGAAGCAGATGGGCTACAGCAGCGGAAGACCACACCGGGTGCCACTCCTGTCAGCTAAGAACAGGAAACTGGGGCTACAATTCGCACAGACTCACCAAAATTGGACAATAGAAGATTGAAAAAACGTTGTCTGGTCTGATGAGTCTCGATTTCAGCTGCGACATTCAGATGGTAGGGTCAGAATTTGGCATAAACAACATGAAAGCATTGATCCATCGTTCCTGGTATGGACAGTTCAGTCTGGTGGTGTAATGGTGTGGGGATATTTTCTTGGCACGCTTTGGGCCCCTTACTACCAATTGACCATTGTTAAAACACCACGGCCTACCTGAGTATTGTTGCTGACCATGTCCATCCCTTTATGACTACAGTGTACCAATCTTCTGATGGCTCCTTCCAGCAGGATAATGCCCCATGTCACAAAGCTCAAATCATCTCACCACTGGATTCATGAACATGACAATGAGGTCACTGTACTCCAATGGCCTCCACAGTCACCAGATCTCAATCCAATAGAGCACCTTTAGGATGCGGTGGAACGAGAGATTTGCATCATAGATGTGCAGCCAACAAATCTGCAGCAACTGTGTGATGCTATCATGTCAATATGGACCAAAATCTTTGAGGAATGTTTCCAACACCTTGTTTAATCTAGAAGCAGCATTGCTCAACCTTTTCAAAACAGAGGAACCCTTGGAAATAAATTTCTGGTCTCGGGGGGAACCCCTGCTAAAAATCTATGTAGCACCCTTCTAGGTAGGTGCTAGGCAGGGAAAGTATAGTTGCTCTGTCTGCTTATCAGGAGAGCCTGATTATTAGTGAGGCCTATTGCATGTGTCCAGGGTGTGATTCATCTGGGCTGAGGGAGTGTCCCCACTGCATCCAATAGGGCAGCCTGTTGGAAAGTGGAGGAAACCCAGCCAGTGACACACAGGCTTTTGTAACTATCTTAGTGGGTTGGCACAAGCAGTGGTGCATCCTGGGATATGTTATAAAAGCCAAGGGCACATGTGACAGGGGGTCTTTAGGCGGAAAGCCAAGTCCCAGAAGGAGGGTAATGGCTGTCTCCTCTTCTGCAGCTGTGAGGGTGGTCGTAGGCAGTCGGCCTGGTGAACCAATGGTGTGGCTTAACCCAGGAGGTCCAGTGAAGCTGACTGTGGAGGTGAAGGCAGAGCAACTCTGGAAAAACAGTGTCCGTGAGTACAGGGGAGCTTGCCAACGGGTCTGCCCAGGAAGGGGGACCACTCCAGGGGCTAGAGTCAGCGGATGGGTGTCAGCACACAGGCAGTGAGAAAAAGTTGTTAACCAAGTTGTTAACCCTGAAGAGAATATTCAATACGGGTACGGTCAATTTAACTTCACTTCAGTGGCAGGGTGAAGCAGCGGCCTTGCCGCATTCTACAGTCAGTTGTCCCCAGAATTGTGCATAGTTACTAGTTGGAGTATCCCACTCATCCCTTCTCCCATCCCAGTAATAAATAAAATATAAAAACTGTTCATTGCCTGAGCCAAGAACTTTTAATGCCGTGTATTTGCTGTCAGTTGCTAATGGTAACCCAGGGGAACCCAAGAAGTGTAATTCTCAGCAGCTCTCCAGGGGGCAGTGCTACATCTACAACTCATGACACATTAGTGTGACAGTCAGTGGGAAGAATGCTCCTTATGGCTGGAATACACGGGCCGAATATCGCCGGATCATTCGACCACCGACTTATGAAAAAGTGTTCCGTGGTCGAAAACGTTGCCAACATACACAGGCCGCAGGAGGAACCCTGGTTGAGAATCTATGTATGCCATGAAGAATAAAGGCAATTCTGAAGGCAAAAGGGGGTCCAACCCGATACTAGCAAGGTGTACCTAATAAAGTGCATGGTGAGTGTACAGTGGGTACGGAAAGTATTCAGACCCCCTTAAATTTTTCACTCTTTGTTATATTGCAGCCATTTGCTAAAATCATTTACGTTCATTCTTCTTCCTCATGAATGTACACATAGCACCCCATACTGACAGAAAAAAACTGAAATATCACATGGTCCTAAGTATTCAGACCCTTTGCTCAGTATTTAGTAGAAGCCCCCTTTTGATCTAATACAGCCAGGAGTCTTTTTGGGAAAGATGCAACAAGTCTTTCACACCTGGATTTGGGGATCCTCTGCCATTCCTCCTTGCAGATCCTCTCCAGTTCTGTCAGGTTGGATGGTAAACGTTGGTGGACAGCCATTTTTAGGTCTCTCCAGAGATGCTCAATTGGGTTTAAGTCAGGGCTCTGGCTAGGCCATTCAAGAACAGTCACGGAGTTGTTGTGAAGCCACCCCTTTGTTATTTTAGCTGTGTGCTTAGGGTCATTGTCCTGTTGGAAGGTAAACCTTCGGCCCAGTCTGAGGTCCAGAGCACTCTGGAGAAGGTTTTTGTCCAGGATATCTCTGTACTTGGCCGCATTCATCTTTCCCTCGATTTCAACCAGTCGTCCTGTCCCTGCAGCTGAAAAACACCCCCACAGCATGATGCTGCCACCACCATGCTTCACTGTTGGGACTGTATTGGACAGGTGATGAGCAGTGCCTGGTTTTCTCCACAAATACCGCTTAGAATTAAGGCCAAAAAGTTCTATTTTGGTCTCATCAGACCAGAGAATCTTATTTCTCACCATCTTGGAGTCCTTCAGGTGTTTTTTTAGCAAACTCCATGCGGGCTTTCATGTGTCTTACACTGAGGAGAGGCTTCCGTCGGGCCACTCTGCCATAAAGCCCCGACTGGTGGAGGGCTGCAGTGATGGTTGACTTTCTACAACTTTCTCCCATCTCCTGACTGCATCTCTGGAGCTCAGCCACAGTGATCTTTGGGTTCTTCTTTACCTCTCTCACCAAGGCTCTTCTCCCCCGATAGCTCAGTTTGGCCGGACGGCCAGCTCTAGGAAGGGTTCTGGTCGTCCCAAACGTCTTCCATTTGAGGATTATGGAGGCCACTGTGCTCTTATGAACCTTAAGTGCAGCAGAAATCTTTTTGTAACCTTGGCCAGATCTGTGCCTTGCCACAATTCTGTCTCTGAGCTCTTCAGGCAGTTCCTTTGACCTCATGATTCTCATTTGCTCTGACATGCATTGTGATCTGGAAGGTCTTATATAGACAGGTGTGTGGCTTTCCTAATCAAGTCCAATCAGTATAATCAAACACAGCTGGACTCAAATGAAGGTGTAGAACCATCTCAAGGATGATCAGAAGAAATGGAAAGCACCTGAGTTAAATATATGAGTGTCACAGCAAAGGGTCTGAATACTTAGGACCATGTGATATTTCAGTTTTTCTTTTTTAATAAATCTGCAACAATGTCAACAATTCTGTGTTTTTCTGTCAGTATGGGGTGCTATGTGTACATTCATGAGGAAGAAGAATGAACTTAAATGATTTTAGCAAATGGCTGCAATATAACAAAGAGTGAAAAATTTAAGGGGGTCTGAATACTTTCCGTACCCACTGTATATCCAAACACCTTTACCAACTACAAAGCTGTACAGC
The DNA here is from genome assembly GCF_965119305.1 of Pelophylax lessonae. NCBI lineage: Eukaryota > Metazoa > Chordata > Amphibia > Anura > Ranidae > Pelophylax > Pelophylax lessonae. Next base: position 645,034,676 of record NC_138769.1, read on the forward strand.
ATCCAACACCCTCCAAAGTCCACCCAACTGGATTAGAATTATCAGTTTTGGGTAAAGGCCAGGAGTTGAATCAGCAAGCGGATTCTGAAAGTCCCAAGTAAGATTCCCCTGCAATTAATATGAAACCAAGTAAGGAGTCTCGCTACTCTTGCGGTATTCCCCATAATCCCCCTCCCTTCTAGATTGTAAGCTCTAACGAGCAGGGCCCTCTGATTCCTCCTGTATTGAATTGTACTGTAACTGTATTGTCTTCCCTCACACTGTAAAGTGCAGTGCAAACTGTTGGTGCTATATAAATCCTGTATAATAATAATGTAAAATGGAGAGCTATGACAAGATGCCGGGATTCTATGCGATTAGATCTGGGTGTCACAATCCCCATGAGATAATTAGAATTATTGTGTATATAAAACAATGTACACAACACGGGTTCAGGAGGAGATGACAGGTCACACACAGGTTGTAAGACCTGATTCTCCAACACTCCCATGGTGCATTGCACTCTCTGGTAACCAGACGCATAATCACCCCATCTGACCGGCCCAGGCATGTGACATCCTGAAAGCCCGAGTAATCCACAATTGTTATCTCCTGTCATGTGCGGCTTTCACAAATGAATGGCCCTGGAACGCGCTGCTATCATTGCCATCATTTCCTGTTGCAGCACTCTATGATCTGTTATTACTGGACTTTACTGTCACCCTGAGCACCGCTAACCACATCTGTCTACCATCACTGTCACCAATCTGTACAAGCAGTGATTACAGATATATTGTCACATCCGTCTACCATCACTGTCACCACTCAGTACAAGCAGTGATTACAGATATATTGTCACATCCGTCTACCATCACTGTCACCTCTCAGTACAAGCAGTGATTACAGATATATTGTCACATCCGTCTACCATCACTGTCACCTCTCAGTACAAGCAGTGATTACAGATATATTGTCACATTCGTCTACCATCACTGTCACCTCTCAGTACAAGCAGTGATTACAGATATATTGTCACATCCGTCTACCATCACTGTCACCTCTCAGTACAAGCAGGGATTACAGATATATTGTCACATCCGTCTACAATCACTGTCACCACTCAGTACAAGCAATGATTACAGATATAGTGTCACATCCGTCTACCATCACTGTCACCACTCAGTACAAGCAGTGATTACAGATATATTGTCAAATCTGTCTACCATCACTGTCACCTCTCAGTACAAGCAGTGATTACAGATATATTGTCACATCCGTCTACCATCACTGTCACCAATCCGTACAAGCAGTGATTACAGATATATTGTCACATCCGTCTACCATCACTGTCACCTCTCAGTACAAGCAGTGATTACAGATATATTGTCACATCCATCTACCATCACTGTCACCAATCCGTACAAGCAGTGATTACAGATATATTGTCACATCCATCTACCATCACTGTCACCTCTCAGTACAAGCAGTGATTACAGATATATTGTCACATCCGTCTACCTTCACTGTCACCACTCAGTACAAGCAATGATTACAGATATATTGTCACATCCATCTACCATCACTGTCACCTCTCAGTACAAGCAGTGATTACAGATATATTGTCACATCCGTCTACCATCACTGTCACCTCTCAGTACAAGCAATGATTACAGATATAGTGTCACATCCGTCTACCATCACTGTCACCTCTCAGTACAAGCAGTGATTACAGATATATTGTCACATCCGTCTACCATCACTGTCACCTCTCAGTACAAGCAGTGATTACAGATATAGTGTCACATCCGTCTACCATCACTGTCACCAATCCGTACAAGCAGTGATTACAGATATATTGTCACATCCGTCTACCATCACTGTCACCACTCAGTACAAGCAGTGATTACAGATATATTGTCACATCCGTCTACCATCACTGTCACCACTCAGTACAAGCAGTGATTACAGATATATTGTCACATCCGTCTACCATCACTGTCACCTCTCAGTACAAGCAGTGATTACAGATATATTGTCACATCCGTCTACCATCACTGTCACCTCTCAGTACAAGCAGTGATTACAGATATATTGTCACATTCGTCTACCATCACTGTCACCTCTCAGTACAAGCAGTGATTACAGATATATTGTCACATCTGTCTACCATCACTGTCACCAATCCGTACAAGCAGTGATTACAGATATAGTGTCACATCCGTCTACCATCACTGTCACCAATCCGTACAAGCAGTGATTACAGATATATTGTCACATCCGTCTACCATCACTGTCACCTCTCAGTACAAGCAGTGATTGCAGATATATTGTCACATCCGTCTACAATCACTGTCACCTCTCAGTACAAGCAGTGATTACAGATATATTGTCACATCCGTCTACCATCACTGTCACCTCTCAGTACAAGCAGTGATTACAGATATATTGTCACATTCGTCTACCATCACTGTCACCTCTCAGTACAAGCAGTGATTACAGATATAGTGTCACATCCGTCTACCATCACTGTCACCAATCCGTACAAGCAGTGATTACAGATATATTGTCACATCCGTCTACCATCACTGTCACCTCTCAGTACAAGCAGTGATTGCAGATATATTGTCACATCCGTCTACAATCACTGTCACCTCTCAGTACAAGCAGTGATTACAGATATATTGTCACATCCGTCTACCATCACTGTCACCTCTCAGTACAAGCAGTGATTACAGATATATTGTCACATCCGTCTACCATTACTGTCACCTCTCAGTACAAGCAGTGATTACAGATATATTGTCACATCTGTCTACCATCACTGTCACCTCTCAGTACAAGCAATGATTACAGATATATTGTCACATCTGTCTACCATCACTGTCACCTCTCAGTACAAGCAGTGATTACAGATATATTGTCACATCCGTCTACCATCACTGTCACCTCTCAGTACAAGCAGTGATTACAGATATATTGTCACATCTGTCTACCATCACTGTCACCACTCAGTACAAGCAGTGATTACAGATATATTGTCACATCCGTCTACCATCACTGTCACCACTCAGTACAAGCAGTGATTACAGATATATTGTCACATCCGTCTACCATCACTGTCACCTCTCAGTACAAGCAATGATTACAGATATAGTGTCACATCCGTCTACCATCACTGTCACCAATCCGTACAAGCAGTGATTACAGATATATTGTCACATCCGTCTACCATCACTGTCACCACTCAGTACAAGCAGTGATTACAGATATATTGTCACATCCGTCTACCATCACTGTCACCACTCAGTACAAGCAGTGATTACAGATATATTGTCACATCCGTCAACCATCACTGTCACCTCTCAGTACAAGCAGTGATTACAGATATATTGTCACGTCCGTCTACCATCACTGTCACCACTCAGTACAAGCAGTGATTACAGATATATTGTCACATTCGTCTACCATCACTGTCACCAATCCGTACAAGCAGTGATTACAGATATAGTGTCACATCCGTCTACCATCACTGTCACCAATCCGTACAAGCAGTGATTACAGATATATTGTCACATTCGTCTACCATCACTGTCACCTCTCAGTACAAGCAGTGATTGCAGATATATTGTCACATCCGTCTACAATCACTGTCACCTCTCAGTACAAGCAGTGATTACAGATATATTGTCACATCCGTCTACCATCACTGTCACCTCTCAGTACAAGCAGTGATTACAGATATATTGTCACATCTGTCTACCATCACTGTCACCTCTCAGTACAAGCAATGATTACAGATATATTGTCACATCTGTCTACCATCACTGTCACCTCTCAGTACAAGCAGTGATTACAGATATATTGTCACATCCGTCTACAATCACTGTCACCACTCAGTACAAGCAATGATTACAGATATAGTGTCACATCCGTCTACCATCACTGTCACCACTCAGTACAAGCAATGATTACAGATATATTGTCACATCCGTCTACCATCACTGTCACCTCTCAGTACAAGCAATGATTACAGATATATTGTCACATCTGTCTACCATCACTGTCACCTCTCAGTACAAGCAGTGATTACAGATATAGTGTCACATCCGTCTACCATCACTGTCACCAATCCGTACAAGCAGTGATTACAGATATATTGTCACATCCGTCTACCATCACTGTCACCACTCAGTACAAGCAGTGATTACAGATATATTGTCACATCTGTCTACCATCACTGTCACCTCTCAGTACAAGCAGTGATTACAGATATATTGTCACATCTGTCTACCATCACTGTCACCTCTCAGTACAAGCAATGATTACAGATATATTGTCACATCCGTCTACCATCACTGTCACCTCTCAGTACAAGCAATGATTACAGATATATTGTCACATCTGTCTACCATCACTGTCACCTCTCAGTACAAGCAATGATTACAGATATATTGTCACATCCGTCTACCATCACTGTCACCTCTCAGTACAAGCAATGATTACAGATATATTGTCACATCCATCTACCATCACTGTCACCTCTCAGTACAAGCAGTGATTACAGATATATTGTCACATCCGTCTACCATCACTGTCACCTCTCAGTACAAGCAATGATTACAGATATAGTGTCACATCCGTCTACCATCACTGTCACCACTCAGTACAAGCAGAGATTACAGATATATTGTCACATCTGTCTACCATCACTGTCACCTCTCAGTACAAGCAATGATTACAGATATATTGTCACATCCGTCTACCATTACTGTCACCCCTCAGTACAAGCAGTGATTACAGATATATTGTCACATCCGTCTACCATCACTGTCACCTCTCAGTACAAGCAGTGATTACAGATATATTGTCACATCCGTCTACCATCACTGTCACCACTCAGTACAAGCAGAGATTACAGATATATTGTCACATCTGTCTACCATCACTGTCACCTCTCAGTACAAGCAATGATTACAGATATATTGTCACATCCGTCTACCATCACTGTCACCTCTCAGTACAAGCAATGATTACAGATATATTGTCACATCCATCTACCATCACTGTCACCTCTCAGTACAAGCAGTGATTACAGATATATTGTCACATCCGTCTACCATCACTGTCACCTCTCAGTACAAGCAGTGATTACAGATATATTGTCACGTCCGTCTACCATCACTTTCACCACTCAGTACAAGCAGTGATTACAGATATATTGTCACGTCCGTCTACCATCACTGTCACCACTCAGTACAAGCAGTGATTACAGATATATTGTCACATCCATCTACCATCACTGTCACCTCTCAGTACAAGCAGTGATTACAGATATATTGTCACATCCATCTACCATCACTGTCACCTCTCAGTACAAGCAGTGATTACAGATATATTGTCACATCCATCTACCATCACTGTCACCTCTCAGTACAAGCAGTGATTACAGATATATTGTCACATCCGTCTACCATCACTGTCACCTCTCAGTACAAGCAGTGATTACAGATATATTGTCACATCCGTCTACCATCACTGTCACCTCTCAGTACAAGCAGTGATTACAGATATATTGTCACATCCGTCTACCATCACTGTCACCAATCCGTATAAGCAGTGATTACAGATATATTGTCACATCTGTCTACCATCACTGTCACCTCTCAGTACAAGCAGTGATTACAGATATATTGTCACATCCGTCTACCATCACTGTCACCTCTCAGTACAAGCAATGATTACAGATATATTGTCACATCCGTCTACCATTACTGTCACCCCTCAGTACAAGCAGTGATTACAGATATAGTGTCACATCCGTCTACCATCACTGTCACCACTCAGTACAAGCAGTGATTACAGATATATTGTCACATCTGTCTACCATCACTGTCACCTCTCAGTACAAGCAATGATTACAGATATATTGTCACATCCGTCTACCATCACTGTCACCTCTCAGTACAAGCAATGATTACAGATATATTGTCACATCCGTCTACCATCACTGTCACCTCTCAGTACAAGCAATGATTACAGATATATTGTCACATCCGTCTACCATCACTGTCACCTCTCAGTACAAGCAATGATTACAGATATATTGTCACATCCGTCTACCATCACTGTCACCTCTCAGTACAAGCAGTGATTACAGATATAGTGTCACATCCGTCTACCATCACTGTCACCAATCCGTACAAGCAGTGATTACAGATATATTGTCACATCCATCTACCATCACTGTCACCACTCAGTACAAGCAGTGATTACAGATATATTGTCACATCCGTCTACCATCACTGTCACCACTCAGTACAAGCAGTGATTACAGATATATTGTCACATCCGTCTACCATCACTGTCACCTCTCAGTACAAGCAGTGATTACAGATATATTGTCACGTCCGTCTACCATCACTGTCACCACTCAGTACAAGCAGTGATTACAGATATATTGTCACATTCGTCTACCATCACTGTCACCTCTCAGTACAAGCAGTGATTACAGATATATTGTCACATCTGTCTACCATCACTGTCACCAATCCGTACAAGCAGTGATTACAGATATAGTGTCACATCCGTCTACCATCACTGTCACCAATCCGTACAAGCAGTGATTACAGATATATTGTCACATCCGTCTACCATCACTATCACCTCTCAGTACAAGCAGTGATTACAGATATATTGTCACATTCGTCTACCATCACTGTCACCTCTCAGTACAAGCAGTGATTGCAGATATATTGTCACATCCGTCTACAATCACTGTCACCTCTCAGTACAAGCAGTGATTACAGATATATTGTCACATCCGTCTACCATCACTGTCACCTCTCAGTACAAGCAGTGATTACAGATATAGTGTCACATCCGTCTACCATCACTGTCACCTCTCAGTACAAGCAGGGATTACAGATATATTGTCACATCCGTCTACCATCACTGTCACCTCTCAGTACAAGCAGTGATTACAGATATATTGTCACATCTGTCTACCATCACTGTCACCACTCAGTACAAGCAGTGATTACAGATATATTGTCACATCCGTCTACCATCACTGTCACCACTCAGTACAAGCAGTGATTACAGATATATTGTCACATCCGTCTACCATCACTGTCACCTCTCAGTACAAGCAATGATTACAGATATATTGTCACATCCGTCTACCATCACTGTCACCTCTCAGTACAAGCAGTGATTACAGATATATTGTCACATCTGTCTACCATCACTGTCACCAATCCGTACAAGCAGTGATTACAGATATATTGTCACATCCGTCTACCATCACTGTCACCTCTCAGTACAAGCAATGATTACAGATATATTGTCACATCCGTCTACCATCACTGTCACCTCTCAGTACAAGCAGTGATTACAGATATATTGTCACATCCGTCTACCATCACTGTCACCACTCAGTACAAGCAATGATTACAGATATAGTGTCACATCCGTCTACCATCACTGTCACCACTCAGTACAAGCAATGATTACAGATATATTGTCACATCCGTCTACCATCACTGTCACCTCTCAGTACAAGCAATGATTACAGATATATTGTCACATCTGTCTACCATCACTGTCACCTCTCAGTACAAGCAGTGATTACAGATATAGTGTCACATCCGTCTACCATCACTGTCACCTCTCAGTACAAGCAGTGATTACAGATATATTGTCACATCCGTCTACCATCACTGTCACCTCTCAGTACAAGCAGTGATTACAGATATAGTGTCACATCCGTCTACCATCACTGTCACCACTCAGTACAAGCAATGATTACAGATATATTGTCACATCTGTCTACCATCACTGTCACCTCTCAGTACAAGCAGTGATTACAGATATAGTGTCACATCCGTCTACCATCACTGTCACCAATCCGTACAAGCAGTGATTACAGATATATTGTCACATCCGTCTACCATCACTGTCACCACTCAGTACAAGCAGTGATTACAGATATATTGTCACATCTGTCTACCATCACTGTCACCTCTCAGTACAAGCAGTGATTACAGATATATTGTCACATCTGTCTACCATCACTGTCACCTCTCAGTACAAGCAATGATTACAGATATATTGTCACATCCGTCTACCATCACTGTCACCTCTCAGTACAAGCAATGATTACAGATATATTGTCACATCTGTCTACCATCACTGTCACCTCTCAGTACAAGCAATGATTACAGATATATTGTCACATCCGTCTACCATCACTGTCACCTCTCAGTACAAGCAGTGATTACAGATATATTGTCACATCCATCTACCATCACTGTCACCTCTCAGTACAAGCAGTGATTACAGATATATTGTCACATCCATCTACCATCACTGTCACCTCTCAGTACAAGCAGTGATTACAGATATATTGTCACATCCGTCTACCATCACTGTCACCTCTCAGTACAAGCAGTGATTACAGATATATTGTCACATCCGTCTACCATCACTGTCACCTCTCAGTACAAGCAGTGATTACAGATATATTGTCACATCCGTCTACCATCACTGTCACCAATCCGTATAAGCAGTGATTACAGATATATTGTCACATCTGTCTACCATCACTGTCACCTCTCAGTACAAGCAGTGATTACAGATATATTGTCACATCCGTCTACCATCACTGTCACCTCTCAGTACAAGCAATGATTACAGATATATTGTCACATCCGTCTACCATTACTGTCACCCCTCAGTACAAGCAGTGATTACAGATATAGTGTCACATCCGTCTACCATCACTGTCACCACTCAGTACAAGCAGTGATTACAGATATATTGTCACATCTGTCTACCATCACTGTCACCTCTCAGTACAAGCAATGATTACAGATATATTGTCACATCCGTCTACCATCACTGTCACCTCTCAGTACAAGCAATGATTACAGATATATTGTCACATCCGTCTACCATCACTGTCACCTCTCAGTACAAGCAATGATTACAGATATATTGTCACATCCGTCTACCATCACTGTCACCTCTCAGTACAAGCAATGATTACAGATATATTGTCACATTCGTCTACCATCACTGTCACCTCTCAGTACAAGCAGTGATTACAGATATATTGTCACATCTGTCTACCATCACTGTCACCAATCCGTACAAGCAGTGATTACAGATATAGTGTCACATCCGTCTACCATCACTGTCACCAATCCGTACAAGCAGTGATTACAGATATATTGTCACATCCGTCTACCATCACTGTCACCTCTCAGTACAAGCAGTGATTACAGATATATTGTCACATTCGTCTACCATCACTGTCACCTCTCAGTACAAGCAGTGATTGCAGATATATTGTCACATCCGTCTACAATCACTGTCACCTCTCAGTACAAGCAGTGATTACAGATATATTGTCACATCCGTCTACCATCACTGTCACCTCTCAGTACAAGCAGTGATTACAGATATAGTGTCACATCCGTCTACCATTACTGTCACCTCTCAGTACAAGCAGTGATTACAGATATATTGTCACATCTGTCTACCATCACTGTCACCTCTCAGTACAAGCAATGATTACAGATATATTGTCACATCTGTCTACCATCACTGTCACCTCTCAGTACAAGCAGTGATTACAGATATATTGTCACATCCGTCTACCATCACTGTCACCTCTCAGTACAAGCAGTGATTACAGATATATTGTCACATCCGTCTACCATCACTGTCACCACTCAGTACAAGCAATGATTACAGATATATTGTCACATCCGTCTACCATCACTGTCACCTCTCAGTACAAGCAGTGATTGCAGATATATTGTCACATCCGTCTACAATCACTGTCACCTCTCAGTACAAGCAGTGATTACAGATATAGTGTCACATCCGTCTACCATTACTGTCACCTCTCAGTACAAGCAGTGATTACAGATATATTGTCACATCCGTCTACCATTACTGTCACCACTCAGTACAAGCAGTGATTACAGATATATTGTCACATTCGTCTACCATCACTGTCACCTCTCAGTACAAGCAGTGATTACAGATATATTGTCACATCTGTCTACCATCACTGTCACCAATCCGTACAAGCAGTGATTACAGATATATTGTCACATTCGTCTACCATCACTGTCACCTCTCAGTACAAGCAGTGATTGCAGATATATTGTCACATCCGTCTACAATCACTGTCACCTCTCAGTACAAGCAGTGATTACAGATATATTGTCACATCCGTCTACCATCACTGTCACCTCTCAGTACAAGCAGTGATTACAGATATAGTGTCACATCCGTCTACCATTACTGTCACCTCTCAGTACAAGCAGTGATTACAGATATATTGTCACATCTGTCTACCATCACTGTCACCTCTCAGTACAAGCAATGATTACAGATATATTGTCACATCCATCTACCATCACTGTCACCTCTCAGTACAAGCAGTGATTACAGATATATTGTCACATCCGTCTACCATCACTGTCACCACTCAGTACAAGCAGTGATTACAGATATATTGTCACATCCGTCAACCATCACTGTCACCTCTCAGTACAAGCAGTGATTACAGATATATTGTCACGTCCGTCTACCATCACTGTCACCACTCAGTACAAGCAGTGATTACAGATATATTGTCACATTCGTCTACCATCACTGTCACCAATCCGTACAAGCAGTGATTACAGATATAGTGTCACATCCGTCTACCATCACTGTCACCAATCCGTACAAGCAGTGATTACAGATATATTGTCACATTCGTCTACCATCACTGTCACCTCTCAGTACAAGCAGTGATTGCAGATATATTGTCACATCCGTCTACAATCACTGTCACCTCTCAGTACAAGCAGTGATTACAGATATATTGTCACATCCGTCTACCATCACTGTCACCTCTCAGTACAAGCAGTGATTACAGATATAGTGTCACATCCGTCTACCATTACTGTCACCTCTCAGTACAAGCAGTGATTACAGATATATTGTCACATCTGTCTACCATCACTGTCACCTCTCAGTACAAGCAATGATTACAGATATATTGTCACATCTGTCTACCATCACTGTCACCTCTCAGTACAAGCAGTGATTACAGATATATTGTCACATCCGTCTACAATCACTGTCACCACTCAGTACAAGCAATGATTACAGATATAGTGTCACATCCGTCTACCATCACTGTCACCACTCAGTACAAGCAATGATTACAGATATATTGTCACATCCGTCTACCATCACTGTCACCTCTCAGTACAAGCAATGATTACAGATATATTGTCACATCTGTCTACCATCACTGTCACCTCTCAGTACAAGCAGTGATTACAGATATAGTGTCACATCCGTCTACCATCACTGTCACCAATCCGTACAAGCAGTGATTACAGATATATTGTCACATCCGTCTACCATCACTGTCACCACTCAGTACAAGCAGTGATTACAGATATATTGTCACATCTGTCTACCATCACTGTCACCTCTCAGTACAAGCAGTGATTACAGATATATTGTCACATCTGTCTACCATCACTGTCACCTCTCAGTACAAGCAATGATTACAGATATATTGTCACATCCGTCTACCATCACTGTCACCTCTCAGTACAAGCAATGATTACAGATATATTGTCACATCTGTCTACCATCACTGTCACCTCTCAGTACAAGCAATGATTACAGATATATTGTCACATCCGTCTACCATCACTGTCACCTCTCAGTACAAGCAATGATTACAGATATATTGTCACATCCATCTACCATCACTGTCACCTCTCAGTACAAGCAGTGATTACAGATATATTGTCACATCCGTCTACCATCACTGTCACCTCTCAGTACAAGCAATGATTACAGATATAGTGTCACATCCGTCTACCATCACTGTCACCACTCAGTACAAGCAGAGATTACAGATATATTGTCACATCTGTCTACCATCACTGTCACCTCTCAGTACAAGCAATGATTACAGATATATTGTCACATCCGTCTACCATTACTGTCACCCCTCAGTACAAGCAGTGATTACAGATATATTGTCACATCCGTCTACCATCACTGTCACCTCTCAGTACAAGCAGTGATTACAGATATATTGTCACATCCGTCTACCATCACTGTCACCACTCAGTACAAGCAGAGATTACAGATATATTGTCACATCTGTCTACCATCACTGTCACCTCTCAGTACAAGCAATGATTACAGATATATTGTCACATCCGTCTACCATCACTGTCACCTCTCAGTACAAGCAATGATTACAGATATATTGTCACATCCATCTACCATCACTGTCACCTCTCAGTACAAGCAGTGATTACAGATATATTGTCACATCCGTCTACCATCACTGTCACCTCTCAGTACAAGCAGTGATTACAGATATATTGTCACGTCCGTCTACCATCACTTTCACCACTCAGTACAAGCAGTGATTACAGATATATTGTCACGTCCGTCTACCATCACTGTCACCACTCAGTACAAGCAGTGATTACAGATATATTGTCACATCCATCTACCATCACTGTCACCTCTCAGTACAAGCAGTGATTACAGATATATTGTCACATCCATCTACCATCACTGTCACCTCTCAGTACAAGCAGTGATTACAGATATATTGTCACATCCATCTACCATCACTGTCACCTCTCAGTACAAGCAGTGATTACAGATATATTGTCACATCCGTCTACCATCACTGTCACCTCTCAGTACAAGCAGTGATTACAGATATATTGTCACATCCGTCTACCATCACTGTCACCTCTCAGTACAAGCAGTGATTACAGATATATTGTCACATCCGTCTACCATCACTGTCACCAATCCGTATAAGCAGTGATTACAGATATATTGTCACATCTGTCTACCATCACTGTCACCTCTCAGTACAAGCAGTGATTACAGATATATTGTCACATCCGTCTACCATCACTGTCACCTCTCAGTACAAGCAATGATTACAGATATATTGTCACATCCGTCTACCATTACTGTCACCCCTCAGTACAAGCAGTGATTACAGATATAGTGTCACATCCGTCTACCATCACTGTCACCACTCAGTACAAGCAGTGATTACAGATATATTGTCACATCTGTCTACCATCACTGTCACCTCTCAGTACAAGCAATGATTACAGATATATTGTCACATCCGTCTACCATCACTGTCACCTCTCAGTACAAGCAATGATTACAGATATATTGTCACATCCGTCTACCATCACTGTCACCTCTCAGTACAAGCAATGATTACAGATATATTGTCACATCCGTCTACCATCACTGTCACCTCTCAGTACAAGCAATGATTACAGATATATTGTCACATCCGTCTACCATCACTGTCACCTCTCAGTACAAGCAGTGATTACAGATATAGTGTCACATCCGTCTACCATCACTGTCACCAATCCGTACAAGCAGTGATTACAGATATATTGTCACATCCATCTACCATCACTGTCACCACTCAGTACAAGCAGTGATTACAGATATATTGTCACATCCGTCTACCATCACTGTCACCACTCAGTACAAGCAGTGATTACAGATATATTGTCACATCCGTCTACCATCACTGTCACCTCTCAGTACAAGCAGTGATTACAGATATATTGTCACGTCCGTCTACCATCACTGTCACCACTCAGTACAAGCAGTGATTACAGATATATTGTCACATTCGTCTACCATCACTGTCACCTCTCAGTACAAGCAGTGATTACAGATATATTGTCACATCTGTCTACCATCACTGTCACCAATCCGTACAAGCAGTGATTACAGATATAGTGTCACATCCGTCTACCATCACTGTCACCAATCCGTACAAGCAGTGATTACAGATATATTGTCACATCCGTCTACCATCACTGTCACCTCTCAGTACAAGCAATGATTACAGATATATTGTCACATCCGTCTACCATCACTATCACCTCTCAGTACAAGCAGTGATTACAGATATATTGTCACATTCGTCTACCATCACTGTCACCTCTCAGTACAAGCAGTGATTGCAGATATATTGTCACATCCGTCTACAATCACTGTCACCTCTCAGTACAAGCAGTGATTACAGATATATTGTCACATCCGTCTACCATCACTGTCACCTCTCAGTACAAGCAGTGATTACAGATATAGTGTCACATCCGTCTACCATTACTGTCACCTCTCAGTACAAGCAGTGATTACAGATATATTGTCACATCTGTCTACCATCACTGTCACCTCTCAGTACAAGCAATGATTACAGATATATTGTCACATCTGTCTACCATCACTGTCACCTCTCAGTACAAGCAGTGATTACAGATATATTGTCACATCTGTCTACCATCACTGTCACCTCTCAGTACAAGCAGTGATTACAGATATATTGTCACATCCGTCTACCATCACTGTCACCTCTCAGTACAAGCAGGGATTACAGATATATTGTCACATCCGTCTACCATCACTGTCACCTCTCAGTACAAGCAGTGATTACAGATATATTGTCACATCTGTCTACCATCACTGTCACCACTCAGTACAAGCAGTGATTACAGATATATTGTCACATCCGTCTACCATCACTGTCACCACTCAGTACAAGCAGTGATTACAGATATATTGTCACATCCGTCTACCATCACTGTCACCTCTCAGTACAAGCAATGATTACAGATATATTGTCACATCCGTCTACCATCACTGTCACCTCTCAGTACAAGCAGTGATTACAGATATATTGTCACATCTGTCTACCATCACTGTCACCAATCCGTACAAGCAGTGATTACAGATATATTGTCACATTCGTCTACCATCACTGTCACCTCTCAGTACAAGCAGTGATTGCAGATATATTGTCACATCCGTCTACAATCACTGTCACCTCTCAGTACAAGCAGTGATTACAGATATATTGTCACATCCGTCTACCATCACTGTCACCTCTCAGTACAAGCAGTGATTACAGATATAGTGTCACATCCGTCTACCATTACTGTCACCTCTCAGTACAAGCAGTGATTACAGATATATTGTCACATCTGTCTACCATCACTGTCACCTCTCAGTACAAGCAATGATTACAGATATATTGTCACATCCGTCTACAATCACTGTCACCTCTCAGTACAAGCAGTGATTACAGATATATTGTCACATCCGTCTACCATCACTGTCACCACTCAGTACAAGCAATGATTACAGATATAGTGTCACATCCGTCTACCATCACTGTCACCACTCAGTACAAGCAATGATTACAGATATATTGTCACATCCGTCTACCATCACTGTCACCTCTCAGTACAAGCAATGATTACAGATATATTGTCACATCTGTCTACCATCACTGTCACCTCTCAGTACAAGCAGTGATTACAGATATAGTGTCACATCCGTCTACCATCACTGTCACCTCTCAGTACAAGCAGTGATTACAGATATATTGTCACATCCGTCTACCATCACTGTCACCTCTCAGTACAAGCAGTGATTACAGATATATTGTCACATCCGTCTACAATCACTGTCACCACTCAGTACAAGCAATGATTACAGATATAGTGTCACATCCGTCTACCATCACTGTCACCACTCAGTACAAGCAATGATTACAGATATATTGTCACATCCGTCTACCATCACTGTCACCTCTCAGTACAAGCAATGATTACAGATATATTGTCACATCTGTCTACCATCACTGTCACCTCTCAGTACAAGCAGTGATTACAGATATAGTGTCACATCCGTCTACCATCACTGTCACCAATCCGTACAAGCAGTGATTACAGATATATTGTCACATCCGTCTACCATCACTGTCACCACTCAGTACAAGCAGTGATTACAGATATATTGTCACATCTGTCTACCATCACTGTCACCTCTCAGTACAAGCAGTGATTACAGATATATTGTCACATCTGTCTACCATCACTGTCACCTCTCAGTACAAGCAATGATTACAGATATATTGTCACATCCGTCTACCATCACTGTCACCTCTCAGTACAAGCAATGATTACAGATATATTGTCACATCTGTCTACCATCACTGTCACCTCTCAGTACAAGCAATGATTACAGATATATTGTCACATCCGTCTACCATCACTGTCACCTCTCAGTACAAGCAGTGATTACAGATATATTGTCACATCCATCTACCATCACTGTCACCTCTCAGTACAAGCAGTGATTACAGATATATTGTCACATCCATCTACCATCACTGTCACCTCTCAGTACAAGCAGTGATTACAGATATATTGTCACATCCGTCTACCATCACTGTCACCTCTCAGTACAAGCAGTGATTACAGATATATTGTCACATCCGTCTACCATCACTGTCACCTCTCAGTACAAGCAGTGATTACAGATATATTGTCACATCCGTCTACCATCACTGTCACCAATCCGTATAAGCAGTGATTACAGATATATTGTCACATCTGTCTACCATCACTGTCACCTCTCAGTACAAGCAGTGATTACAGATATATTGTCACATCCGTCTACCATCACTGTCACCTCTCAGTACAAGCAATGATTACAGATATATTGTCACATCCGTCTACCATTACTGTCACCCCTCAGTACAAGCAGTGATTACAGATATAGTGTCACATCCGTCTACCATCACTGTCACCACTCAGTACAAGCAGTGATTACAGATATATTGTCACATCTGTCTACCATCACTGTCACCTCTCAGTACAAGCAATGATTACAGATATATTGTCACATCCGTCTACCATCACTGTCACCTCTCAGTACAAGCAATGATTACAGATATATTGTCACATCCGTCTACCATCACTGTCACCTCTCAGTACAAGCAATGATTACAGATATATTGTCACATCCGTCTACCATCACTGTCACCTCTCAGTACAAGCAATGATTACAGATATATTGTCACATTCGTCTACCATCACTGTCACCTCTCAGTACAAGCAGTGATTACAGATATATTGTCACATCTGTCTACCATCACTGTCACCAATCCGTACAAGCAGTGATTACAGATATAGTGTCACATCCGTCTACCATCACTGTCACCAATCCGTACAAGCAGTGATTACAGATATATTGTCACATCCGTCTACCATCACTGTCACCTCTCAGTACAAGCAGTGATTACAGATATATTGTCACATTCGTCTACCATCACTGTCACCTCTCAGTACAAGCAGTGATTGCAGATATATTGTCACATCCGTCTACAATCACTGTCACCTCTCAGTACAAGCAGTGATTACAGATATATTGTCACATCCGTCTACCATCACTGTCACCTCTCAGTACAAGCAGTGATTACAGATATAGTGTCACATCCGTCTACCATTACTGTCACCTCTCAGTACAAGCAGTGATTACAGATATATTGTCACATCTGTCTACCATCACTGTCACCTCTCAGTACAAGCAATGATTACAGATATATTGTCACATCTGTCTACCATCACTGTCACCTCTCAGTACAAGCAGTGATTACAGATATATTGTCACATCCGTCTACCATCACTGTCACCTCTCAGTACAAGCAGTGATTACAGATATATTGTCACATCCGTCTACCATCACTGTCACCACTCAGTACAAGCAATGATTACAGATATATTGTCACATCCGTCTACCATCACTGTCACCTCTCAGTACAAGCAGTGATTGCAGATATATTGTCACATCCGTCTACAATCACTGTCACCTCTCAGTACAAGCAGTGATTACAGATATAGTGTCACATCCGTCTACCATTACTGTCACCTCTCAGTACAAGCAGTGATTACAGATATATTGTCACATCCGTCTACCATTACTGTCACCACTCAGTACAAGCAGTGATTACAGATATATTGTCACATTCGTCTACCATCACTGTCACCTCTCAGTACAAGCAGTGATTACAGATATATTGTCACATCTGTCTACCATCACTGTCACCAATCCGTACAAGCAGTGATTACAGATATATTGTCACATTCGTCTACCATCACTGTCACCTCTCAGTACAAGCAGTGATTGCAGATATATTGTCACATCCGTCTACAATCACTGTCACCTCTCAGTACAAGCAGTGATTACAGATATATTGTCACATCCGTCTACCATCACTGTCACCTCTCAGTACAAGCAGTGATTACAGATATAGTGTCACATCCGTCTACCATTACTGTCACCTCTCAGTACAAGCAGTGATTACAGATATATTGTCACATCTGTCTACCATCACTGTCACCTCTCAGTACAAGCAATGATTACAGATATATTGTCACATCCATCTACCATCACTGTCACCTCTCAGTACAAGCAGTGATTACAGATATATTGTCACATCCGTCTACCATCACTGTCACCTCTCAGTACAAGCAGTGATTACAGATATATTGTCACATCCGTCTACCATCACTGTCACCTCTCAGTACAAGCAATGATTACAGATATATTGTCACATCCATCTACCATCACTGTCACCTCTCAGTACAAGCAGTGATTACAGATATATTGTCATAATCACCTGTGCATCTGCATTTTTATTTTTGTGTCCCTGATGCACATTTTTCATGGGTTTTCCTGCATTCTTTTTTATATGTGCTACCATTGAATTCTATAGAGTAAAAAACAAACATTTCTGGACCAAAAAATAAGTCGCTTGTAGTAGTTTTATTGCCATTCGGAAGCGCAGTGCATAGGTGTGAAAGAGCACTGGAAATCTTCTTGTAGTGCGTTGTGGGCAATGCATGCTAATTCGCACATGCGTGTGAACTGGGGCTTTAGGCTGAACTCCAGGAATTAGATCAAATCCACCCTATGCAAAGTAACCCAGCACTGCATTTTAATCTGGGGGTGCAGGGAGAAGGTACAGGTTGTGGTCAAAGGCTCGCCTCCTTACTTATAATACACAGTTAACAGCCCTGCACTGTGCGCGGTGACGTCGTACAACCGCCCACAGCCCAGAACCAGAGGACAGTGCTGGAGCCAGGAATAAGAACTTCTTTTGGGCTTCAGGCGTCCCGCGATTCTGTTTGTGGGATTATACAGCGATTCGTCGGGCGACAATCGCGGCAAAATCGCGCCACGTTTGGGGTGCCATTGCAAGTCACGGGAATCGCTCGGGCGTCCAGCAACCTGCAATGGTTCGGACGCGCGGGCAGAATCAAGGCAATTCTGCCCGCGATCCGAAACGCCTATATGTGAATGGAGTCTTAGTGAAACTGGAAAGGCTTGGGGGGTCTCAGCTCACAGTCTACAAAAATCATAGTACAGGCAATCACATTAAGTCTATGTTTCCACTAGTGCGACTTGTCATGCGACTTTGGACACACAAAGACGCATGATAAGTCCCAGCCTATTGATTTCAATGGCACCTGTTCCCATGTATACGACTAGGAAAATCAGCAACTTTGAAAAGTACCTGCACTACTTTGATACAACTTTTGATGCGACTTTGATCCAGAGAGTGTAAAGTTGAATCAAAGCTGCACTCAAAAGTCTCACTCTAGCCTAGTGGCTACGTTTCTACCAGTGCGACTCTTAAGTTGTGCAATTTAAAGTGCGACTTTGAGTGCAGCTTTGATCCAAATTTACACTTTTACAGCTTTGGATCAAAGTCACATCAAAGTAGTGCAGGTACCTTTTCAAAGCCGCTGATTTTCAAAGTCACATAGGTGGGAACGGTGCCATTGAAATCAATGAGCGGTGACTTGTCATGCGACTTTATGTGTCCAAAGTTGCACTAGTGGAAACCGAGCATAAAACGTATTACTCAAATGTAATGAGGAATAGAAATGGAGCTGTTTCTAAGCATTCAAAAGTGTTCCTTGGTACCTTATTTCTTTCATGTATTGCGCCGGTCACGTGACCCCTCTCTCTCCCCCCTCCTCTCTAAAGAGAAGCTGCTAGACGTAAAGGAGGCTATGAAGACAGGAGATTATGTTCTGTTAAGGATAGGGGGGATGGGGGCGGGGCTAGGCAGGTCTAGACATGCCTGTCTAAGAAAGACCGACAACCTTTTCAGGAAGTGAAAAACAGCTTAGCACATTCAGATAAAGGGAGATCGCGTTGTCGGTGAAGAACAGGAAGAAGCGCATTGTCTAGTTTAGATAAGACTTTCTAGGCTACACAAGTAGCTAGAAAAAAAAAGGAAAAATGTCAAATATAAAGATATTTAACATACTATTGATAGGAAAATTTTCATTTTTGACTGGAGGTTCCCTTTAACTCTTCTGAGAAGTCTGTCCACAAGGTTTAGGAGTGTCTATGGGAATGTTTGACTATTCTTCCAGAAGCGCATTTGTGACGTCAGAAACTTATGTTGGAGAAAAGGGCTGGCTTGTAGTCTTCACTCTAATTAATCCCAAAGGTGTTCTATTGGGTTGAGGTCAGGACTCTGTGCAGGCCAGTCAAGTTCCTCCACCCCAAACCACTCATCCGTGTCTTTATGGACCTTGCTTTGTGCAATGGTGCGCAGTCATGATGGAACAGGAAAGGGCCATCCCACAAAGTTGGGAGCATGAAATGGTCCAAAATGTCTTGGTATGCTGATGCCTTAAGAGTTCCCTTCACTGGAACTAAGGGGCCAAGCCCAACCCCTGAAAGACAACCCCACACCATAATACCCCCTCCACCATTTGATTTAGACCAGTGCACAAAGCAAAGTTCATAAAGACATGGATGAGCGAGTTTGGGGTGGAGGAACTTGACTGGCCTGCACAGAGTCCTGACCTCGACCCAATAGAACACCATTGGGATGAATTAGAGCGGAGACTGCAAGCCAGGTCTTCTCTCCAATATCAATGCCTGACCTCACAAATGCCCTTCTGGAAGAATGGTCAAACATTCCCATTGACACACTCCTACAACTTGTGGACAACCTTCCCAGAAGAGTTGAAACTGTTATAGCTGAAAAGGGTGAGCCAACTCAATATTGAACCATACGGACTAAGACTGGGATGCCATTAAACGTTTATGTGCATGTAAAGGCAGGCGTCCCAATATTTTTGGTAATATAGTGTAGGTATTATTAAAATCATAGAAGGCTTTTTTTCCCATAATTATTGTCTTGCAACATTTTGTTTCCCTTTCACAATCCTTGGATCAAATGTATCAAACACAAGGCACGCAGGCTGAATGTGGCCCCCCAGGCCATTTCTTGTGGCCCTTTCACCTTTCCTGCAGCTGCGGCACCCACCTTGTCTCTGCCATCACCTGGTTTCAGTAGTCGGCAGCAGAGAGGACAGAACTTCCTTGCCAGATCCTGCGCTTCTCTGTGCCGCTGCAGAAAGGCTCGTCTTTGCCCACCTCCCCTTCTCTGCATTCCCCCAGCAGAGAGGATAGAACTCTTCCTACAGATCCTGTACCTCTCTGTGCAGCCGCAACACCACCATGCCTCTGCCTCTCCTGGTCTCAGCATTCAGCAGACTCTGGAAGCTGACTCCAGCCCTCCCTTGGTCCTCCTCCAGACCCTGCACTTCCTTCTTCCCAGATCCACCCGCATCTTCTTCCTGGCAGTAGCACAAGGTAAAGGGGTGGATTGTGATGTGAGGAAGCGTGGGTGACTCTTGACATCTCATGTAAGGGTGATCTGGACATCTAGTCTCACAGATATAACTTTGAGGGCAACCATAAGGCCTCTTGCACACGATACTCCTGTATAAGCATTTTGCAGCTTGAAAAAGCTCAGTACAGCTTTTTTTTTTTTTTCTGATCTAAAATACAGCCCATAAATTGTAATGTGCCTGTGCCTGTGTAAACAAGCGCTGTGCATTCTTTAGTAAGAACAAAATTGAAAAATCAGCATTTTTGGTCAGTAATTTAAGCCTCAATGCACGCAAATACTCGCAAATTCATACAAAAAGAAAGGTCTGGAAAAAGTAGATGCTCAAACAGGAGTATTGTGTGCAAGAGGCCTAATGCTGATGCGGCCTGCCAGAAAATGGAGTTTGACACCCTTGCCTAGACAATTAAACAACAAAACTAAACAAATGCACTTTTTTTTTGACCAGTGTTAGTTTAAAAAGAAAGAGTGTTGCTGCAGATAAAAAAGTACACATTTTATTCTGTGATTAGTCCTGTTTAAAATTACACTAGAATTATACTTCTGCAAAGCATTGCACAGTTATTGACAAATTAATTAAAGTGGGGTTTTTTTCCCCCAATTTTGTACTTTTTTTTTTTTTTTTAATGTGAAATGTTAACGAACAATAAAATTTAAAACTTTTTGCTTTCCATTTGTAATGGTTACTAAAATAGAAAAAAAAAAAAAAAAAAATCAGCAGGAAAATATTAATTGAATTTAATTAGTGCTGATCAGAGTAAACTAAGAATTAATTGGAGGTTAAACATTTTGTTAAAAAAAAAAAAAAAAAAAATGACTAGACAGATAGATAGATAGACAGATAGATCATCTGCAGATGGAAGTGTATCACTTTGATCTGCAGATGAGTGAACAAAGACACTCAAAAGTAACAATCTGTTACATTGCATCTTTCTGTAGTGTCTGAGCAAGTGATATTTATAAACAGTCAGAATGTTTTTTTTTTTTTTGACAGCTGAAGCTGTCAACTTTCTCTGTGTACACAGAAATGAAGCTTTGGTTTTTTTTTGTTACATACAAATACAAAGTAGAGCTGCATAATTATTTGTTAAAGGATCGCAATCTCGATTCGACCCCCCCTCACGATTTTAATCCAAATTTTCTACAATTCATGTACTTTCAGGCTTAGTTTTTTCCTCGGTCAGCTGAATTTCTAAATTGGTAAGAAAAAAAAAAAAAAACTGCAATCACCAGTTGTTAAGGAGCAGGACCACTGCTTGCTTAATAACCAATGACTAATTGAGCTGTCAGAGGAGTTCCCCTGCTCACAGCTGTCAAAGAAAAAAAAAAAAAAAAGCCGGAAAGGTTTTTTTAACAACATTTCTCCGCTGCTGAAAGAAACTGATAAAAAGAAACATTGTTCCGTTAATTCATTTACAGATCAAACGGATAAAATTTGGTGGTCTACAAATGAAGTCAGTTTAAAGCAACCTTGTCAAGTAAAATTTTTCTCTTTTTTTTTTTTTTATTGTCCCTCTGTTTAACCCCTCATTAACCCGTAATTTACTCTAATCATCCTTATTACCCATTTTCTCCTTCTCCATTTAATTATTATTTTCCTGACAATTTTTTTATTTTTTTTTATTCACTTTTATATTAAAAACTATTAATAATTTAAACTTTTTTTGTTTGCTTTGTTAATTAATATTTTTAACATATATTTACAAGCTTCACATTGAAAAAAAAGTGCAAAATTAAAAAAAATAAATGTATTCAATATGTAAAATAACTTTTCAGTGCTTTGTACCATTGCCGACAGCTGAAGTGTCAACAAAAAATTAACGGTAGGTATCGGCAAGTACAAAAACAAAAAAAAAAAAAAAGACCCCCCCCCCCCCAATATAAAACTTAGGCTCGGTTCACATATATGCGATGCGGGAAGGCTGCGAATTCGCAGCCTTTTCCCGCATCGCACACGCACCCCCGGCAGTTCACACTGCCATATGCGATACGCTGGGGGTGTCAATGTAATCTTAACGACACCCCCAGTTTGATCGCATATCGCAGTACGATCGTGCAGTTCGCACAGGATCGGATCGCACAAGTGTGAACCGCTGTGCGATCCGATCCCGATGCGGCTGCAAAAATGCCTCCTGTGCGTGTTTGCTGCGGGAGCGATGCGAATTTAGCCATACAGTTTGTATGGCTAAACTCGCACCGCACAGCTGATCGCATGTAATGTCGGAGCAGTGCGCTCCGACATTACATGCGAACCCCGCACACGCACAAGTGTGAACCGGGGCTTAGTCTTTTTTTTTTTTTTTTTTAATTTCTTTACACATTACATTATTTTTCATTAGGCCCCTTTCACACTAGGAGTCCGTCAGGCGGATGTCAGGTACCCATGCATCTCTATGGGGGAATCGGATGGGAATGGACCGTCTGTCCATTCTCATCCGATCCAAAAATAGGGTTTCCATCCGTTCGGTTTTGACGGATCGGATGTCAGCGGACATGTCTCCGCTGACATCCGATGCCCTGTAGAGATGCATGGGGCGTCCGTTCAGATCCGCCAAAAAAACTGACAGGCGGATCTGAACAGACTCCTAGTGTGAAAGAGGCCTTACACTAAACCCTCCTCTGACACTTACCTATAGGTAAGCCTATATTAAGGCTTACCTATAGGTACTGTAAATATCTCCTAAACATGTACCGTTTAGGAGATATTTACCTTACATGCAGCCAGTGACGTCACTGGCGCATGCGCTCTGAAGGAACGGCCGCTGGTGCCGTTTCTTCAGAGCCCCGTGCCGTGACCGTCGGCTCCCGCGCACGTGCGCGGGACTGACGTCACCGCGGCTCTGGCCAATCAGATGGCCGGATGCCGCGATCCCAGAAGACGGGCGACTGGACATGTCGCCCGTCATATGGGTGAGCGGCGGCGCGGCGGGGGCTCGTTCTTAGGTAAGTATTTCATAATGAGCTAGTATGCGATGCATACTAGCTCATTATGGGTTTCTCTTTCAGGTTGCAGAAAAAAAAAAAAAAAAAAAAAACTTTCGAGGGTTTACAACCTCTTTAAATTTAAATTGAAGAAAAAAAAGAGTATTAGGTCTTATTTTATTGTCATCTTGTTTGATAACCTAATGGTAAAAATAGCGATTCTTATTTTATCCAGAATCGTGCAGCTCTAATACAAAGTAGTCACCCTACAATATGATCAATACATTGTAATAAATGTCTGCACTTTTCTCATCTTTTATTCAATAAGAGGCGTGCCTGCTGGATATCAGGGAATAAAGTTATAAAGGACTGAACAAAGGTCATGTTCTAATCACCATGAGTAGATTTATATATGATTGCAGAGACGGGGGAAGTACTGATAGGACATAGTACAAATCCAGTTCTTGGCACATATAAACCAACACCCGGCACTTCACAATATATGTCAATCAATCACACACTGCCAAGTCCCTGAGATCTCCACCTTCATGATGCGCCCCTCTACTGAGTCCAGTGTAGCCCAAATACCCCTAGGTGTGGTCATTGGATCTCACATACCTCATAGATGGGTTATCATCCAGTTCAAACTCCTAGCAAACAACCATTGTGGTTTGAGGTTGACGCTTCACCTACAGAAATACCTTCTGGTATCCTTTTTTTATGTATGATTTTCTACTTGCTAAAACGCCGATCTGTTCTGATGAATTTACAGTAAAAAACAGAATCCTCACGCCTCTACCCAACTCACGCATAACCCATCGATCACCCTGACATTCCTTGCCCAGACACCCCTGTTCCATATCCCTCCCCCACCTGCTCACCTCTATGGAGAAGACAGACTGCCATGTACACAGTATGGGCCATAGAAGAACTGGGGCCCATTCACACTATGTGTGCTGATTGGTGGTTTTCTGCACCTGATCAGTGCTGGTCACCACAAGAGTACATAGAAGACAAATATTCACATTGCAACGCTGCCTTCAGGTGAATGAAGTGTGTTGTAGAAAGATATAGACATGCCACATTCTCCCACAACACACAACGGTCACTGTCTGTGTTTAATGAAATGTCACATCCTGGCTAAGGACTGGTCTACACCACAGTCCCTGCCTTCAGTGTGCACATGCATGTGTGTGTAATGCATCTGCATTTCTTACGGAGTTACATTTACAGTGTATTTACAAGTTTTCCGATACATTTTCATGCAAGAAAAAAAATAAAAAATACGGCATGATGTACTTTTTTTTTTTTTTAAACGCCCATGAAAGCGCCACAATGATATATACAAAGCTCACTGAAATACTAAAATGTTTGTAGCAAATATCATTGTATTTCATCAGGTGTGAACAAGCCCCAAAGATGTCATCTGTAGCAGTGTCTCCAGCAGTGACTGTAGCAGGCCAGATGCGGTCCTTTGCTAGCCTTTATCTGGTCCTGGAGGCACTATTCCTCCTCCTAACAAAAAATAGTGGGGTATGATTCCTGCCACCGGAGCCAACGAGGGGGTATGCTGCCTTCCACTGGCGCCAATGAGGGGGCACTCTGCCTCCCACTGGTGCCAACGAGGGGGCACTCTGCCTCCCACTGGCGCCAACGAGGGGGAGCTACTCTGCCTCACACTGGCGCCAACGAGGGGGGGGGCTACTCTGCCGCCAACGGGGGGGGGGGGGCTACTCTGCCTCACACTGGCGCTGACGGTGGGGGGCTACTCTGCCTCACACTGGTGCCAACGGAGGGGGCTACTCTGCCTCCAACGAGGGGGCTATGCTGCATCCCACTGGCGCCAACGAGGGAGGCTACTCTGCCTCCCACTGATACCAAATATGGCGCACCTATTCCTTCTTCTACTGACCACAGGTGCTATGCAATTCTTTTACTTCCACTGCCCACTAAGTCAAAGACATTGTTTAACCCCCCACCCCGTTTCCAAGACATTTTGAACCCCCACTGGACAAAATCTGCCCCCCCCTAAAGTTTGAAGGAATGTAAACTGGCCTTTTGTTCAGAAAGTTTGGAGACCCCTAATCTATAGCCTAGGGCAGAGTTTCTCAACATTTTTTAAGTCAAGGCACCATGTAAAATTCTGCACAATCTTGAAGCACCCCTTTCTATAATGTAAAAAACTATAAACTAACTGGAAGTTTTAGATAATGCAGCAACATCCACGCACATTGGACACCCAACATTAGAGTGGATTTATTCTTCCTATGCAAATATACCTTTGCACACTGGTACTGACTAGTATTCCAATGTTTCTCTTCTCCCTCAGTCACTTATATGACCCCGATGCTAATGGACAGGGACAGAGGAGGGGGAAAACAAGGATGCTATGCAGGCTCCCAAAGTCCTCCCTATCAACCAATGATGTAGCTGATTATTAGGATGCCAGTAGCTGTAAGGCTGTGATGGTGCACAATGAAAACCTGTGGCTTTGTGTAACGAAAGGGCAGGCTTCATCCACCTGCTGGCTTGTTTACACTTGATGAGAAATTTTTAGGCATTTTTCTAAGGCATCCCTGAAGAAACCTGAAGGCACAGGGTACAGCAGATCAGGATGTGTACTGTACAGGGGGGACACCAGATCAGGATGTGTACGGGACAGGGGGGACACCAGATCAGGATGTGTACGGGACAGGGGGACACCAGATCAGGATGTGTACGGGACAGGGGGACACCAGATCAGGATGTGTACGGGACAGGGGGACACCAGATCAGGATGTGTACAGGACAGGGGGACACCAGATCAGGATGTGTACGGGACAGGGGGACACCAGATCAGGATGTGTACGGGACAGGGGGACACCAGATCAGGATGTGTACGGGACAGGGGGACACCAGATCAGGATGTGTACGGGACAGGGGGACACCAGATCAGGATGTGTACAGGACAGGGGGACACCAGATCAGGATGTGTACGGGATAGGGGGACACCAGATCAGGATGTGTACGGGACAGGGGGACACCAGATCTGGACGTGTATGGTACAAGATGGACACACAGTCTGGATCCCTCCAGCTTTGTCCTGGTATAATCTATGTATGCTGGGATTTGTAGTACCCTTGAAGGTGCGGAAATGCAGCGCTCTGTAGTGCTGGCTCGGTCATGTCCAGTGACATGCTATATCGTGCGGTACTCACATTATCGGTGTATTCTCGATCGATGTGTCTCTGGCTCTGCTCTGTCACATCTACACCACGAGCACCTGATCTTCCCTACAGCTCTGCAACCCCGCCCACTGTCAGAGCTCTCGGTTCTGCCCACTGCCTGAGATCTGAAACCCCGCCTTTCTCTAACCTCTGTAACCCCGCCTCTCTCAGAGATATGCAACCCGCCCACTATCAGGGCTCTGCATCCGTGTCTACCGTCTGAGCTCTCAATCCCGCCTACTCTTTGAACTCCTAAACCACGCCCACTATCTGAGGACTACAAATCCATCATACTCTCATAGCTCTGTAACCAACACCCGCTCTCTGCCCGATCGCCATAGCTCCGCCCCTGTCCCAGCAGCCATGCATATGTTTCCACCATTACTTAAAAGGGCAGTGTCATAAACATGAGTTAAAGTGGCATTGTCACCAAAAAGGAATGTGGTTAAAGCGGAGTTCCACCCTGGATTTTTTTTTTTTTTAAATACCCCCGGGACAGTCAGGGCTAGTACATTCCACAATGGCTAGCCTCTGATCTGTCCCGGGTTGCACTTACCTGTTAGGACAAATACTTACCTTGCAAACGTCTTGTCCAGCGCTGCCATCTCAGATGTGGGCAGCTTGAAGCCAGCGCGTCCTCTTCGGCGTCTTCTTCCGCCTTCTTCGGTCCCTCGATGCCCTGTGCCGGCCCTGCCGTCACTTCCGGTGCCGCAGCGTCATCCCGCCACAGCTTCTGGGCATGCCCAGAAGCTGTTTAGAAGGGGATGACGCGCGCGCCCCGGAACTGACGTCGGGGCCGGTGCAGGCGCGATGATTCCTGGGAGCTATGACGTTCAGCTCCCAGGAATCATTGCAGAGCCAGGAAGTGACGACGGGCCGCGGCCGAGGAAGGAGGAAGAAGGAAGTAAGGTAAGTATATTTTCTTCGCTACGAGGTAAGTAAAAAAAAAAAAAAAATGCGGTTATCCATTTCTTTTTCAGGTGACCCGGAGCGAGAAGATGGAGGTAAGTATAAAATTAGGGTGGAACTCCACTTTAAAGTATACCTAAATGCAAAACTTTTTGTTTTGTTTTGGATAGAGTGGAGAGGGATTGTAATTTGCAGGGATTTCTTCTCACTTCCTGATTGGCTATGGAACAGGAAGTGAAGGGAAATCTCTGCAATGGGACACAGATGGCAAAAAAAATGGGACAAGGGTTATAACCCTCCCTTACTCTATCCAAAAAAATTATTATTAATTATACAACACTTTACAATGTTAGGGCAGACAATAGAGTTACAATACAATTGAATACAGGTGGAATCAGAGGGCCCTGCTCCTTAGAGCTTACAACCTAAGAGCCTCCCTCCTAAATCTTAAAGCGGAGTTCCAGCCTAACCGCACACTCACCTGTCCCACGGTCCAGTGATGCACCGTCTTCTCCTTCTCTGCTCCGCGGCGCCGGCATCACTGATGTGGGCACCCGGATGTGACAGTTTGCGGCTTCACAGCCGGGTATGCACTACGCATGCGCGAGTTGCGCTATGCGTCGTGATTGGCCGGCAATCTTCTGGGACCTCTGACATGTCCCAGAAGATTGCGGGGAGGGAGGGAGAGAGGAGAACTTCCGCTCAGGGCGCCGCGGCGCTCCGAGCGGAAGTGGGAGCGGGTACCTGTCAATACTAGGTACCCGCTCCCCCCCCCCCCAAAAAATGACATGCCAAATGTGGCATGTCATGGGGTTAGGACTATTTAAAGCGGAAGTTCCACTTTTGGGTGGAACTCCGCTTTAAGCTCTAATGAGCAGAGCCCTCTGATTCCTCCTGTACTGATTCCAACTGTTCTTTTTTCTTTTCATCAGCTCATCCCCCCAACAGTTATTACCTTTTGTATCACTTGACCCTCCGTCAAGTGATAGAAAAGGTAATAATTGTGGGGGATGAGCTGATGAAGAGTATAAAAGAACAGTTGTTAGGTGTGGGTAGAAAAGGCTTCTCTGAAGATAAATGTTTTCAGGGATTGTCATAGGTGTGCGCAGCCTATTGCATTAGGATGTGCACCCCAAAGCTCAAACACACATGGGTGTGGGTGTGTGTTTATACAGTATATATATATATATATATATATATATATATATATATATATATATATACACACACACGCACACTCCTATGGCAGAGATCTTTCCAATCTCCCTGCAAGCACACATATTGCTAATGCTATTGTGCACAGAGGATATGCATTAGGGTGTGCCCTGGCACATCCGGCACACCCCCTGCGCACACCTATGAGGATCGTCTAAAAGTGGATAGAGTTGAGGATAGTCCGATAGATTGGGGTAGGGAATTCCATAGGATGGGAGAGGTTTAGGAGAAGTCCTGGAGGTGAGGATGAGAGGAGGTGACGATGGAGCTAGAGAGCAGGAGGTCTTGAGAGGAACGAAGAGAACAATTAGGTTGGTATTTTGAAACTAGGCTGGTGATGTAGCTGGGGGCTGAGTTGCGGATGGCTTTGTACTGTAAGTTGTTGTTAGTATTTTGAATTTAATTCTTTGGGTGAGTGGGAGCCAATGGAGGGATTGGCAGAGAGGGGTAGCAAACGCTGAATGGTTGGTAAGGTGGATGAGTCTGGCAGCAGCATTCATGATGGACTGAAGGAGAGATAGCTTGTTTAAAGGTAAGCCAATGAAAAGGGAGATGCAGTAGTCGAGGTGAGAAATGACCAGGGGAGTGAATCAGGAGCTTTGTTGTGTCATTGGTTAGGAAGGGATGGGTTTTAGAGATGTTGCGGAGGTTGAGGCTGCAAGCCTTGGGAAGTGATTTGATTTGGGGCAGAAAGGAGAGTTCCAGGATTATACCTAGCACCAGAGATGTATAGTGACTAAGTAGAACTACTTCACTACTGTACTTAAGTACCGAAAGGCGGTATCTGTACTTTCCTAGAGTAGAATTTTTTTCTCCTACTTCCACTTTTACTTCACTACATTTTTTCAACGATTTCAATACTTCTACTCGGATATTTTTTTTTTTGTGCTGCATAGTTACTAGTTACTATTATAAAAATTACCACTGCCAGAACAGTAGATGGCAGATTTCATGAAGCTCAAAACATGTGTATTATCAGCGCATACGAAAATAAATGCTACTGTATGTATAAATAAAAGCTGCATTTGAAATAATAAAAAACAATATGATGTTCAAACTTCTTGACTTCTTTCTTTAATAACTACATAACACAGTACTTGTACTTTTACTTTCGGTACTTGAGTAGCAATTTTTTTTTTCAAAACTACTGGTACTTTTAGCCCCGGTTCACACTTATGCGAGTGCGGGAAGGCTGCGAATCCGCAGCCTGTTCCCGCATCGCACACGCACCCCCGGCAGTTCACACTGCCATATGCGATACGCTGGGGGTGTCAATGTAATCTTAACGACACCCCCAGTTTGATCGCATATCGCAGTGCGATCGTGCAGTTCGCACAGGATCGGATCGCACAAGTGTGAACCGCTGTGCGATCCGATCCTGATGCGGCTTCCAAAAAGGGTCCCTGTGCGTGTTTGGTGCGGCTGCGGTGCGAATTTAGCCATACAAAGTGTATGGCTAAACTCGCACCGCACAGCCGATCGCATGTAATGTCGGAGCAGTGCGCTCCGACATTACATGCGAACCCCGCACACGCACAAGTGTGAACCGGGGCTTATTTTCAGTACTTGAGTAGCAAAATTTTAAAAAAAACTACTTGCAATACTTAAGTACAAAAAATGTTGAATACTTTAGTACTTCTACTCAAGTCACTTTTTGATCGAGCACTTGTACTTTTACTCAAGTATGGGTTTCGAGTACTATATACAACTCTGCCTAGCACCTTGGCATGCGGGGATGGGTGGATGGTTATGCCAATGCTGTTGACAGAGAAATCAGGGGAAGGGGCACGTGTGGGAGGAAATATTTTGAGCTCGGTTTTGGACAAGTTGAGTTTGAGGAAGTGGTGTGTCATCCAGACAGATATGGCTGTTAGTAAGTTAGTGATGCATGAGTAGACTGATGGAGTGAGCTAAAGGGGTGGAGAGATAGATTTGGATGTCGTCAATGTAAAAATTATATTAAAAGCCATAGGAGGCTATCAGCTGACCCAGGGAGGAGGTGTAGATTTAAAATAAGAGAGGTCCCAGAACAAAACCTTGGGGGACCCCGAGGGAGAAAGGAAGAGGAGAGGAGGAAGCATAATTATAAGTGACACCAAAGGTGCGCTGGGATAGGTAGGATGACAGCCACTGAAGAGCACGGTCACGGAGACCAAAGGAGTGCAGTTTTTTAGTAGGAGGGGGTGGTCAACCTTATCAAAGGCAGCCGAAAGATCCAGAAGTAGGAGTACAGAATAGTGTCCATTGCATTTTGCTGTTAAGTCATTTGTGAGTTTTAAAAGAGCAGTTTCCAGGGAGTGTTGAGGGTGGAATTCAGACAGGGGATCAAGAAGGTTATTCTTAATGAGGTGGTCACTCAGTTGGTTGTAGACCAGGCATTCGAGGAGTTTAGAGAAAAATGGGGTAGGGTAGGGGATAGGGGGGTAGGGGGTAGGGTCCAAGGACAGCTTTTTAAGTATGTTATTATACGAGTATTAGTAATATGCAGTCACAGTTGGATTCTTTAAATCCTCTAGGTGCTTAGCGATCTACCATCCCATGTTCCACCTTTCCGCTGTGTCCTCCTTTTAAATATTCCTTATAATGGTATTAAGGGCATGACTTCATAGATGCGGTGTTCATCTGTAGCTGACTCCGTGGTTCTCCTACTGCCGTTTCTATAAGGCAACACATAAGTCGGCTGGCTTGTTTGCTTGCTTCCTCATGTGTCTGTTGGCATTTGGAACGCACAGTGGTTTCCCTTCTGGGTGTGGTGACATCACTGCGCTGACACGTTTCGTCCGCCAATCAGCACACTTCTTCAGAACAGTTTTTAATTATGTTTTGAGTTACGTGTCTTTTTTATTCTTCCTGGAAGGTGTGAGGTGTACACAGATTGTATTCTGTATATTTATGTACGTTTTATTAAAATATTTTTGTACATCCGCTGCATGGTCCATGCAAGCCTACTTTTTAGGATCAAGTGGTATTTGGGCTGATCACAGCGATCCGATACGGAGCAATGCGATACACTGAGTCTGGTGGACACAGCAGTCGTAGATGGTGCCACTGCACGTTTTAGGGGGCGTATGTGGGGCTAATGAGCGGGACTACCTACCAATACGTTGTCCAGGAATAACAGAGTTGCTGTCTAGCAGTAAAATTATTACTTCTGGTCGGCAAGTGGTTAAATATAGATCCATGGATATTTGGTAAGGAGCTCATGTTCCGCTTTCTCCTATCTTCACTGAATCCCCTGGAAAGTTTTGAAGTGGAAATATTGCATGACACAGTGTTATATCTGTTCTGAGGAATGTATATTTTTACTGTGATTGTCCTGCATGATTTGGTATATGTGCTCACAATCATGCGGTTGGTGTAAGAGACCCAATAACGATTTTATCACATATACTGTATGTTGATGTTAGAAATCTTATTGAATGTGGCATAATGTTTATTTTTAGTGTTGCATTGTTGGATTTTACATTTCTGTATGAGTCACGCTGGCATGACAGCAATCACAGGAGAGCAAAGTCACCTGAACTGTGGAGCATGTGACTGATGACACAACCCGCCCCCCTCTTCCCAAAGATCAGACACAATGAGGTAATCTATAGACATGACTCAAGTAGTTAAGGTACAACTAAGACTCCTTTCACACATGCAGACCATTCAGATCCGCCTATCAGTTTTTCAGGTGGATCTGAACGCATGCCCCATGCATCTCTATGGGGCAGCGGATGTCAGCGGAGACATGTCCCTGACATCCGATCCTGTCCGTAAAATCCAGACGGATGGAAACCCTATTTTCCATCCGTCTGGTGGATCGGTTTGGATGAGAACGGACAGGCGGCCCGTTCTCATCCGATTCCCCCATAGAGAACAGCGGGGATCTGACACCTCCATCTACGCACACAGAGCGGAGATGGAGCTGTCATACGCCTGCTCAGCGGGGATCGGCGGATAATCTGAGCAGAACAGCTCCGTCGAAAGAATGGAGCCGTGTGAAAGGGGCCTAAAGGAAAAACTTTTTTTTAGTTTAGGATAGAGTGGAGAGGGATTAGAACACTTGTCAGTTTTTCATTGAAAGTGAAAGTAAAGAAAACCCAAAACTTTGGATTGTCCCCAGAAAAGTAATAGAGGGGAAATCTTCCAATGGGTTTACTAGTTCTGGTTACCTGGGGGTCCCCAAGAAATTCTCTTTATTTGCGGGGATTTCCTCTCACTTCCTGTTTGGCTATGGGACAGGAAGTGAAGGGAAAACTCAGCAATGGGACACAGATGGCAAAAAAAAAAAAAAATCTGACAGGGGTTATAACGCTCCCATGCTCTATAAAAAATGAAAAAAAAAGTTTTGCCTGTAGTTCAGTTTTGAATACAGTTCTACTGTTTCACTAAGCAAATAATCCCTTGAAAGTAAACCTAAGCACCAGAAAATGTGTACACCGCTCAGGTGAATAAATGGTCAACAGTCCAGCGTGGGTGCCGGCTCCGGCTCGCTACTGTGATATACAAATATATATGAAATATTGGTCGGACTCCACCACCGAGGTTAGACAAAGTTCCTTTATTTGTATATGTCAAGAATCAACAGGATACAACAGGATAGATAGATAGACGCGTTTCACACGAATGCAACATGCTTGTTCTCTACCTTGAGTTGGTGTGAAACGCGTCTATCCTGTTGTATCCTGTTGATGCTGGACGTATACAAATGAAGGAACTTCGTCTAAGCTTGGTGGTGGAGTGTGGCCAATTTCTCCTATATAAAAGTAAACCTACTACCAAAATTCACACTTTACATTAATCAGTCATTATTATTAGGAGTTCCAGCCTGTAGTAAAAAAAAAAAAAAAAATTACAGTATTTGTAGCTGCTGACTTTTAATATAAAGACATTTACCTGTCCTGGAATCCCACAGTGTTGGCACCCCTAGCCAAATTGTCAATCGGCGTTGGGTGCCGGTGCCGGTGCCAGCATCTTCACTAAGGGAAACAGGAAGTAAAGCCCTGCGGATTTGCGGCCTTTTTCCTACTGCACATTTGAAAATCCCGCTGTGCTTTCTGAATGGTCCCGCTGTCTTCTGGGACCAGAGTGTCTCCCAGAAGGTAGCTGGGGGGGGGGGGGAGGCTAGGCTGCAAGTTTCATAGATCGCGATGCGGCGATCTTACCTGGAAGGGGGAGTCAGTACCTGGTTTTGACAGGTATCCAGTCCCCAACAAAAAGTGCATAATTTGGCAGTGGAGGGGGGGAGGGTATAAACAAGTAAAGCTTCCCCTTTTGGGTGGAGCTCCGCTTTAATGTGGATCCTCACCTAGCTTTCACATTTTTCCTAATATTGCCCCCACTAACCTTTCTTAAGAACCACACATTTACCTGCCCAAGATTCCTACAATTCTCACCTAGGTGAGAAAGACATAGCCCAAGCCACCCACTGCCCCATGGGATACCACGTCATGTTTAACTGCGATATTAATTATAACACATTGAGTAATTATATAACAATGTGCCATTTGTGATCAGCACAGTTTAAGTTCCAACCAAAAAATACTAGCTTCTCAAAAAAATAGCTCTGCTGTGAAAGGGCAAGGGAGAGCAGGTTACAAAGAGACAACTCATGTCACTATTATCTACCGTTAATGACCAAACCTAGCTCCTGCGACTTGTCTCTAATGAGGAAAGTATCTCTCAAGCCGCACATTGCCGCAAATCCATTAATGGAGAAGTATGTGGCAGTCTCACCTTGGGCTCCAGCCAGGCCTCTTGCTCTCCCTAGGCTGCCAAATTCTGTAATTTAGATCCACCAATGTACCATGTCTGCCTTCTGTGCTCCTTCATCCAAAGTGGGGGCACTCTAATACAGGATCCTGCCAGATCATCCGGTGAAAAAAGGGGAAAAAGCCTAAAAAAAAAAAAGAAAATTAATACAGCCACCATGGGCATCCGCAGGTAGGGGCAAGGGGGGGCAAATGCCCCCCCCCCCTGGAATCTCAACTTCCCCTTTTAAGTGGTTGTTAAGCCACTTTATACCATCCTGTCTGTTCTGTTTAATAATCATGTGTGCCTGTGTGTCTGTGTTTTAAAAAAATAAGCTGTTCTTTACCAGTTTTCAGAGGGCCGAGTGCCGCTCGCCTGACCTGTCAGCTCTCTCCTCTCTCCGACTGACAGCTGCCTGCAGCGGGGGGGGGGGGGGCAAAGAATTCCTCACTGATGTCAGTTGGGAGGGGAGGAGGAGGGGAAGAGGAGAGGAGGAGAGAGGTGGCGGGTCACGTGAGCGGCGAGTGGCACTCTATACTTGTAGAGAATGGCTTATTTTTATAAAAAACAGACACAGGGGCACACAGGATTATTAAACAGACTATAGAAAGAATATGAAACTTTAAATGAAACTACAGCAGCAGGAGAGGAGGGGGGTGGGCACTGACACAGGAGCAGACAGGGAGGGGGGGGTGAAAGGACAGAGGAGGACAGGAGGGCTGCGGATGATGAAGGCACGTAAACTGACCACGGTGTCAGGGCTCAGCAGCCATGGTATACCGTTGGTCAGTTTACAGAGGTGAGGACATAGCCAGGCAGGATTAGCCAGGTATTTTAGGTGATAGAAGGGGCCAAATTACACAGCAAAGCACCCAGCTGTACAGTATAACATGCTTTAAGGGAATATACTCAAAATAAGTATAATGACTAAGCCCCTCCCCTTCATGACATTGTTGAAAAGGGGCAGTGCATGGGTGACCTTAAAATTATGCCCCCCCCCTGAAAAAAGTTCTGCGGACGCCCATGACAGCCACCACATATAATGATTGGTAAACTGCAATATATTACACATTTTGGTTTTATTTTTATTACTGCTTTCCTTATACTGCAGTTGACTGGATACAAAAAGCATGGCAAGAGGGTCTTACTGTGTTCTAAGGAGGAATCCCACAGCTCCCGCCACAGTTCCCCCTGTACTTTGTATATGACAGAAACACAGGAGCGGGGGTTCTTCGTTAAAATCACAGCATATCATTCTAGTTTTTATTTCCTATCTTCTAACATTAATCTTTAATAATCTTTGTTAACATGTTACCGCTCCCCTGTACTCCCTATAGTTGGGATCACCACCAGGCAGGAGACAGCGGCTGAAAACGCTGTACACTGACAGAATTTTGGCAGCTATCAGTTCGGGTCTCTGTATGCCGGCTATGAGATCAAGAGCTGCTGCTCCTGCAGTACAGCTTTGCCATGGTTCCCTGCTTTTGCCCTCTGCTTTCCACGCTGATCTAGCAAAGTTTTACCTGTAAGTATGCTATGTTCTTTTTATTACTAAATAGTGTTGAGCGAGCTGTTCAGCCCAAGCATAAGTTCAGCCTAAACATCACCCGTTCAGCGAACACCCAAATTTGCGGGGCGCTCAGCGGGATTTTGCTTGCCGAGCGCCCCACAATGCACTGCGTCCTGTGCATTCTAAGTCCTGATTGGCAATGCACCTGACCACTGGTGAGGTGTAAGGCTTTGCCCAATCAGGGCACAGTGAATAGCTGGTTGTTAAGGAGCGGGCCGGGAAGACAGCCGCTGCGTCCTTAAAAATGGATGAGTCATCAGATTTCAATGGGCTTCCACGCTGACAGCTGAATGAAAAATAAAACATTGCTTGCAATAGAAAAAATGTGGAAAAAATGCGGCATGGGGTCTTCCCCAAAATCGAAACCAGAATACCAGACCCTAAGGTCTGGTAGGGATTTTGAGGGAAGCCCCCATGGCAAAAAAAAATGACGTCCTCCCTAAAATCCATACCGGACCCTTATCCGAGCATGCAGCCTGGCAGGCAAGGAAAGGGGAGGGCAAGCGAGCGCACCCCCCCCAAACCATACCAGGCACATGCCCTCAACATGGGATTGTGCTTTGGGCTCCCATCCCAATGCACCTTGTCTCCATGTTGATGGACAAGGGCCTCTTCCCCACAACCCTGAGCTGTGGTTGTGGTGGTCTGTGGGCAGGGGGCTTTTTGGAATCTGGAAGCCCTCTTTAACAAGGAGGCCCCAAGTTCCTGCCCCCCCCCCCATGTGAATGAGTATGGGGTACATTGTACCCTTACTCATTCACCAAAAAAAAAGTGTCAAAAAGAAATAAAAACACAGCTTTTGACAATTCCTTTATTAAAAACAAAAAACAATGTCCCACCGATGTAGATCCATAGTCATTAACCACACCTGCCGCACCGTTGGACCTGAAAAAAAAAAAGCTCCGCCCACGACAAGCTGCTTGCTCTGGTGTCTCACAGTTCTTAAATAGTTAAGGGGCCGGGCCATCTAGCGATGTCACCTGGTGGCACTACCCCAATGTGACGTCTTCGTCCCAGCATGCACCGATTGGTGACATTACGTGGGGCGGTGCCACCAGGTGACATCGCTAGGTGGCCCCGCCCTTACCTATTTAAGAACTGTCAGATGGCGGTTAGCCTTTGTTGCTGGCAGAATTTCTTTATTTTTTCCAGGTCCAGCGGTGAGGTGGGCGTTGTGATTGACGATGGGTCTACATCAGAGGACATTTTTTTATTTTTAATAAATGTCAAAAACTGTGTTTTATTTTGTTTTTAACACTTTTAACACTGGTGAATGGGAATGGATGCTCCCCAGCCCTAAAGCACCCCCCCCTGTTGAGGGCATGTAGCCTGCTATGGTTCAGGAGGGGGGTGGCGCTTGCTTATCCCCTTTCCTAGTCTGCCAGGCTGTATGCTCGGATAAGGGCCTGGTATGAATTGAGGGGGGGACCCCCACACCTTTTTTTTAACATTTAGGCATCATTAAAGTCACTTCTCCTGTAAAAACTATCTTTTTAAAAAAACTATTTGCATTGATACATGTCCCCCAGGACAGTACCTGGGCCCCCATACCCTTTTTAATGGCCAATAAGCCTTCAAAATGGGGACTTTTGATTTTTCAAGTTTGGGTCCCTTAGACTTTAATAGAGTTCTTGGCTTGGGTCTGAACTTTTTACATGTTAGGGAGTTCTGGTGCGAACCGAACCGGGGGGGTGTTCGGCCCATTACTATTAATAAACATATGCCGAGGCAAGGACATATGCTGTGATTTTAATGAGGATCCCTTGCTTCTGTGTCATTATATATAGACGACATAGTGATCAAATGGGATGGCAATTTATCCTCATATAGTCCAACTCAGGATGAACTTGAGGTTTTGCGTCGCGGCCTTAGTTTCTGCCCCGACAGCAATACAACACACTTTGACATTGTCAAGGATGTACAGCTATTTGCTAGAAAGCTAACTTACCGTTATATTTTTGATAAAGAAAGACAGCAAACTAAAAAAGATAAAGAGCTATCAGATCTATGGAAAGATTTCTCAGTGAAAGATTTCAGAGCATTAAAGGATCTCATCCAACTTTTGGATGAAAACGATCCCCCCAAAATTTCAGACACAGAGGAAGTAACAGTTGAACTAGAGGATGACGATATAGACGTAGAGGGGACACAGGCGACAACACAGCAACAGATGGACATGATCCAGACCCCTTTGGCCAAGAAAAAATCTAATAGGTTCCCTCCTTTACAGACCAACCCCAATGTATTAGCCTTTGTTAATAAGACCACAGCAGATATTAATCGTTTGAAAATTTGCAACTCCATGAAAGAAAATCTAAGTGATCACCTTAAACAAGCCCTTGAGTCACTTCGAAAAAATTCCCAGATTATAATAAAGCCCTCCGATAAGGGGGGCAATATTGTAATCATGGATCATTTACAATATCGCAACATGTGCTGGGACATCCTAAAGAATAGAGAGTGGTACAAGCCTATCAATGAGGAGAGGATGTTGTCTGCTCAAAATAAATATAAAGTACTAATCTATGAAGCATACAATAACGGCATAATCAGCAAGGACACATATGAAGCCATAAAAATTGATTCACCCCGTTTACCCACATTTTACACATTGCCAAAAACGCATAAAAACTCACAAAATCCTCCAGGACGCCCAATTATATCGGGAATTGGATCATATACGGAACCATTAAGCAAAGTAATTGATCAGTATCTAAGACCTCACGTAACTAGCCTGCCCTCCTTTATTCAGGATACACCAGATTTACTGAGGGTGTTGTATGATCAAGTAATGCCCCCTGGATGTATCATGATTGCGTTGGATATCGAGGCCCTATATTCCTCGATTCCACACGCACTCGGTCTTCAGACAATCAAAAAGTTCTTAGACGAACGGGGCCCTCAGGCAAAAATATACAATCAATTTATCCTGGATGGGTTAGCGCATATTTTGAAAAATAATGTGTTTACATTTGATGGTTCCCATTTCATCCAGGTGCAGGGCGTGGCCATGGGCACATGTTGTGCCCCGGCCTACGCCAACCTGCACCTGGGTGGATGGGAACGCAATATCTTCAATGATGAGGCCCTCTCCATGTACCTGAGCCATGTAGTTACGTGGCTCAGGTACATAGATGATGTCCTCATCATTTGGGACGGGGATATTTCACTTTTTGAGACCTTTTTTCAAAGGTTACAGATTAATTCCTTTAATTTAAAGTTCACTATGTCCTGGAGCGGACAGCAGATTGATTTTCTTGATACCACTCTCTATTTTGAAGAAGATGGAAGTATTGGATCAACTTTATTTCGCAAACCGACAGCAGGGAACATAATATTACACTCTGAGAGTTCCCACCCTAAAGCCCTGATCAGAAGTATCCCTTACTCCCAATACCTTAGATTAAGACGAAATTGTTCTAAGGATACAAACTTCAAAAGGGAGGCGGACAAATTAAAAACACGACTGCTACAGAGAGGGTATAGTTTAACAATGCTTAGGAAAGCATATAATAAAGCAAAAGCCAATACCAGGCATGATTTACTCTTCAAAGAGAAAAATAAAAAAACAGATGATAAGGTCAGATTTATTTCTACATACTCTAGACAGCACAATGAAGTTCGTAGTATTTTACAAAAAAACTGGGAAATTCTGACAAGTGACCCAATCTTGAGAAAATACTTAGATGATTATCCCAATATCACGTATAAAAGAGCTAAATCCATAAGGGACGGCCTAGTTACGAGCCATTATCGTAGACCAAACGAAACATCACAAAGTAAAGGCCTTTACAAATGCGGGTCATGTGATTTTTGCCCATACATTCTTGAAGGTGAGTCCTTCACAATGCCTAATGGCCATAGAAGATACATTAACCAGATGGTTACATGTCAAACAAAGGCAGTAGTATACATCATGTTGTGCCCATGTGGGGCGTTCTATGTGGGTAAAACCATAAGGCCCCTTTGGAAGAGAATCTCGGATCATATTTCGTACATTAATAATGGCCAAATCAATACCCCAATAGGTGGCCATATCGGATTAAAACACAAGTATGACCGCAGCATTGTCAAATTCACTGTGTTAGATGTTGTCCCCGAGGACACGAGAGGAGGTGACATTGACAAAAAAGTTCTGGCACGAGAGGCCAGATGGATATACGATTTAAGAGCTACCGTTTACCCAGGGTTGAATGACGTAATTAGTTACAAACCATTTTTATAATTAGTCGTACTAAAATGATCCTCCTCTAAAGTATAGGGACTATATCTTTGTCTCTTGTTCTCTCGTTTCTCTTCCTTCCCCACGAAGTGTGTCCTCTTCTACATTAATACGAAGGACAAATGAAGATGTTTCAGTTAAAAATAGGGACTGTTATTAAAAATTAACAAATAAAAATAAAGTATAAAAATAAGGAAATATATATCTCATATGAATGTTACGGAAAATTGTAATTCTGCATATATGCAGTGATTAATATGTATATGTTTACCTCTTTTTGTATACAATAGGTGACCAGTATGGCGACACGGCTACAGCGGATATTGTTGTACAGCGTTACAAAATAATTGACTGGTATTGTATTGCCAGAAACGGTAGTAACTTACAAATGGATCTTATAATGCTGACTATTGATTTGTTTACAATATCATCTTGCACTCTGATACCGATGGGTGATCCCCTATGTAATTGCAACAGGCAGTGTGGTTGTGATGATAAGATATCGGTCCACTAGAGGGAGCCCAATGCAAAAATATCTAGTTAGAAAGCAGACAGCACCCGATTGGAGGATGCAGTCCGGGAGACGTAGGGTTTACAGAAAGGGAACAAGCCCACTCTGGTAAGCAATGTCCTCACTTCCGGCGCGACCGGAAGTGATGTAATGAAGCTACGCTATCATCCATTGATACACTAATAAGGGAAAAAGACTGCCCTCACTCGAGGAGCGACCGGAAGTGATGTGGTTAAGCGGCGTCGCCGCTGACTGCAATTACAGATGATCAGTCTCACCGGAGGGGACCAAGTTTGAGCGCCAAACATAGCGAGGAGGGCGTATTCCGATTTCCCTATATATTACCCAGGCAAGGCAAAGGCAGGTAGGCAGGTGATGCAGTGCACACGATACAGAGGTAAGTGATGTTGGCTCCAGAATAATAGAAGGATCATTGGCTGGACTGGGGATATACAGGCTATAAGATCCAAGACACTGAAATTAACCCTTGTACCTATGTTTTACAGACCTTGGCTCCCTGCCAGAGCTATGACCAGTAATCCCTACGTATATATCTATATAAGATATTGGTCCTCCTTTTAGGTTAACGTGGTCGTCATATTTGACCCGTATCCTGAGGATATACTTCTTACCAAGTGCACAGAGGAAGGTGTCTGGCTCCCGGATTATAATTATGGTGATTATCGTAGTGTAAATACTAGGTGGGTGTTTATATTATGCTATTTATTCCAATCGTTATATAATCGATAGCCACCCCCTCTTATCTTTCCCTCCCTCTATGTAGCTATATTTCACCTCCTGAATATTCATCATTATCGAATAATTAGCTATATATAATGGAGATATTATAATCCTAAATGCCCTCCACCGAAAATGAATAATATATGTACCCATATCCCTAGATTTATTGTATCTGGGAGTGAATGTGCATATAAGGACGAATAATTTAGGAAGAGGACATCCACCTGCTGAGGGGTGACTCTACCCCAAGAGGCTACAGTGGAACTATCCCCAGAAGGTTGGTGAAAAATATAGACTACATTAAAATTGCTAGCGGTCACATCGTAAACACAGATATACATCTATTGGTACTTTGATTCACAGCCTTGCCTTTGATGACGTAGTCGGGACCCAGCATATCGGACTCGGTGCAAGAAAAATATATCCTTGAGGTCTATTTGAGGTCTATTTTAGATTTTGTATGGTGAATATGGAAGCAATATCTTCCGAACGGCATATGTATCGCTGCAGCCCTGTCGCTTAACACGGGTCACTGCTAAGAAGGGTCAGTACAAAACTAGAATTAAGCATAAACATAGACATAAAAATATTTAATAGTATGATATATGTTGTATTATGAAATTTTCAACCCACTTATATTGATTTGATATACTTTTATGTTACTTATAGAAACATCGGTCTGTTATGGTCTCTCAGGCCCTGAGGAAGCCTTGAGCGAAACGCGTCGGCTTGCTGGGGACCTACCGTGACCGAATTCAGCTTGAGACCCATCTTCCATCCTATACAGGCTTTGTCTTTTGGCTTAAATCCCTTTATGGGATATGTTTCTAGACCAACAGTGACATTATATGTTTTGATTTTATCTGTATGTTAGTTTGTTGCAATTATACATGCATGGTAGCCCATGCGTGTTTTTTATTCTCTTTATATATCAATAAAATGTATTTTTGGTTTTATAATCAGTTTTGTCTCTGATCCTTCTACTCCCACTGGCCCGCAAAGCCCCGCCTTTTCTATCCCAATGTTTTTTCATTGGGATGGCATATGGGATGGCCCAGCTAATACGGTTGATGCCTTTGCCCAATATAGCAATCAGAATACTCTAGGACTTTTTTTTACTTATGTTCAAGACCCTTACATCTTAGCCTTCCTG
Source organism: Pelophylax lessonae (assembly GCF_965119305.1). NCBI lineage: Eukaryota > Metazoa > Chordata > Amphibia > Anura > Ranidae > Pelophylax > Pelophylax lessonae. The sequence continues at coordinate 645,078,444 of NC_138769.1, forward strand.
GATCTTGGATTATGCCAAGTTGGTCACCAGATATATATACCAACAACATTTGTGAAGCCCACAGCCGGCAACTCTTTTATCCACTTTGAGTTGTCACAATTCCAGGTGGGTTAGCAACATTCCTAGAAGTCAGTTCTGTTGGCTTTGTAACAACTGCACTAGGGATGAAGACTATCTCTCACACTGTGACCTCCTCGCTAAGAAATTCTCAGACAAAGGGTATCCTGCTCCCCTCGTACAAGAATACTTCCAATACTATTCTAAAAAAAAAAAACCTTGTGAATCTAGAGATTCAGTTGCATTTAATTTAGGGCAGCCTATTCGCTTCACTACCCAGTTGCATGCCCAATATAAGAGAATTAAGAGTATCCTAGAGTGGCCCCTAACAAAATAAAAAATGCGTCTGATACTAATGTATAAATCCCTCCTTTAATTCCACTGTGTAACGCTCTGGGGTTTGATTTAGTGAACTGGATTTGCAGCTGCAGAATTTCCACTCAGTAGTCTTGTAGAGATGTGTTGAATCACCTTATCCAACTCTCCTGACTCATGATAGTGGCTCAGCCCGCTTCAGTATGCACATACACAAACACTCAGATAAGATGTTGCTGGAGTGATAGATATCTATGCAATAGTATTGAGGTGATATACTGAAGGAATAGGCTTGAGTAGTGATAGCAATTAATGATAGGCACTCAGGTAGTAATGTTGCAGGAGCGGTAGCAGATGGTGATAGATAGTATGCAGGAGGGTTAGCAATCATGTACAAGTAACAGGTGGTAGGGGATAGCAGATGAAGTGTACAGGAGATGCTAAGTTAATGCAAGGATATAAGTTACAGGTGGTAGTAGGCTCAAGAGCTAGCAATCTAAGTAACGATGCAGGTGATAGATATTGTAGTGCATATATCCTAGAGTTTAGCAACAGTTCCTAATATGCAAGAATAGATAGCATGTGACTTGATAGGAAGGGATCCCCTGCGGGGTACTTATCACTAGCTGGTAAGCGAGGTAAAGGATCAGGTAGCGAGGTAAAGGATCAGGTAGCGAGGCTCCGGTCAATCCAGGTATAGGAAGATAGCTGGAGGATTCGGCAGCGTCAGACAGGGATGTATAACGAGCGGTTGCACGAACACCTTGTGAGTGCACAGCGTCGGTTGAAATAGCCGCTCAGAGCGGCGCCTAGTGATGACGTCATCAGATGTTAAAGAGACATGCAGCTATATGCGTTCCACCTACCTGAATGGTGGAACGCAATGCGGAAGTAAGAGGCTAGAAAGGTACTGAAAGTACCAGGATCTTACACACTGGTGAGCATGTACCAGTGCAAAAAAAAACTATGCCTCAAGTGCCAATTTGTCCAACCTGGCTAGAAATCCTTCACTGTAATAGGAAAAACTTATACTATCAAAGAGTTTTACATTTGCTCGACCGAGTACGTAATATATTGTCTGACATGCCCATGTAGGTTGTTCTGTGTGGCTGGAACAATCCGGACCCTAGGTAAGCGATTCGGAGAACACAGATGCTTCATTTAGGATGGCTGTGATAAGCATAGCGTTACTAGACACTTTCTTGAGCAACACCAAAAATCCAGCACCAGGTTAAAGGTCTGAGCCATAGAGCATATTACAAAAACACTACCTTCGGCTGAACGTTACAAACATTAATGCCAGCAGGAAACATACTGGATATATTCCCTTAATACCCTTACACCCGAGGGACTAAATGAAGAGATGGAAATGCACACTTTAATATAATTTAATAAGCTAGGGATGCATGCATCTGTCACAGCGTCAGATCTTACCTGTTGGTTCTATTTGGATGCATATAAATAATCAATATAGGTAATACAATACATGATTTTCGTAATTTTAATATAAACTGTTTTATTTTAAAGTGGACCTTTAAGGTCACCATCTGGGTGCCGTGTTAGCACAGTCACCCGTGTACCCTCCCGCTGCTAATCCTCACAAGTTCTGTACATCCAGCAGGTTCAAATCAGAATCGGGAGGCTTCCATCCAGCATCCAGGTCTCCCTTTGCTCAGGCTTCTCACTGCCTTTTCTGGCGCAGTGATCTTCCTCTGTTCAGCTACACACTCAGTAGCGAGAGGCTTAGGGGAGGGGCTGTCAGGTGGTCGGATCTCCTCCATCGTCCTCTCTGTGGCCCTCTCCCCACCTCCGATCTGATGATCCCAGTGAGTGACTGGCTGATGTACATCAGTGAAGGAAGAGGGGTCCTCTGGCCCAGTGTCTTGTCCTCTTCTCCTGTCATATGCAGGAGAGAAACCACAGGACCATCACTACTGTGACTTGTAGTCCTCCATGCTGCTGGTGATGACATAGAGGATATTGGAAGGTCCTTATGTCCAGTGTTATTATTAGGCACGTACAGAATTGAAAAATTTGTTTAGTTTCGTAGATATTCATTATGTTACTGATTTTGTTATGCTTTGGAATTTATTTAGTGTGGTTTCAGAATTCTTTAAATTTTGTTTCGTTTTCATTACATTTTGTTTCATTTATTAATTTTCAAACAAATTCCAAATTTTTAGGACAATTAGATATTCGGATCGTTCGAAAAATGGTCGACCGATTCAAATTCTGTGTGAAGAATAGCTGGTTGTTAAGCAGCAGGCCGGGAAGCCAACCGCTGCATCATTAACAACCGATGAGTCATCAGCTGTCAGCTGGCTTCCTCACTGACAGCTGAAATGTAAACAAAAGAATGTCAGTAATAGAAAATTCCGATCAAAACCAGTGTGGGGTCCCCTCCAATCCATACCAGGCCCTTCAGGTTTGGTATGGATTCTAAGGGGAACCTCACGCCAAAATTAAAATAAAAAAAAAACGTCGTGGGGACCCAAAGGGCCTTGTATGGATGGGCTGGGGAGGACTCCTCGCAGTTTTTTTCCCCCAGAATTTTCCATTGCTGGCATTGTTTTGTTTATATTTCAGTGGGGAAGCCAGCTGATGGCTGATAAGTCATTGGTTGTTAAGGATGCAGTGGCCGGCTTCCTGGCCTGCTGCTTAACAACCAGCTTTTATTCACACAGAATTTGAATCGGTTGATGATTTTTGGACCGATCCAAATTCTAATCGTTCTGAAAATTTGGAAATCATAAGAAAAAAAGTTAAGGAAACAAATTTTAATGTATTTTAACAAAATTGGGTTCTATTCCCTACTATTTCATTTGGAGATTTGGATAAATCCGAATCTTTGAACAACCAAAAATTTGTCTTAATTTAATATTCGGACCGAAAGGAATTGCACATGTCTCATTATTATTATTTATCAGCACATGTCACAGGAGGGGGCTAAGCCTGTGCAGTAACATTAGATTGTAACATTAGACTGGCAAAAAATAAACATTTTAGGGGTTATGACCCTCCCTTATTTTATACATAACAATAATAAAAAGTTTTCAGTTTTAGTTCTACTTTGAGGGGAAAGTGTTTTTTTCCCACCTCATTGATATTTGCTAAACGCTTGTCAAATGTACCGTAAAAAATGCTGTAAATGCTGTGGGCACGTAAAGGGGACATTACCATAGATCTGAATGGAAGGAGTTGTCAAGTTTCAACTCCTCTCAGACTGGACATGTAGCTCTGTTTTTGATGCAGAGCGAAGCAAAGCAAAGCAATGCAAACACTACTGCACATGTTTCAAATGTCCACCGTCCATATCATCCATTGTAGGCTGCTTTGCTAGGTGTTTCGTAAGCTGCAAAAACATGCCCTAAATGTCTGTTTCTAGTGCCAGTGTGAACAGGGCTTCAACTGCTTGCCGACCGTACACTGTATATGTACGGTGGCAAGGCGGCTCCCCTGAGCAGGATCCCCTACTTAGTAGATGATCCTGCACTCCCAGGTTTGGGGCAAGCGTGCCGCAGGCTGCACGCTCCTGCTGTGATTAGACACAGCGGGAGCTGATTTGCGAGTATGGCGGACTCGATGTCCGCTGGCACCCACCGATGCTTCGGTACACTGACACAACGGCTGTCTGCCTATGTAAACTAGGCAAATCGCCGTTCTGTCTGCAGAACACATGGATCCTGAGAGAGGCACCGATCCATGCCTTCTCCTAGCACAAGCACCCCCCCCCCCACCCCACCGCAGTAGTAAAGCACTGGTCAGTCACACATTTAACCCTTTGATCGCTGATGTTAACCTCTTTCCCGCCAGTGTCAGTACAGTACAGTCTACAGTACTGTACAGTGACAGTGCATAGTTTTCTTAGCACTGTTCACTGGTCCCCAAAAAGTGTCCAAAGTGTCAGTTAGCGTCCTGACTGTCCGCCACAATATCGCAGTCCCGCTATAAGTCAATGATCGCGACACCATTACTGGTAAAAAATAAAAAATAAAGATTGATAAATAAAAATATCCTATAGTTTGTAGACAAGATACCTTTTGAGCAAACCAATCAATGTACGCTTATTGGGATTTTTTTTACCAAAAATATGTAGCAGAATTGGCCTAAATTGATGAAGACATTTTATTTGTTTTCAAAATTGATGGTCTGTTATTGTTTATAGCCTGGTCATGAAGGGGGGTAAACCTTCTGGAGCTAAAGTGGTTAAACAGGAACAGCTAAATGCAGGAAAAATGATCTGGGAATCAAAAAAGAGTTGTTTCTACTTCCCAGATGACTTCTCCTGAGTTTAGAACAACTAAACACTGTGTGTTAGTGTGAATGAGGCCAACGCCAGCACTAGCATAAGGCTGCTTAGGCAGCTGCCTTAGTGCACCAGGATGGGGGGGGGGGGCATTAAAGTGACGTCATCGCGCACCCGGATGTGGCGGCCATCTTTTGGGTTGGAAACAATCGGTTTCCAGGAGACACCTGCTGATTTTAAACGTGTATAAGTTGAGTTGTATTGCTTGAATAAATTAAATATATTTATAAACGTAATACTTCATGATGTCCTTCTTTACACCCATGAGCGATACAAGTGTTTGGAGACGATTGAAGAGCATTATTGTGTCATATATTAATAATCCTTGAGGAACGAATAGTTTCTGTGTGCCAACTACCAAGGATATTACTATGCGTGTTTGACCTTCTGTGCGGAGGGTCCACCTCTTAGGGTAAGAGACAGTGTGTTTGGTGTTGGTGGTGGCTTTCCTTGGACTTCTACCTAGACAGCCCTTGCACTTGCTTCTCTGATTCTAATTTATATAATTGGATCTGATGGACTTTTATTATTAGCTCTGCACTTTTCTCTGTTATTACAATTTTATGCTGTTATTCCCCCATATATGTGCCAGCAGCTGGACTTCAGTGATCATTATCACCATTTTTACATACGCTTTTTCCTAGTGCAACTTTTTGTTATTTTTTAAAATGCACCTTTGACTATGTAGACTAAAGTCTTTGCACCATCCCTACCTGTTACCCATGGCCTTGCTATATACACTGCTCACAAAAATTAAAGGAACACTTTTTAATCAGAGTATAACATCAACTAAATTAAACTCTTGGGATATTGATCTGGTCAGTTAAGTAGCAGAGGGGGTTGTTAATCAGTTTCAGCTGCTTTGGTGTTAATGAAATTAACAACAGGTGCACCAGATGGGCAACAATGAGACGACCTCCAACAGGAATGGTTTTACAGGGGGAGGCCACTGACATTTTTTTACATAGTCATCTTTTCTGACTGTTTTTCACTAGTTTTGCCCTTGGCTTGGGTCAGTGTCACTACTGGTAGCATGAGGCGATACCTGGACCCTATAGAGGTTGCACAGGCAGTCCAACTCTTCCAGAATGGCACATCAATATTTGCCATTGCCAGAAGGTTTGCTGTGTCTCCCACCACAGTCTCAGGAGCATAGAGGAGATTCCAGGAGACCATCAGTTACTCTAAGGAGAGCTGTACAGAGCCATAGAAGGTCCTTATCCCATCAGCAGGACTGGTATTTGCTCATTTGAGCAAAGAGAAACAGGATGAGAACTGCTAGAGCCCTACAAAATGACCTCCAGCAGGCCACTGGTGTGAATGTCCCTGACCAAGCAATCAGAAACAGACTTCATGAGGGAAGCCTGAGGGCCCAACGTCCTCTAGTGGGCCCTGTGCTCACTGTCCAGCTCCATAGAGTTCAATAGGCATTTGCAATTGAGAACCAGAATTATCAGATCTACCACCAGAGCCCTGTGCTTCTCACAGATGGGGGCAGGTCCACCCTGAGCACAAGTGACAGACGTAAAAGGGTCTGGAGAAGCGGTTAAAATGTTATGCTGCCTGTAACATTGTTCAGCATGACCGGTTTGGTGGTGGGTCACCGAGGATCTGGGGGGGGGGGTTGGAACATATTCATGGAGAGATGCACAGACCTCTACAGGCTAGACAATGGCACCCTGACTGATATTAGGAATTGGGATGAAATCCTTGGATCCATTGTCAAACCCTACACTTGTGCAGTGGGTCTTGGGTTCCTCCTGGTGCACGACAGTGCCTCATGTGGCGAGGGTATGCAGTCAGTTCCTGGAGGATAAAGGAATTGATACCATTGAATGGCCCCCATGCTCACCTGACCTAAATCCAATACAACACCTCTTGGACATTATGTTTCAGTCCATGCGACACCGCCAGGTTGCACCTCAGTCTGTTCAGGAGCTCAGTGATGCCCTGGTCCAGATCTGGCTGGAAATACCCCAGAACAACATCTGTCATCTCATTAGGAGCATCCCCTGACGTTGTCAGGCATGCATACAAGCACGTGGAGGCCATACAAACTACTGAGTACCATTTTGAGTTGCTGCAATGAAATCTCAGCAAAATGGACTAGCCTGCTGCATCATTATTTCAGTGTGTCTTTGAATTTAGCCCTCTGTAGGTTGATCATTTTCATTTACATCAAACGATGTGGCATCCTTTCCTTCCTAACACATTACCCAGTCCATATCAGTATAGATATCAAGCATTATATTTTTCACTATTGAGGTCTGATGTGTTTGCAAAGTGTTCCTTTACATTTTTTTAAGCAGTGTCTTATATATTGCTGTATTCTATATTGCTATAAATTATATATTACTCTCTGTATATTGCTGCATCATTTATCTGTCAAAAACACAGCTGCAGACATCACATACTGTCACCCAGTCTGTGTCTTTAATCAAAGCTCCAGGTGATGGGAAGACCACAAGAATGCACAGATCAACAATGCCCACTAGGTGGCACAACAAGCAAGAATATGTCTATAGCAAAAAAAAAAAAAACCCCAAAACAATAATAATAATAATAATAATAATAATAATAATGCTACAAAGGACTTAAAGGGCTATTACATACACATAAAAACACGTGGGTCTCCGATAATTATAGAAATATAATATAATATGCTGAAACCTTAGCCAAGTCCTGTTGTCTATTCAGAGTAGCTATGAAGTCATTACCTCAATAGAACAAGAAAACTGTCTAACTACTGTGAACCATGAAAGTTCTTTGCTGGGGAGCGGGTAATGCTTTTGTAGCGTTGTGTTATTTGACTGCTGAGCTTGGCTGTGGTTTCTGACATTTGATAAAATGATATGCGTTTCATACAGCTGAACTCCAAGTATCATCTTAATTGCACAAACCTACATTGGTCCAGCTTAGACCAGCGTAAGTATGCAAATCTTATACCTGAGGGGCTGCTCTCCTGTGGACACTGTGACAATCACTGTAGTAGTCAGAGCTACTACAGTGAACGTCTTCTGGATCCTATGCCGAATGACTTCCTCACTCAACAGTTTTTTCAATGAACACAAGGTGTTCTCTGATTGGATGAAGTAAAGAGGTGGGATGGTGATGTCATGATCTCCACCCTTCCAATCACAATAGGCCTTGTATTCAAGTAAAAACTAGGCATTATATGATCCCTTGGTGTACAGGACCTGGAAGATTTTGGTTATCATTGTAGTAGAGTCACCAACTATTACAGTGATGGTCAGCTTTCCCAGTGGTATGAGATATGCATACTTACATTGGCCCAAGCTGGATATAACTAATGAATAAAGATCATACCTGGAGGTCAGCTTTGAAAGGATGAAAGTATGAAAGGAGATTTTTCAAGCAAGCTTATATTGGATTGTCAAAAAGAATTATTGTTTTGTATTGTTATATAACCTGGACTGTAGCTAACTGCTGCAGAACTTCTTCCTTTGTTTCTGCTGTATTATCCTTCTGCAGTGTGGACAGGGTTAAACTGAATATTTATAAATGCGGAAGTGCAGCAGCCATCTTTAACCACTTGCCTTCTGGGTACTTTTACCTCCTTCCTGACCAGGCTAATTTTTATCTTCCAGCGCTGTCACACTTTGAATGACAATTGCGCGGTCATACAACACTGTACCCAAACAAAATTTTTAGCATTTTTTCAAACAAATAGAGCTTTATTTTGATGGTACTGTATTTAGTTACCACTGGGGTTTTTATTTTTTGCTAAATAAACAAAAAACGACCGAAAATTAAAAAAAAAAAAAAAAAAACGTTTTCATAGTATTTTATAAAATTTTGCAAACAGGTAATTTTTCTCCTTCACTAGTGTGTGCTGATGAGGCTGCACTGATGGGCACTGATGCGGCAGTACTGATGGGCATTTATGGCCACTGATAGGCTGCACTGTTGGGCACAGATGAGGCAGAATTGATGAGGTTGCACTGATAGGTGGCACTAATGGGCACTGGTAGGTGACACTGATGGGCACTGGTAGGTGGCACTTATAGGTGACACTGATGGGGAGGCACTGAATAGCACTGATTTACAGCACTGTTGGGCACTAATTGGCAGCACTGTTGGGAATGCACTGATAATCAGGACACTGGTAATCGATGCCCTGATTATTAGTGTACATGTCCCTTTTACACAAGCCGGTTATCGTCTCTCTTCTCTCCTCATTCAGTCAGCATGACGAAAGGAGTGCCGATAACCGGATTTTGTTTACATCCTGATTGGACACAGCTGATTATGGGGTAAAGAGATGCTGATTGACTCTTTACCTCAATCTGTGGTCAGCAGTGTCTGGGTTGCAGAGCATGTTGCGCAGCGGGTGTGATCGCGGGAGGACGTAATTTGACGGCCCCTCAGAACTGCCTGGCCGTGCTGCAGCCATCAGTCAGCTATAGCACTGTCAGTAACTGGTTAAGGAGACCACTTTGCAATGTTCATCCATGGAGTGTCTACACTGCAGGAGGCAGCCATATTGGCTAGTTCTGGATCGATCCTGGAGGATGGTGATTGGCTGATGTAACAAAGCAAGGGGAGTGTGTGTCTGCATGCTGTTAAAAGGAAAAGGGGAACAGTGATAAAGTTAGGATTGGTAAAAATAAAGAGAGTGGGCTGCTGGCTGAGCAGAACCCTGCCAAAGCTGACCACAATTGGGTGAGACCTCAGAGAAGCAAAGAGACTGCTCATCGTGCAGGACCTTGCTTCAGAGACTGGGAACTTTCTCCCTGGGAGGGTGTGGGATGTGATTTGGAAGCCTGGTGTTATTGACTGTACTAGAGGGCATAGTTGCCAACATTTTAAAAAAAATTCCAGGGACACTTTGCAGCACAGCTATCAATTACCACACCCACTTCCTTGAAGCTCCGCCCACTCTGCATAATTAATCTCGCCTATTTATCAGATTATAGAGTCTACTCAATATAGAGAGAATTACAGGAGATTAAAAAAGGGAATTTCAAATTTAAGGCCACAGTAGCAGAGTTGGAATAAGTCTCCCTTTCAGCTGCACTGCTTCTGCGTAACATTTATGGGCAGCCTGATTAACAGGCACTTCCAAGGACAATATAAATTACCTGGGACAGGCTCCTATTTGCAGGGACTGTCCCTGGAAAAAAGGGACAGTTGGCAAGTATGAGAGGGCACCCCCGCAGCTTGTAAGGAAGGATTGTAAGAGATAAATAACAGCAAAGTCTATCACTGTCTGACTTGATTTTGACTTTTACTGAATCAGAGCCCATGGGGAGACCCAGAAGAGGGTGCCTTGGGTCTGGTAAGAGACTAACATTGTACAAGGTAATTTGTCATCTGCAGGGAACTGTTGTCCCAACTTTTCCAGCCAGCATTTTTTTCCCTTCATTCCCTGGTCAGTGTGACAAAATGGGGACTGTTATACTGTTATAGAAAGCTAGGACTGTCTTTATATACTGTTTATATGTAAATGCAGTTCAGTTCTGTTAATTGCTGTTAGTCAGAATACTGCAGGTGTTTAACCATATCTCTCAGAATAATGTTATTCTCTTATGGATTAATTGTATAAGCACACCAGCTAATCCTTTCTTCTTTTAGGCTATGCTTTACCTAATAATGTCTTCTAAATACTTCTAGGTGTGTTAGTAAGTGTTGATTGAGCAAGGTGTGTCATCTTCAGGCATGCAGAGAAATCACAAAACAATTCAGTGGCTCCTTTGGGGTTAGCTACAATTATTACAATGCTGAAGTTATAGAATAAAAGTGTATGCTGTGACTATAGAAATTCATGAAGGAAATTAATAATATAATAATGATAGGGGATCAATTTATAATTGTCTTCACACAAGAGTCACACAACCTTTACTTAACCTTTCGATGTGGTAGAAAATGATTTGGAGACATGAATCATTAATAAAGAAAAAACTGTAGAATTCAAATGTACCACTAGGTGGCAGAGAAGTACATGTGACAACCTATTGCTAGCAAAAATTTTGTATTCTGCAGTACTACTATAACATGTTTTGAAAGCAATTTGTATTTTCTTTTCTTTTTTTTTTCTTAAGACATACCCTGCTATTTTGGTATCACATCACCAAAGCAGCAAGTGAATGTAATGTTAATGACATGTCAAAAAGTTGATACATTAGTGTTGATTTAGTAAAGATGTCAGGAACCTTCACTGAAAAAAATGTGAATAATAATAATAAAGTGACACTAAACGATATCCTTATCCTCCAAATATAACTCATGCTTATCCACTACTTTATGGCCCTGAGTTTATTTTTCATGAAATCGTTTTCCACTTTTGCAGTCAAATTTGAAAAAAACAGAAAACACTATTATTATTATTATTATTATTATTATTATTATAATACAGGATTTATATAGTGCCAACAGATTGTGCAGTGCTTTACAATATAAAGGGAGACAGTACAGTAAAAGCACAATTCAATACAACAGGGTTATAATGGTCCTGCTCCTGAAAGCTTACAATGTAATAAGGAGGGGCAGGTGGAACAAAAATGAATAATTGTGAGGGATGAGCTGATGGGAGAAATAATGGATTCAGTTGTTAGCTAAAGGCAGGATAGGCTTCTCTGAAGAGATGAGTTTTCAGGGATCACCTAAGGCTGGAAAGAGTAGGAGATAGTCAGACAGATTGGAATAAAGAGTTCCAGAGGATAGGAGAAGCTCTGGAGAAGTCCTGGAGATGAGTATGGGAGGAGTAGATAAGAAAGTGTAGCACCCTCCTAGATAGGTGCTAGGCAGGTGAAATATATTTTGCTCTGTCTGCTTATCAGGGGAGCCTGATTATTAGTTAGGCCTGTTGCATGTGTCCATGTGTGATTTATCTGGTCTGAGAGAGCGACCCCACTGTGTCCAATAGGGAGGCCTGTTAGACAGTGGAGGAAACCCAGCCAGTGACACACAGGCTTTTGTAGCTGTCCCAGTGGGTTATCACAGACAGTAGTGCATCCTGGGATAGGCTATAAAAGCCAAGGGCACATGTGGCAGGGGGTCTTTGGGCGGGAAGTCAAGTTCCAGAGGGAGGTTGATGGCTGTCTCCTCCTCTGAAGTTGTGGAAGGTGGTCACAGGCAGTCGGCCTGGTGAACCAGAAAGTGTGGCTGAACCCAGAGGTCCAGTGGATGCTGACAAGTGGAGTTTGGAGGCAACGGTGACTCTGGAAAAACTGTGTCCATGAGTACAGAGGAACTTGCCCAGGGGTCTGCCAGGAAGGGGACCACTCCAGAAGCTAGGGTCAGTGGACAGGTGTAAGCACACAGGCATTTAGAGAAAAGGGGGTGCCAGTTTCAGAACCCTGAAGAGAATATTTACACAGGAGCATCTTAAAGTATCTTCACTAAGTGGCAAAGTGAAGCAGCGGCCTTGCCGCATTCTACAGTAAGCTGTCCCTCAGACTGTGAATAGTTAATAGTTGGAGTATCCCACTCATCCCTTCTCCTATCCAAGTTCTCAATAAAACCACAAAAACAACATCCCCTGGATTGGTTATTGACTGAGCCAAGAACTTTCATTGCTGTTTATCTGCTGTCAGTTGCTAAGGGTAACCCAGGGGAATCCAGAAAGTGTAATTCTCAGCAGTCCTCTAGGGGGCAGTGCTACAAGAGCTTGAGAGCAGAAGGTCTTTGGAGGAGCGGAGAGGACGGTTTGGGTGATATACTGAGACAAGATTGGTTATGTAGCTGGGGGCAGAGTTGTGGATGGCTTTGTATGTTTTTGTTAGTATTTTGAACTTTATTTGTTGGGAAATGGGGAGCCAGTGAAGGGATTGGCAGAGAGGGGTGGAGGACACTGAATGCTTGGTAAGGTGGAAGAGTTTGGCTTCGGCATTAATGATGGACTGAAGTGGGATACTCTGCATAAAGGTAAGCCTATGAGAAGGAAGTTACAATAGTCAAGGTAAGAGATAACAAGGACGTTTCATTGGTTAAAAAGAGGCTTATTTTGGAGATGTTTCAGTGAAGTCTACAATCTTTGGGCAGTGATTGAATTTGGGGCTCAATGGACAGATGTGAGTCCAGGATTGTATTTAGTATCCTGGGATGAGGGGAGAGACTGATAGTTGTATATTTGATCTTGATGGAAAAGTGGACACAGGCTGGGATAAATACACTGAACAAAATTATAAAAGCAACACTTTTGTTTTTTGCCCCCATTTTTCATGAGCTGAACTCAAAGATCTAAGACTTTTTCTATGTACAAAAAAGTCCTATTTCTCTCAAATATTGTTCACAAATCTGTAAATCTGTGTTAGTTAGCACTTCTCCTTTGCAGAGATAATCCATCCACCTCACAGGTGTGGCATATCAAGATGCTGATTAGACAGCATGATTATTGCACAGGTGTGCCTTAGGCTTCGTACACACGCATCGATTATTGGCCGGGAATTTTCGGCCAACGTCCGATCTGCCGATTTTCGGCTTGTTAGTATGATGCTTTCGACAACCGACTCCGACTTTTCGGCCGAACAAAATCTGGTGTGCAGGCTATAAAATTTTTGTTGGTCGTCAACAGAACGGCCGATTTTCCGTCAGTCAGTACAGATTTCGGCAGACAAAAATCTGATGAGCAAGACTGGGCATGCTCAGAGAAGAAAAAACACACGGAAAGTAAACCAGCACATGATATCACTTCTGAAGTTGGTTTTTGTTGGCCGAGAAAATTAGTGTGCAGTCTAGAACACATTTCAACCAACACAACAACACTGGACAAAAGACGGCCGATCGGTCGGCCGATAATCGTTGCGTGTGTACGAGGCATTAGACTGGCTACAATAAAAGGCCACTCTAAAATGTGTAATTTTACGGTATTGGGGGGGTCGGGGGACCAGCTAGTATCTGGTGTGACCACCATTTGCCTTATGCAGTGCAACACATCTTCTTTGTATAGTGTTAATCAGGTTGCTGATTGTGGCCTCTGGAATGTTGGCTCATGGCTGTGTGAAGTTACAGGATATCGGCAGGACCTGGAACATGCTGTTGTATACGCCGATCCAGAGCATCCGAAACACGCTCAATGGGTAACATGTCCGGTGAGTATGCTGGCCATGCAAGAACTGGGGTTTTTTCAGCTTCCAGGAATTGTGTACAGATCCTTGCAACATGGGGCCTTGCATTATCATGCTGCAACATGAGGTGATTATCATATGATAACTATTAAATAGTTATTGTATGATAATTATTTTATTAACTTTTATAGGACGGTTGTCCTATAATATGGTCCTGCCGCCCGCCCGGCGAGTATTTTCCTTGCATGTGCACCACTTGAGGTTTGTTCTTATCTATATTCCAGCACTGCTATATAGTATTTGAATATGAATATGTACAATATGTGTATCAAGATCTGTTAGTAAATTATGTTGTTTTTATCTATAGATGAGTACTGTAGGGTTTTTGTAGCCCTGAGGAAGCGATTGGTAAAAAGCATCGGCGCTGAAGACCTTTAACTACACAGTGCTTATCAAACCAGATACCATATATGTCTTTTCCCTTAACCACTTGCCGACCGCCGCAAGTATATATACTGCGGCGGTCAGCCCCGTGCAGGCAAAGTGACGTACCGGTACGTCACTAGCCTGGGAGCCAATAGGGGGCGAGCGCGCGCTGCCGGAGGCGCGCTCCCGCCCCCGCTCGTTCACGGACCACCCCGCATGAGTGACCGGCGGACCCGATGTCCGCCGGTCACTCGCGATCATCAGTTACAGAGGGAGAAAGGCAGGCGGCTAGTGTAAACAAAGCCGCCTGTCACTCTCCCTTGTGTAACAGCAGAGATCTAACGGTCCTGCTATGTAGGACCGTAGATCTCTGCTGTTACATGTAAAGCCACATCCCTGCACAGTTAGAAGCACGCCCCTAGGGACACACTTAACCCCGCCTTCTCAAATAAAGTTAACCCCTTCCCTGCCAGTGTCATTTTTACAGTAACAGTGCATATGTATAGCACTGATTACTGTAGTAATGTCACTGGTACCCCCAAAAGTGTCAAAAATGTCAGTCAAGGGTCAGATCTGTCCGCCGCAATGTCGCAGTCCCGCAAAAAGAATTTCTTCGTTTTCCCAAGAGTTGTGGGAAAAAATGACAACTTCAAAAAACTCCCCATGTCTCTTACTAAATACCTTGGACTGTCTACTTTCCAAAAAGTGGTCATTTGGGGGGTATTTGTACTGTCCTTACATTTCAGAGCCTCAAGAAATGAGATAGTCAGGAGTGAGCAATTTTCTGTGATTGACACCATAACTTGTAGACTATAACTTTCACACAGAATAATGCTGGCCATACACTATAAGAAAAATCATTCAAAATAATTTTCGAAAAACGAACACTCGGACAGGAGAGCAAACAATCGTGCCATCATGTAATGACCGATAAATCGTTCAATGGACATAAATTAATCAGTTTTTTGTTTGTTTTTTCACATATACCTAGTGCAAACAATTTGGACAAGAAACACATTACCCTTCAATTCATTGTTCAGTCGGCAGAAAGTTTCCAAACTTGTCCTTCGTCTTTTCATCTCAAAAACGTCACAACCGATTCATACCTATTAACCGGCTGAAAAACAAAAAAACTGTCCAAACGACCGAATTTCGTCAGATTTTTTTGTATAGTGTATGGTCTGCATTGTGTGGGCACAATTACTCAAGGTGTCATCAGGATTTTGCACTGAGCACTTTTCAAGCACAAGTTATACTGTATGGACTATATTTCCTATTTTACATCTTGCAGCGCTGCACCATTTATTATTATTGTCCTGCATTAGTAATATCCTCTAACTTGGGTTATTTTTACCAAAGATATGTAGAAGTATAAATTTTAGCCCAAATGTATGAACAAAAATTACTTATTTGCAAAATTTTGAAATAGAAGCTAAAAAAAAGTTTTTTTTTTCACAATTTTCGCTCTTTTTTCACTTATATTGCAAAAAAATAAAACCAGTGGTGATAAAATACCACCAAAAGAAAGCTCTATCTGTGTGAATAAAAATAATAACAGTTTTGTTTGGGTACAGTGTTGCATGAGTAATTGTCATTCAAAGTGTGAGAGCACTAAAAGCTGAAAATTAGTCTGGGCAGAAAGGGGGTGAAAGTGCCGAAAAAAAATCGTAAGAGCAAGACTACGAATGCTCGGAAATGAAAGAATACATACAAAACAATTCAACACATGACATCACTTCTAAAGTTGAATTCTTTTGTACGAGAATTTTCGCATGAAGGTAACCTCTTCACTTTTCATATGACACTAACATGCAAAAAAAACGGACGGGAATTTGTCCAATAATCTTTTCGTGTGTCTGAGGCTTAAGAGGTATGATTGGATATTTTTTAAAGACTCCACAGTTGGAAGATTGTCTAAATGCAGTTCTTACATTGCCCCAATACATCATTTTATTATTCCTGCACACTATGCATGAAGTTAGCAGGGAGATTGGGACATGCTTGCAATACGTGGTATGAGGGTTGGACCTTGAAACTTGGCAACTCTTGCTGAAGAAGTCCCCAATGTATGTATCACCTCTGAAGCAACCTTACAGAAACTAGAATCAGTATTCAGGGGACTGACCCATATGCCAATGGTGTCACTATAATTCAACTTCTGATTTTCCAGTACAGCACTGTAAGATACGCTAGATGGCAGCGCTGTCACAAATAGTGCAAGATACAATATAACCGTCACTTTCTTCATTTTAATTATTATAACACAGAAAAGCTATCACTTCTTCAGTATAGTCATTTATTTAATTTCTTCATCCCGCCTGGCTTTAAAATAGTGTGATGTGAATACAAATGAATTTCCTCTACAGGACATGTCAAATTTTAATGACGTAAGCACCATTTCATACAGAATTACTGTGTGAGAAGTGCTAATTATAACTGTAAATGACAGTCAAGATATATGTGGGAATGTCATTATTGAGTATGTGATATGTGACACCAAAAGAGGGGATATCCAGTGAAAAGTGGATTTGTAAGACCATATTATACACACATTTTGGATACTTTAGAAGGGAAAGGTGGGTTAATAGCATTAATTTAGGAAATCTGACTTAAAACTGTAATAAACTCAAAAACAAATACAGTAAGACCTTGGTTTGAGAGTAACTTGGTTTGAGAGCGCTTTGCAAGACAAGCAAATTTTTAAAATAAATTTTGACTTGATATACAAGCAATGTCTTGATATACAAGTAGCGTCATGTCAAAACTGGGTATAAAAGAGAAGAGAGGTCCCTCTAAGTGTAGCAATATTGTTACATTTAATGAAGGTTCAATATTTAGCCGCTCACATGGTTGATGATTAAAACAGGCACACCTAAGTATGCAGGCATCCGGGGTAAAGCTGTCCACATAGACCGTCCTCCGCACTGCCATCTTCATCACACCCTTCCACGCTGCGCTCCACGAGCGATTCAAAGTCTCGCTTTCAGATCACTCTACTGCTGGGTAGTCTTCCCAATCACAATTGCAGACTGACATCGGTGAGAGCCAGTGGTTCAGAAGATAGTCTATGGACAGCTTTACCCCGGATGACTGCATACTTAGATGTGCCTCTTTAAAGCGGAGTTCCGGGCACAGATGTCATTTTTTACTAAACATACCCCCGGGACAGTCAGGGCTAGCACATTCCACAATGGCTAGCCTCTGATCTGTCCCGGTTCGCACTTACCTTTTAGAAGAAATACTTACTTATAAAATTTCTTCCACAGCGTTTCCATCTCTCTTGTGGGCAGCTGAAGCCGGCGCGGTCCTCTTCTGTGTCTTCTTCCGCGTCTTCTTGTCCCAGAATGCGCCTGCACCGGCCCCTCTCGTCACTTCCGGTGCGGCGCCGCATTCCTCCACAGCTTCTGGGCATGCCCAGAAGCTGTTTAGCAGGGGAATGCGGCGTCGCCCTGAAATGACGAGTGGGGCCGGTGCCGTCGCATTGATTCCTGGGAGCTGTGACGTTCAGCTCCCAGGAATCATAGCGAGACAGGAAGTGACGGGGTGAGCCGCGGCTCCGAGGGAGGAAGTACTCTGAGGTGAGTATCTTCGATCTTCAATTACAAGGTAAGTAAACAAAAAAAAATAAAAATAACTATCCAATTCCTTTTCAGGTGAGGTCTACCTAGCGGAGGGGGCACAAAAAAAATATAGTTTTTGTGCCCGGAACTCCACTTTAATCATCAACCATGTGAGTTGTTAAATGTTGTACCTTCATTAAATGTCCCCATACTGCTACACTTAGAGGTGCCTGTCTTCTCTTTTATACTCTGTAGCTCCTGCTGGATTTTGCTTATCCCCTTGTGGAGGCGCCATTTGTGGATGGACATTTTATGATGACACAACCTATCACATTGCTATAATCTTTGTATATAGACTATAAACTGAAAGACTTATGAATAAATGGTTGTGGAACGAATCATCTGAGTTTCCATTATTTCTTATGGGAAAATTTGCTTTGATATAAGAGTGCTTTGGATTACAAGCATGGTTCCGGAACGAATTATGCTCGCAATCCAAGGTTTTAGTGTACTTATTATATTGTAGCTAACCAGTTCTTAGATATGATTGCTGCATTCGTTTTCTTTTTAGGCTTTCCTTCTTTTATTTTCATCTGGTGATCCTGCTCTGTTGTTTGTTGTTTTTCAACAGAATGAGCTATTCTGTAGATGTAGCAGATACAAGGCTGAGACAAACCATTTACTACTGGCAGTAGTGCTTACAAGGATCAGCTTTTAACTATTTATGTAAAACCTTTATCCGAAAAGGATAAAAAAAAAAAAAACTGTTTCTGATTTTACCTAAAAAGTGTTAGTTGGAGTTCAGCTTAAATTTGTTAGTGTATCTTATGCCTCGTTTCCACTGAGTGGTACGGTGCGGTTACGTACAGTTAAGTACGGTTCGGTGCGGTACACCTTGATCAGGCTTACGTTTCCACTGCCAACAGTACCTAAGCTCAACAGTACCTCAACAGTATTGCTCCACCCTGTTGTTACGGTACTAATATGCTTGGTACCCCAACGAAAGGGTACCAAAAAAGTGGTACGGTACGGTTCGGAATTAGGGTACCATTTACAACTTTTGACAATGGAAACAGCAAAAATTGCGCACCATACCGAACCGAACTGTACCGTACCACTCAGTGGAAACGAGGCATAAATCTGCTAAATCTAAATAGTACATCTAACACTCCCCTCCTCCTGATTTACAAGGCTGCTGCCTAAAGGTGTCCCTTGTGCTCCTTAATGCAGAGAGGCGTGTTACTGGGTCGATCACTAGGTTGAAACAGAGGGAAAAAGCCTTAAAACACATTACATTATTGCATTTCTGGTTTTGTAATTAATACCTCTTTAAACCCAGCTTCCTTGGTCCACACAGATATCTACCTGTAAATGAGTTATTAGTGTAGCACTACCCCCTGTAGGAGCTGCTAATCGGGATAGGTCCTCTGTTCTTTGCCTCAACCTTTTCTATAACTTGTATTTTTGTACAAACATACAATACCAAAGGAAATCACTTAAAGTTATACTTAGTACCCAGTAATAGCACTATATCATAGAAAAGACACCAAACCAGGTAGTGAAGACAAACTTAATATACTGTCACCCAATATGGTTGGGTTGGGTAGGCAAAAATAAAATGGATTAACAATGGTAATAACACAATTCAGCATACAAAGGTATTAACAGTAAGCACTAGGCATATGACATTTGGCATCCATATCAGCATAAAGAGTAGCAAGGCAACCTCAAGTGCAGCAGTGAGCAGTGGTAAAGTTTAATCTACTGAGAACTATACTGCCAGAGTGCATTTATGGCTGCGATACTAGTCCCAGACCGACTGGGTATGCACTGTCCAAAAGAAAAAGATGATGATAGAGGAAGGGGCAGGGGAACAAAGGAGATTTGCAGAAAAATTATTACAGGAGGGACAGTCCTTTGAGATGATATTCTGCCGGTAATGTTGGGGCCCTTTAAGAGCATTGGTACACTTAAGGACAGCCCCAGTTAACCTGCACGCAGTATAGGTACACCATACAGTAGGTTTGGTATTATCTTGGCACAGGTGCAAAGTAATAAATGATATGTAATCCCGTGCAGATAGGTGGATGTAGTGCCAATACCCTTCATATTTTTATATCCACAGGTGCAAAGTAGATGTCATTCAGATATGGTAAAGGTTTGATATAATGCAGTCTAGGTTTGGAATAGGTACAGTATAGGATGCAATATGGATTGGGTATTCTTGGTGTCCTGCTCTCAGTAGCTCAGTCCCTGCCTGAAGTGTCAGCTATGGGCAAATAGCCCTCTCACCAATCCTCTGGATGCTGCAGTGACCTACATTGTGTCCCCATTGAGAGATTATTCTTGTATTACTGTTATGATAACAGCTGGGAAATATTTAGGTTTACTTTTCATGTTCTGGTTACTAGAACAAAAAAGTGAGCATAATCTCTCAACTAGAGACACAAACAGGAATAAAATGTACCAATACACGTATTGCTGATATTTGTTAATTCACATAGTATGGAGTTGTCACCTGGTTCTCGACTATTGGAATCAGGTAACAGCCATATTAACAATGGGGTCTGGTCTGCTGCTAACACCAGAAACCCTGGTGTTGTTATTAGTAGTGTTGAGCGAACACGGACTGTATTATTCGTGTTCGTACCGAATAATTGGATTTTTTGTACCCGAACACGGACACGGACACTTTACTGTATGTTCGGGTAAAAATCCGTGTTCGGTCGTTTTATTTCCGGGTTTTGCATGCTTTGGCGCTCTTTTCATGGCGGGCTTTCAACAGCCAATCAACAATCGTTTAACTGGTGTGCCTTAAGCCATCCCAGCCATGCCTGCAAATGTCTCAGTAGCTGTGATTGGCCGTCTGAAGCATGTGACCAAGTCTTTATAAGTTCGAGGCAGCCGCAGCGGCGTCATTATGCTGCTTAGATTCAGGGACAGAGCACACATCAACGTGCTGGCTGCTGATTAGGGAAAGATAGGCAGGAAAAAACCATTTGTGTCCGGATAGAATTGAGGGACAGGTCGGAGTGTTTAGGCAGGGCGAGTTGTAGGCATTTTAGGGATAGAGTCTGCTGAATTATAGGGTCAGTGTCTTCTACAAACTACAATCGATATTGCTGTGTGGGGGGTGGGGTCTGCACTCAATCCTGATCTACGATCTCTTCTCAATCCTGTTAGGGACAGAGTCTGCTGAATTTTAGGGAAACTGTGTTCTACAAACTACAATCGATATTGCTGTGTGGTGTGGGATTGGAGATAGGCAGGTGTCAGTGATCCACATCCATTTTTCTGTGTGTGAGCTGCAGTGAACACAATCTTTTTGGGCTGCAGTGAACACAATCTTTTTGGGCTGCAGTGAACACAATCTTTTTGGGCTGCAGTGAACACAATCTTTTTGGGCTGCAGTGAACACAATCTTTTTGGGCTGCAGTGAACACAATCTTTTTGGGGTGCAGTGAACAAAATCTTTTTGGGGTGCAGTGAACACAATCCTTTTTGGTGTGCAGTGAACACAATCTTTGTGGGGTGCAGTGAACAAAATCCTTTGTGGGGTGCAGTGAACACAATCTTTTTGGGGTGCAGTGAACAAAATCCTTTTTGGGGTGCAGTGAACAACATCCTTTTTGGGGTGCAGTGAACACAATCTTTTTGGGGTGCAGTGAACAAAATCCTTTGTGGGGTGCAGTGAACACAATCTTTTTGGGGTGCAGTGAACACAATCTTTTTGGGGTGGAGTGAACAACATCCTTTTTGGGGTGCAGTGAACAAAATCCTTTTTGGGGTGCAGTGAACAAAATCATTTTTGGGGTGCAGTGAACACAATCTTTTTGGGGTGCAGTGAACACAATCTTTGTGGGGTGCAGTGAACACAATCTTTTTGGGGTGGAGTGAACAACATCCTTTTTGGGGTGCAGTGAACAACATCCTTTTTGGGGTGCAGTGAACACAATCTTTTTGGGGTGCAGTGAACACAATCTTTGTGGGGTACAGTGAACAGAATCTTTGTGGGGTGCAGTGAACACAATCTTTGGGGGGTACAGTGAACACAATCTTTGTGAGGTGCAGTGAACACAATCT
This sequence comes from Pelophylax lessonae, assembly GCF_965119305.1. Classification (NCBI taxonomy): domain Eukaryota; kingdom Metazoa; phylum Chordata; class Amphibia; order Anura; family Ranidae; genus Pelophylax; species Pelophylax lessonae. Next base: position 645,100,220 of record NC_138769.1, read on the forward strand.
TTGTGGGGTGCAGTGAACACAATCATTGTGGGGTGCAGTGAACTCAATCTTTGTGGGGTACAGTGAACACAATCTCATACTTCTGAAGGTTTGAGGGTGCTGCCTGTTCCATACTCCCCCTACTCCTCATCTAGCCTTTTAGGGGTACAAACAATAGTAATTGGGGCCTAGTGTGGTTGTGTACGTGTGATATACATACACTTTTTTGGGATCATATTTTCTATTCCGCTATTTAATCAAAAACCTTTGGGGATCAGTTAAATTGGGGGATAGTCTGTGTTGGTACGTGTGAGAGAGATCCACCTTTCCAAGTTGTTGGGGTTCATCTCATACTTCTGAAGGTTTGAGGGTGCTGCCTGTTCCATACTCCCCCTACTCCTAGCCTTTTAGGGGTACAAACAATAGTAATTGGGGCCTAGTGTGGTTGTGTACGTGTGATATACATACACTTTTTTGGGATCATATTTTCTATTCCGCTATTTAATCAAAAACCTTTGGGGATCAGTTAAATTGGGGGATAGTCTGTGTTGGTACGTGTGAGAGAGATCCACCTTTCCAAGTTGTTGGGGTTCATCTCATACTTCTGAAGGTTTGAGGGTGCTGCCTGTTCCATACTCCCCCCTACTCCTAGCCTTTTAGGGGTACAAACAATAGTAATTGGGGCCTAGTGTGGTTGTGTACGTGTGATATACATACACTTTTTTGGGATCATATTTTCTATTCCGCTATTTAATCAAAAACCTTTGGGGATCAGTTAAATTGGGGGATAGTCTGTGTTGGTACGTGTGAGAGAGATCCACCTTTCCAAGTTGTTGGGGTTCATCTCATACTTCTGAAGGTTTGAGGGTGCTGCCTGTTCCATACTCCCCCCTACTCCTAGCCTTTTAAGGGTACAAACAATAGTAATTGGGGCCTAGTGTGGTTGTGTACGTGTGATATACATACACTTTTTTGGGATCATATTTTCTATTCCGCTATTTAATCAAAAACCTTTGGGGATCAGTTAAATTGGGGGATAGTCTGTGTTGGTACGTGTGAGAGAGATCCACCTTTCCAAGTTGTTGGGGTTCATCTCATACTTCTGAAGGTTTGAGGGTGCTGCCTGTTCCATACTCCCCCTACTCCTAGCCTTTTAGGGGTACAAACAATAGTAATTGGGGCCTAGTGTGGTTGTGTACGTGTGATATACATACACTTTTTTGGGATCATATTTTCTATTCCGCTATTTAATCAAAAACCTTTGGGGATCAGTTAAATTGGGGGATAGTCTGTGTTGGTACGTGTGAGAGAGATCCACCTTTCCAAGTTGTTGGGGTTCATCTCATACTTCTGAAGGTTTGAGGGTGCTGCCTGTTCCATACTCCCCCTACTCCTCATCTAGCCTTTTAGGGGTACAAACAATAGTAATTGGGGCCCAGTGTGGTTGTGTACGTGTGATATACATACACTTTTTTGGGATCATATTTTCTATTCCGCTATTTAATCAAAAACCTTTGGGGATCAGTTAAATTGGGGGATAGTCTGTGTCGGTACGTGTGAGAGAGATCCACCTTTCCAAGTTGTTGGGGTTCATCTCATACTTCTGAAGGTTTGAGGGTGCTGCCTGTTCCATACCCCCCCTACTCCTCATCTAGCCTTTTAGGGGTACAAACAATAGTAATTGGGGCCTAGTGTGGTTGTGTACGTGCGAGATACATACACTTTTTTTGATCATATTTCCTATTCCGCTATTCAATAAAAACCTTTGAGGATCAATTGAATTGCGGGATAGTCTGTGTCGGTACGTGTGAGAGAGATCCACCTTTCCAAGTTGTTGGGGTTCATCTCATACTTCTGAAGGTTTGAGGGTGCTGCCTGTTCCATACTCCCCCTACTCCTCATCTAGCCTTTTAGGGGTACAAACAATAGTAATTGGGGCCCAGTGTGGTTGTGTACGTGTGATATACATACACTTTTTTGGGATCATATTTTCTATTCCGCTATTTAATTTAACTGGGCCTCCATGCGAGACCTGTGTGCCTTGTTGCGCTGTTTTGAGTACTCCACCAACATGGCCAGTGGCAATGACGCCGTTCTCAGCTTAACTATCCCACTTCTATGCCTCCTTGAAAAAACAATTCGGGCGATGATGGAAGAGGATGTGGCACAGGATGAGGAGGAGGAGGAGGATGAAGAGGTAACATTTCCAAGGCTTTCAGGGCAGTCATTCGCAAGGGGCTCCGAGGGTGGGTTCCTGCACACGCAAACGCCAGGGACGCAATTGTCCAGCAGGGGCACAGTTCTGGAGGATGAGGAGGATGAGGAGGAGGAGGAGCTGGAGGAGGAGATGGAACCATGTTCACAGCAGGGTGGCACCCAGGCCAGCTCATGGCCATCACTGGTGCGTGGCTGGGGGGATACAGAGGACACGGACGATACACCTCCCACAGAGGACAGCCTTTCGTTGCCTCTGGGCAGCCTGGCACACATGAGCGATTACATGCTGCAGTGTCTCCACAACGACCGCCGAGTTGTCCACATTCTAACTTGTGCTGATTACTGGGTGGCCACGCTGCTGGATCCCCGTTACAAGGACAACGTACCGTCCTTAATTCACTCACTGGAGCGCGATCGCAAGATGCGCGAGTACAAGCGCACGCTGGTAGACGCCATGCTGCTGGCATTCCCATCTGACAGCGGGGCCACAGTGGAAGCACAAGGCAGAGGAGGAGGAGGAGGAGGTCGCCAACGCAAACAGGGCACCGCCAGCACCTCAGAAGGCAGGGTTAGCATGGCCGAAATGTGGAAAAGCTTTGTCAGCACGCCACAACAAACAGCAGCACCAGCAGCTCAGATGGAACGTCTTAGCAGGAGGCAGCATTTTACCAACATGGTGGAGCAGTATGTGTGCACACGCCTACATGTAGTGAATGACGGGTCTGCCCCCTTCAACTTCTGGGTCTCCAAATTGGGCACATGGCTTGAGCTTGCCCTTTACGCCTTGGAGGTGCTGGCGTGCCCTGCAGCCAGTGTATTATCTGAACGGGTATTTAGCACGGCTGGGGGCGTTATAACAGACAAGCGCAGCCGCCTGTCCAGAGACAATGTGGACAAGCTCACGTTCATTAAAATGAACCAGGCATGGATCCCACGGGACTTTTCCGTACCTTATGCAGAATAGCAATGGATACCGACCTTACCCACCCATTGTTCCATTTTTGCTCTTTCTCACTCTTTTGGGGTGTACCCTCATTTAAAATTTTTGAAAAGAAGCAGTGTTGGCTACCTCGTCCTCCTCCTCAGGGCCAGATTAATGTAGGGGCTATTGGAGCTGCAGCTCCAGGCCCCTACCTTTTATATAGGCCCCGGGTTGGCCATATTCACTGTTACCGCTCTTCTGTCACTTGTAAACACAGAAGTCTGGCTTCTATGCTCGCTTCCCCAGGCAGCACCCTCAGAACCTCCCCACACAGCGTGAAGGCCGGACAAGGAGGGACAGTTGGCGATGCATGGATGTGTTTATGGGCTTCAGAGACAGCATCCCATGTTGAATTAGGCATGCATGGCTGCACCCTTCCTCCTCTGGGTGCATGGCAAGGCACGGCCCTTAAGGCCCTTCAAAATCCTCAGCACCAAGCCCATGATGCTGTTAATCCGGCCCTGGTCCTCCTCCACCGCCGCTTCCACCTACACCGCCCATAGGTGTGCGCAGCCTATTGCATTAAGGTGTGCACCCCAAAGTTGAAATACACATGCATGTGTTTGCCAGCAGGGAGAGTAATGTATCGGGGCCATGTACCTGTAGGCAAGGAGAAATAGAGCAGAGCAGGTCCCAGGGAGATCTTTCCCATCTCCTCACTGGCAATGCTATGTGCCCTAGGTGATTAGGGTGTGCCCAGGCACACCCAGCACACCCTGTGCGCACGCCTATGTCACCGCCACATCCACCACCACCTCAACCTCCCTCCTACTCCATATGGGCCTCGTCCTTCAGAGATGAAGAAGAACATTGTTTTATTTTTCTGTTTTTTTTTTGTTGTTTTAAGTTATTTCCCTATCCACATTTGTTTGCAGAGCACTTGCCATGCTCTTAATTACGTTTTGCTGCCATTTGCAGCACTCTAGCCCTTTCCTTTGGTGTTTTAGAGCCATTTTAGTGCCTTAAAGTTCGGGTCCCCATTGACTTCAATGGGGTTCGGTGTCCGGGAAAAGTTCGGTAAAAGTCCGGGACACGGACCCGGACTTTTTTTTAAAGTTCGGCCGAACCCGTCGAACACGGACATCTAGGTGTTCGCTCAACCCTAGTTATTAGGCATTCATGACAGTTTTTCTACACAAGAGCAAATTGAACTTATCCCTTTTTATGCATCCTTTTATGCCAGGCGGGAGATACTGCTCAAATGGATACTTCCTTCTACTCCATTGAAAGCATTCCTGCCACAGCCTTACCCATATACTACAAGATGGTTTATTATATGATGAAAGATTTTGATATGCAGCTAAATAGCCTCTGTCCTCCCTAAGGATCACACACTATCTATTATAAAATATTTTATGTTGAATCCCTGAGATCAAACCAAATGTTTTATAGAGCCTTAGGAAGCGGTATCTTTGAAACCCACAAAATCTATTGTGATATAACTGTTGAGATCCCTCCTGCTACTATCATCTAGGACCCTAAAGTCAATGGATTTGACTATAACAAAGGATGTACACTGATCAAAAAAATTAAAGGAACACTTTGAAAACACATCAGATCTTAATGGGGAAAAATATCATGCTGGATATCTATACTGATATGGACTGAGTACTGTGTTAGGAATGAAAGGATGTAACATTGTTTGATGGAAATGAAAATGATCAACCTACAGAGGGCTGAATTCAAAGACACCCTGAAAATCAAAGTGAGAAAATGATGCTGCAGGCTAGTCCATTTTGCTGAAATTTCATTGCAGAAACTCAAAATGATACTCAGTAGTTTATATGGCGCTACCTGAAAAGTGATTGATAATATAGTGCAATAATGTGCAAATGCCTTATTAAAGGGAAGTGACACCGGCAAATAATAAATAACGTGAAAAATAATAATATTTCAAAAAAGTAGAAAACCACACATATCCTTATCAATAACCACAACCGATATGGTCTGTTCGTGTGTGGTGAATTTTATCTGTAAAGTAATAATAATAGTGCCAACAAGTGAGCAATTCTTATAGTGGGTTTATTCAAATAGTGATACAGTGTAAATCAAACAATATATAATACATAAATCCCTGGTGGTGAAGTGATGGATATAGGTGACCAAAGTGAATACTGAAGTGCTGTATTCCTTAGAAGTGTAGGTGTTGTAGTACCCCAGGTGACCACTAAGTGAGGTATATACGACCTGTTCACATGAAGTGGTCCCTAGAGGGGTGGCTAGTGGGGTCCTCTCCTTGTCCCGCAAGGCACCGGCTGGTAATCTGAGAAGGGCCTCCTTTCCCAGGCTCATGCACAGTTGATTACTGCACACCACCAAGCTGTTGATATTCTCTGGAGGGGCAAAATCAATCCTTTGTTTGTTGAATATTGGAGTTTCCTTTTCTAGGCGTGCATTGACATAGTCGGAAAGCGGGATCCCAGGCACTCGGGTCTGACTCGGAAGGTTGGCCCGAGACAGAGAGTCCTCGTATTCCCGAGGCTCTCTGTCTCGGGCCAACCTTCCGAGTCAGACCCGAGTGCCTGGGATCCCGCTTTCCGGCTATGTCAATGCACGCCTAGAAAAGGAAACTCCAATATTCAACAAACAAAGGATTGATTTTGCCCCTCCAGAGAATATCAACAGCTTGGTGGTGTGCAGTAATCAACTGTGCATGAGCCTGGGAAAGGAGGCCCTTCTCAGATTACCAGCCGGTGCCTTGCGGGACAAGGAGAGGACCCCACTAGCCACCCCTCTTGGGACCACTTCATGTGAACAGGTCGTATATACCTCACTTAGTGGTCACCTGGGGTACTACAACACCTACACTTCTAAGGAATACAGCACTTCAGTATTCACTTTGGTCACCTATATCCATCACTTCACCACCAGGGATTTATGTATTATATATTGTTTGATTTACACTGTATCACTATTTGAATAAACCCACTATAAGAATTGCTCACTTGTTGGCACTATTATTATTACTTTACAGATAAAATTCACCACACACGAACAGACCATATCGGTTGTGGTTATTGATAAGGATATGTGTGGTTTTCTACTTTTTTGAAATATTATTATTTTTCACGTTATTTATTATTTGCCGGTGTCACTTCCCTTTAATAAGGCATTTGCACATTATTGCACTATATTATCAATCACTTTTCAGGTAGCGCCGTTTTCAACCCTTGTTGCACATTTCACTTTATCCTTAACCCTTTGGGGTTTGGTTGTTGGCTGCTTACACCTTCACACTCGTTATACACTGTTCTACCTCAGACTCCATAGCGCTGGTCACCCTTGCCTTTCACTCAGTAGTTTATATGTCCCCCACGTGATTGTATGCATGCATGGCAACATCAGGGCATGCTCCTAATGAGACGACAGATGGTGTCCTGGGGTATTTTTCTCCCAGATCTGGACCAGGGCATCACTGAGCTTCTGAACAAACTGAAGGGCAACCTGGCGGTGTCGAATGGACTGAAACATATTGTCCCAGAGGTGTTCTATTGGATTTAGGTCAGGCGAGCGTGAGGAGCAATTCAATGGTATCAATTCCTTCATCCTCCAGGAACTGGCTGCATACTCTCGCCACATGAGGCCCGGCATTGTCCTGCACCAGGAGGAGCCCAGGACCCACTGCACCAGCGTAGGGTCTGACAATGGGTCCAAGGATTTTATTCCAATACCTAGTGGCAGTCAGGATGCCATTGTCTAGCTTGTAGAGGTCTGTGTGTCCCTCCATGGATATGCCTCCTTAGACCATCACTGATCCACCACCAAAACGATCACACCGAACGATGTTACAGGCAGCATAACGTTCTCCATGGCTTCTCCAGACCCTTTAACATGCTCAGGGTGAACCTTCTCTCACCTGTGAAAAGCCCAGGGCACTGGTGGCGGACATGCCAATTCTGGTGTTTAATTGCAAATGCCAATCAAGCTCCATGGTGCTGGGCAGTGAGCACAGGGCTCACTGGAGGACGTTAGGCCTTCAGGCCACCCTCATGAAGTCTGTTTCTGATTGTTTGGTAAGAGACATTCACACCAGTGGCCTGCTGGAGGTAATTTTGTAGGGCTCTGGCAGTGGTCATCCTGTTCCTCCTTGCACAAAGGAGCAGAAACCAGTCCTGCTGATGGGTTAGGGACCTTCAAAGGCCCTGTCTAGCTCTCTGATCTTTGGTGATCAGTTGGAAGAATGCCCCTTATGTTGGTGGTCAATGGGAAGAATGTGCTCTTACATTAGTGGTCAGTAGGAGGAAGAATGTCCCCTTACATTGGTTAGCAGTAGGACAAGTGCATTATAATCATGGTGGTCTATGTAAAAGTGAGTGTTGTATCCTGATTCAGTTAAGGGAAGGGCAAGCTATAATGACAGCCTATTCCAATATTGAGCTTGATGTGTAACAAGACTGTCCAAATAAAAGTCTAGGTAGAGTCTCTGTACAGCAAGGAGGGATAAGCTAAATAGAACCAGAACACTCTGCACAGCCCTTACTCAGAACTTTAGGCCCCATACACCAAAGCTCAACAGAAAGGCCTAAAAGCAGTATTTCAACCAGTGGCATGCTTTTTTAGGTGACAGCATTTCAAAGTACTTTTTACTTAGTGTTGTCTTTAGCATCCAGTCAGTACCGAATCTCCATTGGTTGGAACTTGCCAGTTTTCATTTGGAGTTGCCAGCTAATCAAGCATGATTACTAGAACTCCAACCACCCACCTCCAATGTCTGGCACATGTGCTGCTGACTGAATGAAGTGTTGTTAGCTTCCCTCTGCAGTCTCTTCTCCCTACCACAGCACCTAAGTGTAGGTGGGAGAAGGAGAGCTGCTCACTTCTGCCTCCAATAGCAACAAAGGATGGACAGGAGGAGAGCAGGGGAAGTATTCTGCTTTCTCATACCTAGAGAGGGAAGAAAGAGGGATGGAATGAGAAAGTAAGATATGTCACTATGCAGCTTGGCTGGGAGGATGTGCCCTCCCCAAGAAGAGGATCTCTAATGCTTCTGGGGGCCCGCCCCTGAGTAAAGTTGTGTGTGTGTGTGGTGGGGCAAAGCTTTTACTATTGTACCTGCATTTTATGGTGTGTGTAAAATATGACAAAAACAATCAGCACAATCAAACGCCAAAAATATGCACTGTGAACTGGTAATGAAAAATGTGTGCTGCTCAGGCTACAAGGGAAAAACAATCCTGTGTCCACCACTGTCCTGTGTCCTGGCCAGGGAAAGAGCTTGTCTTGGCTACAAACAACTGTTGAGCAAAGGATGGATCCCATGAAGCCATACATCAATACACACCCACTGGTATTGGAATGAATGGCAGTATCAGCATGGGCTCCCACCAGGCCAAACCCCCAAAGTGTTTCACTCTGCACCATGGAGCTTAATCTTGGGGGAAAAAAAATATGCATGTATGACCCTTATATCCCTAATATAAAAATGGTTGCTGCAGCTAAACACCATTGAGTGTTTTCACTCCACCCCTGAACCAATATATTGTACAATAAAGATGTAGCGCAACGTCCTCAAAATCAAAAGAAAATATTTAGTTCATGAAAAGTGCTTCAATCACTAACGTGTTTAATACAAACAAATATCTTCCTTTTTATCACATATCACCCCTGCTCCACATGAGGCGTCTTTTGTCAAAAGTGAATGCTCACCTCCAGTATTTGACCTTAAAGTGGTTGTAAACCCACTCTTATAACTTTTACCTATAGGTAAGCCTATAGGTTAATAAGGCTTACCTATAGGTACTGTAATTATCTCCTAAACTTGCACTTTTAGGAGATATTTACGTTTCATGCAGCCGATGATCTAATCGGCACATGCTCTCTGAAGAAATGCCCGCCCGTGCCGTTTCTTAAGAGCTCCCGCACGCATCGTCGCGATGTCAACGCCACGCGGCTTCCGGCCAGTAGCATAGCCGGAGTCCGCAGACCAGGAAGGAAGACGGCACAAGATGGATGCCGTCTCCAGCAGGATGACGACGGCCTCGTTTGGAGGTAAGTGTCACATAATTTGCTAGTATGTGATGCATACTAGCACATTATGCATTTACTGTGCAGGGAAGAAAAAAATCTAAAAAAAAAAGAAAGAGTTTATTTCCTCTTTAATGATAAGTCATGGTCATTTGCACTTTTTGACCCCTCCCGGGCTTTAAAATTTCATGCATTCATCACTTGTACTGCATATATACAGGTATACCATGTAAAAATAGAAATGGGATTAATAGTGTTTTCCATTTAAAACATTCAATTTATTTATTTTATTTATTACAGGTACTTATATAGCTCTGTCAATTTACGCAGCGATTCACATATATAACGTAAATTTACCTCAATCCCTGCCCACGAAGAGCTCACTATCTATGGTCCCTATCTCACATTCATACATACACATACTAGGGCCGATTTAGACAGGATTCAATTATCCTACCAGCCTGTCTTTGAAGTGTGTGAGGAAACCAGAGTACCCAGAGGAAGGCCACGAAGGCACAGGGAGAACATGCAAACTCCAGGTAGGTAGATTCATGGTTGGGATTCGAACCGGTGACCCTAGTGATTTATTGAAGCAAAATAGATAAAAGTGCACTCACATAAAAAGCGCGCTTAAAGTGGAGTTCCACCCCCTAATTTATACTTACCTCCATCTTCTCGCTCCGGGTCACCTGAAAAACAAATGGATAATCGCAATTTTTTTTTTACTTACCTTGTAGAGAAAATATACTTACCTTACTTCCTTCTTCCTCCCCTCGGCGGCCACGGCGATTCGTCACTTCCTGGCTTTTGCAATGATTCCTGGGAGCTGAACGTCATCGCTCCCAGGACTCAATGCTCCTGCACCGGCCCCGACGTCAGTTCCGGTGCGCGCGCGTCATTCCCTTCTAAACAGCTTCTGGGCATGGCCAGAAGCTGTGGAGGGATGATGCGCGTGCACCGGAAGTGACAGCGGGGCCGGTGCAGTGCATCGTGGGACCCGAAGAAGAAGGAAGAGGACGCAGAAGAGGATCGCACTGGCTTCAAGCTGCCCACACCTGAGATGGCAGCGCTGGACAATACTTTTTCAAGGTAAGTATTTCTCCTAAAAGGTAAGTGCACCCCGGGACAGATACCCCCTGTCCCGGGGGTATTTTTATTAAAAAAAGTATAACCAGGGTGGAACTCCGCTTTAAAATGCTATGGAACATTCATTGCTAAAACATTTACATATGGCAACATCACCCACATAGATGCACCAGACCTGAAGATGGCCACGAAGGACTAAATATTTTCTGGACTTATGTTGATTTTGAGGACATCTTTATTGTACAGTATATTGCCTGTGCAATTTTCTCACTTACCTGTTGCCTGCTCGTTTTTACTTCCAATATATATTTTAAAAGCAACATTATCCATTTGCAGTGTCATGACTTCTTCTTTGTTGCCCACAAATTCTGACAGTTGTCTGTTTCTTGACTGCATATTGTATTGTAAGGCTTTCCTGTTTGTTGCCTGTATATTGCAACTGTTGCCCATTTTTCGCACTCAAATGTTTCTACTTTCTAGGTATACAAATTGTCTTTACCATATCCAGGTTTCTGATGACCTAAATGTTTTTTTTTTTTTCCGATAAACTATATTTTTATGATGAAAAAAAATTTGCTTTAAAAAAGCTAGCAATTTTTTTCTTTTGGATAAAATATGGAAGGTTTAAAACTTTTGGCAGGTTTTTATTAACCTATAGAATCCATACACACGTGTGTTGTGATAATGCACGGTAAAACGCAATGCATGGCAAATGCTCTGTGTGCTGTGTTGGTGAATGGCACCCCAGGGCACTGTACAGTAGAGTATACTGCACAATGCACCACAAGCTTCATAATAAATATAGTGAGCATTACGGTGTGCTGGGTTGCTAAAACGGATAATGTGCATTTTTTTTATCCATTGTGGTGTGAAAGGGCTGCCTTAGCGCAATGCATGTTATGTGCATTGTGGAAAGTTGCAATGAAGTGCATTGTGTGTTTCACACTACTGGACTGCCATTCACATGGGATGCCACCCCAACATGCTGCACATAACCTCTTCCCGCCAGCTGGACTTCATATGTCGTTCTGGACTTTGAGTGGAGATATCTGAATGAAGTGTGCAGCTGCAGGCATCTTTTATATATCTTTTTTTTTCTGCCGGCGATTCCCTGCAATGTAAAAACAATCATAGCGGCTGTTCAGCCGTTTGATTGTTTTTACAGGCGGCGGGAGGGGACGTCCCCCCCCATCCTGCCGTCCTCCGGTGCCTCTACTGGCTCGCCTGTGCATTGACGAGCCGGAGAATGATTCGGTCAGCAGCAGCCGTAGAGAAAACCACAGACCAGATGATCCCCGGCAGTCTCTATGACCTTCGGAGGCTGGGCACGACCATAATGTCTGGCCTCGGCAGATGTAAACCGTTTAACCGTCTTTCCAAGCTAGAGAAGAGATGTGGGATCTTATGAACCCCATATCTCTCTGTAAAGAGGACCTGTCATTACCCTGTTCCTCTTACAAGGGATGTTTACATTCCATGTATTAGGAATAAAAGTAATTAAAAAAAACATTTAAAGGGAAAGTGTAAAATAATAAAAATAAAATAAACAATAATAAAAAAATGTAAAGTGAAAATGTAAAAATATAAAAATAAAATTAACAATAATAATAAAAAAATGTAAAGCGCCCTCATCCCTGCGTGCTCGTACTCAGAAGCGAATACAAACGTACGTCGCACCCACATATGTAAACAGAACTTAAACCACACATGTGAGGTCTCACTGCGGACGTTAGAATGAGAGCAACAATTCTAGCCCAAGGCCTCCTCTGCAACTCTAAACAGGTAACCAGTAAAACATTTTAAAGCATCGCCTGTGAAGATTTTTAAGTTTGGTGGCATTCCACGAGTGTGCAAAATTTTAAAGCCTGACATGTTAGGTATCTATTTACTCAGCATAACATCATCTTTCATATTATACAAAAAAACTGAGCTAACTTTAGTGTTTTTTTTTTTTTAAATCATGAAACAATTAAAAACCAAAAAATGCATTTGAAAAATTGCTGCGCAAATACCATGTGGCATAAAAAGTTGCAATGGCCTCCATTTTATTCCTTGGGGTTCTGAGTAATTTTCTAGCAAATAAAATGATGATTTTTACATGTAGGAGAGGAGTGCCAGAATTGGTCCAGTATAGAAGTAGTTAAAGCAGGTGTGCATAAGTTATTCATGTCAGGGTTCTCATTGTAAAAATACCTCTCATATAAAATCTTTGGGATAGAAGTGGCTTTTTCCCTTTATATCCAAAAAACCAAAACCAAAAACATTTTGCCTTTAAAGTAAATCTGTGGTAGAAAAATAAAAATAATTTATAAGTGGAGGCTGGGCATGCCCCACCATACATCCCATGTAATGCTAGGTGAAGATAGGGGTAGCCAATTCCCCATGGTATGGTTGACATTTAAGGATTAGATTCGGGATGCTCTCAGAATAATCTTTAAGGTACAATAATTATGAAACAGTTTTGGTGTGGAATAGCACATTTTGGAGCCTAGGGTTCTTTTTTTTCATTCTACTACTTTATGGAAAAATTACAGTGATTTCAGGAGGAAGATTGCATCTGCTTGAAACAGTAAATGTATTATCATAAGTATGAAATGAAACGTGTACAACAAAAGGGACACTTTGTAAAGGATGAGAACAGAATGCTATACGTAAATGCGTCTATAGAAAAGGGGTTTCTATAGCAGCCCTGACAGTTCACACACTTTGGATTTTACTCCTGATTCATCCACTGCTTATCAAGTACAAATGGGACTTTAATGATTACACAATTAAGCAGAGATTTATTAAGCTGAAATCCACTAGCAATCATAAATTGCACCTGAGACACACAGCAATTACATAGATTGAGCTTGTTGAAACTGTCATTTGACATGATTTTTGAAAGCATAATAGCCATAAATAAATGTAAGTGCAATATTAACCTCAGTGATAATTAGTTACGGGATTCATCATTCTTGTGCTTTCTGTATACTTGGAAGTTTGAATAACTTTAGCACATGTAACTTCATGTGTCCAATTAAAGAAAACCTTCTTGTTATCCCAGCTAGAGGCTGAAGACAAGAATATATAAATTATGAGGTATTAATGAATGTACAGGGGGGACAATCAACAGGCAAACTACCATATTTATACTGTTTTGTAGCATTTACATATTTAGCTTCACAAATGTAGTATAGATAGAAGATGATGAATTTATTATTATGTAGCAGTTGCTAAGTGTCGGTAAATTTAGATGGCTCTTCTGTAGGCAGAGGAGCAATGGTTATTTTTTGTTTTAGACTGTGCAGTGCTTCAAGGTTGAGGCTCTGTTACCTCCCCCTGGCTTCTAGCACTCACTGGATAGTTCTGGAACCTAGAGGGTGGAGGAACAGAGGCTACAGCCTGAATATTTATGGAGTTCCCACAAATCCCTGAGGGGGCAAGGCTCAGTAGGTGGGGGAACAGTTCCATAAATATCCAAAAGCCCGGCAGTCAGTGTGCAGAGTCTAGGGTCCAGTTGCCTGGACGGGATCGCTGTGCTAGGGGCTCTGCCCCTAGGCAGAAGGAGAGCCAGAAGGAGAAAGATAGAGAGAGAGAGTCAAGAGCAAGAGAGAAAAGCAGTTTGTTGGAAGCCTCACACCCTTTTCCAGTCTCAGCTAGGCTTAGCTGAAGACACCCTGAAATAAAGTGCAGGCCTGTGCAGCAGTGCACACCTACAGCAACCTCCTGGACTTACTGAGTAACCTCAACTTCCACCCATGCAATGCTTAATAAGAGAGGACAGTAAGGATGCAATACTTTATATGTCCAGGTCCAGGGGTCGGCTTAGTGCCAGCACAAAGCCGCTAAAAGCAACCCCAATTCTCTACCTTGAGACAAGTGAAGCCAGGTGCTTTGGCCATTCCTACAAGAAGTAGCACTTGCATTTTCTGTGTGGAATTTTTTTGTTACAATTATTGCAGCTGTGCCATCGCTCCCACGGGTAGACAGCACCTTTGGAAGTCAGTTATCAGTAGCCATAGGCATTATTAGGTCCTCAAAGTTATTCAAGTTACTCAGTTCTGGGCATCTCATGCATCCTTATTCCCTATCCAACATATCCCTTAAATAAACAAAACAAAACAACAACCCATGGACTGTTTTTTGAGCTTGTAAGAAAACTGCAAAATTCCTGTTGCCTGGCTGCGTGTAAGGGAAGGCCCAAAGATCCAGAAGCTCCTACGGGAGTGAGCGCTATAATTACATATTCAAACAAGGCCTGTAATGCATTTTCCAGTGAGAAAAATAGTGATTAGGGAAGGTTTTCTAAGCTGTCTATTCAGCAGTTTTTCTTCAACAAAGTCCAGTCATGGCTTCCCATAGATATTGAATTGTCTTCGGCTTTGACTGACCAAAAATGGCTGTCAGCTAATATCTTCCTTCTCTCTCTCACATGTAGTACATGTATCACAGTTGTTTAATACTTTTTCAGCTCTACCAGACAGCCCAGCCAGGATGGTAACCCAACTGTTTTACCTTAACCACTACAGCCAGGTTACCTGTCCACCCCAACTCTCTGGCTTCAGAAAGGGTCAATTATGAACGTTAACTGTTCTATGAATGAATAAAAGATCATTATTACGAGTTCTCTTTGTTGTAAACTACTGACATGAAATTAAGACGGTTCCCAAATGTATTTCTCAGTAACTGATCGTTAAAGGTGTGATTGTGCTGTCAGAACCATAAAAAAGCATCAAATTCGGACGGTGATATAAGGTATATTCTTCAAGCACTCAAAGTACATATTTTACATATTTTTGAGGCTCCTGAATGATAAATGCAACCATTTTATGTTTAGAAATAGCTTGTCCTTGCCATTTTCCAGAGTGTAGCAATCTGCCTCTAGTATTACTGTTAATTATCTATATTTTTATGCCATCAGCAGCTGACTATAACATTTAAATTTTTTTTTGAAGGGATCCAAAATGCTGGCTTACAAAAAAATATAAATCACATGTGCTGTAAGAATTTTAAGTTAAAGATGAAGGTATAATTTTCATTCTAAGTTGTAACTAAACCTCAAAGGATTTGTACAAAACTGACATTTCAGTAGATGCCAGAGACTTATAAGAGAAGTGTGGTTTAAAAAAAAAAACGTCTCATCTGCAGTTCCCCCCTGCTACCTCTAAGACCGAGAACTAATCAATCAATGACCGCTGATCACTCAGTTCTTGGTCTTCAGCCTGCAGAAAGCTGGTGACTGTCAGTCACTGACTCTCTCCCTCTCACTCACTGGAACACCAGGCTGTAGAGGAGGTGGGGGCAAGAGCGGCTGGCTCAGTCTCTCTTCGGTTCACTGAGAGGCTGAGCCCTCTGCTGGTCCAGGCATCTAGGTGGATCCAGACTGTAAAGTCAGGATTTTTCCCAAGCTTGAACGGGCTGAGTGACATCAGCCGACAGCAAACAGGTAACAGAAGTGCAGAATGAACTGATCTCCTGTGATGCATGGGAGAAGTATAGCCAAAATAGCTTTGGCTATACTTCTCCTTTAAACTATTTGATCAAAGAACAGTGTAATGTCATTGTGTTGGGCTGTTTTCAAAAGCATTTAGGACCTGCCCACTGGCAAGGACAAAGAGGAAGAAGAGGACCACAGAATGTAACACTGACCAGACAAAAGACACTTTTACAAAAAATGTGTACAGAACTTGTTTTGCTGATTTCTTAGAGCTCCAAAAATAATGAACAGTCCTGTACCCCTATAATGTCATGCAACAAGTTTGTTACCAATGCGACCTCTTGAATAACAGTGCAACAGGCAGTTAAAATTCACACTGGAACTAATGGGTACTCCCTGGTGTCCTCATGCGCACACACATCATGGATGATTTTGTCTGTCAGGTCAGTTACTCCAACCAGTCTGGCAACAGGTGTTACCATGCTGCCTGAGTCCAGCTAGGAATTGGTAGGAAGGTGGTTCAAATGCACCGTACAGTCAAACAAAGTCAAGCATGTGCCACCAACCTCTTCACATAAAAGGATTCCTTCCTGATGGCTCCTAATTGCATAGACTCCTCCTGCAGTTGACAGACAAAGACCTCAGATAATGATCTAATGGTCTTTTACTAGCTGCACTTTTTGGGGGTCAGAAAGAGCTTAAGGCTGAGACCACTCCTTGACAAGCTGCACTAGGTCATGCATTTGGGACCTCATTGGCTAATCTGGTTGATACTTCTAGCTATGCACACTTTGTACAGCAGTAGTCACCTCAAGATTGGCCATTGCGGGTGATATATTGCCCATCCATAAATTATCCCTAGAGTCCTGTATAAAAGCAATGGTATAATTTTTCAAAAAAGCGCTCAAGTTACTTTGAATAGGCTAGGATGATTCTGAGCTTCAGTCCTTTGACTTTACCTAGGCTGGGATGATCTCATCAGTCTGCTGCCACATAAGGAAGCATTTCCTCACTCATGACTAACACCTAATACAGATGGCAACACTCACAAGCTCTAGGGTTTATACAAATGTGTCTTCTCTGAGCCATCATTTCAGTCAAGGAAACAAATGCTGACCCTAGGTGATATCTGAACAAAGATAGCTCCATCCTCCTTTTGGGGGGGGGGGGGGGGGAGCAGATGAAAGCATAGACAGGGTGGCAAATAGGGTAGGGGTAGGGTAAATAGGGGTGGGTATAATAAATACCTGTAGGTGTTGTACTTACAGATTACTTAACATACATGCATATTACTGCCACCATTTACCAGGCGTAGACAGAACATGCAGTTAAAATCTCACCTCTAGTGAAATGGCAAAAAAAAAAAATAACACAGTTCAGGAATGTAGTCAAAAACTGAAACCAGGGTTTGGATGCCGGAGCAGGTAATCAGACGAGCCAGGGTCAGGAGGCCAGAACTCAGCGTACTAACGAACAAAAATGAGGAAAAGGTATCAGTAGAGAAGTCAGCCAGGCCAAGTCATACACAGGAACACAATGGAGATCATAGACACAGAGGAAATGAGCAAAGCTGTTTAAATAGCCAAAAGGGGCTGGCTGTAGGCTGGAAATGGTAGGCAGGTAATGGTAACTAACCGACAGCTGAGCAGCCTCTGTGCACTGAAAGAAAAGAGCTGATCGTAAATAGCAGGAGCTCAACCCTGACAATAACAATTTACATTTCTGATGCTAAGCTACTTTAAACTGCCCTCTATGCCACAATTTCCACATTAAAAATGAACAAGAAACTGGTATAGAGATGCTACATGTATGGTGGTGTTTCAAGTGACATTGTCTTTCGTAAGAGGCTACAAGACAGGAAACTACAAATCATACTGGTAGCACAGGGCTAAGTGGCTTATAGCAACATAAAGGTATTGGCAGGTTTAGTTCTCTACCCAACAGTTGGCGCCTTTCCACTCAGGGATGGTGTGGAGACCTAGGGGAATGATGCTTCCCTTCAGCCTCCGTAAGTGTCACAGGAGAGGCAACTGTCCGATTGGACGCTGCAACTACCAGTGACATTACATGGCCATCTTGGTTGAGGGCAGTACTATTATATAGTACAGGGTAAGGAAAGGATGCACATTTGTCAGGTAGCCTTAGGAAAAGATTCCTTTGTGAGTAGAGAGAGGTTAGGGACACAGCTGGATCCCTTACTGCTTTCCAGTCTCTGGATTCACTCCATAATACCTGTACAGCTTTCTCAAGAGCCGCTTGTTTTGCCACCATGCCCATCAACTACACCTCCTGCAGATGCCACCACGGTAATGTAGGCCATGACTGTGTGATACCTTGCGATGCCTAAGATATACCGCTGCATACCAGCATTACTATGCCTGTATTACCATCATTTCTGTGCCTGTTACTACCAGTACTGGAGACAGGAGAGTGCCAAGTCTGGTGCAGCTGTGCATGGTAGCCAATCTGCTTCTAACCTCAGCTTGTTCGATTAGACTTTGCCACAAAAAACTTAAAGCTGATTGGTTCTGTGCATACCTGCACCAGATTTTGCACTCTTCACTTCTAATAAATCAACCCATATGTGTTCTGCTGCAGTTGTTACAGCCATGCTTTTAGTGCTAGTGATTTCAGATTGCCACCTACCTTGTTATTTTGTATACCTGCAATTCGTAAATACAATAACTCTACAACCTTATCTGGACTCTGTTCTGTCGTTTCTTT
Source organism: Pelophylax lessonae (assembly GCF_965119305.1). Taxonomy (NCBI): domain Eukaryota; kingdom Metazoa; phylum Chordata; class Amphibia; order Anura; family Ranidae; genus Pelophylax; species Pelophylax lessonae. The sequence goes on from NC_138769.1 coordinate 645,118,591, forward strand.
TATCTGGGTACTACCCTTCTAGTCCCTCCCACAAAGGCAAATTATGGATTTAACATTTGGATACATTTGGTAGCCTATTGCCTTGTGAACTTGTTATATCATACCAATTGTTATCACATGATTCTTTAAACCATTTTGTATGGTGGGATAAATACAGTATCCCACAAAAGTGAGTACACCCCTCACATTTTTGTAAATATTTTATTATATCTTTTCATGTGACAATACTGAAGAAATTACACTTTGCTACAATGTAAAGTAGTGAGTATACAGCTTGTATAACAGTGTAAATTTGCTGTCCCCTCAAAATAACTCAACACACAGCCATTAATGTCTAAATCGCTGCAACAAAAGTGAGTACACCCACTAAATGAAAATGTCCAAATTGGGCCCACAGTGTCAATATTTTATGTGGCCACCATTATTTTCCAGCACTACCTTAACCTTCTTGGGCATGGAGTTCACCAGAGCCCACACATCTTGACGTCATTACGCTCGGTGCGGTCCGCGAGCAAGGCATGCGTTCCACCGCAGCTTTGGACTAATCCACCGTCCCTGATTGAGCTCTTCCTCCTGTGTGATCTCTCTGCTGCTGGACAGCTAGAGGAAGGATGAGTCGCAGGACCAGGAAGAGACCCCAAGCCATGACGATACACATTATCTATCCTGTAAGTTTGCTTGTTATGTGTGCAATAAAATGTTGCTAGCTGCACTCAGAGGCGCCTTTTTTCCTTTCTTTGCCTACTAGTTGGAACTGCTTCTGCCATTCCAAAGAGCTGCCCTCAGTGTTAGCGTGGTGCACTTTCACGATATTGGAAGTCCACCCACCTCCCTTTTCATCCTCCCCCTACCAAGACCAAGCTGGAAGACTGTTTTTCAGCAGAAGTGCCCAACAAACATTCCTTTAAAATACCAGAGCTTCACAGGTTGCCACTAGAGTCCTCTTCCACTCCTCCATGATAACATCACGGAGTTGGTGGATGTTAGAGACCTTGCGCTCCTCCACTTTCCATTTGAGTATGCCCCACAGATGCTCAGTAGAGTTTAGGTTTTGAGACATGGTTGGCCAGTCCACCACCTTACCCTTAGCTTCTTTAGTGAGACAGTGATTGTCTTGGAGGTGTGTTTGGAGTTATTATCATGTTGGAATACTGCCCTGCCGCCCAGTCTCTGAAGGGAGCGGATCATGCTCTGCTTCAGTATGTTACAGTACATGGTGGCATTCATGGTTCTCTCAATGAACTGTAACTCCCCAGTGCTGGCAGCACTCATGCAGCCCCAGACCATGACACTTCCACCACCATGCTTGACTATAGGCAAGACACACTTGTTTTTGTACTCCTCACCTGGTTGCCACCACACATGCTTGACACCATCTGAACCAAATAAGTTTATTTTGGTCTCATCAGACCACAGGATATGGTTCCAGTAATCCATGTCCTTAGTCTGCTTGCCTTTAGCAAACTGTTTTCAGGCTTTCTCATGCATCGTCTTTAAAAGAGGCTTCCTTCTAGGGCGACAGCCATGCAGACCAATTTGATGCTGAGTGCAGTGTATGGTCTGAGCACTGACAGGCTATCCCCCCACCCTTTCAACCTCTGCAGCAATGCTGGCAGCACTCATACGTCTATTTTCCTATTTTCCAAAGATAACCTCTGGATATGATGCTGAGCACGTTCACTCAAATTTTTTGGTCGGCCATGGCGAGGCCTGTTCTGAGTGGAACCTGTCCTGTTAAACTGCTGAATGGTCTTGGCTACCGTGCTGCAGTTCAGTTTCAGGGTCTTGGCAATCTTCTTATAGCCTAGGCCATCTTTATGTAGAGCAACAATTATTTTTTTCAGCTCCTCAGAGAGCGTATGGGAAAGTGAGTGCGATAACACCAAATTTAACACATTCACACCCGAGACCTTGTAACACTAATGAGTCACATGACACTGGGGGAGCTAATTGGGCCCACTTTGGACATTTTCACTTAGGGGTGTACTCACTTTTGTTGCCAGCGGTTTAGACAAATAATGGCTGTGTGTTGAGTTATTTTTAGGGGACTACAATATATGTAGATATTATTACTACTACATGGATAGTACTACATTGTTTTCGTCCTGTCCCCCTCCCCCTACCAAGATTAAACTGTAAGAATAGAGGACTTTGGATTGCAATACTCAAATGTGAAAGTGTGAAAAATATTGTATTCTCCCAGATAAGAATAACTTGCCACATTTGTGGCAGTGTTGAATTGTAAGTCTGTTAACTTGCTGCACATTTTCACTGGCAAGTTGTACACTTGCAGAGCACTTGAAGTTCTAGTTGACACTTTTCCATTTTGTAGCAAATTTGCATGGTAAGTCTCCAGCAAGAGCAAAGTTGCAGTGGTAAGTCTACAGCAAGAGACCCCCCAAATCTACAGCAAGACCCCTGCATGTCTACAGCAAGACCCCCGCATTTCTACAGCATGAGCCCTGCAAGTCTACAGCAAGAGCCCCGCATGTGTCTACAGCAAGAGCCCTGCATTTCTACAGCATGAGCCCTGCAAGTCTACAGCAAGAGCCCCGCAAGTCTACAGCATGAGCCCTGCAAGTCTACAGCAAGAGCTCTACAAGTCTACAGAAAGAGCCCCGCAAGTCTACAGCAAGAGCCTTGCAAGTCTACAGCAAGAACCTCGCAAGTCTACAGCAAGAGCCCCGCAAGTCTACATCATGAGCCTCGCAAGTCTACAGCATGAGCCCTGCAAGTCTTCAGCAAGAGCCCCGCAAGTCTACAGCATGAGCCACGCAAGTCTACCACATGAGCCCTGCCAGTCTACAGCATGAGCCCCGCAAGTCTACAGCAAGAGCCCCGCAAGTCTACAGCAAAAGTTAAGCAAGTTTCAGTTTTTATAGGGTCTATTCAGTAAATAGTAAAGAGAGGTGAATTGTCAGGAGAATTGCCAAATCAAAGTCAAAGTGGCTGAAGTAGAAAAAAAAAATCTCCTATTAAAATATTTCTAGTTCAGCTTTTTTGGCCTATATTTTACCATTTCCCTGAAAATTTACCTCAATTCACTGAATAGTGCATTAGGACAAAACTGATCTAAATAAAAACATTACATCTTACATACAGTTATTTTTTTTATTATTAGGTTCAACATATACCAAAACATGAAAAAGAACATTTATAAAAATATGAAAAAGAACATTTACAAAAACAATACTAAAATGGTACAGTAAAAATATATTATCTTTATCTGTCCTATGGGCTTGGGTCTGGAACTGGCCTGCTAAAATAAGAACAAAATCAGTTATTACATAGCACCAAAATAAAGTATTTTAATCTATAGACACATTACCTCTCAGCTTTAACTGGTAATTAGGACATTGTATGTTGTAAACAAGGTAAGAGGGGAAGGGATCCTCATAATATCCAATATAAAGTCTCAAGACTCAGTTGGTTCGTGCTCTACTCTTCACTTAGAGATCCAAGATGAATTTAGCATTTTGTGATTGGGAGCCAGAATTTTCTATTTTTACTGCCTTCTTAGAGTACAATGTGCAGCTTAGAATCACGCATTATGCATCTTCCACAGCACTGTTGCCCTCTCCCTGCTCAGGTACAAAGGGGATGAGTGGGAGTGAGTGATACAGCTTGGGCCTGAACTGGCTATGGGAAAGAGAAAGGGAAAAGTGTGTGTGAGTGTGTGTGTGTGTGTGTGTGTGTGTGTGCGTGTGTGTGGGGAGGGGGGGTTGGGTGAGTAACACGGGCACACTGATCCACAGATATCACATACACATTGTGGGGTTCAGCTTCAAGTGGAGAGTTGATCCAAGCCACATGAAAGGTTAAGGGCTTCCTGCCCGTGTTTTATTTACCAGATGTACAATCAAACAAAAGGATTCCCGTGCAGGAAACACAGTCCCAAAAACAAAAGTTCAGTAAAACAGATGTAAGCCTCCTGTCTAATAAACAGACCTCACTGGCCTGCAAAAATGTTCCTTCACAGCCCACTTGTCTCCTTTCTCTGCACCAATCCCGATTAACACAGGGAAGACCAATTATACCCCAGGTGGGGAGTAGAGATGTCCCGAACAATTCGCCGGGGTACAGTTCCCGGCGAACATCGCTTGTTCGCGTTCCTTGCGGTGGGCGAACATATGCGATAGTTGGTCCGCCCCCTATACCTCATCATTGAGCAAACTTTGACCCTGTACCTCACAGTCATGCAGACACATTCCAGCCAATCAGCATACCCTCCCTCCCAGACCCTCCCACCTCCTATAAAAAAGCAAGGACAGCATCCATCTTAGATTCATTCTGAAGCTGCAGTGTTAGTTAGAGCAGGGAGAGCACTGCTGCTGCTGAATTAATAGCTAGGCCAGTGTTCTGTCCACTCCAGTCCTCAAAGACCCATCTGCTGTAAGGACAGCATCCTGACAGCACCCCACCTTTTTAGGGCTTCTACATAAGTCTGCTTTTTTATTTTTATATATATATATATATATTGCAGTTGCCTGCCCGTGTGTGAGAGGCCACAGGCCCACAGACTGTACTGTGTACACACCACTCATATAGGGTGGCACAGAGTACCTTGCGTGCATAGTATCACTAATATTCTGAAGCTGCAGGGTTAGTTAGAGCAGGGAGAGTGCTGCTGCTGAATTAATAGCTAGACCAGTGTTTTGTGTCCACTCCAGTCCTCAAAGACTCATCTGCTATAAGGACAGCCTCCTGACAGCACCCAAAAAAGCCCTTTTTAGGGGTGGTACATCAGTCTGCTTTTTTTTTCTAAGTATATATATATATATATATATATATATATATATATATATATATGTTACGGAACAGGGCACCCCTGAGCAGGTACCTCCGTTGACAGACGCTCCTAGTGCTTCCCGAGGGCTCCAAGCACTCCACCAGACACCGTAAGCACTTCAGACTCCACGAACCGCCGCAGCTTGGTTAGGGTCTTGGCATCTCCTACCCACCCTGGACCAACGACAAGGCTCCAGGTTCCTGTGGGTGAACCTCTCTTTCCCCAGAGAGTGCAGCAGAATAAGCTCTTACACAAGCTCTTACAAGAGCTCAGTGATTCTCTAAGGGAATATGGAAGACCATAGCAATCCCTGTAGCAGATTCCCCCAATAACGAGACAAAGCTCCGAGATTAGAGTAAAACAGGAACAACATTTATTGGAAGAACAGAGCACACTTTTATACAGAAATTGGAACATCCTTCCCCCAACAACCGCTTTCCCATTGGTCAATTGTAAAGTACTTGCAGTTCTCAATAAGGTCCTCTCCAGCATATGCAAATGAGGGCTTGAAAATGAGTCAACAGGGATTGGTCAGATAGCTTTGACCAATGCAAGGAGACAGAAGCCCCAGGGGGCAATCAATGTACACAATAGTCAGACACAGAACAATGGTTCCCTAACGAGCCCTCAATACACATTACTCTGAGTGTCAATAGACCGCCCGTCTCCTCAGAACTTCCTGTAATGCCCATATTAGGAGTTGGCTTCCTGTTCCTTACAGTTTACAGGAATACGTTTTAGCTTCCAGGAGAGGCAAGGCTCCATTAGCCACATGTTTAAAGAAACACAAAAAGACACAAAAATGCATAACTCCCAGTCTACTGAACAGAACCCCCACATTCAACCCATCCCCAGATAGCCTGGATCTGAGCGCTCAACATATCCAAACAGTGCTCAGATGCCACAAACACAGTCAAATTGCCATGGGGTTTACGTTTAGCCTGGGCTAATGAGAGGGTCCATTTGCAGGAGGCGAGCAACCAGGCTTCTCCAACGCCCAGTGGCGAGATTGGTCTCGTCACATCTCTCCCCCTTTCCAAAAAGACTAACAGGGTACCTGACCTCCTGCCGGTCAGTGCCCTTGTTAGTCCAGCAGCCCACCCACACAACAGAAAAAACAGTACGGCCCACCCACAATAAATGGTTACTACACCTGGTTAGAGGAGAAACTTGTCCCTGTCCAGGTGCCTCACCACGGCTGTGTAGGGGACTGGTAGGCTGCCTTGGTGGGTTGCTGAGTGGGCAGAGACCAGCGGTACTCTGTCCTGGTGCCAGCACTACAACCGGAGTAGTCTGGTTGGAGCCTGGTTGCTGGAGGGGGAGACCGCCTGTCTCCCCTTTAGATACACCACCATGCTGCTGTGGGGGAAGACCGACTGTCTTCCCTTTGGCTAAACAGCCCTGTTGCTGAGGGTCAGGACCGACTGTCCCTACCCCCTGTGCTGTGAGTGCAGAGACCACGGTCCCATCTGCACTGTTGGGGGGCTTACTGTCTCCCCCTGGTACATTAAGCTGCTGCTGGGGAGAGGGGGTAACAAGCTCCTCTCCCGATAGAACACTCTGCCCATCATTGATCCGCCGCTGGGGAGAGGTGGTAACAATCTCCTCTCCCATACATACTTCCAGGCTTTGCGGAGGGAGACCGACTGTCTCTCCTCCCAACACAGAGTCCTGCTGCTGGGCGACAGGACCGACTGTCTCTGCCCCCTTTAACTCAGCCTGCCGCTGGAGAATGGAGACTGGGCTCCCAATTCCCAATAAATCAGGCTGCCGCTGGGGAATGGAGACTGGGTTCTCCTCTTCCCTTAACTGTACCTGCCGCTGGAGTTCCTCCCAACGTGCCAGCTGGCCCTCTCTCTCTGCCCTGTCTAGCAGAGTCCCGAACACTAAGTCCTTCACGAACCGCTTGGATCTCTCCAGTGGATTGGGTCCGAAAAAGTTCAGCCGTAACCATACCATACGGTCATATTCTCTCAGAGAGTATCTGTACTCCACTGCTGGTTACATCCCACTGCTGCCCCCAATTGTTACGGAACAGGGCACCCCTGAGCAGGTACCTCCGTTGACAGACTCTCCTAGTGCTTCCCGAGGGCTCCAAGCACTCCACCAGACACCGTAAGCACTTCAGACTCCACGAACCGCCGCAGCTTGGTTAGGGTCTTGGCATCTCCTACCCACCCTGGACCAACGGCAAGGCTCCAGGTTCCTGTGGGTAAACCTCTCTTTCCCCAGAGAGTGCAGCAGAATAAGCTCTTACACAAGCTCTTACAAGAGCTCAGTGATTCTCTAAGGGAGTATGGAAGACCATAGCAATCTCTGTAGCAGATTCCCCCAATAACGAGACAAAGCTCCGAGATGAGGGTAAAACAGGAACAACATTTATTGGAAGAACAGAGCACACTTTTATACAGAAATTGGAACATCCTTCCCCCAACAACCGCTTTCCCATTGGTCAATTGTAAAGTACTTGCAGTGTTCAATAAGGTCCTCTCCAGCATATGCAAATGAGGGCTTGAAAATGAGTCAACAGGGATTGGTCAGATAGCTTTGACCAATGCAAGGAGACAGAAGCCCCAGGGGGCAATCAATGTACACAATAGTCAGACACAGAACAATGGTTCCCTAACGAGCCCTCAATACACATTACTCTGAGTGTCAATAGACCGCCCGTCTCCTCAGAACTTCCTGTAATGCCCATATTAGGAGTTGGCTTCCTGTTCCTTACAGTTTACAGGAATACGTTTTAGCTTCCAGGAGAGGCAAGGCTCCATTAGCCACATGTTTAAAGAAACACAAAAAGACACAAAAATGCATAACTCCCAGTCTACTGAACAGAACCCCCACATTCAACCCATCCCCAGATAGCCTGGATCTGAGCGCTCAACATATCCAAACAGCGCTCAGATGCCACAAACACAGTCAAATTGCCATGGGGTTTACGTTTAGCCTGGGCTGATGAGAGGGTCCATAGTCATATTGCAGGAGGCGAGCAACAAGGCTTCTCCAACGCCCAGTGGCGAGATTGGTCTTGTCACAATATATATATATATATATATATATATATATATATATTGCAGTTGCCTGCCTGTGTGTGAGAGGCCACAGGCCCACAGACTGTACTGTGTGCACACCACTCATATAGGGTGGCACAATACCTTGCACGCATAGTACCACTAATGTAAAAAAAATGACAGGCAGAGGCAGGCCACCCCACAGGGGCCGTCGTGGTCATGGTGCTGTGATTTCCTTTGGACCTAGAATAATGCCCAGTGTTCAGAGGCCACGTACCCTGAACTCGAAAAATTCTGAGGACATAGTTGACTGGCCTTTACAGGACACCCAATCTTCTACAGCTTCCGCTCAGAACCTTGACGCACCATCCTCCTCCAGCTCAGCTTTGCGCACCTTTCAAGTTACCACTCGCCTGCCTGCCGCCACCACCAACACTAGCACCACAGCCGCTTCACTTGATCTGTCAGAGGAGTTATTTACACATCAGTTGGAAGAAATTAGTGATGCGCAACCATTATTGCCAGAGGATGTAGATAACAGGGATATGTCTCAGTCAGGCAGCATTACACACATGGACGTACAGTGTGATGATGATGATGATGATGATGTTGTACCCACTGCTGCTTCCTTTGCTGAGTTGTCAAATACAAGTGAAGAGGTTGATGATGACGATGTGTCCGTGGATGTCATGTGGGTGCCCGCTCGAAGAGAAGAAGAACAGGGGTAAAGTTCAGATGGGGAGACAGTGTAACGCTCCTGCGTTTTTGTAGTAGGATGGATTTGCAGCTGCAGAATCTCCACTCAGTAGTCATGTAGAGATGTGTTGAATAACCAGATCCAACTCTCCAGACTCATCACTGTGGGCTTGTCAGCTTCAGCATACAGATATACACACTCAATAAGATGTTCCTGGAGTGATAGGATGTATATAACAGTATGAAGATGATGTGCTGAAGGGACAGGTGTGAACAGTGACAGAGATGGCAAGCACTTGATAGAAATGTTCAGGAGAGTATTAGATGGTATTAGGTAGAATGCAGATAGGTTAGTAATCGAGTATGGTAACAGGTGGTAAGGACAGCAGATGACAAATACAGGATAGACTAACACAGTGCAAGGATAGATGGTAGTAGACTCAAGAGTTAGCAATCTATGTAACAGTGCAGATGATAGAATTAGTATGCATAGATGGTAACAGTCCTTATGTGCAGAGGTAGATAGTGTAAGTAAGGTTATGGAGGATTCCCCTGTGGGGTACTTATCACTAGTAAAGTTAGTAGTAGTAGGGTCTAGTAGTAAGGGAGTGATCCAGTAGCGAGATACAGGGATCGGTAGCGAGGTTCCGGTCTGTTTCCAAGTAAAAGGGAATAGCTGGAGGTTCCGGTAGCAAGGTAAGCTTGTAAGCATGTGGACACACGGCAGGTTGAACGAACGATGTGAGAGAGAACGCCGGCGGTTGAAATTGCCGCTCTGCAGCGCTCGGCGATGACGTCATCCGTCTTAAAGGTGTATGCGTACCACCTAATTAGAAAGGTGGGACGCATATTTGAAAGAAAAGTGGAAAATAAGGGTACCAGAGGTACCAGAATCTTACAGTACCCCCCCCTTATGGCCGGCTCCGGAAGGCCTATAGCACTGGTTTCTCCGGGTATTTCGAGTGAAATCTTTGTATAAGCCTAGGTGTGTGAACATCAGTGGTATCCAACCAGGTGTCGTCTTGGGGTCCATAGTTCTTCCATCTTATGAGATACTGGAGTCTTCCTCTGTGGATACGAGAATCCAAAATCTCCTTAATCTCATATTCTTCTCCGCCTTCAACTTGTACTGGAGGTGGAGGCAAGATGGTAGGCCTTATTCCCTGATTAGGAACATGGGGTTTCAGTAGCGACACATGGAAGATGGGATGGATCTTGAGATCTGCTGGTAAGGTGAGCTGTACTGCAGCTTTTCCAATAAGTTTCTTAATTGGGAAGTGTAAAATATAGAATATATCTCTAATATTCTATAGTTCTTTAGGCGTTTCGATTTGATTAGCATTGATAGCCAGACTGACTTTAAAACAAAGTGTGATTTTATTCAAACACACTTGGCATCAACAATACAATGTAAAAGGTATGACAGTTCAGTTCAGTTCAGTGTAGGTAAAAATATGAAGAATAAAAACAATATTTCATGGAAAAGATGTGTTCAGCGTGAATTCATGGCAATATAGCCATGTGTGTTCCTCTGTGTGTGTCCTTCTTCCGTGTTAATCTTTTCTCGTCTGGGAAGAAGCAGGAAATGACGTTTGCTAGGTTTCAGAGAGCAAAACACCTGCTTAGGTTGTAAAAAAAGGACTATCAATAGATTTGTGTGGAGCAGAAGTAATGTGTGTGATCTTCGCTAGTCTGAGTGTCTGTGTGCTCTAGTCTGTGTCTCGAGTGTCCGAATCGCGTGGCAATTTATCTTACATGTATACGTCATGAACTTCCAATACTCCAAGCCTTGTATGGCATCATAACTTCTGCTAACGTCAGTTATTCTATACAAGAGGAGGTACTAAGCCCATAAAGTCATAATTCCTAATATGTATATGACCAAAAAGCTGATTAGTCTTGAACTACTTTGATTGACAAGCCCACATGTAACACCCTATTCTTGTAACGTCTAGTGTGGCTGATGTCATGTTAAATAACCATCATTTATCTTACACAATAAGTAACACATATAACCAACTTATATGACTTGTATAACACTAAGTAAATACATACAAATACGATTAATTATGACTGGGATTACTTTAGTCCTTAACTAACATTATTTAAACTAATATATGCTATTCCTAGTATTACACATGAATCCTATTCTTGACTTCCATGACATACTATCCCACAGATACCTTATATGTCATCTTCCAACTAGCTACATACTCCAGAATTATCGGACATTTTACTGTCTCAGCTCAGAAGAAGAACTCCATTGTTAATCACCGGATCAAGGTCATTCACACATATTTAATACTATGATTAATCATAAAATCACATATATTTTGCAAGCTTGCTGTGAATATAATATAATTCCAATAAGTGCCAAATTATGAATTTGGAATAAATATTTAACAGGAAGGGTCCCAGAAATAAAGGTCCAAGCTTTTTGCTAGGGATCTTTAATCTTAAATTTCTTGTCGATAGCCAAATGAGGTCCCCAATAGCATACTGAGGAGAAGGTCTTCTACGTAGGTTGTAGTACTTCTTTTGTTTGCTATGGGCGTGTGAGATAGTGGTATTAAGTAAACCCAGAGAGTCCTTTATTTGGGTAAGATAGTCTGAGGCTACTGGGTTACTTGATGGTAGGATGCGTGGTGGAAGAAGTGTGGGATGAAACCCATAGTTCAAGTAGAACGGACTTTGCTTAGTAGTACTGTGGGTTGCGTTGTTATAAGCAAATTCCGCCAGAGGGAGAAGGTCCACCCAATCATCCTGTAGGTATGATGTGTAGCAACGCAGATATTGTTCTATATACTGGTTGACTCTTTCAGTCTGTCCGTTGGTCTGAGGGTGGTAGGGAGAAGTGAGCTTTCGCTCAATCCGTAATATTTGACAAAGAGCTTGCCAAAATTTGGAGATGAACTGTGAACCACGGTCAGATAAAAGAGTCTTTGGTATTCCGTGTAACTTGAACACATGTTTCATCAGTAGTTCCGCTGTTTGTTTGGATGAAGGTAGTCTACGGATAGCGATGAAATGTGCCATCTTTGTCAGGTGGTCCACTGACACTAGAATGGTATTAAATCCTTTAGAAGGTGGTAGTTCTACTATAAAGTCTAAGGATACAACCTCCCATGGAACCTGGGGTATTGGTAGACTGCAGAGTAGACCAGATGGTTTTGTAGTGTCAATTTTGGACCTTGCACAGATGTCACATGAAGACACAAATTTTTGTACAGACGTCTTCATATCAGGCCACCAAAACTGCCTAGTAAGCAAATTAAGGGTTTTCGTCATACCCATATGTCCTGCCATGGGCACATCATCTGATAACTCCAAGATCTTGGTACGCATAGTAGGGGGTATGTAGAGTTTGTCGTTGTAGTAGAGGAAGCCTTCTGCATCAGTACTTAGTTGTGGTGGAGGTGAATCCAATCTTATACTGTGCAAAATCTCTTCCTTCAGGGAACGAACAACCCCAATAATACGTTCATAGGGTATTATAGGAATAGAAGGGATTTCAGCGCAGTTATCTTCGGTTAATCGTGATAGCGCATCCGCTTTTTTATTTTTGTCTGCAGGCGTGTAGGTCACTAAGAAGTTGAATCTTAGGAAGAATAATGACCATCGTACCTGCCAGTGGGAGAGAGTTTTGTTAGTCTGGAGGTATTGAAGGTTTTTGTGATCTGTATATATTAATATTGGTAACCGGGTACCCTCAAGTAGATGTCGCCAATTCTCCAGTGCCAGTTTTATGGCAAGCAACTCCTTTTCACCCACTGGGTAATTCACCTCTGGGCTGCTTAATGATTTTGAAAAGAAAGCAACTGGGTGGAGTGGTGAAGTATTTGTTGGTCATTGGGAGAGAACTGCTCCTACTGCCATATTTGACGCATCTACCTCCAGAATATATTGGAGGGATGGGTCTGGATGGCGTAGTATGGGAGCAGAAGTAAAGCTTGATTTTAACAAGCAGAAAGCTTGATTTGCTTCTTCTGACCATTTGAATGGTTTCTTTATACTTGTCAATTGTGTGAGAGGTCTCACAATGGCAGAAAAGTTCTTGATGAACTTCCTATAGAAGTTTGAAAATCCAAGGAATCGCTGTAATGCCTTACGAGTTGTTGGTATAGGCCAGTCCAGAATACAGGATATCTTGCTCATATCCATCTTAATTCCGGTTTTGGATATGATGTATCCCAGGAATAATATTTCTTCTTTATGAAATAGGCATTTTTTTAATTTCACGTATAGATTGTGTGCGAGTAATCTGGATAACACAAGTCTTACATGTTTTATATGTTCAGAGAGAGATCGAGAATAGATAAGTATATCGTCCAGATATACTACAACACAGACATCAAGTAAGTCTCTAAAGATGTCGTTTATGAACCTTTGGAAGGCTGCGGGAGCATTACACAACCCGAATGGCATCACAAGATATTCTAATAATCCGTATCTGGTTCTGAATGCTGTTTTCCACTCATCTCCGTCACGGATTCGGATTAGGTTGTATGCCCCTTTCAGGTCTAATTTAGAGAAGTAAGTAGCCCCACGCACTTGCTCAATGAGTTCAGGGATGAGCGGTAAAGGATAGCGATCCTTTATTGTAATCGTATTTAATTGCCTATAATCGATAATAGGTATAATATGTCCTTATTGCGGACAAAAAAAAGTCCTGCAGCTGTGGAAGAAGTAGGGGGTCTGATGAACCCTTTTGTCAAATTCTCATCCAAGTATTCCTTGAGATGAGAAAGTTCATCCTGTGAAAGAGGATAAACATGACCGAAAGGCAATTTGCTGTTAGGGAGTAGATCGATAGTGCAATCATAATCCCTATGGGGAGGCAACATTTGGACATTTTTTTCAAGGAATACTTCGGACAGATCCTGATAGCATAGTGGTGCAATCTCATCTGACACCACAGACAGGATCTTTCCATAAGATGGGAGGTTACACGTAATATCACAATAGTGAGAAGGGAAAGACAAAGTCCGTTTTTTCCAATCTATGATTGGTTGATGTGTGTGTAACCAGGGGGAGTCCCAAAATAATAGAAAAATGGGGTGAAGATAGTATATCAAAAGTGGTGGTCTCCATATGAGACTCGTTAGTAGTGACGAGGAGTGCTTGTGTCTGGTTGGTGATTGGACCAGAAGATAGTGGGATACCGTTAATGAAACTAACAGAAACAGGTTTAGGTTTTGAAATAATAGGTATTTTATTTAAGGTAAAAAAACATGTATCAATATAGTTTCCACAAGATCCGGTGTCGATCATAGCCTTGGTGGTAATCCTAGTCTGGTCCCACTGTAATGTCAAATGAACAAAGAGATAGGGGTTAGAAAAGGAAGTCGTTAATCCTCCTAGCAAAACATGTGAACACTCACCCTCTTTTTTGCGGACAAGGGGACAGACGCTTATCAAATGATCCGGGGATGCGCAGTACATGCAGAGGTTTCTGGATCTTCTTCTGGCTCGTTCAGTAATTGATAAAGGTGGGCGTATGGTTCCTACCTCCATGGGAGTAGGGTCAACGGCCGAAATCCGAGAAGGACTAGACAATAACATTCCCATTTTCTCAGCCCTTCTTTCACGCAGTCGCCTGTCGATGTTGATACTGAGTTGTATTAAGGCATCCAAGGTGCCAGGTAAATCCGCTCGGGCGAGCTCGTCTTTAACAGCTTCTGACAAGCCGAGTCTGAATTGAGTTCGCAGAGATGTATCATTCCACCCTGAATCAAGGGTCCATCTTTTGAACTCAGCTACAAAGTCTTCTACAGGTCTCCTTCCTTGTTTTAAAGCCCTCAATTGAATATCAGCAGTACTCTGCCTGTTGGGGTCATCATATAAACTAGCGAGTTCCGCTAGGAATAAAGAATAGGAGTTCAGAAGCTGATCATTTTTCTCAAAGAGAGAGTCTGCCCAGGCCCGTGGGTCACCCGTTAAGTATGAGATAACGGTACAGACTTTAATTTGATCAGTAGGGTATGTACGAGGTTTTAACAAAAAAAGTAATTGACATGCGTTTTTGAATTCACAAAATTTTTTCCGATCACCTGTAAACACTAGAGGAGGGTTTATTTTAGGTTCAGGGGGTTGAGCAGCAGTGAGCCGTGAAAGACGGGTTACCTGCTGTATCAGAGTCTGATTTTCTTCTTTTACTTCAGTAAGAGCAAGCATTAATGCATTTACTTGTTGTGTTAATTGTGTCACTTGAGTGGGTAATTCTGCTGAATCCATTTTTAAGGTTCGTTCAATCTGTAACGCTCCTGCGTTTTTGTAGTAGGCTGGATTTGCAGCTGCAGAATCTCCACTCAGTAGTCATGTAGAGATGTGTTGAATAACCAGATCCAACTCTCCAGACTCATCACTGTGGGCTTGTCAGCTTCAGCATACAGATATACACACTCAATAAGATGTTCCTGGAGTGATAGGATGTATATAACAGTATGAAGATGATGTGCTGAAGGGACAGGTGTGAACAGTGACAGAGATGGCAAGCACTTGATAGAAATGTTCAGGAGAGTATTAGATGGTATTAGGTAGAATGCAGATAGGTTAGTAATCGAGTATGGTAACAGGTGGTAAGGACAGCAGATGACAAATACAGGATAGACTAACCCAGTGCAAGGATAGATGGTAGTAGACTCAAGAGCTAGCAATCTAGGTAACAGTGCAGATGATAGAATTAGTATGCATAGATAGTAACAGTCCTTATGTGCAGAGGTAGATAGTGTAAGTAAGGTTATGGAGGATTCCCCTGTGGGGTACTTATCACTAGTAAAGTTAGTAGAAGTAGGGTCCAGTAGTAAGGGAGTGATCCAGTAGCGAGATACAGGGATCGGTAGCGAGGTTCCGGTCTGTTTCCAAGTAAAAGGGAATAGCTGGAGGTTCCGGTAGCAAGGTAAGCTTGTAAGCATGTGGATACACGGCAGGTTGAACGAACGATGTGAGAGAGAACGCCGGCGGTTGAAATAGCCGCTCTGCGGCGCTCGGCGATGACGTCATCCGTCTTAAAGGTGTATGCGTACCACCTAATTAGAAAGGTGGGACGCATATTTGAAAGAAAAGTGGAAAATAAGGGTACCAGAGGTACCAGAATCTTACAGACAGAGAGGAGGAGGAGACGAGTTGGAAGCAGGTGGAGGTCGTAGCAAGGAGCTAGTGGCACAGTCAGACAGCATGTATCGGCACCTGGGGTCAGCCAGACAGCACGCCAATAAACGCATGCTGTTGCCACCACCAGAATGCCGTCATTGCAAAGCTCAGCAGTGTGGCATTTTTTTTGTGTGTCTGCCTCTGATAACAGCGATGCCATTTGCAACCTGTGCCAAAAGAAACTGAGTCGTGGGAAGTCCAACACCAACCCAGGTACAACTGCTTTGCGAAGGCACGTGATCTCACATCACAAACGCCTATGGGATCAACACATGATGAGTACAAGCAGCACACAAACTCAAAGCCACCATCCTCCTCCTGGTCCAGCATCTTCTGCCACGTCAACCACTGCTGTCCTCCTTTCCCCCTCTCAACCACCCGCCACTCCGCCTCTCACCTTCAGCAGCTCCTGCTAATCTGCCCACAGTCAGGTGTCTGTCAAGGAAATGTTTGAGCGTAAGAAGCCACTGTCACAGAGTCACCCCCTGGCCCGGCGTCAGACAGCTGGCTTGTCGGAACTCTTAGCCCGCAAGCTTTTACCATACAAGCTGGTGGGGTCTGAGGCCTTCAAAAAATTTGTAGCTATTGGGACACCGCAGTGGAAGGTACCCGGCCGAATTTTTTTTTCACAAAAGGCAATCACCAACCTGTACTCTATTGTGGAAAAGGAAGTCATGGCATGTCTGGGTTGGGGCAAGGGTCCATCTGACCACTGATACCTGGTCTGCAAAGCACGGTCAGGGCAGGTATATCACGTACACTGCGCATTGGGTAAACCTGCTGACGGCTGCCAAGCATAGAATGCGTGGCTCTGCAGAGGAGTTGGTGACACCGCCATGACTTGCAGGCAGGCCTGCTGCCACCTCCTCTACTCCTCCTACTCCATCCTCTTTGCTAACCTCCTCGGCTGAGTCCTCTTCTGCTGCTGCATCTTGCTCCACATCAACTGCACCCCCCCAACTCCCCAGGGGATATTCCACATCCTGGATATGACAGTGTCATGCCGTCTAGGGGTTGACTTGCCTGAAAGCAGAGAGTCACACTGGACCAGCACTCCTGTCCACCCTGAAAGCACAGGTGGATCAGTGGCTGACCCCGCACCAACTGAAGATGTTGAGGGACCCTCATATAAAAAGGCTGAAGGAGAATGACCTGTACTGGGTGGCCACGCTACTAGACCCCCGGCATAAGCAGAAAGTGTCTGAAATGTTACCGAAAGGATGCAGCAGTTCGGAAAGGATGCAGCAGTTCCAAATCAAGTTAAAAAGTATGCTTTACACAGCGTATAAGGGTGATGTCACAGCACAACGGGAATCTAACAGGGGAAGAGGTGAAAGTAATTCTCCTCCTACCCCAACCACGCCGGCAAGGACAGGACGCTTTACAGACGTGTTGTTGATGGAGGACATGCAGAGCTTTTTAAGTACTACGCATCGCCACAGCCCTTCAGGGTCCACCCTCAGAGAACGACTCGACCGACAGGTAGCAGACTACCTCGCCTTAACTGCAGATATCGACACTCTGAGGAGCGATGAACCCCTTGACTACTGGGTGTGCAGGCTTGACCTGTGGCCTGAGCTATCTCAATTTGCGATAGAAGTTCTGGCCTGCCCCGCTTCAAGTGTCCTGTCAGAAAGAACCTTCAGCACAGCAGGAGGTATTGTCACTGAGAAGAGAAGTCGCCTAGGTCAAAAAAGTCTAGATTACCTCACCTTCATTAAGATGAATGAGTCATGGATCCCGAAGGGACTGACAGTGGGGGGATGCATTTGACTAAAAAAGGCCTGATGAGATGCCTTGGGCTAAAATGGTCCGCACGCTGCTGTATTTAATCTCTGCATGCCGGATGATTTGCGTGACTTCTCCGCCACCAACTAGGGTTCAAGCTGCAATATATTAGTGCACTTTCTGCCTGGAAAACATAATTTTTTCCGGCCACTGCTACAGCAGCGGCTGCAACAGTGCCTAGTTTTTCAGGCATGTGTACATGCCTAATTTTTCTGGCCTCTGGTGCTGCACTGTGGCTGCAAAAACAAAACAAAAAAAAAAGACACATACATGTGTCAATTCCCCTTCGTGATCGTGACCTTGTTGTGGTTAAGGGGCTTGCGTATCACAATGAAGCGATCACCTCTATGAGTGTGTTGGCAATGTTGGCACACCCCAGATGATAAGGTCGTTGCTTCATTGTAAACAGACCAAACGCGATCAGCTGGATAATTTTTCATAGAAAACACAATAATTTTCTTTGTGATCATCTAAGGTGATCATTAAAGCCTACTAGGCCAACAATGGGCCCACACTGCAGAATCATTGTTTTCTGGGTCACTTAACTGTCACTGAACTAGCTCAGCACGACCATAGGCTTTGAAAAACCGCCATCGCCTGCAATCTCCCAAACGTGCGCACGAGCACAGTCATCACTACACCAAGATTGACGCATAGAGAAATAAAATGTATGTCATGGGTGTGTCAACTATTGACAACTCTTTGCGGCTGTCTAAAATCTATTCAATACACGTCCCCTTATAGGGGACGTAACAGGGATTAAACTGATAAGAATAGTACTTCTTAACACACCACTCTTATAGGGTGGCACAGTACATTGCACGGCGCACGCGCAGTGCCTCAAATTGGAAGTAAGAGGACCGACCGACCATCTTTTTCCATCTCCCGGTTCCTAAAATCTATTCCATACACCGGCCCCTGATAGGGGACGTAACAGGGATTAAACTGATAAGAATAGTACTACTTAACACACCACTCATATAGGGTGGCACAGCACATTGCACGGCGCACGCGCAGTGCCCCAAATTGGAAGTAAGAGGACCGACCAACCATCTTTTTCCATCTCCCGGTTCCTAAAATCTATTCCATACACCGGCCCCTGATAGGGGACAAAACAGAGATTAAACTGGTAAGAACAGATTTTTTTAATTTAAAAAAAAAGAGGACAGCGTCTGCGGAGCTGGGTATTTTTTGGCCGCGTTACTGAACGCTCATGCAGAATGGCTGTAGTCTCATGCGTCCTTTTGCGGAGGTGACAAACCTGGTCAGTCAAACCCAAGGTAACATCATCGACCTCATCCCATATGTGTTTTTTCTGGAGCTTGCCCTGCGAAGAGTGCTGGATGAGGCCATAGATGAGCATGAAGAGGAAGAGTTGTGGTCACCATCACCACCAGAAGCAGCCTTGTCGTCGTCGATTGCTGGACCTGCGGCAACGCAGAGAGAGGAGTCTAATGAAGAGGAGTCAGAGGAGGAAGGTGGCTTTGAGGAGGTGGAAGACCAACCACAGCTTGTTGTCACCTTTCGGGGACCCTTGGTGTTGTACTTTGCTGGGTGGAGGAAGAGACCTTCAATGACGTCAGTGAGGACAAGGAATGGGACATGGCTAGCTTGGTATCCAACCTCATGCAAATGGAGAGTTTGCGGTTGTGCAAATGGACTGTTTGCGGTTGTTTGCGGTGCGTTAAACGGGGAGTTTGGTTTGTCAGAGTTTGGTCTGTCACTGTGAAGCGGGCATAACCCTTACACTACCTGATTGATACAACATCATACCTGATCATATTCACACACTGGATGTTTTAAAGCACGTTATTCCAAACAATTTAGGAATGTTAGGTGATTTATGCCATTTATGGATTAAAACCCGACTCTGCTTCAACTACGTAATTTTCCATGGGAGTTTTGCCATGGATTCCCATTGAAACAACTTTTCCATCACTATTGTGGCCAGAAAGAGTCCCTGTGGGTTTTAAAATTCGCCTGCCTATTGAAGTCTATTTTTTTAAAGTGGAACTGTAAAAAATTCTTACCTTAGTTACAACGGTCCAATGCTTATGATGCTCATTGCATATATCTTCTACAATTAAGAGCCTGTCTGTATTTTCTTTTCAACTTTTGTTCCACTTTAAATTTCACATTTTGCAATCGCATTTAGATATACTTTCCCTCACATTTAAAGCTAGGCTTGAGCTGTCCAGTAACTTTGACAGGGGTTGAAACAAACTAACAGTTGTTGGGAGTGATGATGAAGGGAAGATAGTGCTTGCTAGTGCCCCCAGAGGGCCGAGGCTGTTACTTAACACAAATATGGCATTTAGGTAGACACTCCATCTTAAAAGGGACACTTTTCCACACAGAAATTGGGTAATTCCTTGTAGTCTGTGGCACAGTTCTTAAACTCTTTTTATGCTTTGCACTATGGATAATAGTTCATATTACACTTCTCTCTCTCTCTCTTCTGTGCAACATTTCTGAGCCATTGTGGCAGAGCATGCATCAGATTCCACCAGCCCATCTACCTGTCAACCCATCCTAGTGACATTGATTCATAGGTTACACCTGAATCCGGGGAAGCTCGAATCTGTGCATAACCTGTGCTTCTCTCCTGAAGCCTCACTCATCTTTAGTGACATCCCAGATAGCAAGCAATTGGAATTTGTGCTGCAAGTTTGAAAGTGACTTGCTAAGCTTTTGCTAGACTTGCCAGGCTTTACAAGTTTGTTGCACAATTGCAAAAAGTCCACTTTGCATGACTCCAGATCAACTTTCTTTGCAAATATTCTGCCTTGCAATAGTGATTCTACCACAGGGGTCACTGTGACTGAATTTTTATGCTGTAGACTTGCAGAGCTCTTGCTGTAGACTCCCCACTGCAACTCTGTTTTGCTAGAGACTTGCCACGCAAATTTGCTACAAATTGGAAAAGTGTCAACTAGAACGTGTGCTTCAAGTGCTCTGCAAGTGTACTACTTGCCAGTGAAAATGTACAGCAAGTTACTTGCAGACTTACAGTTCAACACTGCCACAAATTTGTGGCAAGTCATCCTTGCTATCTGGGACTACAGGCTAGATTCCAAGGATGCTCTGTGCTACGAGCCAGACCTATATTGGATTTCTGGTCACTCAGGAAGGTATTCCAGCACACAAGCTCCTTCTGTTCCAGAGCTGTCCAACACCTATGCCATGTCACCCCCGTTTCCCAACTGGCTGGCTACATGTGCTAGTGAATGTCTGATATCCATTTACTGGATAGATTAGGTAGGTCCTTACATTTCATAGTTTCAGTAAATCTAAAGTTGATTGTAACAAGACTGTACTGTCAGATTGTCAGATACAGTATCTCACAAAAGTGAATACACCCCTCACATTTTTGTAAATATTTTTTTTATATCTTTTCATGTGACAACACTGAAGAAATGACACTTTGCTACAATGTAAATTAGTGAGTGTACAGCGTACAGCTTGTATAACAGTGTCAATTTGCTGTCCCCTCAAAATAACTCAGCACATAGCCATTATTGTCTAAACTGCTGGCAACAAAAGTGAGTACACCCGTAAGTGAAAATGTCCCAATTGGGCCCAAATATCCATTTATCATCCTCGGTGTCATGTGACTCATTAGTGTTACAAGGTC
This sequence comes from Pelophylax lessonae, assembly GCF_965119305.1. Taxonomy (NCBI): domain Eukaryota; kingdom Metazoa; phylum Chordata; class Amphibia; order Anura; family Ranidae; genus Pelophylax; species Pelophylax lessonae. The sequence goes on from NC_138769.1 coordinate 645,139,661, forward strand.
TCCGGTGTGATTGGGGAGCAGGTGTGTTAACTTTGGTGTTACCGCTCTCACTCTCTCATACTGGTCACTGGAAGTTCAACATGGCACCTCATGGCAAAGAACTCTCTGAGGATCTGAAAAAAAGAATTGTTGTCCCTACATAAAGATGGCCTAGGCTATAAGAAGATTGCCAAGACACTGAAACTGAGCTGCACCAAGACCATACAGCGGTTTAACAGGACAGGTTCCACTCAGAACAGGCCTCACTGTGGTAGACTGAAGAAGTTAGTGTGCACGTGCTCAGTGTCATATCCAGAGGTTTTCTTTGGGAAATAGATGTGTAAGTGCTGCAAGCATTGCTGCAGAGTTTGAAGGGGTGGGGGGTCAGCCTGTCAGTGCTTAGACCATACACCGCACCAAATTGGTCTGCGTGACTGTGGTCCCAGAAGAAAGCATCTTCTAAAGATGAAGCACAAGAAAGCCCGCAAACAGTTTGCTGAAGACAAGCAGACTAAGGACATGGATTACTGTACCCATGTCCTGTGATCTGATGAGACCAAGATAAACTTATTTGGTTCAGATGGTGTCAAGCGTGTGTGGTGGCAACCAGGTGAGGAGTACAAAGACCAGTGTGTCTTGCCTACAATTAAGTATGATGGAGTCTCATGTTCTGGGGCTGCATAAGATAAGTTCTGCCAGCACTGGGGAGCTACATTTCATTGAGGGAACCACGAATGCCAACATGTACTGTAACATACTGAAGCACAGAATGATCCCTTCCCTTCGGAGACTAGGCCGCAGGATAGTATTCCAACATGATAATGACCCCAAACACACCTTCAAGATGACCACTGCCTTGCTAAAGAAGCTGAGGGTAAAGGTGATGGACTGACCAAGCATGTCTCCAGCACTAAACCCTATTGAGCATCTGTGGGGCATCCTCAAACGGAAGGTGGAGGAGCGCGAGGTCTCCAACATCCACCAGATCCGTGATGTCATCATGGAAAAGTGGAAGAGGACTCCAGTGGCAACCTGTGCAGCTCTGGTGAATTCCATGCCCCAGAGGGTTAAGGCAGTGCTGGAAAATAATGGTGGCCACACAAAATATTGAAACTTTGGGCCCAATTTTGACATTTTTACTTAGGGGTGCACTCACTTTTGTTGCCAGTGGTTTAGACATTAACGGTTGTGTGTTGAGTTATTTTGAGGGGACAGCAAATATTCACTGTTATACAAGCTGTACACTCACTACTTTGCATTGTAGCAAAGTGTAATTTTTTTAGTGTTGTCACATGAAAAGATATAAAAAATATTTACAAAAATGTGAGGGGTGTACTCACTTTTGTGAGATGCTGTACATGGTGACCCTTAGGCCTTGTTAAGACAGGAGCTGGCACCTGTACTGCATGCAGACTGCCTTTGTTTTAGCATATGCATCTGCCTCAAGGTGCATGAAGACATCCTATAGCAGTTGATGCTAGAGATGTAGCGAAATTTCAGTGACCAAAAACGCATGCGATTTTGACGTGATTTTACCACAATTTTTCCTGTGCTCATGGTGTGTTTTTCATAGGTCATGTAACTCAAAAAAAAAATAACACAGGTGCATTATTAATGTGGTCTTGCTGCGTTTTCAATGCATTTCAATGGGGAGGTGCATTTTTGGTGTATTCTTTTTAACTGACCAAAAATGCAGCAAGCAAGATTTTTACCACCACAAAGGAAGCACAACAGACCAGTGTGACCAGTGTGAAGACATAAAAAGAATTTAAAGGGGTTGCATTTCTCTTGAGCTTTTCTTGCGCTAAAGGTGCTTATAATGGCCGACAATCAATTAATATTCATTTAAATTCATGATAATAATTAAAAAGTCAAATATAATACAATTATATATAAAAATACATATATATTTTTAAAACCGTCATATTCGGTTTCGTCCAAGTTCATCCAGAAGTTTTCGGTTTCGGCACCAAAATTTGTGCACCTCTAGTTGATGCAGACGTAGCAGCTGCAGGGACACAACCGCATGTAAAAATTTGACAACTTTGCAGAAGCGGCTCCATGGCCCTTAACATCGACAGTGAACGTCTGTTGGATGCAGATGCCAAAACAATGGCAGCCTACACTTAGTACCGATACCAGCACCTGTCTGAACAAAGCTGATCCTGAGCGTTTTTTGTGCCCAGGAAGGGGTAAACAAAGTTTGCAGAGGAAGACAAAAATTGCATTTCTTTTTATAGAAAGAAGTCTTGGTGTGTTTCTATGATATTTATAGCTTCTTCCATATGTGTTAACTATTAAAAGCATTGATGTGAAATTTAAGAGCTAGATGTTACTTTCCACACCTCTGTGTTTAAAATAAACTCATTTAGATAGAATCACATCTGCTTTGATCATGTTTTTATAGTTACATAGTTTGTCTGGTTGAAAAAGAAACAAGTCCATCTAGTTCAACCAATAAACAGGAAAAAAATATATACAATGCTAAATACACAATCCTTTACCAACAGTTGAACCAGATGAAGGCAAAAAATCCAAGCAAAGCATGAATAAATTTGTTACAGAAAATTTTCGATCCCCCGAGAGGCAATCGGATATTCCCTAGATCAACTTTACCTATCAATGTTAGTATCTAGTTATATAATGTACGTTTAGGAAAGAATCCAGGCCTTTTTAAAGCAATCTACTAAGCTGGCCAGAACCAGTTCTTGAGGGAGTCTATTCTATATTTTCACAGCTCTTACTGTAAAGAAACCTTTTCGTATTTGGAGATAAAATCTCTTTTCCTCCAGACGTAAAGAGTGCCCCTTGTCCTCTGTGATGACCTTAAAGTGAATAACTCAACACGAAGTTCACTATATGGAACACTTACGTATTTATACATGTTTATACATTTATACATCTCCCCTTAATCTCCTCTTCTCAAGAGTGAATAAATTCAGTTCCTATAATTTTTCCTCATAGCTGAGCTCCTCCATGTCTCTTATCAGTTTGGTTGCCTTTCTCCAGTTCCCCAATATCCTTTTTGTAAACTGGTGCCCAAAACTGAACTGCATATTCCAGATGAGGTCTTACTAATGATTGGTACATGGTAGGGATTGACCGATAATCGGCATGGCCGATATATCGAGGGCCGATATGGACTGTTGCCGATATATCTGTATTGGCCCCGGAACTGGCCGATATTGCTGATATTCCAAATATTGCTCATGTAAGGGTAAAATGATGTCATATAGCATAATTCCGTTTACAAATGTTATTGAATATGCCACTCACATATGTACAAATTAAAGATATAAGCAATTCCACATTAGCAGATCTGCTGGCAGATCGGTATCTCTCACCCACTTGCCGTAAGTGATACCCGGGTGATACCGTTCCGTCCGGCATACAATGACGATTTCGGAGGTCACGTGGTCACGCCAAGATCGTATCCCGGATGGAGCGGTATCACCCGGGTGTCACTTACGGCAAGTGGGTGAGAGACAATTCGGTATCGGGTGGGTGGGAAATAGAGTGGGTGAGAGACAGAGCAGTATCACCCGGGTATCACTTACGGCAAGTGGGTGAGAGATACCGATCGGCCAGCAGATCTGCTAATGTGGAATTGCTTATATCTTTAATTTGTACATATGTGAGTGGCATATTCAATAACATTTGTAAACGGAATTATGCTATGTGACATCACTTTACCCTTACATGAGCATCACCATCTAATGGTTGGAGGAGGAGAAGACTAGTCCCGGACCCTGACATAGGATGTACAAAAAAATCGGCCCATATCGGCCGATACTGATATACGACGGCCAAAATATCGGTATCAGTATTGGTAACGAAAAACCGATATCGGTCGATCCCTAGTACATGGGGCAAAATCATATCTCTCTCTCTGAAATCTATACCCCTCTTAAAACAAAAAAAGGATTTTGCTTGCTTTGGAAAACACAGCTTGGCATTGCATGCCATTATTATGATCTACCAGAACATCCAGATCCTTTTCCACCACTGACTCTTCCAGCTGTTTTCATCCTAGTTACGATAGTTACATAGTAGTTGAGGTTGAATAAAGACAATAGTCCATCCTGTTCAACCTGTGTAGGTGTGTGTGACCCTAATCATCTCTCATACCCTTAATGTTCTGATCCTTGAGATGTATGTCCAGGAGTCTTTTGAAAGTAGCCATACTTCCCGCAGAAACTACCTCTTGTGGTAGAGAATTCCACAATCGTGTAGCCCTAACAGTAAAGAACCCCCTGTGTTGCCTGAGGTTAAAACGCTTCCCCTCTAATCGCATTGTATGTCCTCGCGTCCTCATGCAATCCTTGCGACTAAATAGCTTTTTTTCTATGCTGAGATCACCATTGAGGTATTTGTAAATTGCTATCATGTCCCCTCTCAGGCGTCTCTTCTCCAGGGAGAATAAATTAAGTGATTGTAGACGCTCTTCATCATTAAGGCCAGGGGTCAAGTCCTGGGGAAAAAAGTGTGGGAACTCACCCAAGATACACCCGCCCCCCCCCCCCCAAAAAAAAAAATTTACGCTCATATATTTCACAGAAAATACAATGAAATATTTATTGTAAGGGGTGTGAGGGTGGCACGAGAATGCAAATGTGCAGTGGACTCACTGCTCCACTTACCTGGCACCTCTGAAATTGATGTCCCCGGGCCTGCTCCTTGTGTGCTGGCTGTGTCTGGCTCCTCTGCTGCGTTCTGCTGCCTCGCCTTACCGGTGACTCCGCTGATGTCGTCCACACGCTCTGGGCCTTCAAATGCTTAAATATGAAACATTCGTGACAAATTGGCCAAATAAACACATAAACATTAAATATTCCTGACAAAGGGCATCAGTCACGATTCACAAATATTTCATGTTTCTGCATTTGAAGGCCCAGAGTGTGTGCAGACAGCATCAGCGGAGTCACCGGTAAGGCGAGGCAGCAGCACGCAGCAAAGGAGCCAGACACAGCCAGCACACAAGGAGCAGGCCTGGGGACATCAATTTTAGAAGTGGCAGGTAAGGTAAGTGGAGCAGTTCAGCTGTAAAATTCTGTCAGCATGTCAGCCACATTGTTATTTTCAGGGGTGTGTGAGTCACACACCCCTGAAAATGACAATGTGGCTGACATGCTGACAGAATTTTACAGTGTGAGGGACAGTATGAGAGGCAAATGTGCAGTGAGTGGACTGTGGAGACTGCTCCAGTGACTCACCTCCCACTCCCAGGCAGGCTGCCACAGTGCCACAGTGCCACTTTCTAAAGCCAGCCTGCTCCTCTGACTGCTGCAGTTTTCTTCTGGCAGTGTGAGTCCACAATCCACTCACTGCACATTTGCCTCTCATACCAACCTCACACTGTAAAATTCTGTCAGCATGTCAGCCACACCCCTGAAAATGACAATGTGGCTGACATGCTGACAGAATTTTACAGTGTGTGAGGGACAGTGGCTGACATCCTGACAGAATTTTACAGTGTGTGAGGGACAGTATGGGAGGTATGGGAGGCAAATGTGCAGTGAGTGGACTGTGGAGACTCACTGCTCCAGTGACTCACCTCCCAGGCAGGCTGCCACAGTGCCACTGCTAAAACCAGCCTGCTCCTCTGACTGCTGGAGTCTTCTTCTTCTGGATGCTGTGGATATGCTGCTGCTCTCTGTCTCTGCTCCTGGCTGCCTTCTTCTCCTTGCCTCGCCTCACTCACCGCTGCGCCTCACCAAGCGATGTCGATTCAATGATCCAGTCAGGCCACGCCCACGCCTGTCCATTCCGCGCGCGCTCTAGGCCTGGGCTGGGCCTGTGACTGGCTGGTGGTTCTTGTTGCTGGGCAGCTGACTCTCCTGCTCGTGACGTCATCCGCTGTGCGCTTCCCCCTCCGCCGGTGTTTGCAGAGAGAGGCGCCGCGATCGGTGAGACGCTGCGGCTGCCTGCACTGCAAGCTCTGGCTGGCCTGGTCCTACAGGAGGTCGGAGGAGCAATGGGAACGGCGTTCCCGTTGTGGAAATAGTGCGGGGACGCCGTTCCCATGCGTTCCCGCAGGACTCGACCCCTGATTAAGGCCCTTCAATCCCCTAATTAGTTTAGTTGCCCTTCTCTGGACTCTCTCCAGCTCCAACACATCCCTCCTGAGGACTGGCGACCAGAACTGGACAGAATACTCCAGATGCAGTCGGACCAGAGTTTTATAAAGTGGTAGGATTATACTTTTATCTCTGGAAAACAGACCCTTCTTTATGCATGCTAATATTCTGCTGGCTTTGGCAGCTGCCACTTGACATTGCATGCTATTGCCTAGTCAATCCTCTACTAAGACTCCCAGATCTTTCTCCATTTTTGATTCCCCCAAAGGCTCCCCCCCTAAAGTGTATTGTGCTTTTATGTTTTTAGTCCCCAAGTGCAAAACCTTACACTTCTCCACATTAAACCTAATTAGCCATGTCATTACCCACTCTGTTATTTTGTTTAGGTCATTCTGTAAGATATCTGCCTCATGCTGTGTAGTTATTGCCCTGCCCAATTTTGTGTCATCTGCAAAAACTGATATTGAACTAATGATCCCGTCTTCAGTGCTGTTTATGAAAAAATTGAACAAGGTTGGTCCCAGGACTGAGCCTTGGGGGACCCCACTTACCACCCCAGACCAGTCTGAGTATGAGCTATTTATTACCACCCTTTGGACACACCCTTTTAGCCAGTTCCGTATCATGTCCCCTCTCAGGCCCTCCCCCCGTCTCCTAGTTTAAAAGCCCCTCCAACTTGGTGGCCATCTTTATACCCAAAAGAGCTGTACCATCCCCATTAAGGTGCAGCCCATCCTTACTAAAGAGCCGGTAGCCGACTGAGAAGTCAGCCCAGTTCTCCAGGAACCCAAACCCCTCCTTCCTACACCAGTTCCTCAGCCATTTGTTAAGTTCCCTAATCTCCTTCTGCCTCTCTTGTGTGGCTCGAGGTACTGGCAGTATTTCAGAGAAAACCACCTTGGAGGTCCTATTCCTCAATCTATTCCCTAAGTCCCTGAAATCGTTCTTTAGTATCCTCCACCTTCCTCTTACTTGGTCATTAGTGCCCACATGCACCATGACCGCTGGGTCATCCCCAGCCCCCGCCCAATAATCTGTCTACCCGATCCGCGATGTGCTGAACTCGAGCGCCCAGTAAACAACATACTGTCCGGCTACCGCGATCGTTAGGACAGATTGCCCTCTCTGTCCTCTTGATAATTGAGTCCCCCACTACCACAACCTGTCTAACCTTTCCTGAGTCTCGGCCCCCCTCCTTCCTGGAGCTTCCACTCCCCTGGCAGCTGGGGGAGGGCGCTTGCTCCAGCACTGCCACCCCTGAGCTGATAACCCCATCAACCTGCAACTTGGCAAATTTGTTGGGGTGTATCAACTCAGGACTGGCCTCCCTGGCACTCTTCCCTCTACCCTTCCTAACGGTCACCCAACTGCCTACCTCTGATGCATGCGTCTCCTCTACTCCTCCCTCCTCTATGCTGGCCCCTGCCAGCACCTGATGGGTAATGTCCAAGCTCCTTTCCAGGTTGTTGATGCTACGCAGTGTTGCCACTATGTTTTCTAGATCCAGGATCTGGGCTTCCAGAGAAACAAGTTGCTCACATCTTGCACAGCAGTATTCGCCCTCGATTGGTTCATCAAGGAACGCATACATGCAGCAAGAAGTGCACTGAGTGGCATCCCCAATCCTGTCGGACATTATTACCCTCTACTCTATGGGGATAATTAGTAACAACCTGCTATTCCTTACCTACACTACCTCTATCTCCCCTGGTACTAACGCTAAGATACTCAACAATTGCTAAGATACTCACCGGTCGCTAAGATACTCACCGGTCGCTAAAATACTTACCAGTCCCCCCAGGTACTCACCAGTCGCAAGGTATTCCCTGATAGACGGTTACTCCCAGGCGCACGCTACTCGATCGCACGAAAATCCGCCGCTACTCGGTCGCAAGAAAGTCACCCGCTACTCGGTCGCAAGAAAGTCACCGCTACTTATATGAGTATAAATACAACAAAAATGGACCAATAACAGGTGTAGTGATTCTGTGAAATTATAGAACAGAGATAAAGTGATGAATTCCTACACACTCTGTTCTAAAAACCAATGATAATTGTGGCAAAATTAGTTCATAAAAAACAAACAAATTTAGTTCCATGTGGAATTACACTCAGTGACACATAGTGAATGTTGGCTGATGAATGATCCATGTGCTCTAAATATACAATAAGCAATGGCCGCTTACCAGCAAGCTGCGGGTAAGCAGCTTTGAATAACCCAGCTTTCTGATTCAGGAACAAGATCCCCCTCCATTCAGGTTGTGAAGCCAACACCATCAACACAGCAGCAGCATGTTATAGGCAAACGACCAGGCTCTTCAAATTATGATCCCTAATCCTTTCCTTTTCTCTGCTCAAGCCGACATCCTTAACACAGCAGCTGATGGGCTCCATGAATGACCGTGCATGAGAAGAAAGGGGACTCGTAGTGCATTATCCTCTAAAATTAACATTTATTAAAATTAAGGTGCATTTACATCTGATCGTAAAAAAGAAACACATGATGTGAAAGATGGACAAACACGGCCGCCTGCAGTGCGGATCTTGTAGAGTGACAGGCGCTGGCTACTCCGTCTGACGTTTTTCCCCCTCTGGCATGGAATGGAGTGTAACGTGCGTCACTTTTCAATATTTATACAAGAAGGAGGAGAATTTCTGTCAGGAATACAAAGAACCCCTGGGGAGCTAAAAAGCATTACTTCTGCCCGTATAGATAAGACCTATACCACCAAGGTAGTCTGATATAGCAAATAATCGCCTCCTGGGACCTAGAGGGAGATACAATGTATCGCCCGAACAGAGAGAATTTGCCACAGCGGAACTTCAAAGGAGGGTATTTGATACAAAGTCAATAAAAAATTCTTATCGTAAGGCAGGTCTTATTTCACTTTATCCAGAGCTTATCTGTAAACACAGAATCTAATAGAGAATTAACCACTTACCACCCACCCACCGTCAAATGACGGCGGAGCAGTGTAGCTATTATCCTGGGACGCGGTCATATGACGGCGCACCAGAACAGCCTCTCTCGATCACCCCCGGGGATGCGCGGCGATCGTGACGGCGCCGTGTTGCTAGGACACGGCGCAATCCCAATCTCGGTAAAGAGTGAATGACATGACTCTTTACCCATGTGATCGGCTGTGTCCAATCACAGCCGGTCACATGTAAATGAGGAAGTGCTGTTATTCGGCTCTCCTCTCCTCACACTGTCAGTGTGTGAGGCGAGCAGAGCGGGTCAGAGGCTCCTCCTCACAGGGGAGACAATTACAAGTAATCAGGGCACTAATCATCAGTGCCCTGATTACACAAAATGTAAATAAAGTGCCAGTTACTGCCCAGCATCAGTGCCCACAGTGCCCGATATCAGTGCCCACAATCAGTGCCCACAATCGGTGCCCATAGTGCTGCCAGTCAGTGTCCATCAGTGCCTGCTCATCTAGGCACTGATGGGCACTGACTGGCAGCACTATGGGCACTGATTGTGGGCACTGATGGTGCTGCCCATCAGTGCCCATCAGTGCTGCCCATCAGTGCCCATCAGTGCCACCTGTCAATGTCCATCAGTGCTGCCTGTCAGTGCCCATCAGTGCCACTCGTTAGTGCCGCCTCTCAGTGCCCATCAGTGCCACCTCTCAGTGCCACCTCTCAGTGCCACATATCAGTGCCACATATCAGTGCCGCCTATCAGTGCTCATCAGTGCCACCTATCAGTGCCCATCAGTGCGGCATATTAGTACCTCCTCATCAGTGCCCATAAATGCCACCTCATCAGTGCCCATCAGTGCAGCCTATCAGTGCCCATCAGTGCCGCCTCATCAGCGCACATCAGTGAACGAGAAAATGTATTTATTTTCAAAATTTACTCACAGAAAATAAGGAAAACTTTTTTTTTTTCAAAATTTTCTGTCTTTTTTCTTTTTTTGTAAGAAATAAAAACCCAAAGGTGGTTAAATACCACCAAAAGAAAGCTCTATTTGTGTGAAAAAAAAATGATAAAAATTTCATATGGTTAGAGTGTAGCATGACCGCGCAATTGTCATTCAAAGTGTGAGAGCGCTGAAAGCTGAAAATTGGCCTGGGCAGGAAGGGGGTGAAAGTGCACTGTAGGCAAGTGGTTAAATAACCAATCAAATTATATATATGTACAGTATATACAGCTAAACCAACTTGCCAGTACATATAAAAATATGTAAAAATGATATATAGAAAAACCATTAAAAAGACTAATATTTAAAAATGCGAGGATTATCCATTAGTTTTCACCATGTATTCCTACAGAAATATCCCTGTGATTTTGTTACAAGTAAAAAAGCCAACAAATTACTATAACAGATCAATAAAAAAATTTACTTTAAAAGTTCATTACAATTGTTAAGTATGGACTAGTATAAAATTAATTAATCATTTTATCATATGTCATTGAGACTCTATCTATCAGTATTTAAAAATCAACCACCCATCATGTGTCAGAACCAAGACCCTCTAATTTTTACAACAAAAAATTGTGAGGTTCTTTGTATTCTATCGGAGAAATTCTGTACATATAGCATTATCCAACAACACATATGTAGGAACCACTAAAAAATCATATAATTAAACTGCCCCGCATGAACATTCTCCTACCTTTCTATTATTATAGGTCGAGATGGTACTTTCATAATTAATCCTTAACTACATTAGTCCAAAGCCCCAATTGTTATATTATAATATCTCAAAATCTGTGAAAGTCAAAATATGACTAAAAGATATGTATACACAGACTCGATTGGGGGGGGGGGGGGTTTAGATAGTAGTCTACATAGAAGAATATTTACTATGTGGGGTGTTATAATTTTTGTCAAAATGTATTACCGACAGGTTTCCCTTCCCAAGAGCTAGCTGTTATTGATATGGGCATTTATGTCCCATTCCACATTTAGGCCAAAGGGCCTGTAGCTTTTTAGGTTGAAGATCCACTGAGTTTCTCTTCTTGAGATAGTTCTTTTAAGGTTACTTCCTCCCCAGTGTGGAATATATTTCTCTATGGCCACCACCTCCAGAGAAGCTGGATTTCTGTGGTGACACCTAGAGAAATATTGGGAGAGGCTATGGCCCACAAACCCTTTACGTATATTTGAAAGGTGTTCACCCACCCTTATATTAAGAGTGCGTATAGTTCTTCCCACGCATTGAAATCCGCATTTGCAGTTTAGGAGATATACTACTCCCTTTGTGTGACACGAGATGAAGTTCCTAATTGAATATGTTTTCCCAGTCACATTGGATTTGAAAGTATGGGTTTTGATGGTCTTTGAATTTTGACAAATATTGCAACGCCTGCATGGGTAAAAGCCCTTCAAGTTAAACATAACTGGTTGTACAGGTTTCTCTGTCGGGTTAGGGGCAATTATGTCTCTCAAAGTGGGGCTCTCCTGAATATAATTCTAGGCCTATTGGGCAAGGATGGACCCAGGATCTTATCCCCTTTTAAAACCTCCCAATGTTTCTTTATTATTTGATTTATCAAACTATATTGTTTCGAAAAGGAAGTGATAAAGGCTGTTTCATAGTTAGAGGGGTTGCCCTTCTCCTTCATGATAGGAGCTAGTAGGTCCTTACGTTCCATTATTGCAATACTAGCTTTATCTTCTTCCAAAATAGAGCTGTCATATCCCTTTTGTAGGAATCTGTCCCTAAGGATCTCTGCCTGTGCTTCAAAAGTGTCAATATTGGAACAATTATGGCAAATTTTCCTAAATTGTCCCTTAGGGATGGCTTTAAGCCAAAGAGGGTGATGCAACTGTCCATCTCTATCCGTGGGCTTGAAATAAGTTTTAGTTTAACCACTTACTACCCGCCCGCCGTCAAATGACTGCGGAGCGGTGTAGCTATTATCCTGGGACACCGTCATATGAAGGCGCACCAGAACACCCTCTCTCGTGTGCCCCCGGGGGCAAGCGGAGCGGCGATCGTGACCGCGCCATGTTGCTAGGACATGGCGCGATCCCGATCTTGGTAAAGAGTCAATGACATGACTCTTTATCCATGTGATCGGCTGTGTCCAATCACAGCCGGTCACATGTAAATGAGAAAGTGCCGTTATTCGGCTCTCCTTGGCTCACACTGTCAGTGTGTGAGGCGAGGAGAGCCGATCAGTGGCTCCTGATCACCAGTGCCCTGATTGTACAAACGTGAAATAAAGTGCCATATCAGTGCCCACAGTGCCCACCATCAATGCCCACCATCAGTGCCCACCATCAGTGCCCACCATCAGTGCCCATAGTGCTGGCAGTCAGTGCCCATCAGTGTCTGCTCATCTATGCATTGATGGGCACTGACTGGCAGCACTATAGCTGCCCATCAGTGCCGCACATCAGTGCTCATCAGTGCCACCCGTCAGTGTCCATCAGTGCCAACCGTCAGTGTCTATCAGTGCCGCCAGTCAGTGCCCATCAGTGACGCCCATCAGTGCCGCCTCTCAGTGCCCATCAGTGCCACCTCTCAGGGTCCACCAGTGCCACCTCTCAGTGCCCATCAGTGCCACCTATCAGTGCCCATCGGTGCCACCTATCAGTGCTCATCAGTGCCGCCTATCAGTGCCTCCTATCAGTGCTCATCAGTGTGGCATATTAGTACCTCCTTATCAGTGCTCATAAGTGCCACCTCATCAGTGCCCATAAGTGCCACCTCATCAGTGCCCATCAGTGCAGCCTGTCAGTGCCCATCAGTGTCGCCTCATCAGTGCACATCAGTGAAGGAGAAAAGAAAACTTTTTTTTCAACATTTTCTGTCTTTTTTCTTTTTTTTTTGTAAGAAATAAAAAACCCAGAGGTGATTAAATACCACCAAAAGAAAGCTCTATTTGTGTGAAAAAAATTATAAAAATTTCATATGGGTACAGTGTAGCATGACCGCGCAATTGTCATTCAAAGTGTGACAGTGCTGAAAGCTGAAAATTGGCCTGGGCAGGAAGGGGGGGGGGGGGAAGTGCACTGTAGGCAAGTGGTTAAAAACTATCACCCTCTCTGGATATAAACAAATCAAGAAAGTTGATGCAGTCCCTACTCCAATTATACGTGAATTTTATTCCCCAAGCATTGGCATTTAGCCCTATCATGAAGGAATGTAATGAGCTCTCGTCTCCCCTCCACAGGAAGAGGGCGTCATCAATATAGCGTCTCCAAAAATACAAATTGGAGTCCCTACATGCAAAGATGGTCTCGTTTTCCCAAGAGGTCATGAATATGTTAGCAAGGCTAGGGGCACATTTTGCTCCTATAGGCCCGCCAGTTTTTTGGAGATAAAAGTTACCTCCATAATATAAATATTTCTGTTCCATCCCAAATTTTAACAGTTCTAAAATTAGCTTTTGTTGTTTATTTGGATGGATGGATTTTTTCACTCATTTCCAAATGGGTGTGGGCTGACTCATATCCTCTACAATGTGGGATGATTGTGTAGAGGGAAGAGACATCGGCCGTAACCAATATGTAATTTTGCTGTCCCTTCAAAATTACTCAACACACAGCCATTAATGTCTAAACTGCTAACAACAAAAGTGAGTACACCCCTAAGTGAAAATGTCCAAATTGGGTCCAATTAGCCATTTTCGCCCACCCACGCTGGTGTCATGTGACTCATTAGTGTTACAAGGTCCTAGGTGTAAATGGGGAGCAGGTGTGTTAAATTTGATGTTATCGCTCTCACTCTCTCATACTGGTCACTGGAAGTTCAACATGGCACCTCATGGCAAAGAACTCTCTGAGGATCTGAAAAAAAGAATTGTTGCTCTACATAAAGATGGCCTAGGCTATAAGAAGATTGACAAGACCCTGAAACTGAGCTGTAGAACGGTGGCTAAGATCATACAGCGGTTTAACAGGACAGGTTCCACTCAGAACAGGCCTTGCCATGGTCAACCATAGACGTTGAGTGCAAGTGCTCAGCATCATATCCAGAGGTTGTCTTTGGGAAATAGACATATGAGTGCTTCCAGCACTGCTGCAGGGGTTGAAGGGGTGGGGGTCAGCCTGTCAGTGCTCAGACCATACACCGAACACTGCATCAAATTGATCTGCATGGCTGTCATCCCAAAAGGAAGCCTCTTATAAAGATGATGCACAAGAAAGCCCGCAAACAGTTTGCTGAAGACAAGCAGACTAAAGACATGGATTACTGGAACCATGTGCTGTGGTCTGATGAGACCAAATGAACCTTTTTGGTCAAGCATGTGTGGCGGCAACCAGATGAGGAGTACAAAGACAAGGGTGTCTTGCCTACAGTCAAGCATGGTGGTGGGAGTGTCATGGTCTGGGGCTGCATGACTGCTGCTGGCACTGGGGAGCTTCTTCTGGAAGGTTCTCCTCTCTCCACAGAGAAATGCTGGAGCTCTGTCAGAGTGACTATTGGGTTCTTGGTCACCTCTCTTACTAAGGCCCTTCTTCCCCGATCGCTCAGTTTGGTCAGCCATCCCACTCTAGGAAGAGTCCTGGTGGTCCCAAGATTCTTCAATTTACGAATGATGGAGGCCACTGTGTTCATTGGGACCTTCAATGCTGCCAAAAGTTTTCAGTACCCTCCCCCAGATCTGTGCCTCGATACAATCCTGTCTCGGAGGGCTTCAGACAATTCCTTGGACTTCATGGCTTGGTTTGTGCTCTGACATGCACTGTTAACCATGGGACCTTATATAGATAGGTGTATGCCTTTCCAAATCATGTCCAAACAACTGAATATACCACAGATGGATCAAGTTGGGTCAAGGATGACCAGTGGAATAAGGATGCACCTCAGCTCAATTTTGAGTGTCATTGCAAAGTCTGTGAATACTTACAGTATGTACATGTGATTTTTTTTGTTTTTTATTTTCAATACATTTTTTAAAGATTTCAAACAAACTTCCTTCACATTATCATTATGGGTTATTGTTTGTAGAATTTTAAGGAAAATAACAAATTAATTCTATTATGGAATAAGGCTGTAACATAACAAAATGTGGAAAAAGTGAAGTGCTGTAAATACTCCCCAGATGCACTGTAAACAGTGCATTGAGGTAGGCTTGTAAGTCGGAGACATCCTGTAAGGACCTTATTTCACTGCATAGCTTGGTATCATCTGTAAAGACGGAAATGGTACTTTTAATCCCAGACCCTATATTATTTAGAAATATATTAAAAAGTAAGGGTCCCAATATTGAACCTTGGGGTACACCACTGATAACCTTAGACCATTCAGAGTATGAATCATTAACCACTACTCTCTGAATTCTGTCTTTTAGCCAGTTTTCTATCCATTTACAAACAGAGTTTTCCAGACTTTACCTTAAATGTTAGCCATGTGCGGGGAACTGCATTAAACGGTTTTGCAAAATCCAAGTATACTACGTCCACAGCCACCCCTATGTCTAAAAGAAATCGGATTTGTTTGACAACTTCTGTCTTTCATGAATCTATGCTTAAAATATTTTTTTTTCTAGTAAGAACTTATCCATGTGGTCTTTTATTAAACTCTCCAGTATATTCCCAACTATAGAAGTTAAACTAACAGGTCCATAGTTACTTGGCAAAGACTTTGACCCCTTTTCAATTATAGGCACCATATTGGCCCTACACCAATCCAGTGGTACTATTCCAGTCATTAAAGAGTCCCTAAAAATTAGAAACAAAGGCTTTGAAAGGACAGAGCTCAATTCTTTTAGGGTCCATGGGTGTATGCCATCTGGTCTGAGTGCTTTTTTCACCTTTATTCTGTCTAAATATTTCTGGACCAGAAATATTCAAATATTCTTGGGGCTGTGTCAATCCCATCCCCATTATGGACATGAGATTCCCCATGCTTTTTGTATACACAGAGCTGAAGAAGGTATTTCATAAATTTGTCTTCTCTTTGTCCACAATCACCCACCCCAGATTATATTGTAAAGAGCCTACATTCTCAGTCCTGACCTTTTTACTATTACTATTCCTGCTATAAAAGTTAACTTAGAGCAGGTGATTGGAAGATTCTAATATTAAAAGATATATATATCTTTTAAAAAGATCATATATTTTTTAAAAGTATTCAAATGAAGGGCTCTTTAAGATGGCAGATTAGTGCCATCTTCTGTGCAGAGCTGCTGGTAGTTGTATTTGCATCCACCTTGGAGCTGTGTGCAGGCAGAAACAGGTGCATGGATCTGGAGGCAGTCTCTCCACAGAGGACGGAACTGATCTGCCATTTGAATGAATGAACCCTAAGCTGTTATTGCAAAGATTACCAGAATCAGGGGCGTAACTACAGGGGTTGCAGGGGTTGCAATCGCTACCGGGCCCCATGCTCCAGGGGGCCCGGTAGCAAACCAGTGGGTGAACTTCTAGGATCTCTAAGGTCACACTTGCGACCGAGCCCTGGTATTTCACCACTGTGGGGAGGCCCCAAGATTGCAGGAAGGGGGCCCACTGCAGAACTTGTGAAAGGATCCTGATGCGGGACCATAATAAAAGGCCATGCAATGAGATTAAAGAGCCCCAGGATTAGTGGGAAGAGCCCCGGGCTTGAAGGGAAGGGCCCCGGCCAGGGGTCTGGGGGGCCCTTCATGGTTTCTTGCATCGGGGCCCTGAAGGTTCTCGTTACGCCTCTGACCAGAATGATTTTGTCATTTTGACATTCTGTAATCATCTTTGTACCATATATACATCACTATATATAACATGAAAACTGCTAATTTTCAGAAACTGTAAACCAAATCTTCGCTGGAAAAAAAAAAACCTGAGTATCTATGGTACAGGAATTTCCTAGTGCTACTTAAAGTAATATTATACCCAAAACAAATACATGTAATATATTTATATCTACCAATTCTTAGATATAGTGGCTGCATTGGTTTTCATTTTTAAGGCTTTTTTCCCTTATTTTAAACTGGTAATCCTGCCATTATTTTTCAATTTTCTTTTACAGACCAAGCTGTCCAGACAAAAAGGAATGTGATATACAATTTATCATTGACAGAGGTACTTACAACGGTCAGCTTTTATTTATTTATGTAAAACCTTTAGCCTAAAAGGAAAAAAAAACATGCTTTAAGTGCCTAAAAAGTGTTAGATAGAGGTTGGTTTTAATTTGTTAGTCAAGTCCATCTAAATCTGTTAGTGCATCTGATATTACCCTCGTACCAGATTGACAATGCCGCTGTCCAAAGGTATCCCTGTTCCTCCTCCATAGAGTTACTGATTACTGGTTATCATCCAGTTGGGTAAAAACATACTTTTGCTGCAGAGATGGGTCAGAATCAGGGAGGTAACATTAAAGGCACAGTTATCCATGAGACCCCTATTAACCACTTGCCGACCGCCGCACAACTATCTACGTCGGCGGTCAGCCCCTCACAGGCAAAGTGACGTAGGGCTACGTCACTAGCTTGTGAGGGTCTAGGGAGCGAGCGCGCGCCGCCGGAGGCGCGCTCCCGCTCCCGCGTGGTCACGGACCCCCCCGCGCGTGTGACCGGCGGACCCGATGTCCGCCGGCCACTCTGCGATCGGCGGGGGAGAGGGAGAAAGTCAGGCAGCTTGTGTAAACAAGCTGCCTGTCATTCTCCCCTCTGTATGAGAGCTGATCATATGGATCTACTATGTAGATCCGTTGATCACTCTGCATACAGCTGAAGCCACAGCCAATCACAGTTAGAATCACGCCCCTAGGGACACACACAGCCCCTCCCTCTCAAATAAAGTTAACCCCTTCACTACCAGTGTATTTTTACAGTAACAGTGCATATATATAGCACTGATTACTGTAGAAATGTCACTGGTAACCCCAAAAGTGTCAAAAATGTCAGTCAAGGGTCCGATCTGTCCGCCGCAATGTCGCAGTACCGCAAAAAAAATCGCAGATCGCCGCCATTACGCGTTAAAAAAAAAAAACAACAAAAATGACAAAAATCTTTCCCTTGGTTAGTAAACGCAATAACTTTTGCGCAAACCAATCAAAATACGCTTTTTGCATTTTTTTTTAACAAACATAGGTAGCATAAAACAAATTGGCCGAAAATGTTAAAAAATTTTGATTTTTACATTTTTTTTTTGGCGGAATTTCATATAAAAAAAAGGGAAAAATATTGCTATTTTTGCAAAATTGACGCTCTTTTTTTGTTTATAGCGCGTGATCAAAAAATCGCACAGATGATCAAATGACCAAAAGAAAGCTCTGTTTGTGGGAAAAAGAGGACGCCAAATTCGTTTAGGTACAGCGTCGCATGACCGCGCAATTGTCCGTTAAAGTCACGCAGTGCCGAATCGCAAAATACCCCCTGGTCGTTTAGCAGCCAAATCCTCCGGGGCTTAAGTGGTTAAATGAAGTGGATTCCCTCTCTACAAGACTCTGGTCCGGCCACACCTGGAGTATGCTGTCCAGTTCTGGGAACCGGTCCTCAGAAAGGATGTGCTGGAACTGGAGAAAGTCCAGAGAAGGGCAACAAAAATAATTAGGGGAATGGAGGACATCAGCTATGAGGAAAGACTACAAGCACTGAACCTATTCTCTCTGGAGAAGAGACGATTGAGGGGGGATATGATATCAATGTACAAATACTGTACTGGCGACCCGAGCATAAGGAACAAACTATTCAGAGAAAGGAGATACAATAAGACACGTGGCCACTCACTAAAACTTGAGGAAAGGCGGTTTAACCTTAAAGTGCGTAAGGGGTTCTTCACTGTAAGAGCGGTAAGGATGTGGAATTCTCTTCCACAAGCAGTCGTATCAGCAGGGAGCATTGATAGTTTCAAAAAACTATTAGATGGACACCTTAAAGACCACAACATACAGGGGTATACAATGTACGGTTAAAAGCAAACACACACATACATCATAGGTTGAACTGGATGGACTGATGTCTTTTTTCAACCTCACTAACTATGTAACTATGTAACTATGTAAACAGCAGGGGATCTGTGAGCGGATCAACTGTTGATCAGAGTAGAGTGGGCCGATAACACATCTGTGTCCTTTCAGTATCTGCAGAGCGGACTCCAGCAAAATCTGCTCTCCTCTATAGGCAAACTCTGTTGTCTGTTTACACCTGGATACCTACAATCCACTCCACCTAAATGCAGGATGATGGAGTACTCTCCTGTTTTTTATTTTATTTTTTAATGGGCCTGATTGAACTTAGAGGTAGACAGGTGTAAATGGACACGTCTGTTTACACCCACCCAGGGCTTTTTTTCTCTGAGAATAGGTGCAGGTACTCCCCTGTTCTGAGTCACTGCTTTTCTGCGCCCCCTACCCACCTCCGAACACTTTCCCTTGATTCCACCCCCTTTCCATCTCAGAGCACTACCTCAGACCCACATAAACAATAGATCCCCCAGCAACAATAGACCTCTCACCAAAAGCAATACCTCAGTAAAATAGATACATCCCAGCAACAATGGATCTTCCAGCAGCCAGCATCAATAGACTCCTACCTCAATATAGCAGGTCCCTCCCAGAAACAGTATATCCCCACCAGCAACAATATTCCTCCTGCAACAATAGATCCCCTCCAGAGATAACCGATCCCCCAGTAGCCAGCAATAGACCCTCCAGCACCTCCCAGACATTTAATACATTCAGTGCCAGAGGTGCAGGAACTACATTCCTCCACCCACCCCTTCACCCACCCATCTGTCCATAAGGATGAATGGACCATTATATAAAATTGTTGTGTAGCGCAAGGAGCTGCTCGTTTAATGGATCCCCTAAAACATATTTTCTTCTCAGGTTATTTGGGCTGCTGCCCATACTGCTCTGACAACCCCAACCCCCCCCCCCCCCTCAAGTAAGGCAAGATCACACAAACTTCGACCAGAATGAGAACAACAATTCCTTTACAGAGCACTTCTATACAGTGTTTGTATGCAGGGTCCAACACCAAAAGAAACTGGGCCCGGGTTTTACCAATCCAGTTAAACTGTAACAGGGTCACCTGGATTCTCATAAGGGCAGCCTGAACACTGATAGTATAAATTCTCAGAGGCTACGCTGCCTTTAGTCCTGCAGTGACCTTGCTAGGTCCAAGTCAACCTAGAGGCCTTCACTATTGCAGGAATTTAGAAATTGACAAAATCTATGCAAAGTACAATGAGACAGAATGAGATCTTCAAAAAAAAAAAAAAGGAATAGTTATTTCTGCTGGTGTTGTCGGGGCCCTTTTGGAGGTGCACTAATGGAAATGTTAGGTGGCTTCCGGCTGCTTCCAGTTCAGGAGGGCAGAAGCTTAAAGGGGGGGATTTGGTAGAAATAACTTGCAGAAAGGCTTAAATGGTAAGAACATGTAACAAGTTCAAGAAGTTAAAGTGGTTCTAAGTTAAGAGAATGGGCAATGCACAGTGGTTTGCTAAGCTAGCAAGGCAATATCTAAGAAACAGAAAGGAAAACTGTCTCAGGCTAAAGTCTCAGTTCCTGCTGTGCAGCGTGAATAATGGGTTAACAACCCTCTCACCAATCCTGCACTTCGGCTGTGGATGCCGATGGCGAAGGGGCCCAACATGGATGAATGACTTGAGCTCCAGCAAACCCTCTTTGTACTGCTGGAGGTGCAGAAGAAGACCGGCGAACCCACCCTGTACTGCTGGAGATGCAGAGCAAGACCGGCAAACCCACTTTGTACTGCTGGAGTTGCTGCTGCTTAGGCTATGCTGTTAGGCGACTGCCTCGTGGAATTAGCATTCTGAGCAGCACACTCAGTTCACCTCAGCCCCACCTCCCAGGATGCAATGCCCCCTGTTAGGCGACTGCCTCGTGGAATCATCATTCTGAGCAGCACAATCAGTTTACCTCAGCCCCACCTCCCAGGCTGTAATACTCCCTGGGAATTGTAGTTTTTCTGCCACTGTAAGGCAGTGCTGTCTGTACATAATGAAACGACACCTCCCAGAGTCCTTTCCCTAATAGCATCCTCTATCCCAGTCCGAAGTTGAGCAATCAGGTGAGAACATAGGAAGGCAATGGGAACACAAAGACTGGGCATGTCAGGTCTTGTTGTCCCACCAGAAAAGATCTATTGAGTTCCTTGTGGCCCTATTGTCCTTACAGGGTTCCTGTGCCTGCACCTGGCTACATTTGTTTTATAAATGAACATTAGTACATGGCTAAGGATTCCTAACTATAGGCTTGCTACAGAGATAGCACCATGGTTGTTATCTCCTTTCAGGCTGGCCCCCAAACTGAGCTGTCCAATAAGAGTCACTGCTCTATCTCTTTCACTTGTAAGAATACATTTCAGATTAAAGTGGTTGTAAAGCTCTGTGTAATGGTTTTGCATATAGAGGCCCTAAGTCTCCTTTTCTGGGGTCCCTCGTCAGGGATCTTGCCTCCTCCTCTTGTCAAGCAGCTTTCTATGAGGGCACTCAGTCATGCGGGCGTGATCTTGGCCCCGCCCCCACTCTCTCCTCACAGGATTTGACTGACAGCAGCAGAAGCCAATGGCTCCCGCTGCTACTGTGTCTCCTGTGAGAAGTGAGAGGAGAGAAGAGCTACTGCAGACAGGCATAGCACTGCATTGAGTTTGGACTCAATTGTTTGAGTGTTTGAGGGGGAGCTGGGGGGGAAGCAGTTTTTGAAAGTTTTTTTTTTTTTTTTACCTTATTCAGAGAATGCATGAAGGTAAAAAAAAAAAAAAAAATTGCATTTTTAATCACTATAAGCTATTGAGGTCTGTAAACAATGGGCTTATTTGAATAGAAGCACAAAAAAGACAACCATTATCAATAGGTAACCATGTAAAAAGCAGCCTAAAGCTCTACCTGCTGGCTCAAAAGATGACTATAAAATGTAAATATGCAGTATTTTTATATTTTTCTAAAAGAAACATTTTTTTTATCATTTATAAAAGCAAAAAATGTAACAAAAATGTAACAAACGCTACATATCTCTTTATAAGATGTATAAGGTGTGACAATTTTATTCCCTGGGTGGTGTAGCACTGTGGAGTCACACAGCCATTCACACTCCGCCATGTTCTGAAATGTTCTAACTTGCACTCGCCTGGGTTGCAGACCAGTTGACTCGGTCTTTACGGAGTAAAAGAAGAAATACCACATGTGTGCGTTGGTGCAAAATGTGTGATAGGAATCTGGAACAGCAAATTAACATCAAATTTTAAATGAAAATTGGCAAAAGTGTGGGTGGAACTTTAGCTCTGTTATAACAGGCTTATGGTGAACATTCCATAGAGAAATCAAGTGTTTTTGAATTTCATAGGCCATTTACCCACTTCAATACGGGCGCTTTTACCACCTTCCTGCCCAGGCCAATTTTCAGCTTTCAGCGCTGTCACATTTTGAACTACATTTGTGTGGTCATGCAAAACTGTACCCTACCTAAATTTTTATCAGTTTGTTCACACACATAGAGCTTTCTTTTGGTGGCATTTAATCACCCTTTGTTTTTTATGTTTTGCTAAAAAAATGAAAAGCCTAAAAATTTAAAAAAAAAAAGTTTTTCTTTGTTTCTGTTATAAAATTTTGCAAATAAATAATATTTCTACATGAATTAAGGCCTGAATGTACACTGCTCAAAAAAATTGAAGGAACACTTTGAAAACACATCAGATCTCAATGGGGAAAAATATCATGCTGGATATCTATACTGATGTAGACTGGGTAATGTGTTACGAACAAAAGGATGCCACATTGTTTGATGGAAATTAAAGTTATCAAATTTCATAGGGCTGAATTCAAAGGCACACCGAAGATCAAAGGGAAAAAATGATGCAGCAGGTTAGTCCATTTTGCTGAAATTTCATTGCAGCAACTCAAAATGGTACTCAGTAGTTTGTACGGCCCCCACATGCTTGTATGCATGCCTGACAACATGAGGGCATGCTCCTAATGAGAGGATGGATGGTGTCCTGGGCTATTTCCTGCCAGATCTGGATCAGGGCATCATTGAGCTCCTAAACAGACTGAGGTGCAACCTGGCGGCGTCAAATGGACCGAAACATAGTGTCCCAGAGATGTTATATTGGATTTAGGTTAGTGAGCATGGGGGCAATTCAATTGAATCAATTTCTTCATCCTTCAGGAACTGGCTGCATACTCTCGCCACATGAGGCCGGGCATTGTCATGCACCCTGAGGAACCCAACACTTACTGCAGTGTAGGGTCTGACAATGGGTCCAAGGATTTCATCTCAATACCTAATGGCAGTCAGGGTACCATTGTATAGCCTGTAGAGGTCTGTGCATGGATATGCCTCCCCAGACCATCACTGACCCACTGCCAAACTGGTCAAGCTGAACAATGTTACAGGCAGCATAATGTTCTCCATGACTTCTCTAGACCCTTTCATGTCTGTCTCATGTGCTCAGGGTGAACCTGCTCTCATCTGTGAAAAGCTCAGGGTGCCAGTGGCGGATCTACCAAATCTGGTGTTTAATGGCAAATGTCAATTGAGCTCCACAGTGCCAGGCAGTGAGCACAGGGCCCACTAGGGGAGGTCAGGCCCCCAGGCCACAATCATGAAGTCTGTTTCTGATTGTTTGGTCAGAGACATTCACACCAGTGGCCTGCTGGAGGTCCTTTTGTAGGGCTCTGGCAGTGCTTATCCTGTTCCTCCTTGCACAAAGGAGCAGATACTGGTCCTGCTGATGGGTTAAGGACCTTCTACTGACCTGTCCAGTTTTACTAGAGTAACTTCCTGTCTCCTGGAATCTCCTTCATGCTCTTGAGACTGTGCTGGGAGACACAGCAAACCTTCTGGCAATGGCACCTATTGATGTACCATCCCGGAGGAGCTGGACTGCCTGTGCAACCTCTATAGGGTCCAGGTATCGCTTCATGCTACCAGTGGTGACACTGACCCTAGCCCATGTGAAAAACAGTAAGAAAATATGAGTAGGGGAAAAAAATGTCAGTGGCCTCCACCTGTAAAACCATTCCTGTTTTGGAGGTTGTCTCATTGTTTCCCATCTAGTGCCCCTGATTCTAATTTCCTTAACACCAAAGCAGCTGAAAATGATTAACAATCCCCTCTGCTATTTAACTGACCAGAATCATATGCGAGGAGTTTAATTGACTTGATGCTATACTCTGATTAAAAAGTGTTCCTTTATTTTTTTTGAGTAGTGTATTTTGCTACATTTCTTTGGTGAAAAAAACCCCAAATCAGTGTATATTATTTAGTCTATAGGAAAGTTATAGAGTTCACAAACTATAGTATATAACTGAAAATGTGATCAATCCTGATGTACTGACATCTCATTTCTTGAGGCACAAAAATGTCAGGACCGTACAGATATCCCCCAAATGACCGCTTTTTGGAAAGTAGACAGTCCAAGGTATATAGTAAGAGGCATGGTGAGTTTTTTGAAGTTGTCTTTTTTTGCCATAAGTTTTTAGAAAATTAAGAAATTCTTTTATTTTTTTTTTTTTTACCTATTGTCACCAGTGCAGTACAGTGTCATCATATAATGGGTGTGATGGTGATCAGGGCCACTGATTGGTGACAGTACAAAAAAAAAAAGGATATTTTATTATATAGATTTTTCTTTTTTTTTCATGATTTTTTTTTAACACTCCGACCAGAGCACTATAATGTTACCATAAAAACATTGTGCTACTCTGGGGAAATTATCATTATATATATGTAGCACCACCCCCGCAGGAGCTGCTGATTATGTTATTGGGTCTACACCCTGCCTAACAACCCTATAGAACTGGCTCGATCCCTCCTCAGGCACAACTGACCAGAATAGGACTGGACCTTCAAATGGATACACAGATTGGACTACAATACTTCAATATGCAACAGTGACTTATTACCTTCTTCAATGGTAGTCTTTCTGGGTGACACAATGGAACAGCACACAGGATTGTAATTAACCAAAGCTTAATTTACTGTATATCAAATTAAGCAAGTGAGATACAATGAAATACGGTTATTTTAAAGGGTTACTTAAATCGGCTTTAAAAAGATAAAAGAAATATCCCACACTACTCCCTCATTGATGCTAGACACAGTACAAGATAGATAGGCCTATCTGAGTCCCTTCCCCAAAGTCCTCTTCTTTCTTCTTCTTGAATCTTTGCTAGCAAGATAACTGCGCAGATATATTTGTAATCCGCATTAGGAATGAAGATCAAGAGAGAGAAAAAGAGCAGTGAGCTGTTGGTTGTCACCACAGGGTATCTGTGTAGCTGAGCAATAACTTCTGTGAGAGAGATGGGCCTCTGGCGACTCCTTTACAGATATTATTGTTTGTCTATGAATCTCCTGAGAGAGTATGCTTATCTACCCCGGGGTTTATCACCTTCTGTTACACTATAGCTATCTGTGGATAACGTTACTTCTTTTGGTAGATAAAGTCAGGTTTGGGCAAGTGCCCTCTCACCAACAGGATTTTCCCTTAGAACTCTCCACGGCTGTCTTAGTCTCTGTTCTCTGTCCCCAGCCGCGCGAGGTGTTTGGGGTGGATGGCTCCGGTCTCTGCAAACAGCGATGGGACCTCTGGGAAGGGTCTCTTGCTTTGCATGGAACGTTTCAGCGTCGTCACTTCAGGCCCAGAGGCTTCGGCCTAGCATGCAGCATCAGCCCACAGCGCTGGCTTCCTGCTTGTCTCACTGTGTCTCTCCCAAGAGACTGAGCCTGGCTCCTCCCTTCCTTTATAAAGCTTCCCCCAGAAGGCTGTGCGGTGAAGCAGTGCATCCTGGTAGTCCAAGAGCACTATGGATGATGAAGTCTCTCAACTTCCTGAAAGGAAAATCACATCACAAGAAATTCCATAGTAGCTGCAGTGTGTCGTTTTGGCCACTAGATGGAGCCGAGTTCCTCTCAAATGTCAAACAATCATCTTTCAGGCATATTAAACACCGCTACACACTCCCCCCACTTAAGAAACTTTGGTCCCCAAAGAGGACAACAGCATGTACTCCAGTGCATATGTTGGCAGTACACAACAAAAACATTAACATATGCATAACAGGGAATTATCTTCCTTTTCATAAGCAGAATTCAAACTCAACAACTGCATATTACAACACAGGTTCGACATAGGAACCTCCCACCAATTGTCAGGGGAGGGAAGGTAATTCTGTTCACAGACCCCCGACACTTGGGTGGCTTGTACAGATGTGCCTGGGGGTGAGCTAGGGTTGTCCTCCACCAAATCTGCGGTGGAAGAACTAGGCTGATCAAGAGATCGTTTGGAAGTAAAGATAGCTTCTTCCGAGCATTCACCCAATTGGTCATAGGTCAGTCTTTTGGGTGGGTGAATGACTCTCCTGTCCCTCTGTTCTTTGGGAGGCACGATCTCAGAGGTACTAGGACCAGCCACTTCTGGGGATTCTTCAATGTCCTCCTCCTCATGTTCCAACACACAGGAATCTGATGTTTCAAGAGCGGTCAGTTCTTCTTCAGAGAAAGGTGCAACCTCCTCCTCAGGATCTTCATCATCAACTACTTCTTCTGGAAGCATGTGAAAAGGTATGAATTCGGGGGCTTCTGCCCGAAGGGTTCCTCTTTCAGCCAATTCGGATGAAGACAGGGAGGCAGGTGTGGGTTCTGGTAACTGAGATGACCACATCCAGTCAGGTACCTCCTCTTCATCTTCCAGATCTTCAGATGAAGAATTTCCCTCCCTCACATCTGGGAGTGTCGACTGAGATCTGGTGACTGGTCTGGATAGGCGGGAGGTCGAAGGGGTATCTGGCGAATCTATGACAGGAGGCATGCGAACTGCTTCAGAGAGAGGCAGTAGATGGTTCCTATGCCAAGTCTTCAATGGGCCCACACTTCCTTCAGGCCGAATTTGATACACAGGGAGGTTTGGTAGTTGCTTGCAGATAACATAAGGTTGGGATTTCCAGCGGTCTGCCAACTTGTGTTTTCCCGGGACACCCAAGTTCCTCAACAATACCCTGTCCCCGGGTTGCAAGTCTTGGATCCGAACTTTTAAGTCGAAATTCCTTTTATTCCTCAGTCCACGTTGATCAGATGTGGCCTGAGCTTTATCATAGGCCGATTTCAGACTCTTCCGCAGTCGGTCCACATATCCCTTGTGCGATGCTGAAGAGGTGTGATCGGGCGAGATGCCAAAGGCCAAATCCACTGGCAACCGAGCCTCTCGTCCAAACATTAGACGATAAGGGGAATATCCAGTAGCATCACTGACAGTACTGTTGTAGGCATGCACAATGGCAGCTACATGTTTGCCCCAATGCTGTTTCTTCTCTGAGCTCAAAGTCCCCAACATGTCCAAAAGAGTCCTGTTAAATCTTTCCGGCTGGGCATCCCCTTGTGGATGGTAGGGAGTAGTTCTAGTCTTTTGGATGCCTAACAGATCTAACAGTCTCTTGATCAGTCTGCTTTCAAAGTCTCTTCCCTGATCTGAATGGAGGCGTTGTGGTAACCCATAGTGTACAAAGAACTTTTCTACAAGAACTTTGGCTACCGTTGAGGCCTTCTGATCCTTTGTTGGGAATGCTTGGGCGTATCTGGTAAAATGGTCTGTTATCACAAGGACATTCCCTTGGCCACTCAGATCAGGCTCTAGGCAAAGGAAATCAATGCACACCAGTTCCATGGGTCCCTGGCTTTGCAGATGGCCCATTGGGGCTGCTTGACGTGGCAGAGTCTTCCTTTGTATACATCGGACACAAGAATGACAGTATCCTTCAACTTCGGCCCTCATACAGGGCCAGTAGAACCTGTCTCTGACAAGCTGAAAAGTTCTTTCAGGTCCCAGATGGCCATGATTATCATGAAGAGCAGCCAGAACTCTCTCCCTGTATTTAGCTGGTAAGAACAGTTGCCACTTCTCCTCCAGATCTTCAGATGGGCCTCTTCGGTAGGCCACCCCTTCTCGGATCTGTAACCGGGTCCACTCTCTATGCAACAGGCGGGCCCCCTGAGGAGAATCGGTTAGAAGCAACTCAGGGCGCTGGATCTCCAAGGCTTCCAAAAGAAGTTTTCCCAGAGGGTCTTCCAGCTGCTCCTTCCTCAAGTCCCTTTTGGATAGCCGGGGTAAATCTTCCCCTTCAACCTGGGTCCCCCTGCAATAGTATTTGGGTACCCCGACAGCCGAAACCCCAATCTCTTCGGCTCTTGATCCTCCTCTGGATCGAAGTTCAGTTCCCTGATATAGGGCACGCACCCCTTCTGGAGCCAAATGGGTCCATTCTTCATCAGGTTCGTGTGGTGCATGCAACCTTCTGGATAGGGCATCTGCATCCCTGTTCCCGATTCCTGGCCGATACTTCAGGCTGAAGTTGAAGCTAGAGAGGGCAGCCAACCATCTGTGTCCTGTGGCATCCAGCTTGGCTGTAGTCAACAGATAGGTAAGGGGATTATTATCCGTCTTGACAATGAATTCAGCTCCGTACAGGTAATCTTTCAATTTGTCAACCACTGCCCACTTCAAGGCCAAGAATTCAAGTTTGTGGGTAGGATAATTCCTTTCAGCAGGTAGTAGACTCCTGCTCACGTAGGCGACAGGTCGCAAGTGACCCTCATGTTCCTGGTAGAGTACCCCACCCAGCCCATCTCGGCTGGCATCGACATGCAGTTCATATGGTTTCATGGGGTCTGCATAGGCCAACACAGGGGCAGTGGTTAGATTCTTTTTCAGCTGAATGAAAGCCCCTTCACATTCTGGGGTCCAATGATCCTGGATGGATTCCTTAGCCTTCCGGGGTCCCATGGTGGACTTCGTCGGCTTGACCAGTTCAGGAACGTCATCTTCCTCGTTCTTTAGTAGCTCATTGAGGGGTCGGGCAATCTTGGCGAACCCCTCCACAAACCTCCTGTAATAGGAGCAAAAGCCCAGGAACGACCGAAGTTCGGTCACATTTGTAGGTCTCGGCCAGGAGGAGACAGCATCCAGCTTGTCCGGGTCGGTGGCTACCCCTTCTGCAGACACGATGTGGCCCAGGTAATGGACCGAGGATTGATAGAACTGACACTTCTCAGGAGAAAGTTTCAGGCCTTCTTCGTGTAGCCTCTTCAGGACCTTTTCCAACCTCTCCTCGTGTTCTTCCAAAGTCCTGCCAAACACGATAACATCATCCAAGTATACCAGTACCTCTATCAAATTCATATCCCCAACAGTCCTTTCCATCAGCCTCTGGAAAGTAGCAGGGGCTCCTGACAACCCCTGCGGCATGCGATTGAACTCAAAGAACCCCACGGGGGTTACGAAGGCTGTCTTCTCCCGGTCTTCAGGGTGCATGGGGATCTGATAGTACCCGCTCTTTAAGTCCATCACACTGAACCACTTCGCCCCTGACAGGCTCTGTAGGGCGTCTTCAATTCGAGGAGTGGTATACTGGTCTGGGATGGTTCTTCTGTTCAGTGTTCGGTAGTCGATACAAAGCCTCAAAGATCCGTTTTTCTTCCGGACTACCACTATCGGAGAAGCATATGGGCTCCTGGATTCTCGAATAACCCCAGTCTTCTTGAGTTCCGCCAGCTGCTGACGTAGATCTTCTAAGTCACCCAAGGGAACTCGCCGGACTCTTTCTCGGAAAGGTTTGTCCTCACTCAGGCGGATCTTATGAGTGGCACTCCTGGCGCAGCCCACGTCAAACTCATCCTTAGAAAATATTCCTCGCCATCGAGCAAGTTGTGCCTTGGCCCTCTTCACCCATTCCGGTGGGAGGGCAGCGCTTCCAGAGCAGAGCTCTTCTATGACAACTTCACCACTTCCCTCCTCTTTAAGATCAGATGGGACAACTGGGGTAGCCGGGTTAACTTGGCCCAACAGCAATCTGGCCGGTACCTTCACCGGTGTAGTAGAGGTGTTTCTGACACTCACTAAAACCCTTCCACGGTTTTTCTGTAACACCTTCAAAGGGATCACTTCAGGGATTACTTCTATCCCTCTCTCCTCTTCCTGTGGACCTGATTCAAAGATGATAAAAGGGCCAGGCTGTTTCCATGTGAGTTTAACTGAAGCTTTCAGACAAGCCACCTCTCCTGGCTGCAAGACCTTTTCTGTTCTGTCCAACTTCCAGAGTCTTCCAACTCCTTCTGCAGGAGTCTCTTGCTCCAATACTAGTCGTTGATAGGCCTGCCGTAGCATGGGGTGAATCCTTGGCGCTGGAGAATCCTGTCCCTGGACCAGTTGTGTCAGGAGGCGCCTTACTAGGTCAGTGTTGGTCCCTACAATGAGAGAGCTTTTGTTGGCCCCTGGTGGACGAGGACAGACCACCGCTAGGGTGTCAAAGGTTTCAGCTTCACCAGCCACTGATGGGTCAAAGGTCAACTTGATTGGCAGATACCCGTCATAGGGAAAACTTTGAGTCCCGATACCCCATATCTCCAGATCTTCCAACTTCTGCAGAGGTAGATGGGTAAGGTGTTTATCATAGAAGTCTCTATACAGAAGAGTCACTTGGGCCCCAGTGTCGAGGAGGGCTCTTGTGTAAATTCCTTCTACCTGGACGGAGACTACAGGGGAAGGCCCGACCAAGTTAGTTGGGAATTCTCTTGAAGTGGCCTTGTTGTCTGATTCAGTTCTCTGCACCCAAGCTCTTTTCTTCTTTCTTTTTTTTCTTGGATTCAGTCCCCGCTGGGCACGGTGTGCATTGATTTTCCTCCCCCCAGTAGCCTGGAGTATAGAACGAGGGGCGTTGTACCTAGATCTTACTCCCTGACTCAGTTTCCCTGAACCAGTGAGCCTCCTGGAGTCCCTTGAAACTGGCGGGCACCCGGTTGACTCCTTCACCGGGGGCCCTCTGAAGTTTTCCGCTGGCTTGCGAGGTTTTGAGACAACCTTTCCTGGGCTGGGACATACTCCTCTAACATGACCTACTCCCCCACAGTTGAAACAAGTTAACAATCTTGTAGGTCTCGGTTCCGGATCTGCTCTAAGGTTAGCAGGTTCATCTGGCTTCTCTGATATGTTCCCATTAGGTAGAGTGGATGCCTGACTAGTCAGGATAGACACCATTTCTATCAACTGGGACACCTGGGTCTTTAGGAGTTCAACTTGCGAATCACCTTCTTCTACACTTATCACTCTGACTCGAGCATTTGAGTCAAACTGCCGACTCTTCTTTTTGTTGTCCAACATGACCTCTTCCTCTCTGACCATTCGAATCAGGTCAGGGTATTCTAGAATGCCACCGTCTTGACGAGTTCGCAACAGTATGGCAATGGGATCTAAAGGTTGAGCCCCTCTCAGCACCTGCCGTGCACGAGTCTCATCTACCTTCCGGGGGTCTATCCCTTTCTTTAACAGGATCTGGTGGATGATCTTATCCAGGCGTCTAATAAATTCGGACAACTTCTCTTCCTCTTCTTGGTAACAGTGGTCTAACTGGTAAAGAAGTTCAGCCACGTTCTCCGTCCGACCAAATACATCTTGTAGAATGTCTAGATAATCCTGTGCAGTACAGTTCTTTTTGCTTAGCTTGAGATTACGTACGGCCTCTAGTGCAGGTCCCCTTAAACTTTCTGTGATTCGCTGTTCTGGTACCTCCCACTCTTCCAAAGCCTGAGTGGCGGTATCTAACCACTCTTCAAACCCATCTTCTGTTGAAGGCACAGGCTGTTTCCCAGAGAATGTCCTGAGCTTCCTATATCCAGTCATCAGATAGTTTGGGGAGTCCTTACTACATTTTGCTACGATTTCCCCGAGAACAGCACACAGTTCTGAGCTAAAGGTAGACAAAGGTGGTGACTCTGGACTTCCTTCTTGGACACCTTTTTCTTTGCTGGATCCCCCAGGAGTGGTGGATGAGGGACCTTCAGTAAGGACTTCTGGATGTATTAAAAAAAGTTCTGTTTGGTCAGTAGTCTTTACACTGGTTCCCTTAAAGTAATCGGGGACCCCCTTCCTCCACTCACACAATGCATACGTGTGTGGAACGGTGGTGTCTGTCTTTATGTCAGTCACCCAGAATTTCCTGTCTGTGGACAGTGCCCTTAAAACTGGGAGGAGTTTTTCCTCAGTCCAGACCTCTCCCTTGATTTCAACCACCAGGCCATTTTCCACTACGACATTCTCTTCCCTGCACCACTCGGCTGCAGCGGTAGGATCCATTTCTGCGTTGAGGGGGATTCTGTGGCTGAGAGGGTTGTGTTGCAGGACTGTAGAGATCCCGGACGAGCCCCCACGTGTAGCACCACCCCCGCAGGAGCTGCTGATTATGTTATTGGGTCTACACCCTGCCTAACAACCCTATAGAACTGGCTCGATCCCTCCTCAGGCACAACTGACCAGAATAGGACTGGACCTTCAAATGGATACACAGATTGGACTACAATACTTCAATATGCAACAGTGACTTATTACCTTCTTCAATGGTAGTCTTTCTGGGTGACACAATGGAACAGCACACAGGATTGTAATTAACCAAAGCTTAATTTACTGTATATCAAATTAAGCAAGTGAGATACAATGAAATACGGTTATTTTAAAGGGTTACTTAAATCGGCTTTAAAAAGATAAAAGAAATATCCCACACTACTCCCTCATTGATGCTAGACACAGTACAAAATAGATAGGCCTATCTGAGTCCCTTCCCCAAAGTCCTCTTCTTTCTTCTTCTTGAATCTTCGCTAGCAAGATAACTGCGCAGATATATTTGTAATCCGCATTAGGAATGAAGATCAAGAGAGAGAAAAAGAGCAGTGAGCTGTTGGTTGTCACCACAGGGTATCTGTGTAGCTGAGCAATAACTTCTGTGAGAGAGATGGGCCTCTGGCGACTCCTTTACAGATATTATTGTTTGTCTATGAATCTCCTGAGAGAGTATGCTGATCTACCCCGGGGTTTATCACCTTCTGTTACACTATAGCTATCTGTGGATAACGTTACTTCTTTTGGTAGATAAAGTCAGGTTTGGGCAAGTGCCCTCTCACCAACAGGATTTTCCCTTAGAACTCTCCACGGCTGTCTTAGTCTCTGTTCTCTGTCCCCAGCCGCGCGAGGTGTTTGGGGTGGATGGCTCCGGTCTCTGCAAACAGCGATGGGACCTCTGGGAAGGGTCTCTTGCTTTGCATGGAACGTTTCAGCGTCGTCACTTCAGGCCCAGAGGCTTCGGCCTAGCATGCAGCATCAGCCCACAGCGCTGGCTTCCTGCTTGTCTCACTGTGTCTCTCCCAAGAGACTGAGCCTGGCTCCTCCCTTCCTTTATAAAGCTTCCCCCAGAAGGCTGTGCGGTGAAGCAGTGCATCCTGGTAGTCCAAGAGCACTATGGATGATGAAGTCTCTCAACTTCCTGAAAGGAAAATCACATCACAAGAAATTCCATAGTAGCTGCAGTGTGTCGTTTTGGCCACTAGATGGAGCCGAGTTCCTCTCAAATGTCAAACAATCATCTTTCAGGCATATTAAACACCGCTACATATATATATATATATTTTTTTTTTTTACACATTATGTTTTTGTGTAGCAGTAGATTACATTGTCACATACAAGCATTTTACTGAATTAAATCGCTTTATTCAGTTTGTTTTGTTGTGATTTGTCAGAGCTAATCACATGGTAGAGATGGGCTGTGATTGGCCTTGCCTGAACCATGTGATCACACTGACCAATCACAGCTAGCAACACAATTGTACACAATGGATGGCACGAAAGAAAGCCATCCATTGTGTGCAACTGTCATGTGACCTGCTATGATTGGTTACAGCGGTCACATGGTACTGGCAGCGGGGCGGTACAGTGATTAGTCATCGGCTGTGTCCGGTGGATGCAGCCAGTGACAGATCACACTGCTGCGTGGCCCAGCACACTGGGAGGATGTCATATGATGTCCACCTGGATCGAAGAGAGGTTCCAGCCGGTGTCATCTTGCCATGGGCGGGAACCCATTAAGGAGGGGCAGGAAGATGTCCATGATGATGCATTAACTGGGCAGCAAAAATGCAAAGGACAGATGCAAATGTGTACAGAGTGTGAACCCTCTTACACTCATCCATGTATGTTTTTTTGATCACAAGGGGATAGTTTACCACAAGTTCATAGAACATGGTACAACGGTCAACCAACATTGGGACTTCTAAATTCTAAAAAGGTTACAGGAATCTGTTTGGAGGAAAAGGCCCGAACTCTGGCCTGACAAGTGGATTCTCCACCACAACAATATTTCAGCACAAATGTTCTTTTACTGTTCATTCTAGGAATACATGGTCTCATCTTGTATCAGTTATTAGTAAAAGAACATAAATAAATTATAGTAAAGAAAAGAGCAAATAATCGAAACATTATTTATGTGTATATTAAAATGTAACATATGTACATTATAACAAGCAACGGATTTCCAAAAACCCCACATTGCACTGTAAATATATTGATGCAACTGCTGTATTCTGGTGTTGTCTGACACTGTTACAATGAACATTTCTCTTTTCTTATAAAGAAAAATCAAGCTGCTTGGAAACATCTAATTATATGACTAGATGATAGATGCCTTGCACATAGAAGATGGAAAATAAAATGTAGCTCTCTAGCAATCAGCCTGGTAATGCACGGTGTGAAATCACAATTCTAATTACTGACTTTCAACATTTTATTAGATATTCAAAATAGCTGTTGTATGTCACACCTAATTTAATAAAGCATATATACATGTACGAATAAAGGAAAGCATTTTATCCCAAGCAGAAAAGAAAATTCAGTTTATGTTAAATAACTTAAAAAGACATTTGTGTGAATTGTACATTTATAATTCTCATGCAGTCAAATACAAATATTTGTTTGTAGAACCATTATGCAAATATTCTAATAGAAGCTACTATATATTTGCAGATAACATTGACATCTAAAACATGTTAGATCTTCTCTTTAAAGTTGTTGTAAACCTCGATCATGAAAAATGAACAAAGCATATCCCTCTATAATGTGTCCTTGCCTCAATTAAGGGCACCAAGTGTCATTTCTGTCTGCTGCTTTGTTCCTCTGCAGTCAGTAAGAATTACTTCTGGCATGTTTTCCTGACACCAAGAGAAAAATGGTAACGGGATTGACAGCCTCTGCTCTGTTCCTGTGTGGAGGGGGGGAGGGGTCCTTCCTCCCCTCCAATCAGCTCTCAGAGCTCTCCTCACTGCCCTCCAATCAGCTCTCAGAGCTCTCCTCACTGAGCTCTGTAGTGTAAAACGTCACATCAGCTCTTCGCCCCCTTTTTTCTGCCAGCTCAGACAAACTTTAAAACCTCAGTAGTTTGAAAGGATGTAGAGAAGACTGCAGAGAAACAGGTACAACTTATGCCAGACTTCTTGTCAGACGCACTGAGCTCAATGGACAGCTTGGAGCCTTGGACCAATGGTAAAGCTCCATTGGTCCAAACTGTCCAATAAAAATGCTGCAGTGGAGGCTGTCCTCTCACTGCAGTGTCATAGAAGGGGGCATGCCAGCCCAGCCCAACCCTCTTAACTACAAGGAAAAAACATGGGTTTATGGGTATAAAGTTTACCTATAATCCCATGTTTTTCCTCACACAGTTAAGAGGGAGAATCTGCTGCAAGGAAAATGTACTTTTTTAATCAAGCAAAATAATATATTATTATACTATGACGTGGTATACCTTGACCTTATTGGCCTTTACAGGATACCTTTTTCTTCACTTCTCAGGATGCCTTGATTGGCATTCAAAATGGTTGACTTAAGCAAAATGTGTTTTTGAGTTAATTAATCTCATTTCTCCTTGATTTCTTTACATGTGTCATTGAGCTGGCAAAAGCTAAAAATATACATCAGCTGCGCTATCCGGGCCGATCTGTCATAACGGGAACTTAGTCTGGACCGCAAAGCCAACAATATCTTCAAAAAGCCCCTTTGGGACCTTCTGATCAGCGTCACCGAAGGAAATTTCCCTTATGACAAATAATCACAATCTAGATTGACATAATGCTTACTATAATTAGTTGTTAACTTTGATTGGACAAAAGATGTTAATAACAACCCATTTCTTGTACGTCAGATTGTAATGACAAACCCATTTTTGAGTATATTTAAACTCCAGCACACTGTAATAAATCAGGTCACTATGATTCAGCCATCTTGAGTCTTGTCTGATCTCATTATATATATATAGCTATATATTGTCTGATTTGGTATCACTGACTAACAGGTAACAGGTATTTTGTACCTGAGAAAAATTCCACAACAACTATATATTATAACATAATAATTTTTGTTTTATCTATTTCCTGTGAAATTACTGGTTTGAAGTTATAACTTCAAACTTCAGTAATTTGTCTGGTAAGCCACCTGCTTGAGTACAGTTTTTGAAAATACAGTTAATCACCTTAAAAACAATATATAATAATTATGTGTATATTACTTACTTATGGTAAGTAACCACTTGCCAACCAGGCCAATTCTGACACTTCTTCCCTACATGTAAAAATCATAATTTTTTTGCTAGAAAATTACTCAACCCCCAAACATTATATATATATATTTTTAGCAGACAGCCTAGGAAATAAAATGGTGGTCATTGCAACTTTTTACATCACACAGCAATTTTAAAATGCTTTTTTTTTTTTGGAAAAAAAACTGTTTCATTAATAAAATTTAAAAAAACGCTAAAGTTAGCCCAATTTTTTTTGTATAATGTGAAAGATGATGTTACATCAAGTAAAAAGATACCAAACATGTCATGCTTTAAAATCATGCACACTTGTGGAATGGCCCCAAACTTCAGTACTTAAGAATCTCCGTAGGCGTCGCTTTAAAAATTCTTACAGGTTACAGATTTAGAGTTACAGAGGTCTTGTGCTAGAATTATTGCTCTAGCTCCAACATTTGCGGCTATACCTCACATGTGTGGTTTGAACGCCGTTTACATATGCTAAAATAAGTCCTTCTGCTGGTTAAATTAGTAAACTATGAGAACTAATGAAGGTACTATATACAGTATCTCCCAAAAGTGAGTACACCCCTCACATTTTTGTAAATATTTTAGTTCATGTGACCACACTGAAGAAATGACACTTTGCTACAATGTAAAGTAGTGAGTGTACAGCTTGTATAACAGTGTAGATTTACTGTACCCTCAAAATAACTCAAAACACAGCCATTAATGTCTAAACCACTGGCAACAAAAGTGAGTACACCCCTAAGTGAAAATGTCCAATTGGGCCCAATTAGCCATTTTCCCTCCCCAGTGTCATGTGACTCGTTAGTGTTACAAGGTCTCAGGTGTGAATGGGGAGCTGGTGTTTTAAATTTGGTGTTATTGCTCTCACTCTCTCATACTGGTCAATAAAGTACCTCATGGCAAATAACTCTCAGAAAAATTGTTGCTCTACATAAAGATGGCCTAGGCTTTAAGAAGATTGCCAAAATCCTGAAACTGAGCTGCAGCATGGTGACCAAGACCAGCGGTTTAATAGGACAGGTGCCACTCAGAACAGTCCTCGCCATGGTCGAGCAAAGCAGTTGAGTGCACGTGCTCAGCGTCATCTCCAGAGGTTGTCTTTGGGAAATAGACATATGAGTGCTACCAGCATTGCTGCAGAGGTTGAAGGAGTGTGGGGGGGGGGTCAGCCTGTCAGTGCTCAGATCATACGCCACACACTGCATCATCAAATTGGTCTGCATGGCTGTCGTCCCAGAGGGAAGCCTCTTCTAAAGATGATGCACAAGAAAGCCCACAAACAGTTTGCTGAAGATAAGCAGACTAAGGACATGGATTACTGGAACCATGTGCTGTGGTCTGATGAGACTAAGATAAACTTATTTGGTTCAGATGGTGTCAAGCGTGTGTGGCGGCAATCAGGTGAGGAGTACAAAGACAAGTGTGTCTTGCCTACAGTCAAGCATGGTGGTGGGAGTGTCATGGTCTGGGGCTGCATGAGTGCTGCCGGAACTGGGGAGCTACAGTTCATTGAGGGAACCATGAATGTCAACATGTACTGTGACATACTGAAGCAGAGCATGATCCCCTCCATTCGGAGACTGGGCCGCAGGGCAGTATTCCAACATCATATGGCCCCAAACTCACCTCCAAGATGACCACTGCCTTGCTAAAGAAGCTGAGGGTAAGGCCTCTTGCACACGATACTCCTGTTTGGGCATCTTGCGGCTTAAAAATGCTCAGTACAGCTTTTTGAGCTAAAATACAGCCCATTAATTGTAATGTGCCTATGCACACAGGCGCGTAAACAAGCGCTGTGTATTCTTCAGTAAGAACAAAATAGAAAAATCTGCATTTTTGGTCAGTAATTTAAGCCTCAATACTCGCGAATACACGCGAATACTCTCGAATACTCGCAAATACATACAAGAAAAAAGGTCCGGAAAAAAGTAGATGCTCAAACAGGAGTATTGTGTGCAAGAGGCCAAAAGGAGATGCTCAAACAGGAGTATCGTGTGCAAGAGGCCTAAAGGTGATGGACTTGCTAAGCATTTCTCCAGACCTTAACCCTATTGAGCATCTGTGAGGCATCCTCAAATGGAAGGCAGAGGAGCGCAAGGTCTTTAATATCCACCAGCTCTGTGATGTCATCATGGAGGAGTGGAAGAGGACTCCAGTGGCAATCTGTGAAGCTCTGGTGAACTCCATGCCCAAGAGGGTTAAGGCAGTGCTGGAAAAAAATGGTGGCCACACAAAATATTGACAATTTGGGCCCAGTTTGGACATTTTCACTTGTACTCACTTTTGTTGCCAGCGGTTTTGACGTTAATGGCTGTGTGTTGAGTTATTTTGAGGGGACAGCAAATTTATACTGGTTTACAAGCTGTACACTCACTACTTTACATTGTAGCAAAGTGTCATTTCTTCAGTGTTGTCACATGAAAAGATATAATAAAATATTTACAAAAATGTGAGGGATGTACTCACTTTTGTGAGATACTGTATGATCTTCATATTCAGAGAATGGGTTGGGTTCTATTATTTTATTATATAAATTATATATGGCACTTTCATTAGTTCTTATAGTTTACTAATTTAACCAACATAAGGACTTGTTTTAATAAAATCAGGACTATTGGTAGCTATATAGAGCACAGTGTAATTTTTATTTTTTATTTCTGCATTCTGTAACAGCTTTGTACTGACCAGTGAAATCTCAAAAAACATCTTAAAGGGACAGCATTTGTAAATATTTTTTATTAAATGAGTATAACTAATAGAACTGCAATCGCCAACATAATGAGAATCGAATATGTAACTTGTGAATATGTAACCTGTGTGTATCTGGCTCTGATTCTAGCCAGTGCCTCACCAGCCACTAACCTCACTGCATGTTCCTGGTGAGGGTTTACATCCACTTCAGGTAACAATTCTTATTTAATAAAGCCCTGTTATCTATGTTATTCTCTCCCCTATACTGCGAGGTTAAGATTGGTGCTGTTTTTTATCCATAATGCTCATTTTGATTAGTCACTGAAAACAAAATAGGAATTACACTTTATTGGTCTGTAATGTATACCTATAACCTCACTTTGCATTGACACCAATTTACATAAATGCAGGAAATTATAGGATTTACGTAAAGAGGGAGGTAAAAGTTTTTGCTTGTGATTGACTCACATTGAACCAAATACATCATATGTTTATAACCCTGCATTCTCATAATAGATTTGTTTTATGCAAATGCCTGTCTACCAGTTATGTCTAGATTTAGAAATAAGAGAGAGTTGTGGCACTGGTCTATATTCCTTTTTGTGACAAATGTGGGTAAAGTTGTGATCTTATCATAAACATATGCAAAAAAAATACTAATGCGTAATCAATTAAATTCAACATGTGTCTCACTTAATATACATAGTGACTTCCTATATGCAATATAGGCAATATATAAACCATACAAATAAAGTGCAAATGCTTTACAAAATATGCGGTGCAAACTGCAGAAAAAATTGTGTGCAAAATAGCAAATGAGAGTGCTGAAAAATAATAACAAAGTGCACCGTGCTCAAATATATAAATGAATAAATGTCCAATCCAGAAAAACAAAGTCCATTAGTGCTCAAAAATTGGAAACAAGGAGAAAACAGGGTCCCACAGATAAAAATCCCCAACACTTCAACAGCAACACTAAACTGACTCACCAGATGAAATGGCTGATCAAGTTATAGACCAGCAAATACTCTCTGCAACACACTCCACCATCCAAACGCTCGGTACAGTTCCTTACCAGTAGAGCACTCAGGCATATCAGGAATAGGCATGGAAGTATAAAGGAAGGAAGGTCTCCATAGCATAAAACAGTTTTAAAATACTGCGCTTTATTAAAAATTAATCAGATCCACTCACATGATTTTAGTGTCTCCCCGACACTAAGGTATTATCACTTGTAATGTTATTTAAACTGCCTGCCACCATCGCCAAGCCACGAGTGCGATGATGTCAGCGCCCTTGCCCCAACCTACGCGTTTTGTCATACAACGTCTTCACGGAGCGGAAGCTAGATTTAGGTTCGGTGATAATACAATGAACTAGGAAAATTTAAAATATAAAGATATGCTTATTTATTAGTTGAATCTACCAGGTGGTTACATCCAGCATAACAACCGGGATTATTGTCTACTTCGGATTCTGAACCTAGTTGATCAAAATTGTATCTTTATGCTGTAAAAAGCAAAATGTATTATTACTAACTTGGATTTTAAGATGTTTGAAATTAGATTTTAGAGGGGTCTCTTTGGAGCTGCAAGTTTTCCATTATTCCATCATAAGTGCTGGTAAATAAAAGAGTAAAAGATGCAATTTTTAGTGCAGCCCTTACTGGCCTTGCCTTGTACCATGCCTAAACACTTCAAATCAAATCCAAATAGGATGGTGATCTTATTTTAATAGGTTTAAACAAGTTATGCACTGAGACTCTTCTGAAAAAACTAAACCCAGAGTGTAAAACTTTAGGAGATCTAAATAGCAGCTATCACATCTATAAATACATTTTTAGTGCTGATAATGATTGACTTTGGTGATACATCAGGGTTACACTTGCTTACACTCTTCCTTTTTTTTCCCACTGTTTTATGCTTACATAACAAGGGAAAAGGTCAATGCTGGATATACAGCATCTAAAATGGTTACACATAAAAATACTGTCTGTAGGCGATTAGAAAACATTTTTATGTTGCTCAATCCTGTTAGCTGGCTTTATATTGCCCTGGAGACCACTAGCAATGTATCGCAGTTTATAGCAGCAAGCGGTTTCTGGCACTTTAATGTTAAGCTTAGCATTTTCTTAGAAAGTCAGCAATAGT
The DNA here is from genome assembly GCF_965119305.1 of Pelophylax lessonae. NCBI lineage: Eukaryota > Metazoa > Chordata > Amphibia > Anura > Ranidae > Pelophylax > Pelophylax lessonae. The sequence goes on from NC_138769.1 coordinate 645,180,824, forward strand.
GTTACGTATGATTCATCTATCAGCAGTGCTTACCCACGACACATGAAGAGCCTTAAAATCTGACTCCAGGAAGGTCCAGACTGAAAACTTATTTTTTACAGTGTATTATTTACCATGCTGGAAAGGTGCCCCCTAGCTTTGTGCAACCAATCAATGTGGCCCAACACAAAATTGTAAACTTACTTAAAAATGTTGATTTTTTTTTCTTGGACCTTTTTTTTTGTTGTAAAAATGCATTTACTCTTAGCGAACACAAGCAGCCGAAAAAAAAAAAAAAGTTGACAGTGCCTTTCTACTGGACTTTTATCAGTTTTATCTTCCCAAATAAAAATATCCCACCCTTACCAACTACCATACCAGCTATATTTGTGAGCCACTATCTTTAAGGATAAATCACATGAAGGACAAAATGGGAACCAAAATATCTGATGAGCACCTTGAGAATTGCTACTACATCCATCAAACCTGATATTTGTGCGTTAGTTTATCAAAAACATGTTGCCCTTGGGGCGTGGCCTGGAGCAGCATGAAGTAGGATGCTAGAGACTAGAGCTCCGCCGGCCGATCATCCTTTAACCCCGTTTATCCTGCATCCCGGGTTTCTCTTTTGGCTCCACGGCATCCTCCTTGTGCCCCAGCACTTAGGCACCATGTCGCCCGCCGAAAAAACCTACAGACACCGTGGCTAAACTGGACAAATTTCGCCGCCAGGAGAAGGAGGGCTCTTCCCAAGATGGCGCCGAGGCGGGAGCCGGAGGTAGCGTGGCGGCTGCAGACGCGGTTCATGTCCTAGATGCGATCTCGATCTGCCAGACCTCCCTAACGGCCAAAATCGAGGAGATCAAAGTCGACATCTCCCTGATCCGCCAGGACCAGCAGAAGCTGCGAGACCGGGTCGGCGAGGCTGAACACCGGATCAGCGGAGTGGAAGATTCCCTGCCCCCTCTGCAGCATGTCTCCGATCGTCTTCAGCTTCAGGTGAGCCAGCTATTGCTCAAACAAGACGACATGGAGAATAGACTGAGACGGTGTAATATCAGGCTGATTGGTCTCCCGGAGGGGGCAGAGGGCAGAGACTCCTGACCAATACCTATGGGCGCGAGGCCTTCTCCCCCACATTTACCGTGGAAAGGGCCCACCGTTTATCGGGGAAGCCCCCTCCTCAGGGGGCGCCCCCCTGCACCTTTATTGCCAAGATGTTGAACTATAGAGACAGAGACACCATACTGCGACTCAACAGGGAAAAGGGTAATATCCCTTTTGGAAATTGGCGGATTGCGATATTCCCCGACTTTTCGGCCGAAGTGCAGAAAAAACGCAAGACCTTCCTTGAGGCCAAACGTAGACTACGTGTCAAGAACATAAAATATGCTATGTTGTTCCCGGCTCGACTGCGAGTGGAGGGGGGTGACAGAGTTCATTTTTTCGACGACCCTGAGACTGCCATAGCGTGGCTGGAATGGCTGGACACTCGGAACTGAACTTCCCCCCCTGCTTCTTATTCTATCTCCCATTGGTGACCGGCTTGTTGGCAATCTCGTTCACTTGGCAGCTCTTCCCCTTTGGGGTTATGCATCCTGTCCCCCTGGTTGGAAGGTGACTATGACTGTTCCTGTGCTGCCTTAGACTCTCTTACTTTTATCCTGCCCAGTCAACGATCCATCCCCTGGTCTGGAGGAGGACCACGCAGTCCTCCTATGTGCCTTGATATTCCTGAAATGTTTGAATCTGCTGCTCTGTGTCTCTCTCTCCCCTCTTTTCTCAGCCTTGGTGAATAAAATTTGTATCTACCTTCTCCTCTATCTCCTCCTATGGATTCCTGTGTGTCCTTGATTGCTGTTGCCCGTGGGGTTCTTTGGCCGGCGGGCCCTAGTCCTCTTATCTTCTTTTTCTCTCTTACCAACTTCTCTTCTCTCCCCTTTTCTCTGTCCTTGTCCTCTCCCCCCTTTTCCCTTCCCCTTATTGTTTGTTGTTTTCTACTCCTTTTTCACTGCCTCTGGTTTTCTTTCCTCTTCATCTTTTTTCTTCCTCTCCCCTTACTTTTGGTACTCCTTATCTAGTTTTCTAGCTTTCCTACGATTGTGCATTTGCTACCCAGCGAAGTTTCGCCCGAGGGCTCTGTGTTAGGCAGAGCTGCGCACCGACCACTCCTCCATTGTCTGTGTGGATGGTGGGGGCACATGCTCAGGCTGTTGTTTTCCTGGGCCAGATACTGGACCTGTTTTTCCCCTCATTTTTGTGCGGGGATTTTTTCTTGTAGTCCTTATTTTCTCGAGTTTTACAGGTCCGGATTCTGTTGTGGTTGGGTATGGGATTTGAATGCCCGCACGTGTTTGCGTTGGTGCAGGGCGGGGTGGGGGGAACTGTTTTCTTTATTGTTCATGAATGATCAGTATCTGTGGGAATGTATATTGCTTACCATGTTAAGTTTTCTACGGCTATTTGCAGTACTTATGGAACGACTATCTCTGTGCCTGACCGGGGCCACTCCTTTAATACGCATTGTGACTTTTATTATCATGGGTCCAGCGGGACTCCTGGGGCTCCTGAGCAGCTGGCTGATACCGCCATTCAATGGCCCAACTTAAATTTTTGACATGGAACGTCCGGGGCCTGGGCGACAGGATTAAACGCTTGGCAGTGTTTGCCTTTCTCAAAAGCCAGCGTGCGGATGTAGTGGTGTTGGTGGAGACCCACCTGGAGGGCAGACTTCAGATGGCTCTCCGTCGCCCGTGGCTCGGCTGGACGTTCCATTCCATGTTCACTTCCCATTCACGGGGTGTGGCTATTCTCATGGCCAAGACTGTTCATTTTGAGCTCCGGGGGTCCCTAGTAGATCCTCAGGGTAGATTTGTGTTTCTTTCTGTGATGCTATACGGGGAACCCTTTCTACTTATGGCGTATTATGTACCCCCCCATTTTCATCCACCATCCTTATGGAGGGCCTAGATTTCATGATGTCAAATCCCCACATACCAGTGCTCTGGTTGGGGGATTTTAATAATACCCTGAATCCCAGTTTGGACAGACTTCATACGGTGCCCCCGTCCTCTCCCTTACCTACCTCGACTAGATTTGCTAGACTGTTGACGGAATTTAATTTATTTGACACCTGGAGAGCTAAATACCCTGATAAGTTGGCCTACTCCTGTTACTCCTCTGCTCGTCAGTCCATGTCTCGCATAGATTTTATCTTGGTCTCCCCCTCCCTTCTCTCACGCCTGTTGGACGCTGGATTTGCGGCTTGTGGTGTGTCGGATCACTGCCCTTACTGGGTGAGGATCAGTTTTGGCCGGGACCGTCCTCCCCCGGCGTGGAGGCTCAACCCACACTGGCTTGGGCTTCTACCTGAAGAGGCGGATGTGTCATCGGTCTGGAGGCAGTTTTTTGCGGAGAATGATCATTCTGCCTCCCCGTCAGATTTGTTCAGGGTGTTTTTTCAGGATCTCCACACTTCTGTGGCTCCGGCGGATGATTCTCTGATGAATGCTTTTTTGGCCTCTATAGAACTCCCTCAATTGTCGGCCGAGCAGGTAGAGTCTTTGGAGGCCCCGCTTACGGTGGAGGAGATCGTGGAGGCCATCTCGCAATTCTCAAGAGCCAAATCGCCCGACCTAGACGGCCTCCCAATAGAATTCTATGCAGCATACGCTGAAGACTTGGCTCCCCGCCTGCTGGCGTTATTTACTGATATATTTGAGACCTCTACTCTGCCCCCATCCATGAGGGAAGCTCTGGTGGTTCTGATACCTAAGCCCGGTAAGGATCCGCAACGTCCAGAGTCCTATAGACCCATATCCCTTCTCCAGGTGGACGTGAAAATTTTGGCAAAACTCTTATCCATTCGGGTTACTAAGGTCATCCTTTCTCTGATCCACACTGACCAGTCGGGCTTTATGCCCGGTAGGAACACTTCCTTCAATTTGCGAAGAATATTTATGAATTTACAGGCCACGCACGATAATGTGGGAGCCAGAGTGGTGGTGTCCCTCGACACCGCCAAAGCTTTCGACTCCGTCGAGTGGAGGTTTCTTTGGAGATGCCTAGAGGGGTTTGGCTTTGGCCCGCATTTTGTCCGCTGGGTGCAGGTTCTGTACCAGGCCCCGGTGGCCAGGGTGTTGGCCAACGGCTGGACATCTGATGCCTTCCCTCTTAGTAGAGGGACGCGACAGGGTTGCCCGTTGTCCCCATTGTTATACGCTCTGGTTGCGGAGCCTCTGGCTATTGCTATTAGGGCCCACCCGGATATAGGTGGCCTACGCGTAGGCTCCCTGGAGGAGAAAATTAGCATGTACGTGGACGACACACTACTGTTTCTTGAGGACCCAGAGGCCTCTCTCCATACAGCGCTGTCCCTGATTGGCCGATATGGCCAATTCTCGGGCTTAAAGATTAACTGGGATAAGTCCCAAATCCTGCCCATCGACGACATCTCGTCGGTCCCCCATAGCCTGGAGTTCCCCTTGTGTAGGGTGGACCGCATCAAATACTTGGGAGTTCACGTCACGAAGAGAGCGTCTGATTATGTCCCGGACAACTTGCTACCTCTCCTTACCATGGTCAAAACGCGGACTCAAACTTGGGCTCGATTGCCACTGGGGGTCATGGGGCGCATCAATCTTATAAAAATGGTGCTACTTCCAAAACTGCTCTACGTCTTGTGGCATTCCCCGATATATCTCCCACTCCGGTACTTTCTTCAATTGGAATCTCTTCTTAAACCGTTTGTCTGGGGATCTTCCAGGCACAAGTTGTCCTGGAGGAAACTGAAGAACGCTACCACTCTTGGGGGGATGGCTCTCCCGGATTTTAATTTATATTATATTGCAGCGCAGTTATCTCACTTTTTCAATTTTAATTCCTCTGATAGGGATAGATTTCTAGCGCTCCTTGCGCCGTCTCGGACCCATGCACTCACAGATCCATTGTCTGTCATTGTCTCAGGTATAAGGGGGGCGGTTAACAGGGACAGCAGAACTTCAATGTTATATCACGCTATTCTTTTTTAATATACATGTCTTTTGGTTCATAGCTGCACCAGCTTTAGAAATACATGGGTATGCTCCCCCAAAATGTTTTGCTTGTTTATTTTGTATTCGGTCTGACCAGACTACCGAGGTTGAGCAACCCTCACCCACCCCCCACACACACACCTGTACTCTATCAGTGTCCACTATCAAGTGGATATAGGAGGAGTCCCCTGTAGTGCATTTGCACATCTTTTCTAGCAAGGAGTATTATCACCAAGGGTTAGAAAGGCTGGATTCATCTCTTTTACATGGATAGTGTAGGACCCACTGATAATGGGGTACTTTGACGCAGTGGTGGGCTTGAGCACTATATGGCCATATGGTGGGACCAAATCCCCATTTTTATTTATGGATTGTCTTCAAATTTGGTAAAAATTTCTTTTGCATGTGTGCGCTATTCTTTTTTAATATACATGTCTTTTGGTTCATAGCTGCACCAGCTTTAGAAATACATGGGTATGCTCCCCCAAAATGTTTTGCTTGTTTATTATGTATTCGGTCTGACCAGACTACCGAGGTTGAGCAACCCTCACCCACCCCCCACACACACCTGTACTCTATCAGTGTCCACTATCAAGTGGATATAGGAGGAGTCCCCTGTAGTACATTTGCACATCTGTCCTAGCAAGGAGTATTATCTCCAAGGGTTAGAAAGGCTGGATTCATCTCTTTTTCATGGATAGTGTAGGACCCACTGATAATGGGGTACTTTGACGCAGTGGTGGGCTTAAGCACTATATGGCCATATGGTGGGACCAAATCCCCATTTTTATTTATGGATTGTCTTCAAATTTGGTAAAAATTTATTATGCATGTGTGCGCTATTCTTTTTTAATATACATGTCTTTTGGTTCATAGCTGCACCAGCTTTAGAAATACATGGGTATGCTCCCCCAAAATGTTTTGCTTGTTTATTATGTATTCGGTCTGACCAGACTACGGAGGTTGAGCAACCCTCACCCACCCCCCACACACACCTGTACTCTATCAGTGTCCACTATCAAGTGGATATAGGAGGAGTCCCCTGTAGTGCATTTGCACATCTTTCCTAGCAAGGAGTATTATCTCCAAGGGTTAGAAAGGCTGGATTCATCTCTTTTTAATGGATAGTGTAGGACCCACTGATAATGGGGTACTTTGACGCAGTGGTGGGCTTGAGCACTATATGGCCATATGGTGGGACCAAATCCCCATTTTTATTTATGGATTGTCTTCAAATTTGGTAAAAATTTCTTTTGCATGTGTGCGCTATTCTTTTTTAATATACATGTCTTTTGGTTCATAGCTGCACCAGCTTTAGAAATACATGGGTATGCTCCCCCAAAATGTTTTGCTTGTTTATAATGTTATATCACTATCGGAGGCTGTGGGACGTGGTCTCGAGCAAGCTGGCCCTCCCGAACCTTCACGAATATACCCCTTTGTGGTGTAATACCTCTCTCCCTGAGTTCCAGACTGTGCCAGATGTGCATGTATGGGTCCGACACGGCGTCATTTTCTTATCTCATCTCCTCACAAATGGTACTATTAGGACCTTTGAGTCCCTCTCCGACAGGTTACATCTTCCCCCTCAAATGCATTATCGGTACCTTCAACTGAGACACGCTTTCCAAGCACAATTCCCTCAGCCTCTGCCTGATCTTCCTCCGGTTCCTGTGCTGGAGGTGGTTAGCTGCTCGGACCCTAGTCACCTCATTTCAATTTTCTATACTATGTTGCACGAGCCGGCGTCCACAGTGCTGGCTTATGTTCCTAAGGCTAGGTGGGAGGGGGATGTGGGAGACCTGGAGGATGACGAGTGGAGCGACGCCCTAGATACTTGCAAATTGGCTTCCCCTAAATTGTCCGACCGCCTCACGCAGATATATATCCTTCATCGTGCGTATCTTACCCCCATTCTGACGGCCAAATACAGACGTGACACTTCAGACACCTGCCCTATGTGTAAACGGGAGCGGGGAACTTTCTACCACTTGTTGTGGAGCTGCCCAGAGGTTCAGGGATACTGGGCATAGATAGTCAAATTCCTTCATGACACCATGGGCTCTCCCCTTTTGCTGTTCCCCAAACCGTGTCTATTGGGAATATTCCCTGACACCAGCATGAATAAGTTCACCACTGTTTTTCTACACGAAACCCTGTTCTCTGCCCGAAAGCTGATTGCGAGAAGTTGGATGCGAGATAGACCTCCTACTTTTCATGACTGGCTGAGGGAAGTTAATGCCACTATTCCGTACAAGAAACTTCTGTATACTCACCGTGGGTGCCCCACGAAATTTACTAAGATATGGGACAGGTGGATCCAGGCCCCGTCCCCCTCCCCTACATAATTCCCTGGTCCGTAGGTCGTTCACAGTGTTCCTGGTCCTCCCGCTTCACATGGTCATGTAGTTGTTCCACTTCATTGATACTTGTCCAAGATACTTTCAAGTATATGTACTCGCTAATATGTCCTTCTGATATTCATGCCCTGTTGTTCTGGTCACTGCCTGGCTAATTACTTGTGGATTACTGTATTACCCTGTTACTGTTATTTGAACTTTTTTTTGTTCAATAAAGAACCGTTTGATTTAAAAAAAAAAAAAAACACATGTTGCCCTTCTTAACTTTTATTATAAAAAATATTGCAGAAAAAATATGTTTTATTACTCAGATAGGTAAATTATTTATAGTATCTCACAAAAGTGAGTACACCCCTCACATTTTTGTAAATATTTTATTATATCTTTTCATGTGACAACACTGAAGAAATTACACTTTGCTACAATGTAAAGTAGTGAGTGTACAGCTTGTATAACAGTGTACATTTGCTGTCCCCTCAAAATAACTCAACACACAGCCATTAATGTCTAAACCGCTGTCAACAAAAGTGAGTACACCCCTAAGTGAAAATGTCCAAATTGAGCCCAAAATGTCAATATTTTTTGTGGCCACCATTATTTTCCAGCACTGCCTTAACCCTCATGGGCATGGAGTTCACCAGAGCTTCCCAGGTTGCCACTGGAGTCCTCTTACCCTCCTCCATGACAACATCACGGAGATGGTGGATGTTAGAGACCTTGCACTCCTCCACCTTCCGTTTGAGGATGCCCCGCAGATGTTCAATAGGGTTTAGGTCAGGAGACATGCTTTGCCAGTCCATTACATTTACCCTCAGCTTCTTTAGCAAGGCAGTGGTTGTCTTGGAGGTGTGTTTGGGGTCATTATCATTTTGGAACACTGCCCTGCGGCCCAGTCTTCGAAGGGAGGGGACCATGCTCTGCTTCAGTATGTCACAGTACATGTTTGCATTCATGGTTCCCGCAATGAACTGTAGCTCCCCAGTGCCGGCAGCACTCATGAAGCCCCAGACCATGACACTACCACCACCATGCTTGACTGTAGGCAAGACACACTTGTCTTTGTACTCCTCACTTGGTTGCCACCACACATGCTTGACACCATCTGGACCAAATAAGTTTATCTTAGTCTCATCAGACCACAGGACATTGTTCCAGTAATCCATGTCCTTAGTCTTCATGTCTTATGTCTTCAGCAAACTGTTTGTGGGCTTTCATGTGCCTCATCTTTAGAAGAGGCTTCCTTCTGGGACCAATTTCATGCAGTGTGCGGCATATGGTCTGAGCACTGACAGGTTGCCCCCCCATGCCTTCAACCTCTGCAGCAATGCTGGCAGCACTCATATGTCTATTTCCCAAAGACAACTTCTGGATATGACGCTGAGCACGTGCACTCAACCTCTTTGGTCGACCATTGCGAGGCCTGTTCTGAGTGGTACCTGTCCTGTTAAACCGCTGTATGGTCTTGGCCACCGTGCTGCAGCTCAGTTTCAGGGTCTTGGCAATCTTCTTATAGCCTAGGCCATCTTTATGTAGAGCAACAATTCTTTTTTTCAGATCCTCAGAGAGTTCTTTGCCATGAGGTGCCATGTTGAACTTCCAGTGACCAGTATGAGAGAGTGAGAGCGATAACACCAAATTTAACACACCTGCTCCCCATTCACACCTGAGACCTTGTAACACTAACGAGTCACATGACACTGGGGAGGGAAAATGGCTAAATTGGCCAAATTTGGACATTTTCACTTAGGGGTGTACTTTAGTTGCCAGTGGTTTACTGTAAATATTATTGGCTCTGTGTTGAGTTATTTTGAGGGGACAGCAAATTCACACTGTTATACAAGCCGTATACTCACTACTTTACATTGTAGCATCAGTGTTGTCACATGAAAATATATAATATTATATTTACAAAAATGTGAGGTGTGCTCACTTTTGTGAGATACTGTATATCAGTGATTGTTAACTTGTGATCTGCTTAACTTTTTCTGCTCATCGGATATTCCTATTGTTCCTGTATTTTATGTGTGCCCCAAGGCAATTCCTCTTTTTCCAATGTGCGCCCAGGAAGAACAACAGGCTGGACACTCCTGCTGTACAACTTTGCACCCCTTAAAGCACCAGACTTGGCCCCCTTACTGTAATGTAACTGGCAGCATAAAAACTTTTTTTTATTATGCTTGACAAAGGAAACCTAATTCTGAGCAGACTATTACAGACCCAAAAAGTTGGGTTCTTCTATGTTTTTTTTTCTATATATAAACAGAAAAAAAGTATGACAGTTTTAATATTTAATAGTTGTACTTTATGCATATGTACACTAAAAGAAGTTGATGATAAAATATTTTATATAGGGAACCACAAAAAATAAATGAAATTGACTCCAACACTTTACCATGTCTTCTCACTCTACTTTTTTTTCTTCATCCCATGTTCTCTTGTCAGCCTCAAATTAGTAGGGCACTCCAATGCATCTATTCCAATTAGCTTTTGTAACTTATGTCCCTGCTGCTCTGCCCTCTTTGTTGGCATTTTCCCTTACAGGGCATTTCCTGAGCATACCGCAGCTTCCAACTAGGAGATCAAACCCAAACATTTACGTGAAATGGCCTTCCCCAAAACTATAGTAGTAGTGAAGTAGTCAAGTTTTTTCCCATTTCCAGGAATATTATCATTCTTGGAAAACTCTAAAACAAGAACTATCCCTAAAAATCAGAGGCTCCTAGACAACTTACTGCTTAGTAGGTTCCAAACTTCAGCAGAGAATAATGTGTAAACCTGATATGTTCTTAGGGGTAACAACAACTTGACTTCTAAGTAATTCCCAATACTTGGAAGTTAGTGTGACATATACAGTATGGCCATCATCCATAATGTATACAAATAAAGATAACAGAAAAAAGATATTGAACTGTAAAGGCCAGAAGAAGAAGCATGCGTACAATTAGTAAAAATGTTTATTTAGATATCAAACATTAACCTCTTAAGGACCGCCCCACGTACATTTACTGCGGCAGGGCGGCCCTTAAGCGCAAAATCGTGTACCTGTACATGATTTTTTAGAAAGGCTCTAGGGGGTGTGAGTGCGCAGCTGAAGCTGCACTCCCGCTGTATTTAGACACAGCAGGGGCCAATCAGTGGGTCTGGCAGCTGCCATGGCCTCCGGCCACCCGCAATCGTTCAGGAGAGTGACAGAAAGGCAGTCTGCCTTGTTTAGACAGAAAGAGAGAGATATTATGTTCCTACTAATCAGGAACAAAGATCTCTCTCTTCCTGCAGTCAGTCCACCCCCCTACAGTTAGACAGCACTCCCTAGGAGCACACCTAACTCTATGATTGCCCCTGGTGTTTACCCCTTCCCTGCCAGTTTCATTTATACAGTAACAGTGCATATTTTTAGCACTGACCACTGTATTGGTGTCACTGGTCCCCAAAAAGTGTCACTTAGGGGCAAATTTGCAAAAACTGGTGCACACAGAATTTGATGCAACTGTGCATAGTAACCAATCAGCTTCTAAGAAAAGATAAATTCGGAGTCTGTGTTTTAAACCTGGAATCTTGCCAACATCCCTGATAAATATGGAACAATAAATAACCCCTGAGGATTGGGACTTTCAACGGCAAGAACCAGGACTTGAGTATGAAAATATATAAATTTTATTACACGTATTACAAAGATGAAACATACAAAATCACAAATAAAATATATGATAAAAAAAAAAAATTATTTATTTTATCATATATTTTATTTGTGATTTTGTATGTTTCATCTTTTAAATACGTGTAATAAAATTTAAATATTTTCATACTCAAGTCCTGGTTCTTGCCGTTGAAAGTCCCAATCCTCGGGGGTTATTTATTGTTCCAATCAGCTTCTAGGTTCTATTGCCAAAGCTTAAATGAACAAGCTGAAGTTAGAAGCTGATTGGTTACTACGCACAACTGCACAAGATTCTGTGTGCACCAGTTTTAGTTAATCTCCTCCTTAGTATCAGATTTGTCTGCTGCAATGTCGCAGTCCCGCTAAAAATCGTTGATCGCCGCCATTACTAATAAAAACAATAAAAAAAAAATAAAAAGTCCATAAATCTTTCCCATAGTTTGTCGACACTATAATGAATGTTATGGGAGACCCTGAAATACATATGTATTCCTTTGTAGGAAGGCTCAGCACCTTTTTTCCATCTGTGTGAGGCTTTAATCAACTATATGGGTGAGGATACAGACAGATTTTGAAGGTAATTCTGATGGCTGAAGTGAAGGAAATGTGATATGATTCTGAAGTTTGTAAATACAGATTTATATGCTCTATATCCTCATGTTTCCTGTCTTGTACTTTTTAAGATCTGCTGTACTCCTTTAATATATTAGATTCTGTCTCCTCCTTTATGTTGATCCATATATTTCTGCCCAAAAGGTACCCTGACTGAATAGATGGTATTTCTGGGAGAGTTGTTGCATAGTAAGTGCCCCACTTATAGGATCTGTATAGTTTTTATTAGAGAGGTAATGTGGATATTGTATGATAGATAGATAATCACTACGATCTGTAAATATTCTAGGCCAATTTCCCTCATTTGAAGTTTTCCTCTTGTTGCCCTGGCCCCCACCCAGGGAGTTTTGTGTGCGGGTGTGGCTTCTATCTGAGATGGGTCCCAGTGTGTCTGACATTGGTCACAACAATGATTTTGAATTTAAATGAATACAAAGATTGTATTATATGTACCCAAATATGATTGTAAATGATGCTGTTCTTTCCCATAGATGAGTACTATGTGGTCTTTGTAGCCTTAATGAAACATTTGATGAAATGCATCGGTACGTGAGGACCCAACACATATTGTGCTCATCCTCTGGTTACATTCTCACATGCAGGAAACTGCTTTATGTGTTTTAAATACAAATTAATGTGTTGGCACCTTTATCTGTTTTTTTATTGTGTGATATCTAAATAAATATAAACATTTTTTTTTTTTTTTTTTTTACCTATTGTAAGGATGCTCCTTCTTCTGACCTGTACAGTCCGATATCTTTTTTCTGTTCTTTTTATTTGTAGTTTTCAATACTTATCAAAATCTGCTAGTGCATAGCATTTAAACAATGGTGCCCATATCTTTCTGAAAGCAAAAATGTACATTCTCCTACCCTCCCATGACAATGCATGGGCCTGGCAATTGGACAATTGGGCACTAAATGCTGAACTGTAAGGAAGATCAAGTGAGCCACATATTTGGAATTACTGCATAGTTCTTGGGGTGTAGGATGTAGCGGAGAGTATGTTTTGGTAGCTTGCTGTGTTTGCTATGCAACAAAACTGTTACTTTTGTAGCACTGCCCCCTTGAGGACTGCTGGAATGTGCACCTTGGGATCCCCCTGAGTTACCGTTAGCAACTGCAGCATGCACAATTTAACTCTTCTCTTCCTGGCTCAGTCAATAAAAAGTCTAGGGGTTGTAGTTGTTTTTGTGTTTTTATTTTAAATAGGGATAGGAGAAGGGAAGAGTGGGATACTCCAGAATTGAACTATTCACAAAAGATGAGGACTCCAAAGCTGCAGATTCACCTTGCCACTAGATGAATTTTAGGATTAAGTCTCTGAGTAAATGACTTGATTGAGAAACTATCTTCAGGGTACTCGCCTAGCACCCCCTTTCACTCCACCAGCTGACACCCGTCCTCTGACTATACTACTCCGGGGTGGCCCCCTCTCAGGTGAGGCCCATAGACATGATCCCCTGTACTCACAATACTGTTTTTGCAAGGTCTCCAGTGTCTCAACCTCTCCAGTCAGTTCTCCTGGACCTCTGGGTTCAGCTCCTTCCTTCTGCTCCCCAGGCCGTCTGCCTGTGACCACTTGCCACCTGCTACAGAGGAGGAGGCAGCCGCCACCCTGCTCACCAGCCAAAGACTCCGCAGCACATGTGCTCCTGGTTTTTGTACCACACCCCAGAATGCACCGAGACAACCAGTCTGTGCCAATCACAGAAGCTGTATCAAAACCTGTGCACCCATTGGCCTGGTTTCCGACACTGTCCAATATGCCTCTCTATTGGACCAGTGTAAACCACTCCCTAGACCAGATGAATTACACACTGAGCACCATAAGCAGACCTAACTCACAGATCCTGCTCTCTGTTAAGCAGAAAGCAATATAGAATTTGCCTGCTGCTCCTCTGATAGGCAGACAGAGCCAAAAACTATACTCTCTCTCTAGCACCTACCTAGGAGGGTGCTACACTTTGTTTAGTATGGACAATGCACACATTTGTGTATGGGTGCCCAAAGACACTATCAGGTGATCAGATATAGAGGCATAATTAGATTGCAGTCTGACACTTGGTGCAACCATAAGCATGACTGCCCAGTTTAGTAAAGCATTTGTTTGTTGTTATGGGTGAGAAAGCAGCAATAAAATGTCATTGATAAACAGATACATTATGAAAATGTTGTATTTGTATTTTTTTTTTTAATGGATGAATATGTTTAATGACAGAATTCTCATTGCAGGAATATAAAATCATCAGCAACAAAGGTGGGCCTAAGTAATTTCATGGAACTGAAACACACGGAACTGTTTTATTTGTCAAGTGGCATTGAAAGAATTGATGTCTTATGGTCCTCCCTACAGTGCTACATGACTTCATAGTTCCACTTTTTTTTTAACAACTCTATAAATACATTAAAGTTGCCATTTAATGCACTGTGACCTACATTCCCATTACATATATTATTATTGGTTATATAAACATTAAATTATTCCCTCTAAACTCCTATTGATTAAAAGACCCTTATTTTTTGTCTCTAGTGGCCAGAACCATTATACTGTAATTATTTGCTGTAAGCTTCTGAATGAAAATTCCTATGCCATGTAGCGGTCAATTACTAAACATTTATACTATACTAAATCTAATTTAAAACTATAGGTTATTATTAACCACTTAAGCCCCGGAAGATTTTACCCCCTTCCTGACCAGACCCCTTTTTTCAACTTGGCACTTCGTGACTTTAACTGACAATTGTGCAGTCATGCAATGAGGTACCCAAACAAAATTTACGTCCTTTTTTTCCCCCACAAACAGAGCTTTCTTTTGGTGGTATTTGATCACCTCTGCGCTTTTTATTTTTTGCGATATTAATAAAAAAAAAGCGAAAATTTTGCAAAAAAATTACATTTTCAACTTTGTCTTTTAAAAAATATCCAATATACTCAATTTATGTCATTTTTTTTGGCCAAAATATATTTAGCTACATGTCTTTGACAAAAAAAAATCAATGAGCGTATTTTTATTGGTTTGCGCAAAAGTTATAGCGTCTACAAACTATGGTGTAAATACTGAAATGTACGCAGCTTTAATTTCTGACTGCCTATCTCATTTCATGAAGTGTTAAAATGGCAGGGCAGTACAAACCCCCCACAAACTACCACTTTTTGGAAAGTAGACATCCTAAGGAATGTTCTGAGAGGCATGTTGAGCTCATTGAATATTTCATTTTTTTGTCACAGGTGTTTGAAAAATGACTAAAAAAAAAAATGTTTTTTCCCTCATAGACCCGGAAACTAACTGTATAACCTTTGGCCCTGTCACACAATTTATACAGCTTGACCCCGTACTTGACACGCTTGCTAGGGAGGTACGGTTTCATAGCAAGGCGGCCAGTAAATTTAATCAGGGACTCGTCAACGCAGACAACTTGTTCGGGGGTAAACAAGGCTGCAAACCGCTGATTGAAGTGGTCTATGAGGGGCCGAATTTTGTGGAGCCGATCATATTCAGGGTCTCCCCGAGGACGACAGATTTCATTGTCACTGAAATGCATAAATCGCAGAATTTGGTCGTATCTCCCCCTGGACATGGAGGCAGAGTACATGCGCATATGGTGAACTGGGCTAGTGGACCAATATAGCCGCAATTCACTCTGTTTAGTTATGCCCATGTGGAGGGAAAGGCCCAGAAAGATTTTAAAATCGGAAACCGTTATAGGTTTCCAGCCGAATTGTCTGGCAAGGGGCGAATTTGGGTTGGCGGCGATGAATTGTTGTGCGTATAAATTTGATTGATCCACAATAGATCTGTAAAGATCTTCCGTGAAGAACAGCTCAAAAAAGTTCAGGGGCGTAAAACCAGCTGTCTCCACGTGGATTCCAGGTTGGGCAGTGAATGGGGGGAAGTACTGGTGCTGTAGAATCAGTGGGTTGCCAATTGGGATATGCCAGCGCATCAGGGAGGGCACTATGGGCTCTATGGGCCTGTCTACGAATACGCGGTGGCTGCGGGCCACTACTTGTGCTAGCCACCGCACCAGCTTCACCTGCACTTAGGGGACTCGCCACGTCACCAGGTGATACTGCAGTGCTGGTTGTACTAGGTCCAGGGTGTACTAGGCCGCTGGCGCTTGCCAGGTCGCCAGAAGGATGAGCGGCACGAGCACCCTGCGATTCCTGCATCTCAACAACTCCAGAATGGGGTCGGGTACGCCTGGGTCTAACAGGGACCCATCTGTCGTCAGAGCTATCTGTCAGGGAGCGGCTGCTGTCATGTGGTTCGTATACTGACAGTAATTCGGCCACTGTAGCTTCCCCATCGCTATCAGATGACACGGCCAGTATACTATAAGCCTATTCACCACTGTACAAACGTTTGGACATTTTGATAACTAAATTTACCTGTACAGTGGTGTTGACTCACAGGTAATAAAATCACCTGGTTGTCAAGGACTATTTCAAGCGCTACCAAAAAAACTGCTAATGCTAGCAGGGATCAGGCCTGACTCTGCTAACACAGCGTGTTAGTGTTTTTTTGTAAGTGACAGTAATCTATTGATTACTACACTTGCCTGGGTGAAAGGGTTAAATGCAGGTGCTAGCAGGAATCAGTGCTGACCGTGCAAACACCGCGTTTTGGGAACCCTAAACTATGGGGGCGCTAGTATAGTTCTGATCAGATCAGATATTGATCTGTTCAAACACTATACTAGTAATGGAAGTGTATGTGCGTGCGTGCGTGCGTGTGTGTGGTAATCAAGGGGTTATTTCTAACTATGCGCCGGGGATCTGGGGGGGGGGGGTGGCGGGGACCCTAAACCTCCTTTGGGATAGAAACTAACTCGCTAGCGCAACCTCAAGTCACAATCACACTAATACAAAATACAGTAAAAACCGTATATTATGTGTGTATTAGTGTGCAATGTGACAGGGGGGAAGGGGTTAACTGGATGTGATCAGGGGGGAATCAGGGGGTTAAATCTTTATTGGGAGGGGCTGGCGGGTATCCTACGGATAAAAGAAACGGTGGCAAGCGCTAAACCTGGTCACAAATCACACTTATACGGGTATATAGAAAATGCTATATACTGTATACAGTGTGTGTTGTGGCAGGGGGTTTAGGGGTGATCAGGGGGGGATCAGGGGGTTAAATCTTTATCGGGGGGGGTGGCAGGGACCCTAAACCTCCTTGGGACAGAAACTTAGTCGCCTGCGCTAATTCTGATCACAATCACACTAATACAAAAATACAAAAACACAGTATATTACGTTTGTATTAGTGTTGAATGTGATGGGGGTAGGGGTTAACTGGCGGTGATCAGGGGGGGATCAGGGGGTTAAATCTTTATTGGGGGGGTGGTGGGTAATTTAAGTGGAAATGGGGGGGGGCCGCAAGCGCTACACCTGACCACAAATCACACTTATACGGGTATATAGGAAAATGCTATATACTGTATACAGTGTGTGTTATGGCAGGGGGTGTAGGGGTGATCAGGGGGGGATCAGGGGGTTAAATCTTTATTGGGGGGATGGCGGGGACCCTAAACCTTCTTGGGACAGAAACTTAGTCGCCTGCGCTAATTCTGATCACAATCACACTAATACAAAAATACAAAAACACTGTATATTACTTTTGTATTAGTGTTGAATGTGACAGCAGGGTAGGGGTTAACTGGCGGTGATCAGGGGGGTCAGGGGGGATCAGGGGGTTAAATCTTTATTGGGGGGGTGGGGGGTAATTTAAGTGGAAAAGGGGGGGTCGCAAGCTACACCTGACCACAAATCACACGTATACAGGTATATAGGAAAATGCTATATGCTGTATACAGTGTGTGTTGTGTCAGGGGCTGTAGGTGTTAATTGGGGGGGGCGATCGGGGGTTAAATGTGCCTATCTACCTGTGTGTGGGTGTGCTTGGTGCAATTACTCACAGTTAGCTGTGCTCTCCTCTCACGCTGGATCCAAAAAGGACGTTGGGAGGGGAGGGCACATCTTCTCTAAGCCTGTGTTTACATTTCACAGTCTTAGAGTGTCATTTGATTGGGCAGGACCGATCAACAGGTCCAGGCCAAAAATTATTGGCCTGGACCTGATGACTGATCGGTTCTGAACCCAATCGAGTCATCGGCGGGACCGAGGGAGCGCGCGCGTGCGCACCAGAGCAGCGAAGGCTAGTGACGTAAATATACTGGCCGGGGCTGTGTAACGTTCATGCGTTTTTGTTTGTGGATGGATTTACAGCTGCAGAATTATTACACTCAGTAGCCTTGTAGAGAATCTGTTGAACAACATATCCAACTCTCAGGACTTCATCACCGTGTACAGCCTGTTATATACTATATATATATCAATAGATGTTTAATGGAGGGATAGAGTATATGAGGATATAGATGAGAGACAGGCTATTGTATGGTGAGCACTAGAAGTAGTATTAGGAGAGTTGCAGGTGATGGTAAAGCAGATAGGTTCTGATGTCAAGTATAGTGCAGATGGTAAGAGGACACAGATGGAGTATACTTAGACAGAGTAACCTAGTGCAAGGATAGTTCAAGGTAGTCCCAAGAGCTAACAGTCTTATGCAGGTGATAGTGAATAGATAGATAGATAGTCTTGGTAATTGCAGTAGATGACAGTAGGAGATTGGTAGCAAGAATCCCCTGCGGGGTACTTATCACTTAGATAGGTTTAGGAATAACAGTGTCCATTGGAGAGGGGTGATCCCGTAGCGAGATACGGATCACCAGCGAGGTTTCCGGCTTCAGCTCAGCAAGGAAGGTATGTCAGCAGCTCCGACTTCTCAGGCGTAGGTGCGATGAACATGTGGGTTTGAACGAGCGATGAGTGAGAGCAAACCGGCGATTGAAATAGCCGCTCATAGCGGCGCTCGGCAGTGATGTCATCCGGTCTTAAAGGTATATGCGTCCTTTGTTATACAAGATGGGACGCAATTAAGAGAGGAGAAATATGGAAGCAAGGGTACCAGAGGTACCGGAACATTACAGTACCCCCCCCCCTTAAGGCCGGCTCCGGAAGGCCTCTAGAACTGGTTTTTCCGGATATTTCGAGTGGAAATTGCGAATCAGTTTAGGGGCATGTATATCGGAGGTATCCAGCCAGGTGTCATCTTGGGGCCCATAATTCTTCCATCGTACAAGATACTGGAGTCTTCTTCTATTGAAACGGGAATCCAAAATTTCCTTTATCTCAAATTCTTCTCCACCTTCCACTTGTACAGGAGGTGGAGGTGAGATAGTAGGCCTTATTCCTTGGTTAGGAACATGGGGCTTCAGTAGAGACACATGGAAGACAGGATGTATCTTGAGGTCTACTGGCAATGTGAGTTGTACTGCAGCTTTACCAATAAGCTTCTCTATTGGGAAAGGTCCCAGAAACAGAGGTCCAAGTTTTTTTCTAGGGATCTTTAGTCTCAGATTTTTTGTAGAAAGCCAAACAAGATCCCCAATGGCATATTGGGGAGAGGGTTTCCTACGGAGGTCGTAGTACTTTTTTTTGTTGGCTATGAGCATGAGATATGGTATTGTTGAGTAATCCCAGAGAATCCTTTATCTGGGCAAGATAATCAGGTGCCACTGGATTACTTGATGGTAAGATACGTGGAGGAAGGAGTGTGGGATGAAACCCATAATTCAGGTAAAACGGACTTTGCTTAGTAGTGCTATGAGTAGCGTTGTTATAGGCGAATTCCGCCAGTGGGAGGAGATCTGCCCAATCGTCCTGTAGATACGAAGTATAGCAATGCAGGTACTGTTCAATGCACTGGTTAACTCTCTCTGTCTGTCCGTTGGTCTGAGGGTGGTAGGGAGAAGTGAGGTTACGCTCTATTCGCAGTATCTGACATAGAGCTAGCCAAAACTTTGAGATAAATTGTGAACCACGGTCAGACAGCAGTGTTTTTGGAATACCATGTAACTTAAAGACATGTTTCACAAGTAATTCTGCTGTTTGTTTGGATGAAGGTAGTTTTCGGATAGGGGTGAAATGTGCCATCTTGGTCAGATGGTCCACTGATACCAAGATGGTGTTGAATCCTTTGGAAGGTGGTAGTTCCACTATGAAGTCTAAGGATACCACTTCCCACGGAACGTGGGGTATCGGTAAACTACAAAGTAATCCTGATGGTTTCATGTTGTCAATTTTAGACCTTGCACAGATATCACAAGATGAAACGAACTTTTTTACGGTTGTCTTCATGTCTGGCCACCAAAATTGCCTAGTGAGTAGATTGAGAGTTTTAGTCATACCCATATGTCCTGCCATAGGTACATCATGCGACAATTCTAAGATCTTGGTTCGCATAGTAGGGGGTATGTATAATTTATCGTTGTAGTAGAGGAAGCCTTCTGCGTCAGTAGTTAGTTGTGGTGGAGGTGAATCCAACCCTATGCTGTGCAAAATCTCCTCCTTTAGTGAGCGAACGACTCCGATAATACGTTCAAGTGGTATTATAGGAACTGAGGGAACCTCAGTGCAATCTTTCTCGGCTAGTCGTGAGAGTGCATCCGCTTTTTTATTTTTGTCTGCGGGCGTGTTAAGTTACTAAAAAATTAAATCTCAGAAAGAATAACGACCACCGTACCTGCCGGTGGGAAAGAGTTCTATTAGTCTGAAGGTATTGGAGGTTTTTGTGATCAGTATATATCAGAATTGGCAGTTGAGTGCCCTCAAGTAGATGTCTCCAATTCTCTAATGCCAGTTGTATGGCTAATAACTCCTTCTCACCTACTGGGTAGTTCACCTCGGGGCTACTTAATGACTTTGAAAAGAAAGCAACTGGGTGAAGAGGTGAGGTGTTTGTTGGTCGTTGTGAGAGAACTGCTCCTACTGCCATATTAGACGCATCTACCTCCAAGATGTATTGAAGGGATGGGTCTGGATGGCATAGTATGGGGGCAGTGGTAAAGCTTGATTTCAGCAGAGAGAATGCTCCATTTGCTTCTTTTGTCCAATTAAATGGTCTCTTCGTGCTTGTAAGTTGTGTGAGAGGTTTCACAATCGCAGAGAAGTTTTTAATGAATTTCCTATAGTAATTAGAGAATCCTAGGAACCTTTGTAATGCTTTGCAAGTGGTTGGCACAGGCCAATCCAGAATGCAGGATATTTTGCTCATGTCCATTTTGATTCCACTTTTAGATATAATATATCCTAGGAATAGTACCTCCTCTTTATGAAACAAACATTTCTTTGATTTAACATATAAGTTATGTGCAAGTAGTCTTGACAACACAAGTCTCACATGTTTTATGTGCTCAGGTAAGGAATGAGAATAGATAAGTATATCGTCCAAATATACTACCACACAAACATCAAGTAAGTCTCGGAATATCTCGTTTATAAACCGTTGGAAGGCTGCGGGGGCATTACATAGCCCAAATGGCATTACAAGGTACTCAAACAGTCCGTATCTGGTTCTGAATGCCGTCTTCCATTCATCCCCTTTATGGATTCAAATTAAATTGTATGCCCCTTTTAGGTCCAATTTTGAAAAGAAAGAAGCCCTACGCACCTGTTCGATAAGTTCAGGAATAAGAGGTAAAGGATAACGATCCTTTATTGTGATGGCATTAAATTGTCTGAAATCAATGATAGGCCTAAGGCTAGAGTCCTTATTGCGGACGAAGAAGAGCCCAGCAGCAGTGGAGGAAGTAGAAGGTCAGATGAATCCTTTTGCCAAGTTTTCATCCAGATACTCCTTAAGGTGAGAGAGTTCATCCTGTGAGAGAGGATATACATGTCCGTAAGGCAACTTGCTATTAGGGAGCAGATCGATACAACAATCATAGTCCCTATGAGGAGGTAGCATTTGAGCGTTTTTCTCAAGGAAAACCTCCGATGAATCTTGATAACACTTAGGAATAATGTCATCCGGCAGTACAGACAGGATCCTAACATGTGTGGGGAGGTTACACGTCGTCTCACAATAGTGAGAAGAGAAGGCTAACGTTCTTGTTTTCCAATCAATGATTGGTTGATGTATGTGTAACCAGGGAAGTCCCAAAATGATTGGAAAATGTGGTGAAGTTAATACATCAAAGGTGGTGGTCTCCACATGAGACTCGTCAGCAGTTACAAGAAGTGCCTGTGACTGACTGGTGATAGGACCAGAGGATAAAGGGGTACTGTTAATAAAACTAACGGAGACAGGTTTGGGTTTTGAAACAATAGGTATTTTATTAAGGGAGACAAAACAAATGTCAATGTAGTTTCCACAAGATCCTGTGTCAATCATAGCCTTGGTGGTGATCCTAGTTTGGTCCCACTGCAATGTTAATTGAACAAAAAGATAAGGATTAGAAAAAGAAGTTGTGAGTCCTCCTAGCAAGACATTTGAACACTCACCCTCTTTTCTGCGGACAAGAGGACAGTCGTTTACCAAATGATTCGGGGATGCGCAATACATGCAAAGATGTTCGGTTTTCCTCCTGGCACGTTCAGAAAGGGTCAGAGGTGGACGTATCATTCCTACTTCCATAGGAGTAGGATCAGCAGGCAACATCCGAGAAGGACTGGAAAATGGTGAGCCCATCTTCTCAGCCTTTCTTTCTCGTAGTCGTCTGTCAATATTGATACTGGTCTGGATCAGTCCCTCTAGAGTGCCAGGTAAATCCGCTCGGGCGAGCTCGTCTTTAACGGCCTCAGATAGGCCGAGTCTAAACTGCGTTCGCAAAGATGTGTCGTTCCACCCTGAATCAGGGGACCATCTTTTAAAATTCGCCACGAAATCTTCAACAGGTCTTCTTCCTTGTTTTAAGGCCCGTAATTGTGTGTCAGCGGTACTCTGCTTGTTGGGGGTCTTCATATAAAGTAGCAAGTTGTGCTAGAAATAAGGGATAAGAATTAAGGAGTGGATCATCCTTTTCAAAGAGAGCATCTGCCCAGGCCCGGGGTTCACCCGTTAAATAGGAGATGATAGTACAAACCTTAATTTGGTCAGTGGTGTAGGTTAGAGGTTTTAACAAAAAAAACAATTGACATGCGTTTTTAAATTCACGGAATTTGCTCCGATCACCAGAAAACACTATAGGAGGGTTTATCTTAGGCTCACGGGGCTGAGCAGCAGGAGGCTGTGTGAGACGGCCAAGCTGCTGTCTCAAGGTTTGATTGTCATTTTTTACCTCTGTAAGCGCATGGATCAATGCATCTACTTGCTGTTTTAATTGTAGTACATGAGTGGGTAATTCTGCTGAATCCATATTTTTTTTAAAGGCTCGTTCAATCTGTAACCCCGTTTTTGTTTGTGGATGGATTTACAGCTGCAGAATTATTACACTCAGTAGCCTTGTAGAGAATCTGTTGAACAACATATCCAACTCTCAGGACTTCATCACCGTGTACAGCCTGTTATATACTATATATATATATCAATAGATGTTTAATGGAGGGATAAAGTATATGAGGATATAGATGAGAGACAGGCTATTGTATGGTGAGCACTAGAAGTAGTATTAGGAGAGTTGCAGGTGATGGTAAAGCAGATAGGTTCTGATGTCAAGTATAGTGCAGATGGTAAGAGGACACAGATGGAGTATACTTAGACAGAGTAACCTAGTGCAAGGATAGTTCAAGGTAGTCCCAAGAGCTAACAGTCTTATGCAGGTGATAGTGAATAGATAGATAGATAGTCTTGGTAATTGCAGTAGATGACAGTAGGAGATTGGTAGCAAGAATCCCCTGCGGGGTACTTATCACTTACATAGGTTTAGGAATAACAGTGTCCATTGGAGAGGGGTGATCCCGTAGCGAGATACGGATCACCAGCGAGGTTTCCGGCTTCAATTCAGCAAGGAAGGTATGTCAGCAGCTCCGACTTCTCAGGCGTAGGTGCGATGAACATGTGGGTTTGAACGAGCGATGAGTGTGAGCAAACCGGCGATTGAAATAGCCGCTCATAGTGGCGCTCGGCAGTGATGTCATCCGGTCTTAAAGGTATATGCGTCCTTTGTTATACAAGATGGGACGCCAAATTAAGAGAGGAGAAATATGGAAGCAAGGGTACCAGAGGTACCGGAACATTACAGGCTGACCGCCGCAGTATATTTACTTGCGGCGGTCGGCAAGTGGTTAAAATGTAAGGAAAAGGGGGATGAGTTTCAAGGCCCCCCTTTTCCATATGGGAACACCGCAGCCAGGGGTTTCAAGGCTCCCCTCAGGCGAGGGCGTGGTCAAGGCACCTCTCAGGTGAGGGTGTGGTCTCTGGGGAGCTTTGATGCCTGATAGGTGGGATACAAGGAAAGGTCTGGAATGTTCTGGAACTTTGGGAGCTTATAAAAGAGGGGCTCTGACTGGATTTTAGCGCCAGTCGTCGCCAGAAGGACATGCTGCGGAGCTCACCCAACCCCCCCTCTCCTGTCGCGGCCTCTTTAATGTGGTGGGTCACCTTTTCTTAAGAAAAGGGGGACAGTTGAATGGAAATGAAATGTGGTAATTCAGCTCGAGCTGTAATAGCAGAGTTGAAAAATGGCGTGAAGGTAAAGTTATAAGTGATATGGTTTTCGTATGAAGTTTTAATAAAGTGTACGTTGAAACCAATTAATAAAAGCTGCGGCCCTAATTTTGCCCATAAATAAGTCTATGTAGTATTTGTTAACTTGACTGGAGATTGTTAGAGAATGAATGCTGCGTGTGTTCCCATTACCTATACTGTAAACTGGGAAATATTTAAACAAACCAACTCTGCATATGCCTGCTGTTATGGATGCATTAATTAAAATAAATGGAAAAAAAAACAATAAAATAAATTGCAATTAAAATTAAGATAAAATTTGGATAAACAAAGAGGGAACAAAAAATGTGGATAAACAAAGGGGGAAATAAAATTTGCAATGAAACAATTAAAAGGATTAAATATAAAAACTAATATACACTGTTTCATTGCAATTTTTAGTTTCCTCTTTGTTTATCCACATTTTATTTCTCCCGTCATCCAAATTTTATCAGAATTTTCCACTTCCGGAGGACATCTGGCAAATAATGAATGTGTAGGGGGTGGATTTCCAGTCTGATGTCACCACCGCCATTTGGGGCGTACGCTAGCTCCAGGAAGAGAATGGGGCTACCACATTTACATTCTGCTGGCTGGTTTAATCAGTGCTGGTTTTGGTGTTTTTATGGGCATATATTTCAATAAAGAGTTCCACGATGATATTATATTTCTGGCTTTTGTTTCCTACAATGCCTGAACAATCGATGTGCCTTGAAAGCCCAGTGGGGGGGCAGATATTCAGGTTTCCTGTGGCGAGTGAAAGAGGATCCTGGAGAGACTTGTTCTATTATAAAGCGTGGATGACCTACTTTTTTAATTATAGGAGGCCAAAAAAAATATTCAGTGAGTGAACACTTTGAGGGGAGAGGAGAAGCATGTGTGTAGTGTCAAAATATTGGATATGGCTTTTGATTACAAGAAGTGAATGCTTATGTTGTCATTCTGAATATGGACATTGTGGAAAATTGTGTTAACAGTATGTATATTAATTTTCATGAGCACAGCTTAATAATGACATTTTTTTTTTTGCACATGTATTGTTTGCACATGTGTTTCAATGAATCAATTTATATGTATATGTATGTATATTTGAGCACTTTAAAATTTGCATGTTGCTTTGATTTCTTATATTGCACTTTGAGGTGTTTTAACACAAAACAGAATAGCCCGAGCGCTGTTCATTTCTTTAGAAAACAAAGTTAGCAATAACACTTTCCAAAGAAAATTCAATGTCAGGGCTTTACCCTCTGTTAGCTTACTGGAATAATAGCGTATACCACTACACTGGTGATGCCCACCCTAAACTCTTGCCCTGCTGCAACCCACCATGACCAGAGTTTTCAACTTTCTTCTTAGAATGACAACAGAGTTACGATAATAACACTAAATGAGTTGAAAAATTATTTTAGAACCTATTTCATTAAAGCCACTTCTTAAGGCATACATAAGTACACCGGTGCATGTGTTTTTTATTTTTAAATCCCCAGCTTACTTTCAATTTTGTCACTCCTGGGATCAATATTACTTAATAATTATGTCCCCAGCCTTATTACATAAGAAAAGTGACTGTAGTGGAACTGTGTCTGCACAAACCTCTTTCAAGTTTCTACTGACCAGCTTCAAAGTATAGCTGCTGTCTTTGAGTGGAGAGAATGTGATATCAATAGCTGCCTTCAAGTTGTAAAATCCTCTGCGACTACCACTGCAACATTGTCCCTCTGATAAGGAAGTTTGAGCACAGTATATTTCATAGCATGGTTTTATATCAAGGCTTTATGTTCCCTGGGTGAATATTAAAGCTGAACGCCTTATAACAACTAAACACACAAATGAAATACATATACAGTATCTCACAAAAGTGAGTACACCCCTCACATTTTTGTAAATATTTTATTATATTTTTTCATGTGACAACACTGAAGAAAAGTAGTGAGTGTACAGCTTGTATAACAATGTAAATTTGCTGTCCCCTCAAAATACCTCAACACACAGCTATTAATGTCTAAACCGCCGGCAACAAAAGTGAGTACAAGCCTAAGTGAAAATGTCCAAATTGGGCACAAAGTGTCAATATTTTGTGTGGCCACCATTATTTTCCAGCACTGCCTTAACCCTCTTGGGCATGGAGTTCACCAGAGCTTCACAGGTTGCCACTGGAGTCCTCTTCCACTCCTCCATGATGACATCACGGATGTGGTGGATGTTATAGACCTTGCACTCCCCCACCTTCTATTTGAGGATGCCCCACAGATGCTAAATAGGGTTCAGGTCTGGAGACATGCATGGCCATTCCATCTCCTTTACCCTCAGCTTCTTTAGCAAGGCAGTGGTCATCTTGGAGGTGTGTTTGGGGTCTTTATCATGTTGGAATACTGCCCTGCAGCCCAGTCTCCAAAGGGAGGAGATCATGCTCTGTCACAGTACATGTTGGCATTCATGGTTCCCTCAATGAACTGTAGCTCCTCAGTGGCAGCAGCACTCATGCAGCTACAGACCATTGCACTCCCACCACCATGCTTGACTGTAGGCAAGACACACTTGTCTTTGTACTCCTTATCTGGTTGCCGCCACACATGCTTGACACCAAATGAGTTTACCTTGGTCTCATCAGACCACAGGACATGGTTCCAGTAATCCATGTCCTTAGTCTGCTTGTCTTCAGCAAACTGTTTGTGGGCTTTCTTGTGCATCATCTTTAGAAGAGGCTTCCTTCTGGCCATGCAGACCAATTTGATGCAGTGTGCGGCATATGGTCTGAGCACTGACAGGCTGACCCTCCACCCCTTCAACTTCTACAGCAATGCTGGCAGAACTCATATGTCTATTTCCCAAAGACAACCTCTGGATAGGACGCTGAGCACATGCGCTTAACTTCTTTGATCGACCATGGCGAAGGCCTTTTGTGGGTGGAACCTGTTCCGTTAAACCGCTGTATGGTCTTGGCCAACGTGCTGCAGCTCAGTTTCAGGATCTTGGCAATCTTCTTATAGCCTAGGCAATCTTTATGTAGAGCAACAATTCTTTTTTTCAGATCCTCAGAGAGTTCTTTGTCATGAGGTGCCATGTTGAACTTCCAGTGACCAAAATGAGAGCTTAAGAGTGATAACATCAAATTTAACACACCTGCTCCCCATTCACACCTGAGATCTTGTAACACAAACGAGTCACATGACACCGGGGAGGGAAAATTGCTAATTGGGCCCAATTTGGTCATTTTCACTTAGGGGTATACTCACTTTTGTTGCCAGTGGTTTAGACATTAATGGCTGTGTGTTGAGTTATTTTGAGGGGACAGCAAATTTACACTGTTATACAAGCTGTACACTCACTACTTTACATTGTAGCAAAGTGTAATTTCTTCAGTGTTGTCACATGAAAAGATATAATGAAATATTTACAAAAATGTGAGGGGTGTACTTACTTTTGTGAGATACTGTATATGTCCAATTTTACCTGCCAAAGGATTTGTATCTCTATCCATCCAGTCCTGAGATTTACAGAGCTCTGCCCCCAGCCCTGTTTGGGAGGGCAGGATACCTCATTTTCTCTGTTGCAATTTCACTTTTACTTACCGTCTCCTCTCTGCTACAACTTCGTGACTGGACAGTGAAAGCAAAAGCAGGAGAATCTGCTCTCTCCTCATATCAACATGACCCTAGCACTGAAAAACAGCGGACTGGCATTTTGTACTCTCTTTTCCTTTCTCTTCTGAGGTCTGCTGTACAGGGGGTGATACCAGGTCAAATTCAGGCACTTCTTATATTCAGAAAAAAAGCATTTCACTATATATTTATGAATGCAGATCTGAATTACCTTGCGCCTAGTAGACATGTGTGGAGCTTTGCTTTAAAGAGGATCTTTACCCTAGAAATCAGTGCTGTAAAGGGCTGCGCAAACAGTTATTAAAAGGACACTTACCTGTCCATTGATCCAATGTTGTCCTCACCTGGGCCAGTCCTTCGCCATTCTTTGTGTCCCCGGTGCCGCCATGTTTACAAAAGGAAGCCAGCTGTGAAAATGCACAAATCATGCCGCACTTTGTGAATGGTCCTGCAACCTTCTGGGATCTGTGATGTGTCCCAGAAGGCTGTGGGCAAATAGAGAGATGCCAAACTTCCGCTTGGATTGCCTAGATGATCCACGTGGAATTGGGAGCAGGTATCAATCAAAACTAGGTACCTGCTCCCCAAAAAAAAAAAAAAACTATGGTAGAGAAAGGGGAGAAGGATATCAAGCAACTTCCCTTTTGGCGTGAAGTTCTGCATAAGCTATACCGATATATGCATAGAAAGAGAGAGAGAGAGAAACACAGAGCTTCCATTAATCATGGAGGCCTTTCTACACATAGACTCCTTGGGGTTGATTTAAAGCTGAGTTCCATAGAAAAATGGAACTTCCGCTTTAAGGCCTCCTGACCCCCTGACATGCCACATTTGGCATGTCATTTTTTTTTTTTTTTTGTGGGGGGGGGGGGGGAGCAGGTACCTAGATATGACAGGTATCCCCTCCATCTTCTAGGTGGTTCAAGCGGAAGTTCTCCCCCTCCCTCCCTGCAATCTTCTGGGATACATCACAGGTCCCAGAAGATTGCTCGTCCACTCAGAATGTGCAGCGCGACTCGCGCATGTGCAGTGCGCTTCCGGCTGTGAAGCTGCAAGCAGTCACAGCCGGGTGTCCACACTAAAGATGCCGGCCCTGCGGGAAGAAGAGTGCGAGAACCAAGGCTCCCGCTGGCCACATTGCTGGATCATGGAACAAGTGAGTGTGTGTTTATTAAAAGTTAGCAGCTACACTTTTTGTAGCTGCTGACTTTTAATAAACACAAAATCGGGTGGAACTCCACTTTAATACAGGCAAATGAAACAGAATTGAATTCAGTGCACTTTTACTTCAGATAATTGCCCTACAGAGGGTGTTTTTCTAGTCTTCAAAGTGTAAGAAGGCAATGGGGGAGATTTACTAAAACTGGAGAGTGTAGAATCGGGTGCATTGTAGCCAATCAGCTTCTAACTTCAGCTGTTCTATTACGTTTTGACAATTTTTGGTTACCATGCACAACTGCAACAGGTTTTGAACTCTCCAGTTTTAGTAAATCCCCACCATTGACTTTCCCAAGCCCTGTCTCTGTCAAGTATTAATGCTGGCCCTACACTAGCTGATTTTTTGTCCAATTAATGGGCACATATAGAAAATCTGTTTTAAGTTTTCAAAGTCGAAAAATCTAAGGAAAAGGTTGGAAAATTCTGCTGAACGAACAATAAATTGAAAGGTTAAGGTGTTTCTTGCCCAAACTGTTTGCACTAGGCATATGTGGCAAAACAGATGAAAAACTGATTAATTTATGTCCATTGAACAAGTTATGGATCAAAATTTGTTCATTACATGATGGCAAAATTGTTGTTCGTTATTTGAAAATAAGTCCCGAGCGATTTTTCGTATAGTGAATGGCCAGCATAACACTAATGGAGAAAACATGGAAGAAACAGGGAGGGTCTAACTAGGAGTGAACTAACTTGGACTGAACTGGAGCAGAAAACAGAAGTAGAAACCAAATCACAAACTAAACAAGTATTAATGGCTCAGAACTGCCATGAGATTTCCCTAAAAGCCATTTACCTCTTACATCCTGGTAAGTATTGGAATATCTTAACTGCCTCCCATACAAGTGATGCCAAGCTCAAGACCCAGATTCATTGGTAGTTAAAGTGGAGTGTAGAACCTGCTGAAAGTGTTTTGCAGATAACATTCCAAATGGCTAAGAAGTTAGCTTTAGAAGTTTGTAAGGGTCCTTTCATTCAGGCTTTCCGATCAGGTCTGCCTGTCAGTTTTTCAGGCGGACCTGATCGGACCCTCCATTCACCCCTATGAAGCAGCGGATGTCAGCGGAGACATGTCCGCTGACACCTGCCATTATCCGGTCCGATCCTGTCTGCCAAATCCAGACAGATGGTGACCCTATTTTCCATCAGTCTGGAGTATTGGATCAGATAAGATCAGGTGAAAATGTACAGTTGTTCTATTTTCACCCAATTTCCCCATAGGGGAGGGCAGGACTCTGTTCATCTCCGCTCTGCAAAGTAAGCGGAGATGGACCTGCCATCTACCTGCTCAGCGGGGATCATCAAAGCGGAGTATGCTGAGAGGACAGTCCGTGTGAAAGGACCCTTATTCACCTTATATGATACAGCAGATAGTGGGTTTGATCCATTTGTATTATGTAAAAACAACATTGAACAAAATGTAGTTGACCTTTTATGTGACATAAATCTAAAAACAACCGTGCTAAATTACAATTTCTTTTGTGATGTTTGACAGATGCTTTGCATGAGTGTCATTTGTTTTCTGCTGTGAACAGCAAGTGTGCAACTTTATAATATCTAGACATATGCACTGCCGAAAAATTACTTTTATTTAATTTTTGTTTTATTAATTTTTTTTCCGGTTAACGGATCATTTATTTCGATCGGCATCCGTTACTTTGGATCATTTATAACTTCGGATGCATTCATATTCAGACACGAAATATTAGTTCATTCGGACATTGGTTGTATTCGTAACCTTCGTTAGTTCGGATTTTTCCCGTTCGGTCATTCGTTATTTTGGAGTTATTAGTTGATATGGAAATATTCATTATTTCTGAGTCAGACTCGGCGTGCGGTGCTGGGATAAATTTAGTAGGCCTCAGCTACCTACTAGCACATGAATTTAAGGAACAAAACTGACAATTTAACAATTAGTAAATGTATTAGACTTGGAAACTGTGTATACTAATAAATTAGAATCACATAATTCATTTTACACAGTTATATTCACTTTACTGCAGTGCAGCCAATCAGGTATCATGACCAGCATGCACCACTCCCTACTATTCTTTGTGGGAGTTTAGGAGCAGAGAGGATTTCAACTATTTTTAAATAGTACTAATAAGTTATTTAAGTTTTTTTGTAACAAATATTAAAATAAATAAATACATTTTTGCAAGAAAAGAAAGGGGTAGAGGAGTATTACCGCCCGGTCCTTAGAATTGGCCGGGGCTTAACATGAAAACAAAGATCTACCAATAGCTTTATCTAGTAGATGGCTAAAAACAACAAAAATACATTCTGGAGTGCAGATAGACAGCAAAATAATAAAACCCACCCTGTCTCACCGAAGGCAACTGCAGGAAAAAAATAATCTTTTTTTAAATTATAAAAATAAAATCTGAGGTGCAGACACACAGCAAGATAATAAAATCCACACTGTCTCACAAAAGGAAATAAAAATAGAACTGCAGGAAATCTGTTTTTACTACTAGGAAGAAATAATAGTAAGCTTAATTAGAAATTAATAATTTCTCTCTCACTCCACAACTCACAAGACCACTGGCACTGCACTGCACTGCACTGCACTGCAGACTGCTGCAGAGAGATAGGAATAAGGAATAAGCTCATTGGTCATAGATAATACATGACATCACTAACACTGCCCATCTGGAAATCAAATGAATCTGCATAAATCTAAAAGAAATACAATTGCATTCATTATGTCTTTATATTCAGCGATAACTGATAGTCAGAAAGAACAAAAATACGAAAAACTAAATCATCTGAATGTAATCGATTCATTAAACTCTTAGGTTGAATCGTTTTCGTTCTTTCTGATTTTTGTTCTGAAAATTTGCTTTTGTATGCATTCATCAAAGAGTCTTTGATTCGGGAGCATCCGAATGCCGAGTTTTGTCACAAAAACGAATTTGTAACTAAATATATTGCACATGTCTAATAATGTCCTGTTCAGATAAAGAAAGCGAAATTTGCAATATCAATGTAGCACTCCTCCTCTAAACGTGGTTCAGAATAACCTCCAAAGAAGTGTAACAGGCTGTGTTGTGGGCAGCCAACTTACCACATGCTAGGGCGATCAGGTGCGCTTTCATGAAACCGTTGTAAACATTCTTGAATGGTTCCATTCACACTACTGGCATGGTGCTACTGCAGCATAAATCTAGTAAAGCCCCACTTGGTACCAAAAATGTAGCATTCTTCCTTTCAGGGTGGTGTATGATGACCCCCAAAGTAGTATGGCCAGCTAGCATTTCACTATCAGTCCTTGACTTGATTTGGTGAAAGAAAAGTCCAACACCAATCACTTTTAGCCTTTTTTTTTTATATCTATTAAAATCTATAGCTGAATAACCTGTGGGGAAAGGGGTTAGGGATGCACAATATCCCCAAAAATTTGATAGTTTAGGTTTTCTAGTAGTAGTCATTGTTGGCCATTTACGAGTAGCCAAGTAAATTCCAATGATTCTGTGAGAGAAGTCACTGCTCTTTCTTAGGTTTCTATGGATCTTTCTCTTTGTCTAAATACAATTTAGACCCTTGCTCCTTTGTAAGCAGCCATAGGTGTTTTGATTTGATAGCTTCTACCCATTTTTTCCATAGACGCTTCTGTCAGGGATACCGACTACAATCATCCAGCAGCAGGGATGAC
Organism: Pelophylax lessonae; assembly: GCF_965119305.1. Taxonomy (NCBI): domain Eukaryota; kingdom Metazoa; phylum Chordata; class Amphibia; order Anura; family Ranidae; genus Pelophylax; species Pelophylax lessonae. The sequence goes on from NC_138769.1 coordinate 645,213,431, forward strand.
CAGATTTGTGTAGTTGCACTCAGGAAAATGGAAACAGACTGTGTATAATAAAGTAAGTTTATTAACAGTTAAACAAAACACATCTAACAAACAGAATACACAGAATACATTAAGATATAAGTGAACAATAAACCAAGTGGCAAAATTCCCAACTAGCAACCTATGTGACTGAAAATCTAACGGACTAACTATAATACGATATATACAGACAAAAGGTGAGCATGGATCAACAGGGTAAAACTGGGAGGTGCAAGAAACAGTCAGGAAGGGGAATGAGGACTGGGAATAAGGAATAAGGGGAGCAGATACATGGCAGCAGGATACAAGGTACATATACAGAGCAGGGTCAGGATCTAGGCTCAGGGTAAGTTAACAAGCATAATCTGACTATCAGGCAAAACACTGAAGGAAGAAGGGAATTTAGAGTAGGGACTAAATACCCACACAGCAGCCACCATCAGGTGGAGACTGATTACTGGGATCTGCCGGCTGCTGGGAGACACTCACTGGTAGACACAGGAAGTACAACTTTCTGCTCTGGAATCCACAGTGCCACCAGCAGGTGATCCAGGTCCTCACAACTTATTTGAAGATTCCCCATGCAGGCAGCCATCTTCCTGCTCAGTTCCATCTGGATATATCCTTCAGCACATCAGCTGAAATTCCACTGAGCTTTAAAGTAGTAAAGTCTAAACATTTTTTACCTTAATGCATTTTTAGCACTGTCCCCATAGGGCTTGCTGTGTGTTGACTTCTTAGGCCTCCCTCTGATTGCCTGCAGACAGTTGCAGGGGGTTTTTCACATATCCTTCCTTACCCCCGTTTGCTCGTTACTCAATAAACAGTCCAGCGGATTTGGTTTTATATTTATTGTGGAAGGAGAAGGGAATAGTGGGATACTCCAACTGAACTATTCACAGTAGATAAGGACAACTCCCACTTGGCCTCACCAGGTTACTTGTGGAAGCAGACAAACTGCTTTTACCATACTGCCACTTGTATGGAAGGATTAAGTCTTCTTACTGTCTCTAGCAGCAGACTTAATGCAACTACTTTATCTTCAGGAAACTCTCTAGCATCCCCTTGACTGACAACCATCCACTGACTCTTCTAGTTGAAGGGATGGCCCTCACAGGACAGGCCCCATGACACAGATCTGTACTCACAATAAGCAGAATCAGATCCTTCCTGGTGTCTCTCTTCCAGTCAGCTCTGCAGGACCTTTGAGTTCAGCTTCTCTATTTCAGGCCCTCAGGTCGACTACCTAAGGCCGCATGGCAACTTCTACAGAGGAGGGGCAGCCGCCCCCTCCCTCGGAGACCCCGCTCTCCAGCCAAAGACCCAGAGCACATGTGCCCCTGGCATTTATACAGTCATGTATCATTCAACGAGGCACTTTCCTCTGCCAATTGCCAGAGCTGTAACAATGCCTGTGCCATCACTTGTCAAGTTTCCTCCCACTGTCCAATATGCCTCCCTATTGGACCAGTGTGAAACATTCAGACAAGCTAAGCTGCAACTGAGCACCATGAGCAGACCCTATCAATAGATCCTGCTCCCTGGTAGGCAGAGAGCACTCTAAATTTACCACGCTATCTTCCTGGTAAGCAGAAAGACCCAGAAACTATACGCTCTTCTAGCAACTACCTAGGAGGGTGCTACACATTTTCTGCATTAAGGTAAAAAATGGCCAACTACCTGTCATACAAACCACTTTCCCCAAACACTTACCTGACTCCGTGTCACTGTTCCAGCGCTGTTTCTGGTTGCAGCAGCCCTCCTTTTACTTCTTGCTTTCACTGAAGTAACTGAGTGTAGTGGAGTCAAAGGCTTGTGCCGCTGAGCCAAACTCCTGTGGGTGGAGACATGGTTATGAGTGCACAAAGTCTGGCTTAGAAGCATGCACGCATGGGGACCACCATAGAACTAGGTTTACTATAGGAGGCACCCAGAGGAGGGAGAAGCTAACAGCGCTGGCAAAGAGACTTCCAAAAGAGGAGGGAGGCAAGCTTTCTGTGCCATATTGTTGTACAGACAACTCTTGGCAAGGCCCAGAAGAGAAATAATCCTCTGGAAGATTTGATTCAAACATGCATCACTTTCCCTCAGCCCATACCACTGGACAAAACCCTCAGTAAATGGCTAGGGTAGATAAATATTCATAACTCATGTACCGATATTCCTCACACTAATGACTGGAGACAGCAGCGAGCAGAGATAATCAATGTCCTTAGCTTAGGAGAAACTTTATGAGCACAGAAAATGTTAGTAAAACTCAAGCTGGTTACAGTCTAGCTGCCATCCAACATTTTAGAAGAACTCCAGCTTTTTCTCCCCAAAACAACAGATACATTGTGCATGTAAATGAATCACAACCCCACTGTCATTTTTTCTGTATCTTACCTTATTTAGCTATAAAAAGTGGGTTTCTGTCTCTGTGATGTCACTCCTTCACCTGGCTGAATTTCAAAGTTATCTGACTTCCTGTTTCCTTCTTTTACCAGTCGTAATACTACATGTTCCATCATGCTTTGAGCCTCTGTAGTGTCAGGTTAGACTATGGGAGTAACTTGTAGCAGCTCTGGGAGTTGATGTGTGTGGGTCCGAATGCAGATCACTCTTTAGTCTGCAAAGCAGATGTAAATGTTTCATTCCTGTCTTGCAGCATGCCAAAGAATAATGGTTTACCGCTAGACTACAGAGGAAGGGCTTTGGGAGGTAATTATGAAGGTGTTTTCCTAATATGTAAATTAATCAGAACACAGAGAGCCGGGCTCTGGAAAAGTGGGATCTGAGGGGTGGAACTTTCACTGTTCACACTGGTCGGCATATTTAACTGAGCAGGATTTAATTCTAATTATGATCCATTCAATCCTGCTCAGCAGCAGCACAGCTAGCTTTCAGAACAGGCTGTTTATGAAAGGGTTTTTCTTTTGAATAATGCTGTGAGGTTTGGGAGGTTTGGACTCTTGCTGTAGATGTGACACCCACTAGATGACACAGGAAGTGTAACCTTCCACTCTGGCAACCACAGTGCCACCAGCAGGGGATACAGGTCCTGACAACTTCTTTGAAGATGCTCCATGCAGGCAGCCATCTTCCTGCTCAGTTCTATCTGGATATATCCTTCAGCACATCAGTTTAAAGCTCAGTGGAATTTCAAGTAGTAAGGTCTAAACATTTTTTACCTTAATTCATTCTCTGCATTAAGGTAAAAAAAGGCCAACTACCTGTCATACCCACCACTTTCCCCAAATACTTACCTGGCTCCATGTCACTATTCCAGCACTGTCTTTGGCTCCAGCAGCCCTCCTTTTACTTCTTGTTTTCACAGGAGAAACTGAGTGTAGTGGAGCCAAAGGCTTGTGCGACTCCAGTGAGCAGGAGCATGCACGCATGGGGGCCACCATAGTACTAAGCTTACTACAGGAAGCACCCAGAGGAGGGAGAAGCTGACAGTGCTGGCAGAGGGACTGCAAGACTACAGAGGAAGGGCTATGGGAGGTTATTATGAAGGTGTTTTCTTCATATGTAAATAAATCAGATCACAGAGAGCAGTGCTCTGGAAAGGCGGGATCTGAGGGGTGGGACTCTCCCTGTTCACACTGGTCAGCATAGTTAACTGGGCAGGCTTGAATTCTAATTATGATCCATTCAATCCTGCTCAGTAGCAGCACAGCTAGCTTTCAGAACAGGCTGTGTATGAAGGGGTTTCCTTTTGAATAATGCTGTGAGGTGGGACTTGGGAGGTTTGGACTCGTCCTCTAGGTGTGACTGGGCGGGATTGAATGCTAATTAGGATGTATTCCATCCCTCCCACCATCAGAGCTATGAAGGAAGTTACATAATTTACAGACCTCTGCCTTCTCTGCACCAGTGTGTCAGATGGTGGAGTTTTCTGATCACTGTATTCTGTCTATGACTGTGAAAAGCCCCGATACACCACCTAGGGGGAGGGTACCTGAAAGCTGAATTTGGCACTCCTGGACGATGAGAATTTTCCTTTGAGGATTTTTTCAGGCACAGGTATTGATCATGGACTTTTGCAGCAGTAAATCAGAGTGGTGGGAGCTTACAAAACAAAGGATCATTGGGTTTTTCAAGGCCATAGGAAGAAATAAACAGCTTGATAAGTATGTCACCTACCCGCATCTGAGGAGGAAACTTTATAGGCTTGTCTCAAATAATGGAGATCTGGAGAGGATTTCTGAGGTTAAACTCTTGCTCAGGGAGTGTCAATATGACGTGCATGCCTCTTTGGTTCTGCAAAGGGATTATGGGAAATATCACTCGCCCAACCTTTACCAGAATTGCAAGCAAGGTAGAGCAGTTAAATTAGTTGTAGGTCTGGTTGACAGTACAGGTTCCTTGACAAAGTCCAAGTCCTGAAAACAGCCTCGTCACATTATGTTGACCTCCTGGGTAGTAGAGGCCTCGATTAGGCTGGCATGTCAAGTTTTCCTGGATTCTATTCCAAGACTGGGAAATGGCAGTTCTCTTGTGAGTTATACAGAGGACATCACTGCAGATGAGGTGGTTAAAGCTATTGATAGGCTTGTCATTAGGATGTCTCCTGGGCCAGACGGATTGACAGCCGAGTTTTTTAAGCACTTTAAGGTTACTCTGGCCCCATATTTGATGGAGGTTTTTAATGGTCGTCTGAGAGAGGGTCTGCTCTCTCCCTCCATGCAACAATCTGCAGTGATTCTTCTGTCAATGGGTAAAGATTCTTCAAGAATTCAGAATTAGTGGCCATTAGTCTTCTCAATGTTGATAGGACAATACTGGCAAAAATTATTTTCCGGCATTTATCGTCTGAAGCGGGCAATATACTTTCTCACCACCAGCACTTTTTGGTTCAGGGTAGATGCACTTTTTTTTAGCTGTGTTAGCTGTCTGGGAGGCCCTAGAAAGGTGCAGAGCTGCAGCCTGAGAAAGTACCCGCAGGCATTGGATCAGGCTAAAGCTTTTGAAGGTCTCAACAAACTAAGGGTTAAACCTGCATTTACAACGGCAACGTGTCAAAGTAAGGCCCTCAACTACTTATACCAAATGTACTCAAAAAGCTGTCTCACTATGGTATCTCTGTTTTTTTTACAAATGCGTCAAAAACGGAGACCAAGAGAGCCTGCAGCCAATATTGGATAGCGTTCAAAAGGCAGTGCTTCATTGTTTATTTGACCCTTAGCAGTCCCTCAATCTACATCAATCAGAATGCCCAGACTTTACTGAACCTTCAAGAGCTGCCAGTCTATACAGGGAAGGGAAATTATATTAAAAAAAAATATATATTTCATTCCCAACCTGGGTATTCCATAAACACAACATAGCCTCCCTTCCCTCTAACACATTCTATTTGGGCAAATATCTGTATTCATTGTGCAGCTAGGCAAAAATCTTGCGCTGTTCCAGCAGACAAGTGCAGTGTCAGTGAGTCCCTTATATATCCCCCCACCCCGCCGATGTCTGACGTCAGCACGGGATGCAGATTCTATAACAAGGCATCGCTTTCGAGGGGTAACCAAGTCCGGCCGCTGCATGCAAATCTGCCTAATCCATGACCACTTCCACCTGGGCATGGCATCGCTTGCTGTCTACGCCATCCCAGATGACTACAGGGCAGGTCAAGGGAGAGGAGATGGAACTGGATGGGGTGCTGGCAGGAGCGGCATGAGGTATGATCTATGCTGGGACTGATCATTCCCTTTAGTTCTAGTAAAAGAAAGTTGGAGTTCAGCTTTAAATTTACCTAGGGACATTCCAGCTTAAAATAACATTAAAGCCTATTTGTTTTTTCATAAAACTGACAACGATAAGATAACATGTATTTGCTGTTTCTGCTAAAAAAACAAATTCCTCCGCTGCATTTCATTTTAAAAGAGTCCCCAGGCTGCGCTGATACACTTCTATATGTTATCCCTGCACTGCCAAGGCCCATGAAGTGCCATTTAGTGCACACACAGGCAGTATTAAAGGGACACACAAACCAAAAGCTGGGCCTTTCCTCCTCATTCACAGCAGTGACTGACAGTGGTTTTGTGTCCTCTAGCATTTCTGCATGTATAGTTGCAGTACCAAGTGGGAGTGCACATGTAGAGGGAATAACTGGGGGGCTCCATAGGTTCTGGGGGTACAGGGGGAATATGTAAAAAAGGGAGTGTGTCCACATGGGAAGGGGACACTTTTAAATATAAATTAAGAAGAGGATTTTTTTTTTGGGTAGAAAAAACACCAAATACATGGAAACAGAAAATTGAATATCTAATACTTACTGCAATTTTCCTTTCCTGAAAAGCTCCATGTCAGCCTACCATTGAGTATGCTCGACCCTTACCCCCACCTGCAGGACCTTATTTAAAAATGTAACTCCCCTCCCTTTAGGCCGGCGTTCCATTACTCGATTTCCGCACCTGGGTGGAAGTCTGTGCTGACATGGAGCTCGTCAGGAAAGGAAAATTGTGGTAATTATTTGATATTCAAATTTCTGACAGCTCCATGTCAGACTACCACTGGGAACTAACTAGCTATCCAGGATGGGATAATGGGGAAACAAAACAGGGTTAATTATGGCCACTGGCTAAGGAGATAACTGTTTTGTCAAAATTAACAGTTGTCAATATTAACAGATCTACCTGTATGCGATTATGAGAAATAAAGGTTTGTATATATGTCCACGTTGCTGCCTTGCATATTGACTTCATTGAGTCGCTACAAGCGGCTGCCCAGGAGTTTGAGATGCTTCTTGTAGAGCGCGCCAAAATTTCTTCCAAAAGGGCCAACCCCCTATCCGTATATGAGAGGGAGATCACTTTGACAATCCAATGAGTGTTTACTCTGCTCAAAGCACTGCCCCCCTTGGGTGAACCTCTGGGAACCACAAACAGGCAATCTGGTGCCCTGAAAGTTGAGGGTAGCATGGATATACATCTTCAGTGTCTCCCCAACATCCAAAGGCCTAACTTTTTGTCCATCTTCCAGATGAAAAGTAGGCAACACAATTTCTTGGCTCAGATGGAATCTTGAGGCCACTTTTGGTATAGAATCCAGCATCAGGAGCAGAATAACTCTGTCCGCCAGGAAGGACTTATAGGGTTCTATATACCCTAGAGCCGCCAACTGAGAAACCCTCCTAGCTGAGGCTACTGCCATCGGGAAAGTTGGTAATTCCCATAGCAACAACTCCATCATGGATTTTTGCAGTAGACAGGTAGTTGAGTACTATTTGTGAGGTCCCATGTAGAAACGTGGGGGGCTCTAGGAGGCTTTAGCTTTACTACGGCCCTAAGAATTGTAGAATCAGATGTCCACTGTGTCCCACTAAAAGCTTACGTGAAAGAGATGTGTCCTTTGAGTGTGCTTACGCTCAGGCCGATGTCGAGACCTCTTTGAAGAAAACCAAGGATATGACAAACTCTTGCTTCCCTGGAGAAAACTTCTTACGTAGCATATTCTTGGAATTTTGCCAGACTTTGTTGTAGACCTTGTTCATGCTGCTCTTCCATGCTCTCATGAGGGCATCTACCATACTCGAGGAGCACCCTAAATCCACAAACCTTCGCCTCTCAAAATCCAGGCCTCTAACTTGAGCTTCTCTTCTTCTTCTGAATGGAGAACTTGACCTTGTGCCACTGACTGGCAACTGAGAAGATTTGTAGTAGGTGTCTGTGGGATGTAAATAGTTTGGTGCATATCCACTGTTGAAGAGAAACCCCTGGAAAGTGTATCTTCTCCACTGAACCACTCAACACCAGGACAGGAGAGACCATGGTCCCGATAGTCACCAGGCATGCAGTAGCAGACAGGAAAAGAGAGCAACACCAGGACAATTCTGGACCTTACCACTGGTATGTTCTCTAGCAGCAGAGAAGGGCATACTTACAAACCATGATTAGTTAGGCTTCTAATTACAGAAGGACTGTGTAGGAATCAGATATTCCTGTTCTTTATTTGCCAGCTGCCAACTCAGACATTTATCTTAAGGCAAGAAGTCGGGCTGTCCACAATTACAGAACCTTGCTATAAATTTAAGCCTCATCTTCTATGAACAAATGTAGTGAATGAATACTTCCTTGAAGGCCACATAATCTTCTAATGGTAAAGTAATGTACCCGACCAATCTCATAAGGGACATACCGAGCAAAAGGGGTGACTCCAAACGCTTGGCACCTTCCTCTTTACAAGGGCATAACTTTAACATCTGTTGTGAAAACATGCTTTCTGCTTCATTCTTCTAGCGTGAGCCGTAATTCAGTCACCATATGGAAATTGCAAAGCGGTCTTTGGAGACACTTGAAATACTCCCATTGCTTTCCTTCTGTCTTTAGGTATCTCACCAGCCTTACAAAGAAGGACTCAAACTGGATACAAGTCATCCTGATCTGCATCTTCCTTATTTGGAAGAGTCTGAAAAAGGTTGGTTGGCCTGAGAAATCTCTTGAAACCAGTTGGAAGGAAAACTGGACATTGCCAAAATAGATAATTTTTGCACAAGGGGATCACTTAGAGTGTTTTGACCACATGCTAAATTAATTGTGACAACCTTCTAGTCCTCTTCATCTTCATCACTGACGGCTTGAACAAAGCAGGAATCATACAGTCATGTTCATCCACTTCTCCCTCTGTGGAAGAGTCTGAAAAAAGGCTATTTGCCTAGAAAGCAGATGGGCACTGTCCCCTATCTTCTTTGGTAGCGCTGCTCTTTATTTGGGGTTGGCATTGGTTTTTCTGAAGAAGCACAAGGCAGGCATAAACATTGAGCTTGTTCAATGACTATTAAGCAGCAGTGCAGTGCCTCATCCATAAGGAAGCCAAGTATCTCTGTAATATTAAGGCAAGTGTCCACTCCAGCCATGATATTGCACTGCTTCCCCATTGAGAGTGATTTAGACCTCATATGCCACCCCAGAGACCAGCAGAGGGGCTCCCTGATAGACAATGCATTTAGCATGTGAACACATGGACCACAACTTAACGGAGCAGAATGGACAGCCCGAACTTTATACGAGCTAGGTAGGAGACATGTGCCAATTTCCTGCATCCTGTCCCTTCACAGGGTGAGTGGAAACAACTCCTATAGAGTGTATTGACCACGTGTTTAATGAATGTGACAGCCTGTTAGGTGGTGTCATCTTTATCCTTGGCTGCTTGAACTAGGCAAGATTCATACATTCATTTTCATCTGTATCTTCTCTTTGGAAGAGTCTGAAGAGGATTATTTGCCTGGGAAGGCTTGGGGACTGCTCATTGCCAGAATAGGTAACCGCTTCACAGGGTAAGTGGAAACACTCCTTTAGAGTGTATTGACCACAGGCTTAATGAATGTGACAACCTGTTAGGTGTGGTCATCTTTATCCTTGGTTGCTTGACAAAGGCAATATTCTCACAGTCATGTTTATCTGTATCTTCTCTTTGGAAGTCTGAGGAGGATTGCTTTCTGGGAAAGGCTTGGAGACTGCTCAATGCCAGAATAGGCAACCCCTTCACAGGGTGAGTGGAAACACTCCTTTAGGCTGGGTTCACACTGCATGAAACGACTTGCAGCAGGGGTCCAGTGCGTCACCCTGTTCACTGTTTCAGGCCTGATTTCAGTCCGAATTTTTTGGATGAATTCAGATCTGAAATGGACCAGAAGACACACAGGACCCTGTGCAATTCACACTGGAGCCACTCCAGAGATTTGTGAACTGGCTCCCTAGTTTGCTTCCCATACACCTGAAACAAAAACTCTTACCTGAACGGTGCCCCTTACCTTCTTTGCAATGACTGGCTACTAGGATGAGGTGACACTCATGGCTCTGCACCAAACAGGCAGTAAGAAATACTGTACAAGGAGGTAACAGCACACAGTTTTACTGCTTGATGCACAAGGCCTTGTTTCAGTAAAAATCAATCCCTGACAAGCAGGGATACTGACCAAGTATAAAGAAGAACTCCACATTAAGAATAATAATGTAACATGTGTAATGCTACTCAAGTCATCTGGTTATTTAAGATAACCAAGATGTTTAAAAGTTATTCTACTGCAAATTACAGCCCCACAGACTAAAAAGGCAGTACAAAAAAATTAAATGCAATAGGAATTAGTTTGCTTGGAAATAACACTCTAAGTGGTAAGTACTGCTAGGGAATACTGCAGCTTCCTAGACCAGAGCTCAGACATTTCACCAGGTGATTTGTTCATCAAACCGCAGTCATGCCAGAAGCAGGACAATGAAAAAGTTTTGTTCAGAACAGAAACAAATAAGGTATGACTCTGTAACAGATTATAATAATAATATTCTACAATGTACACAGATCACCCAAGGGAATTGTAAATATCATCATTGCAAATTTTAACAAACGTGGAGTACACTTCAATAGCCCACAAGCAGGTGCCTTTATTGAACCCCAGGCTGCTGGAGCTCAAAAGCATCCCAGCTGCCATACGGGAATCCATTGAATCTAAGAAACATCACTAATTGAAGTAAGATGCAGCATGCATCACAGAGACAAATAAAAAGGCAATAACATCAGGCAGAATTACATACCAGATAGCTGCACAGACATGGTATCACCCATGGGAACAGCCATCCATTTAGTGGGGCATAAATCCCAATGCCAGCCATAACACCCACGCAAGAAGCCTATTTAAGGGTCTGTACAGGGGGTCTGCGCCTGGGGAGCAACAGGTGGACGGCCACAAGTTTATTGCAGCCAGATAAGGGGTGCTGCTTGGTCCTACAAGGTGAGGAGGAAAAGATAGGAATGCTGGCCTGAGGGAGGGAGTCAAGTTTATGAGTTAGGTCCTGCAGGTGGGGCTATGGGTGGAGCATACCCAGTTGTAGGCTGAAATGAAGCTGTCAATGCAGATACAGTAAGAAGTGCTGACGTAATGATTTTAGCGCTGCTTTCTATGCCAGTATAGTATGAATGAAGGATGCCGTAGTGATGTCCCTTCAGGGGACGGAGCCATGATGTCCTGCATTAGGGGCATTTAGGGCTAAAGTCTAAAATAAAAAGACTGCAAGCAGGCATGTGCTTTATTGCAGAAGAGACATGTCTTTTCTACAATAAAAGAAAACCTACCTGCTTACTTGCAGTCTTCTGTAGAATGTATACTGAGCTGAATATGCGCAGTGCCTGGTAATCCCGCAACAGCAAATCAAGATGGCTGAAGACTGGCACATGGAAGAAGCCAGGGAGAACTAAACCCTCCCATTCCTTGCAGTGAAGAAAGCTGCCACCCTAGCCCCCATTTGATCTGCAGTCACCATGATGCTGTACTTGTGAACAGTTATGACATCAGCTATTTAATGGCCTAACAATTTGCTTGACAGCACAAGTACATGTGACAAATATCATTCACACCATGCCTTGATTGTACCTGTTTTGGGAAACGAGTCAATTTATGGGTTTAGTTCTGCTCTAAGTCTAAACTCCACCAGCTGACATTCCCCTGTCTAATAAAAAATGCCTTTACTAGCCAATGAAGCAGTCTTATTGGACAGTGCGATAGCAGTTGTCAGGGTTTAGCCATGAACTCAGAGAAACTCAGGCCCCAGTAACAAATTGAAAGTATACGGGAGAGTGGCACTGAAAAGACTTTTCTAGTTACATAGTTACCCAGCTAGTTAGGTTAAGAAAAGACATGCCAATTGTGTTCAACTGAAAAAAAATAAAATGGTGAACAATATAAAAAATAAGTTTATTTACTGGAACCCTTAACTCCTAGTTGGTACAAAGGAAGAAAAAACCTTTATAAAGCATGGTCCAATTACCTTCAATAAGGGAGAAATTCCTTCTTGACCTCTAAAACAAATAAGCTAACTTCCTGGATCAACATTCTGCTGTGCACTACGTACAATATACATTGAGGTAGCTATGTAAATTTTGCTCTTTAAGAAATTTATTTTTAAAGCACTTTACTGAATCTGCTGGAAACAGGCTATTCCACATTTTCACCGAATTATATACAGGTTGCAGTCTATCAACACAGAATTTTAGTTTTGTATAAAGTGAGGAAGGGGTAAAACTTTTCATTTTTATTTATTTTTTTAGCATACCTACCTTTTTAACAGGTCTCAAGTGATACATGACAAGTATTCCTACCCCCAGGCATAGACGGATCAATAGAGCAACGTGTGTAAAACCAGCTATTCCATACATGGAACAAAATTCAGCTGGTTCCTGCTTAAACGGCCGAATTTTCGATGAATGTATGACTGGCTTTAGTCTCCCACAGTTGCATTAAGTCATTTATAAGTCCAGAATCACACTATTTTATATTCTCAAAAATAACCTCATATGGGATTTTTAAAGAGAGATAGAACCCATTGCTGTGCACAAAAGAAAGAAGACCCTTTTTTAATTATTGTCATGGGCTTATGAATGAGAGTGAACAGGTGAGGATTGTTATTAGGTTAATAAGGATAGTTTTAAGACAAATATAGGGAGTTTAAAGAGTGTACAATTAAGGGGTCCACAGCACAGGGGATAATAACCTACCTCCCTCGACATTTCAGGGAGAAGCATGGAAGAGACCCATCTGGTTTAGTGCTCTATGGTATAGACTCCATCAAAGCACACTGGAGAAGAGACAACATAAGGAATATTTGTACCAACCTTTTTCACCTGCCAGGGGTTAGGACATACACATATTTGTATACATGCCCACTCCCCCCAGCCGGACTGCATTTATATCATATACACCACTATACGGTTTTCACTAGGATTATCCTAGGTCTCTATCCACCATAGGATTTAATAACGTTTTAGCCTATTTTAAAATATCACATATTTATTTATTTATTTTTATACTGAGTAACAAACACTCCCACCAGGGGGTGTAGTCCACACAAACTGTCCATTTGTTACTCTTAGGCTCCGTTCACATGTAGGCGTTTTGGGGCGTTTTTGGGGAGTTTTTCTGCTCTAGGATCAGCTCTCAAAACGCCCAACAAGACAAATCCTATTCATTTCAATGGCCCCTGTTCACATCTGAGCGTTTTGACGCTGTAAGCAAAACGCCCAACGCTCAAAAAAGTACATGAGCTTCTTTTTGGGCAGATTACAGGCGTTTTCCATTGGTCTCCATTCAATCTAAAAACGCCTGCACAAAAATCGCGGTAAAAATCGCGGTAAAATCGCGGTAAAAATCGCGGTAAAAATCGCGGTAAAAAACGCTACGCTCAGGTGTGAATGTAGCCTTAATTATTCTAATCCAAATAGCTTTCCACACTTTCATTTTAACAGTTTTTTCCCGTTCATACCAATACACCACCATCAGAAAACTAAAACTAAGTGATATATATGATACATTTGTCATTTCTGCTTTTAAACATTGTTATAAGGTTTAATCCGTGCTTGGGATGTTTTGTGCCTCTGTACATTTATGTCATGTTTATTTTGTTTTTATTTATGGTTTGTACACTGTCAATAATAATTTAGGATGTAGAAAACATGTAAACCAGAGGTTGGAGTTTCCGTCAGTATTTAGCATGACTATTTTTGTTTCAGTTGTGAAACTATGAAGTCTTGCCCTCAGATCAGGTTTTAATATTGGGAGATCCGGGATAGCTCACCGAATGCCTCTCCTGTGGGCGGTATGTGTAGGCTGGTTGCCTAGCTACAACACGCTATAAAATCCAGAAGGAACGGCAGTATGGCGCCGCTCCAGATGACGTCAGTGTGACGAAATGCGTAGGGCGGAGCCTAGCGTCATCACGTCACTTCCGAATTCGTCTGTGGAACGCAGGAAGAGTCCCAAACGTGGTTGGCAATAGACGGAACAATGCTGGTACCCTTTTATTTTGATGTAAGCGAGGTAATTTATTTAATAAAGGATTACTTTTTGTACATACTACACCATGGGTACCTTGTTTATATATCCCTGAGGAAATCAAACACCCGAGTCTGAGTGCAGGGGAGAGTAGCCATTACAGGGCAGCACTACTGCATTAAGGCTGACCACCCCATCAAGGGGCTTTATTTCTGGTGAGTGTTCACCCCAAAGGGGGAAGACACAACCGCACTATCGCACAACGGGTGCTGTGTTACGGGACTGTGGGTCTCACAAGTGTACACTACTGGATTGATTGCACACATCTGGCCAAAGGCATACAGTCATCATCTAATGGACTGATATCACCATCACCTTCCCTAGTACACGGTTGGAGAGAACCTTGGAAAAGGGGAACCCCTGTAGACATCTGTAGAGTCTAGGCATTAGGGATTGGTCATATGTATTTTGCACGTTAATTTTCATTGTTTGCATTTTTTTGCACTTATGCACTTATGTACTTTTGTATTATTTCTCACTAGCACACTAGCACCTTTTTCATACTTGGACACCACTTATCAGTGGTAGTCTTTAGTGAGGGCAGCAGCCACTTTAATTTATCTCAGTTTTCTATTAATAACCTCACAGCTGGTTCATAGCGCGGGGAATCCCCATACATTTTTTTGTCATTTATTTGGGTACTTACACACAGCGCCGCCATATTTTTGCCTATATTTCTGATTGAGACATTCTCAATAAGATACTGTAGCAGCAGTATCAGGTAAAGTGCAATTATCACCTAGGCGTGGTCATTTGTTATATTTCATGGTAGGTTTAGCTCTTTGTGCATCCTGGTAAATTTGCATGAGGCTGGGTTCACACATGCTGCGGCCACGGTTAACAGCAAGTAGTACGATGCGTCCCTGTTCACAGATTCAGCTGCGAATCAGGTCCACATTTTTATCTCCATTAAGAGCTGGTCAGACTCTCCCGTCATGCGAATTGGATGCGGAGAAACCCGCATCCAATTTGCATATGTGTGAACCCAGCCTTATTCATATCCTCCATATAGAATGGGCCTCAGGAGTCAGGAGGTATGTTACTTGTACAAAGCAATATCTGAATTAGAATTCTTTGGTATACCTCTCTGTATGTCTGCTATGCTGAACTATTATTGCTGTGATGAAAACACTGAAATATGAAGTCTGCAGTGCTCCTGTAAAATGGCAGAAACACAAGACCTGCATGATAATAGTTTTTTGTAAGGTTGTCCAAGTAAAAAGTAATATAAGAGCCTACATTTAGCATTTTCCTTAGTGAAGCTTTGGGTATAGGATAAAAAATTGGGACATAAAGTGTCTGTAAAGGCACAAGGTTTTTTCCCTTCATACATTCCTTGCATGAAGATAAAAAAACACCTTCTGTGTGCAGCAGCCCCCCTCTAATGCTTACCTGAGTCCTCTCTCGAGCCAGCGATGTCAACAAGAGCCTTGCCTCTCTGGGGACATGCACTCCTGATTGGCTATTGGCAGCAACCTCAGCGAGTGAGCCAATCAGGTAACAGAGGTGGCGGGGTCAAACTTCCTGAAGACGCAAACACCGCAAAATGCATTGAAATACAGCTGTCTCGCTATACCTGTTCCCTTACAGACACCCACAAAAAGCGAGTAGTTTTTTTTCTTTTTTGGGATTTTAAAAAATAGTTTTAAATAAATGTGTTGCGCAATGATCTTTCTCTGGGATTGTCTTATTTCATGCACTATGGCATAAGAAACAGGCCCCATAGGTTCCATAGTAGAAATATTGGAGGAGGAGAGGGAAGAGCAAGAACTGTGTGAAGGCTATTTCGCCAGCCGCAGCCATCTGGTAGGGCACACCTACCAGATGGCTGCGACTGATTTTATGAGGTAGACACTGCCACGTTTTTTTTTTTTGCACAGTGGATCCAGTGGTGATTGGGAGTCCCTCCTGGCAACATTCTCTTTCATTTAATGCTTCATTGCATATGGACTATTGGCATTTCCTACTGTTTAGGCATTATATTGCTAATTATACATAGAATATTTGCTGTTCTAATTGTAAAGCCAGTCTATTGTTAATTTTATTCTATTTATTTATGTATGGCAGAGTTGCTCTACATTATTGTGATATATTAATTTGATAATAACACTGGGTGCACCATGCACACTGTTGTATTTCATCTAACTCTGGAAGGGGTAGAATACCTCATTATTGGCTATCATACTGTAAATATAAAGTATATTTGAAATCAAATCTTTCTTATTTTTTGGCAATAACATGGTGTGCTCAGATTTCTGACAGCCACAGGCTGTGTCATGCCCCTCCAGCCTGGGGAGGGGCATAACAGGGAGGTGAAGCCCCCATCAATACAAGTGTAATATCCGGCCCCATTGGTGTTTAGCTGGTTAGTGGGCATTAGGGAGGAGGGAGAGAGTAGGCTGTTATTTACCACTGTGTATGCACCCACATGTGTGACTCTATAGTCACATGGGCTGCTCAGATGTGATAAAGAGGAAATGTTCAGCATAAAAACTCACTGAAAGCTGAGCATGTGCAGAGCTGTCAACATTGCTCTGCAAAATCCCTAGCTGATTTGCGGACAGAAGGTGGAGATAGAGAGCAGCAGGGTCAACCAGGTTTTTTGCAGAATACAGAAATACTGAGTATGAACCGCATGTAATACACCATTTATTGATAGTTTTTTTCCCTACAAGCTTGGTATTCTACCACCTATGCCATCAAGCCTGCTTTATTGATAGTTTTTAATGATGTGGGTTTAGTGACACTTTAATTCTAAAAAAAAATATTTCTAAACATTGTCTATAAAGAAATCTTTCTGCACTTTTAAAATCCAAATTTGATTTAAAATAACATATCTAAATACTTAATATTACTGCCAATGTGCCCGTCCAATCCTTTCCCCAGTAGGATGACAACACTTTATGGCTTTCTTTAATTTATTGCACTGTGGTCACCATGGTCAGCACCAAAGCCACTGTGTCACTACACACACATTGAAGAGGAGAGGTATCAGCATTATCACCACTGATAACCTTCCTCCTTATTGCCATTCATGGCTGGCCACTCTAACCTGTCCCACGACATTGCGTGAATGTATTCCTACCGACTCTTTGCATCTGGCAGAAGTGATGCAGGACTCCCTACTCTCGGTCCTGGTGGATTGAAGACAGAGTAGGGTAGAGATTAGAGAATAAAAAGTAAATGAAAAAACATGCAATGACTTTCCAGGGGAGAGGACATGGTTTAAATTAAAACAAAAAGTAACCAGAGGCTAACTTCAGTGTGTATGTACCAATATATTTCATATGAGAATTGTCTGCAAACCTCTACATAAATTAATTGGAATCTATTTTTTTATCCTCTGACATTTTTCAGTGTTAGCTTGAATCTGATTGGTTGTAGTGGGGCAACATAGTTCTCATGAGGAAAAATAGCTTTTATTTTAGTTCAACATTATTTCTGTTAAGAGACTGAAATAAGGGAAATATAATCAAGGCCATGCAAGGCAAATTCTTTGTAGGCTATGACAAAAGCTGATTTACATTGTGCGCAGTTGCTTTATAAAATGCCACTGAGTATTACAGCTGAGAGCTGTGAAGCATCACACGTTTTATGTAATCATCACAATAATGTGTGAATGTTAAGGGTATGACAGCCTCTGTCTGTTTATTTAAAGAGGTTCTGCAGTTTAATAAAATTGCAGGATATAATTTCATTGCATTAGGGAAGCTGAGCCTAAAATTCTTGATATAACTATTGATATAGGATACAACAGCAGTCACACCATACTCAGCAGTCATATTTTTTAAAGTGGTATTAAACCCTGAACCAAAATGTAATATATTGTAGCTTACCTGTCCTTAGATGTTGTGGTGGAATAATATTTTTTTAGGCTTTTTATCTCTGTTTTCACTTGGTGATCTGGCCAGTAACACACCTCCTGTATTAACATGCCCCCACTCTGGATGAATAAATATAGTGGGCACCTTTGGACAGCAGAATTGTCAGTCTGGCGGGAGGGAGTGTTAGATGTACTAGCAGATAGTGATACACTAACAAACTGAAGCCAACCTCCAGCTCACACTACAGTTACACAAGCAGTTACAGCAACAGTTTATTTTTTCTTAGGGGATAAAGGCTTTACATGAACAAATAAAAGCTGAAACGTCTAACAGCTACAATTGCAAGAGAGCATGTTCTGCTGAAAAACAATGGACTTACTGGTAGAATTACCAGATGAAAATAAAGGAAAGAAAGCCTAACGAAAGAAAACAAATGCAGCCATCACATCTAAGAATTGTAAAGTAGCAATATAAGTAATATTTGCTTTTGGGTTTAATACCACAGTAAATTGTTCTGCCATTTTTTTTTCTCAGGCTACACTGAGTTGTTGATAATAGGTAATCACTGTAGATTCTGCACAACTAACATTTAGTTAATTTCCTCCATGATCATGTCGTCTTGTACTAGTTGATCGCTATGTCCAATCATAGCAATCACATAGTACTCAGTGGGAACTGGGTGTAAACTCTGACAGATCAGCTGTGAGAGGAGAGAGAACCAATGCAACAGCCTGAGTGTACAGCAGCCTGTTAGGCTGCATGTACTCTCACAGACTGCAGTGCCAGCCTGACCCAGTATCCCTGATCACTGACCCCAGTATACCAACAATAAACAGTGCAGCCAGCCCCAGTTACCTGTCCAGTGTCACCAGTGCACACACCATACCAGTGTCCTGATCACCTCCATATGCCATACCAGCGCCATGATCACCACAATATGTCATATCAATGCCCTGATCACCAACATTCGCCATACCAGTGCCCTGATCAACACCATACCTCATACCAGCATCCTGATCACCTCCATATGCCACACCAGCGCCCTGATCACCAACATACCCCATACCAGCATCCTGTTCACCACATTAAGCCGTACCAGCATCCTTATCACCACCATAGTAAAAAGGGGGGGGAGGGGGGACTTTAGATGAGGCGCGCGGTGGGAGTGCCGTCTTCATCCCTAATCTGTTGAGATAAAAAAGGAAGGTTGGGACTTTGCGTGAGAAACGTGACACAGCCGGCACGGAAAAGTTTGTACATTTATTGATACACATAATCAGAACATCACATAAAATTGTTACATGGTCACCATATCAAGAGCTGATACATAATCCCCAAATCCAAATACATAAAAATCCGCAAAGCGAGATTTCAAATATAGGTAGAGTCATAAAGTATATTTACAGTACACATATTTAAAATTCAAATAGTAGTGGGATATATGATGTGTTCAAAACATCGTAACCTCAACGAGTTTCGTGGCCCATCGCCACTATGTCAGGAGTAGATGCATGACAAACTCTAAAAAACATATAAGAAAAATGGCACAATGATGATAATTGAGAGATGAAAGGGGGAGGGGAAGGGGAAACAAAGCCCCTAAATACCCAAACTTACATATAAGCTCAGATAGTATGTGGCATGGGAAATGGATGTGGCCCAAATGTCCTCCCTGGGAGCCGAGGGCACACAAAGCAGGCGGAACGGGCAGAAGACGCCGCACACATGGTGAGCGTGTGCTAGGATGTACAGAAAGAAGAGTGTGGCATGTAGCAGCATAAATGGACAGGAAGGTGTATATAGCCATCATGAAAGAGAGCGAATAGAAAAGCCAGACATCCTGGGGCTAAGGCAATAGTGTTAATAGGCCGTGTCACTTCCCTTGTCATCTCTTCAAAGACTTACTCTTTTGGATAAGGTGGCTGTCTGTTCAGGGATGGACAATTTGCCCAGCAGCTGACCTAGCATGATTAATCCCCCCAGAGAGGAAGGCTATCGAGAGGCTGGGTTATGCTAAATATAGGGGATGGGGAAATTGTCCAATCCTGAATAAGATACGCCCAGAGGGAGGAGAAGGGTAAGATTGCTACACCATTCAGAATGGCTCTAAGCAAGGCATTATAGATCTATATTAGTGAAGGTGGGAAGGATAAAAAGTTCTCTTGCATGCAGACTAGGATGACACTCTCATGGGAATGGTAACTATGGACTATATCTCCTGCACTTAAAATGTATACATGCTTGTCCTCTTTTGTGTTTGAACACACGGCAGGCACCATGCCTGAAGTGGAAAGGTAACCTAACTCCATGCTTATACATACATTGTATTGTAAATATGGCTATTGTGGGTAATTTGTAAATATCATATAAGCCAGGGGATTTATACTAATAATGTGTTGTAAATACTGTTTAGTGTGTAATTTGTATATATATTATGTAACCCTTTCAATAAATGTGTATTGCGGATTGAACTACCTCTTTTGTATTAAGATCTCCCAGGGGGTATAAATTACCCTGCAAACTGAAGATCAGGGGACTATCTGTCACCAAGAAAACATATGAGGGACAAGTTAGTGTTAAGGCCTCCGGGTTATACTGTATCCAAAGTGTAGATCCAGTATGCCTCACGGCGGAGGAGCAATAGATTATGGTCACCTCCCACGGCCGGTTGTTTAACATGCTCAATCCCCATCCCACGTAACTCGTGGGTTTGGTGTCTGGAAGTGGCAAAGTTTATCAATACAGGCTTGTTCAAATTGGTTTGTTTGCCTTTCTCTGTCTTGGCCAATGTGGTCCTGATGTCACTTCTGTGTTTCTGGAACCGTTTCTTAAACACACCCCTCGTCTTACCTACATATGTCAATGCACATGGACATTTTAGAATATAAACACAAAAATCCGTGTGGCAATTAAGGTAATCCGATATCCGATATTGATTACCCTTGTGTTGTGTGTGAAATAAGTGAATTGCACATATTACAGTTGAAACATTTGTAACAGCCTTTTCTGTGTGATATTCTGGGGGGGGGGGGGTGTTTGGACATATTAATGTCTAGGGTCAGCCTGTACTAAATGTTCCCACAAAGTTCTGCTGTGTTTATTGGCAATCATTGGTTTCACTTTTAAGTCTGGTGTTAGAGATACATCAGCCTGTAAGATGTTAAGATTACCCACTACTGCCCGTTCAATCCTACTTGACTCGCGGCTAAATGTATGAACAAATAGCGGGCGATCAATCAGGTCAGTGATCTTGTGTCTTTCTGACATGACTTTAGTAAGGGCGTGATCGAGCACTTGGACTGGGTATCCCGTTCAAAGAACCTATTATACATAATATCTAGCTGTCGCGGTCTATCATCAGCATCCGAACAGATGCATACCACCCTCATAAACTGTGATATCGGTAAGTTTTTGCGTAGATGCATAGGATGGGCACTCTGATAGTGAAGTAGTGTATTCCTGTCAGTGGGTTTAGTGTAGAGGGAGGTGGTAACAATGCCTTGGGTGTTTGTGATCAATACATCAAGGAAGATGATCTGATGACCCAAAATCTGTGGGTTGAACACTATCCCAGGAAACACTCAGCTAAGAAAGTCAACAAATTCAAAGAATACATCACTGCTGCCAGTCCAGATCAGGAAAATATTGTCGATATACCTCATCCACCCTTTGACATAGTTTGTGAACAGAGTGGGTGGGTAGACATAATGTTCCTCCAGATAGCCCATGAACAGATTTGCAAATGATGGAGCCGCTGAACTGCCCATAGCAGTCCCTCTGATCTGTGTGTACATTTTCCCTTCAAACTTAAAATGGTTGTTGCCAAGAACAAATTCCAGACAATCAACAATGTATTCACTTGGTAGCTCAGGATTGTCAAGTCTAGAGAGGAAATGTCTGACAGCATGTAGACAAGCGGTATTCAGTATGCAGGTGTATAAAGAGGTGATGTCCATAGTGGCCATCTTCCAATCCTCATGAAATGAGGAAAAAGTTTGTAATTTATCAAGGAAGTCACTGGTATCTCGAACATATGCCAGTAAATCCTTGGCAAGTGGTTGCATATGTGAGTCAATAAATTGCGCCAAAGGTTTGGTAATCGACCCTGTGCCAGAGACAATCAGTCTAAACTAAATACACCATACTAGCACCCTGATCACTGTCATACCCCATACAAGGGTCCTGATTATCGCCATACCCCATATCAACGTTCTGATCACTACCATTCACCATACTAGCGTCCTGATCACTAAAATAATCCATACCCGCATTATGATCACCACCATACCTCATACCGGTGTCCTGATCATTGCCATACACCATACCAGTGCCTTGATCACCGCCATACACCTTACCAGTGTTCTGATCACTGCCATACACAATACCAGTGTCCTGATTACCGCCATATCCTATACCAGTGTCCTGATCACTGCCATACCAGCGTCCTGATCTTTGCCATACCAGTGTCCTGATCACCACCATACCCTATACCAGTGTTCTGATCATTGCCATACCAGTGCCCTAAACACTGCTATACCCCATACCAGTGTCCTGTTCACCGTCATATCAGTGCCAGTGTCAACAGAGCCAGTATCCCCAATTGTTTCCACTGTCGTAGTTCTCCAGGGGCTCCAAAAATGTGATAGCTAGGAATCTAGATGTGTCATTTAGGCCCCTAGAACACCTTAAATCATTCCTGTTCAGGGATGTACTGGTACTGGCAATTCCAAAGCAAGAAAAAATAATCCGAGCACCAAAGAGCCTCTCAATTTACTTTTACAGGCAGCGGGGCCCCCCCCCCCCTTCTGCCACCCTCCTTACTGCGCTCTCCTGAATGATCAGGGAACCTTTTAAGGAAAGAACCGGCAGCATCTGGCTCTGGACACACAGTGAGACGAAATTATGTTGTTCCTCCCACTGTGTGATGTCAGATTCTGGAAGCGAAAAGATTTTAGTAACTTCTGTTTTTTTGTTTACCTTCCCGTCACCAGCCAGGAAAGCAGCCGATCAGACTGATCTGCGTCTGATTGGCTGCATGGAGACGGAAGGAGGGGTCTGGGGTCTAATAGATCCCAGATCTCTCCATAAAGAGGACCGGTCATACCCATGCTTTCATGTTGCCAAAGAAATAAAGTTAAAAAAAAAAGAACCAAAGAGACAGTGCAAAAAGGATTTTATTAAAAAAAAAATAATAATAATAATAAAATGAAAAAACAAAACAAATTTTAAGCATCCCTGTCCGCACATGCTTGCGCACAAATGCAAACGTGTGTGAGGGTCTCAAAACTATATGTAAACAGCGATTGCACCACATATGTGACATATCGCTGTGAAAGTCTGAGTGAGAGCAATAATTCTAGCTGCAGAGCTCCTGTGTAACCCTAAACTGGTAACCTCTAAAGGCTTTTAAAGCGTCGCCTCTGGGGATCTTTAGGTACTGTAGTTTGGCACTATTCCATGAGCAGATTCAATTTTAAAGCATGACATGTTTGGTATCTATTTACTCAGTGTAACATTATCTTTTATATTTTAGAAGAAAAAAAAAAAAAAAAAACGGGTATTACATTGTTTTTTTTTCTATAAAATTAATTGAAGCATATATATATATATATATATATATATATATATATATATATATATATATATATATTTTTAATAAACTGCTATAATATTTAATGTTTGTAGTTTTCTAGCAAGAAATAATGTTTTATACATGTAGGAAAGGTTGCTCTAGTCTAGGCCCTGTCTTGGTGCTGCAATTCCCCTTTATGTGTGTGTGTGTGTAAATATGTATATATTTGTAATGCTTGCACATATTTATCTAAATAAATACCCAAGTAGCAAACAGTCTCATACACAGAAACAAACACACATCTAGCAACATGTATACAGACATAGCCCCTGTGCATGCCCAGAAGCTGTTCAGCAGGGAATGACGTGCCTGCACCGGAAGTGACGAGTGACTCCGGTGCAGGCGCATTGATTCCTGGGATTGATGATGCTCATCTCCGAGGAGTCAATGCAAGGAGGAAGTGACGTTGTGGGCCGTGTCCACAGAGGGAGGAAGAGGAAGGTAGGTAAGTATATTTTCATTAAAAACATGGATGCAGCTCAGGTGCATGCTTTGGCCAATCACCAGCACTTAATGCACTGCGATCTCGTAATGGGCTATTACTGAGCTGACAGTTAGGCCCTGTCAGCTCCCTTCAAGGAGTGAGCCAGCAGGAACCAAGTGTGTGCAGGTGGATGAAGAAGAGGAGACTGTATATAGAGACTGTATATAGGAAGTTGTCCCTGAAGTTATTGAAGTCAAGTGGGCATCCCATAACTTCTCATCACTATCTAAATTGAAATTCCCTAATAAAACATAAAACAAAGTTATGGACTGTTCTCTGTCCCTGGAGTGCTGGTGAAGATTCGGTGTGCCTGGCTTCGCAGGAGTGGGGGATCCCTTTAAACTGCAGCTCCTACATGGGGTGTGCTACATCCCTCTTTGTCAAGTTCAAAAGTTGGGAGGTATCCAATGCTGAAGCAGCATTGTTCCCCCATGTACAGTATATAGGGTGGAGGTTTCCGCGCTTATGGAGGAATAGATTGGCTGCAGCCTACCTCAAAAATATAGACTGTGCAGTCAATATTGAGTATATAGTAAGGGTGGTAAGGTAATTGGCACTGCCTAAAAATATGATGGTATAATGAGTTCTTAATGTCACAATAAAATACAGTACAATCATATTGTTGTGGAATTTTTCCTCAGGTACAAAATACCTGTTACCTGTTAGTCAGTGATACCAAATCAGACTATATATAGCTATATATATAATGAGATCAGACAAGACTCAAGATGGCTGAATCATAGTGACCTGATTTATTACAGCGTGCTGGAGTTTAAATATACTCCAAAATGGGTTTGTCATTACAATCTGACGTACAAGAAATGGGTTGTTATTAACATCTTTTGTCCAATCAAAGTTAACAACTAATTATAGTAAGCATTGGGTTAATCTATATCGTGATTCTCTTGTCATCAGGGAATTTTCGGTGATGGTCATGAAGAAGTTTCCAAAGGGACTTTTATTAGAAGTTATTATTATTGGCTCTGCGGTCAAGCTGTCCAGACAGAGTTGATATTCTGAGATATAGGGAATTTCCACTGTTTCAGTCATCTGATATATTCTTAGCTTTTGCAAGCTCAGTGACACATGTAAAGAAATCAAAGTGAAATGAGATTAATTAACTCAAAGACATTTTGTTTAAGATAACCATTTTAAATGCCAGTCAAGGCATCCTGCATATCCAGCAAGGTATCCTGTATATGCCACGTCATCTTCCCCCTCTTGTGAATTTATTGATCACGCTAACTACCTATCCACTTATCAGATTCCTCCAAGGGAGCAGCCCCTTACGCTTGGGACACTGGCCCAGAGAGCAAACCTCAGTGGGGGGTGTCCGAGTCTTGGTAAGGTTTTGAGGCAGAGATTACTTCATACATGGGGGGTTGAGGTGACAGATGTCTCATTACAGTATACTCAGCATCATCAATCCCTTCTTATTTCCGTATAGAGTTGACATAGGTTGTCTCCTTGGCCTTGGTAACCTTATCAACCAAACACATAATTATTTTAATTCAACAGATAACTAGAGATCATAATTATCATAAACATCAATATAAATACATCACTTTCATTATTTTAGGAGCTAAGGCAAAACCTCCAAAGGACTGTGTTCATTAGGATGGGCGGACACCATTGGAAGTAAAGAGGCTATAGTACCTGTTCCTGTGTCACACTGAGAAAGTCAACTATGGGCCTTATTGACACAGACATAATAGATTCCCAACCCCAAATGTGACCACCCTGGGGTGAAAATGGGTATTAATAACTTTTCTGCATAATACCCCAGTTGCTGTCTGAACAACAGAAACCTGAGGGCTTCTCCTAGGTGAGAAATGTCCATATTGTCATTTAATATGGCTCATATTTTGTGTTTAACCGTTTCATTTCTGTAATGCATGCAAGTTTCATTTCATGGGCTGTTCACAGTCAGCTGTGGGCAGGATATGTTTATCAGTGCTTGTGAACAGTCCACCCTCCCCACATCAGTTTTATTTCCATAGAACACTATGACACTGTAGGATTCTTGAAACCTGCAACTTTTGGGGGAATTAACATGTCCTTTCGTGCACTGGTAATGTTTCTATAGGATTTTTGAAAACTCTGTCTGATTTAGATCCTCTAATGGACCTTATGTTGCCTGTCACTTTTATCGTCCTGCCCCTTCATTATACCCAACATTCCCATACATATCAAAAATTAAAAGAAAATCATTGTACCACCTTTTTGCAATGACTGGCGTGAATCCATGTATCCCTTCTACCTTGAGGGATGTTGGTGTAACCAATTACACTCTTAGTAGCCTTACTTTATGACTTTTAGTATCCTCATTTGGATCTGGTAGGGATGAAAACACACTATTATGCATTTTTGTCAAATGCTTTTGAAGCGCTGCAACACATCTAGTGAGATCTGAGTGTGTGGCTTGCAATTTCTGTGGTAAATAGAGACCTGCTTCAGGTACCCACACCTCTCTTGGGAGTGTTCCTGACAAAGGAAATAACGTAAAACAATCTACCTGTTTCTGCTATTATTTTACTCAACTTGGGTTTTTTTTTTCTTTACCATACAACCTTTTGTACCTTTCCGCTACTCTGTGAGTGATATGGAGTGTGAAAGGCTTTCTCAATATTTAGTGCGGATAGGACTTCTTGTAGAACCTTTCCTTTAAAGTGAGTACCCCTGTCACTTTCTATAGTTTCTGGAATTCCATACCTGCGCATTACCTCGGACAAAAGCCTTTTTCCTGTGGTTTGTACTTTACCCCTAGAGACTGGCCAGGCCTCAGGCCATCCTGAAAAATGTTTATACAAACCAAAGCATGTGCATAGGGACCAGACTGTGGGAAATCAATGTAATCTATTTGAATTCCTGGAAAGGATAGTCTGACTTAGGCGGTGCTTTTATGGGGTGCTTACAGCTCTACCAACATTGTACCTAGCACAGGTAAGACAAGAAGCAGTATATTTTGCAGCTACTCCAAGAAAACCTGGTGCTAACCAGTGTTGCATTACCAAGGTGGTCATTAGAGTCTTTGAGATATGACACGATCCGTGAGCTGCGCTGCCACCCTCGGGTATAGGGCCTGAGATCAGACAGAAATGCTCCTCCATCCTCCAGCAACCAGTTACATCCTGTGTTGCACTTTTCTTCTGCCACTTCTCACGCTCCTGTGAGGGGGCTTTTTTCTGCAATGATATCAAGATTGCCATACTTACAGGAGTTGGTTGCTTTCCTGCGAGTGTCAGTACTCGTATAGGGACCTGTTCCAGTGCAGCCTTCTTCGCTGCTCTGTCGGCCCTTGCGTTTCCTGCAGCTTCTTCTGTGTCTTCTCTTGCATGTGCCTTGGGTTTTTTAATAAATGGTCACCTTGGTGGAACACTGGAAGACTAAGAACAGTCTTTATTATATCTGCATGCTTTATTGGCTTACCAGCTGAGGTCAAAAAGTTACAAGCTTTCAAAAATATGACCAAAATCATGTCAATGTAAATGTTAACTCTTTAAAATTCACATGCCTTTGCCAAAACCATCAACTGCTTGTGCTTCGAACTTTAGATTTAATGCCTCTGCATTCCTTTTGTTTATTTATTTATTGCTGTTACTACTGCATACTCAGTTACAAGCTTACCCTCTCCTGTGTATAAACATGATCCATATGCATAAAAGGGTCTCATCAGGGCTTTAGAGAGGAGCCTTTTTTGGCAGGGCTCAACGATTCAGATTCTGCCATCATCAGCTCAAAACAGTCATGGGGGGTATTTAACAAACATTTTTTTTTCCTTTCTCCCTCCCCCTCTAGTGCCTGCTCCTGTACTGGAAGTAAACTGGCTTAAATACATTGCACCTGTTTTATACAGCAGCTCCTTGCAGGCTGCAGCCCGCACACAGCTGAGGATCCTTTTATCACTGGGTCAAGCTGGCAAGAGACATATGCTAGCGGCTTCTGTTTGCCCCCGTGTTCTTGTGTGAGAACCCCAGATGCGTGTCCATTCAACTAAGTAAAAGGTTTTATCACCTTTGGGAGAGAAAGGGCGGGAGAAACCTGTAACCCCTCCTTCAGTTCACCCAGACAGACTATCTCTTCCTGATTTAAAGAGACATATGCTACACACTGGATTAATGGGCACTTCATCTGAAACTGAACACTGAAATTTTAACTCAACACAGCATCACTAACAACTTAGTGTTTTTTTTTTTTTTAAATGACTTCCCTTTTCCTTTGAAGCCAGGCAGGAAACCACTCCCACCCCTGCTACTGTTATTCAGTAAACCTTTGGGACTGCTTCTGATGGGACATGCGGACACAGGTTAGCTGAATACCTTATTTACTGTCTATCTTCTGGGGGAGAGGGGGTGGTTGCAATTCTTTGCTCTAATGTCCTGTCTTTTCACTATTTGTAGTAGGTCACTTTTTATACACCCATAATGACAGGAAGTGATGTACTTTTATCTTTCAAACAAATATCCTCTAAAAACTTTGTCCCAAATTTCAAAAATCTGATCAGAGGTTCCCCTTTGGTTACGGAGGATGCCCCTAAAATACCACTTAAATACCATAATTATATAAAAAGTTATTCGATTTTAAAAACTTTTGGCTCAGTGCCAATAGGGTTCAATGGTCACGTTAATTGCGGTAACCCTTAATGTCTAAAAATTAATTCTATAACTATTATAGGAACAAAAATAATTACGTTTGAACCCCTTTGGCAAGCAGCCAATTTTCAAAATTTTTCACCAAAGATTCCCTGATGACAAGGGTAACATATTATTTTTCATCTTAGTTTTAATTTAATACAAAATAACTTCAAAAATATCATATGCTGTTCATTTATCAGATAAAGAAACAATCTTTTCTGTCAATCTTACAAACTTCGCGAAATACTTCCTCTTTTTATACCGAAGACACAGCCTGCTTCATACATCTCTCACTTAAGAAATTTAAAGGGCACTGCTCATCCTTACTTTCTTCTTATGAATACAAGATTTGCTGTGTTTTCTCATGAAACAATTCAACACACCCAACTCATTTACAATACATCAATACTCATTCAACTTCATACTCTCCTGCTTCCATATTTCTGCAACTGATCTTAAGTTTGTTCTTGCCAAATCTGTTTCATACATTTTACAAAAAACCTGCCAAATCCTAGTATCAAAGGTACCTTCTTGTCTTATCCTACAACTAGGATTATTAGCTGTCCAACTACAGAACTTTTTGATTGGCTGTGTAGCCCACTCACCATGCTTCCGAAGCATGTAATCTAAAGCGGTGGTCCTTGTGACCTTTTTCATCGACCCCTGGTCGGTATCTACGGAAACCCAGTTTCCCATTTCACTGTTATCCAAAAAATAACTGCTTATAACTTTCCAAGTCCCTGACCTGGACTTCGGCCCTAAGCCGGTAACCTATAACTTCCAAGTCCCTGACCTGGACTTCGGCCCTAAGCCGGTAACCTATAACTTCCAAGTCCCTGACCTGGACTTCGGCCTTAAGCCGGTAACCTATAACTTCCAAGTCCCTGACCTGGACTTCGGCCCTAAGCCGGTAACCTATAACTTCCAAGTCCCTGACCTGGACTTCGGCCCTAAGCAGGTAACCTATAACTTAAAATCAGCCTATTACCATATGCATATGTTTACATATATACTATAACATAGAGATAGAAACCTTTAGATGTATATGAAATGTCAGGCTAAACAGTCATATACATTCAATGCTTGCTACGTCTCAAATGGACACTCCGAAATGAGACCGCTTTACCAGAACACAACTGGGGGTCACGTTCCTGCGTGTCCAAGACACCCACAGCGGTGAGGGTTGACCCAACCTCACCTTTTGCAACAAATGTTAGTGGCAACAATATATAAACCGACTAAGGGTTTAGGTTCTTTTAAGAGGGTATTACGTCAAAAATAAAACAGAGTTACCTGGACGTCATTGGATGGACTGAAAAACATTGTAAGCAGACAATGGGCTTACCTGGCCAGATATTTTCAGTGTATCCAATGCAGTCCAGATGTCCCACTCCGTCCGCAGATGACGTCACCTCTCCTGGGCTCAAGCTCACCAAACTGTTGTGGAATTTTTCCTCAGGTACAAAATACCTGTTACCTGTTAGTCAGTGATACCAAATCAGACAATATATAGCTATATATATAATGAGATCAGACAAGACTCAAGATGGCTGAATCATAGTGACCTGATTTATTACAGCGTGCTGGAGTTTAAATATACTCCAAAATGGGTTTGTCATTACAATCTGACGTACAAGAAATGGGTTGTTATTAACATCTTTTGTCCAATCAAAGTTAACAACTAATTATAGTAAGCATTGGGTTAATCTATATCGTGATTCTCTTGTCATCAGGGAATTTTCGGTGATGGCTATGAAGAAGTTTCCAAAGGGACTTTTATTAGAAGTTATTATTATTGGCTCTGCGGTCAAGCTGTCCAGACAGAGTTGATATTCTGAGATATAGGGAATTTCCACTGTTTCAGTCATCTGATATATTCTTAGCTTTTGCAAGCTCAGTGACACATGTAAAGAAATCAAAGTGAAATGAGATTAATTAACTCAAAGACATTTTGTTTAAGATAACCATTTTAAATGCCAGTCAAGGCATCCTGCATATCCAGCAAGGTATCCTGTATATGCCACTTCAATATACAGAAACAACAAACCATGTATAAAATGCTATAAATATAAAGTGCAATAATGTAAATGGTGGGTGAATAAATAATTAAATATAAAGTGCTTGGTGAGCAAAGAGTGACCAACAAAGGTGTCAGAAAGACTATATATCGGTCACTTTAAAATGGAACAGAGTATGCGTGAAAGAAATATTTGAGTATCAACAAAGGTTGATAAATAAAATTGTAAAGTGATTCCAATAAAAATTGGATAAATTGATAGTGAATAAATATGAAAATCTCAGAGAAAGTGATCGATTGCAAAAAGGTCCTGAAATGGACCAGTGAAACTGAAAAAATGGGCAAACTGATTAGTGGTGGTGAATAGATATATCAGGAGAAAAAGTGATCAAGTGCAGTAGGTCCTACCAAGAAGGACAGGTGAAAAATGCAAAAAATACCAAAAAATTGGCCGAAAAATATATATAAATATATAAAAAATCGTAAAAAAGTGGGCAGAAAAGTCCATAAAGTTCATAAAGTGATTGAAGTATCAAATTGATGGGTGACTCTTGAGGTGATCCAGGCGTTGGGTGCCAGGTTAGGAAACAGTGCTCCCCCTTTAATTTCTCCCGCACTCACCAGAAGTCGGCACCCCTGCAGGGGTAACAAGCGTGTTGGTAATAAGGTATGCCCTCAGTAAGGAGTTTATCCTGCGTGCCGATCACTTCAATGGTTAATCATGAATCATTGTAATAGCTGGCAGTGTGTGTGTGTCTCTATGTCTGACTCTTTCTTTCTCTCTCTCTCTGTCTCCTGCACTTGAAGTGTGTCTAGTGACTTAAACTACAGACCAGGTGTGCTGGTTATTTGCATTACACCCCTTGAGTAACTTCAGTCCATGCAGGAACAACGTTTCAAAGCTTTACTTAGACAAGTGCAAAATGAACATCTCAAAGTCCAAAATTGAAGAACAAGATTTTTCCTACATCTCTACTCCTAAATCGGGCTGTGTGCTGTGCCAACATACCTGCAAAGGTAGAGTCCATATACAAAGAATAGGATCCACTAGTGGCATTTCCCACTGCTGGAATCTTTGGGGACGCGCCCCAGGCAGGGG
Source organism: Pelophylax lessonae (assembly GCF_965119305.1). Lineage (NCBI taxonomy): Eukaryota > Metazoa > Chordata > Amphibia > Anura > Ranidae > Pelophylax > Pelophylax lessonae. The sequence continues at coordinate 645,244,937 of NC_138769.1, forward strand.
CGTAACTACAGGGGTTGCAGGGGTTGCAATTGCTACCGGGCCCCATGCTCCAGGGGGCCCAGTAGCAAACCAGTGGGTGAACTTCTAGGATCTCAAAGGTCACACTTGCGACCGGGCCCTGGCATTTCACCACTGTGGGGAGGCCCCAAGATTGCAGGAAGGGGGCCCACTGCAGAACTTGTGAAAGGATCCTGATGCGGGACCATAATAAAAGGCCATGCAATGAGATTAAAGAGCCCCAGGATTAGTGGGAAGAGCCCCGGGCTTGAAGGGAAGGGCCCCGGCCAGGGGTCTGGGGGGCCCTTCATGGTTTCTTGCATCGGGGCCCTGAAGGTTCTAGTTACGCCTCTGGCCCCAGGTCTTGATGACCTTCTACATCACGGCAGTTGCAAGCGATATTCCTTTGCTCTTCAGCTCTCAATCTTTTCCCTTACAGGGGTTCTCTTATGGGCACTGGGCCTCTCTGCTCAGGGCTCTTTTTCTCCATCCACACACCCTCTCCCAAGGGTCCAGACCACTGTCCCTTACTTATATCACAGGACCAGTGGGTTGGACCCAAAAATAAACTTCAAAAACCAAAGAACCAGGAAAAGAATTAACTCTTACTCTCCGTCCGGGGCAGCGTCTGACTACCGTAACTTCAACCTGCTTACAAGTTAGCCAGAGATCTATTATCCTGTTTAGTATCAAAGTCACAAAAACTCTTTAAAAGCCCAACTCCAGATTGCTTCCCCACCCTCTTCATTTTTTGGCTCCCCCTGAATGCTACACGTCTACAAATGGGGCATCATTTAGCTTAGGAGAGGACCAGCATTGGTTTCCAGAGAGGTAAGACTTCAGGGGACAGTGCCGGAGAAGTGTATTACATTGGCTGCAGTACTGCAGAGCTATTCATATATAAAACAATATACCAAGCTGAAGCTAAGTTTTAAGTAAACACTCAAACAATAACTCAAAATATGTTACATTATACTTTCTGCTCTTAGGGCACATCCAAATGGGCTTATTGGCTCGTACAATGTGAAGAGCCATTTTTTATTCTGTTCTGTGCTGTGTGGAGCTGCGTACAGGCAGCCTGTTTTTGTCAATGGAGAGGGATCAGGTGCATGTATTCAACCGCAGCTCCGAATATGACAGGTACCCAAGGACCTGGATGCAGACTGCGTCTGGGTCCATGCACCTGTTCCCGTCTCCAATGACTAAACCAATATGCCTGCATGTAGTTTCATGTGCCTTGGAATGGATAAACAAATCGCACTTCATGCTGTACGAGCCAATGAGCCCTAAAATGTATTTTTTTTGGCAACGCTATAACATTTTTAAAGTGGTACTGAGAGGCCCTACAAAATAAAAAGACCCAAATCTCTGGCAAAGGTTGTCTAAAAATGTCAAACTACATGTAACTGCTTCATTAGTGGGACTGTACCTTTTACAAATTAAAGGTAAAATTTCCATTCAGGTCTTTATAAACAATGACACACCAGAAAATGTCAGGACATATTTATCTGGTGGCTGAGAATGTACAAATGGGAGCACCCGCTAGCAAAATCATCACATATTAGCATTTAATTTAAGCAGCACACCATGCTAAGTAGGATAAGTGATATTATACCTCCAAACATGAAATTGTCACACTGCTTTCTTATCGTATTAAAAGACTTCAGATATAACCAGACTTGCTATTCCTGCCCTCCATCACCTTTCCTTCCTGATGCATGTTTCTAAATCCTGTCTTCACAGATACATCACAAGGCGTGACAGCAAGTGGCATCTGTTAGGGAAGATCAGAAATATGCACAATGAGTACAAAAAATAGCCATTCAATTTATTTCTTCCCTATTAACTTTTATACTCCATGACATAACAAATTAAATATTTGCTGGATGTCATAACTTTTTTTATTCAAATACAGTATAATGGTGTAGCTAAGGAGCATACAATCCCACAGCCAGGGCTAGTCCTGCTTCTCTGAGTCAGGCATTCTACAACACTGATTTCTAAATTTGATCATATAGTCTAGTGAACCCCTGCCAGACAACGCAACCAAGTCATGGACCTCTCTGGAATATACACAGCCGTTAAATTGAACCTGGCAGTGAATCTTACTTTTTAAGCCATACAACAGACCATTCCATGTGCCTGCTATCTCAATTTTTCTTGAGAGTGCCCGGGTATTCTTCAAACCCAGGAGTTGTGTTATGCAAATACAAAGTAGAGCTGTCATAGCTGAGCACTAGCTCACCCTCTTACATGTCTGTGTTTTCTTTTTATTCGGTGAGACTATCCATCATATTTGGTGGATTATGCAGAGGGTAAATGGAGGCAGGCTACAGATTGACAATAGATGCTTTGTCAACAATGGCATAACAGAATGTAAAAGTTCTTGGGACACCTAAAGTGGTTCTAAAGCCTAAACATGGTTTACCTTTAATGCACTTCTTGCATTAAGGTAAAAAATGTCTAGGCATTGTTTTGGCCACTAACCCCTACCCTCCTTTTACTTACCTGAGCTCTCATTTGATCCAGTGCTGTGCACATCTGCAGCTCTTCTCTCCCCTCACTTCCATGTCTCACTGGCTTTGCTGGCTCCCAGGCACTGCTATCAATCAAAGCCAGTGAAGAAAGAGAAGTGGCAAGGTCAAATCCCACTGTCTGTGTCAATGGACGCAGCAGCAGGGCTCTGGAGTGAGCATGCACAAGTGCCCTCATGGGAAGGGGCTTCCCATGGGGGCACCGGAAACAGAGGAGGAGCCAGAAGCGCCAGTGAAGGACCCGAGAAGAAGAGGAGGTTCGGGCTGCTCTGTGCAATTCCATTGAACAGAGCAGGCAAGTGTAGAAATGTTTGTTATTTAAAAAAAATGTTTTCTTTATAATAACTTTACACTGTAGATAAGATCATGTCACTACTGCACCTCATATAAGCATGCTAGACTGAGAGCACTGTGCAAAGCATTAGAACCAATGCTTGATTCAAGAGTGTTTCTCAATAAACCAATATTTTGTTTTCAAGGGAATGTGTAGTGGCGTTGCACATCATTTTAAAGTGAAGCAAACTGGAAGCTTGGCAGCAGGTACCATAAACTACCTATACTTACTTCAGTCACTGCCCTTACTACCCTTTAGTTCATTAATGAATGTGCAGAAAATTCTGCACTTCTCAACTCCAAAGACAGCAATTTTTCAATTGTTTTTTATGCTTTGCCTTTTTTATTTTTACTCGGCATGTAGGTGGGGTGTGGTGGCAATAACACACACAGTCCAAGTGCGATATAGAGAGAACTTGTATTGAAGTAATGCAAAGACAGTTTACAATAAACCCAGTGGAAAGACAGCCCAACTGGAAACACTTACAGGTCCCAACAGCGTGTAGAGAGTGGGTCTCAGCCGAACTAACAGCGTCTGTTAGGGGGGGCAGAATGCAGCCTTGCTGTCTCATGCCCAAGTGGGAAGATGTCCAGAGAAGTTGCAACCCCTATGCTTTCCCTCCTTTTCAGGGCCCCCTCTCCCTGTCGTAGTTTTGTCCCTAGTAGATAGGGTACTTGTCCCTACTCAACCACTTCAAGACCAGGCGTATTTCTGACATTTGCTGTTTAGAAGTTAAAATCAGTGTTTTTTTGCAAACTATATATATATATATTTAGCAGAGACCCCAGAGAATAAAATGGCAGTTGTTGCAAGGTTTTATGTCAAACTGTATTTGCGTCTTTCAAACGCAATATTTTTGGAAAAAATACACCTAAATTAATTTTGAAAAAAAAAAAAAAAAATAAACAGTAAAAACGTATTTCGTTTTTTTCAGTGGTATGATATAGTGGTGAAAATTATGAGTGCCCCCCCAAGTTTTGGCTGTGGTATCTTATGTGCCACCCTATACATTGTTTCTAGAGTCACCACCGCTCATTTGCACTGCTGTATGCACACTACAAATCCCATAGCCCATAGTTCCTAATCTCTAGTATATCTTGGGAGAGAGCAAGGATTCATTTCTGCAGTAGGACCATGGAGAATAAAAGTAGCCACCCTCTAACAGGTAGTTAGATCACAGCAGAAAAAAAAACTATTTTGGGGAGATTTAGAAGAGGATGGGAGCAATAGAAGGTATGTTTTTTGAATAAAGAATACATACTTGAATAGAATTTTCTTTTTGGAAGCTAAAGTCACTATAAGGTCAAAGGCACCATGCTGCAACCGAATGCCAAGTGAGGCTGTGGCGGTTACGACATGGTTGTTCAATGTAAAATTCCCACTGGAGTAGTCAAATCACACCATATATTGGCTGCCTCCATTAAGTATGGTAACAGGTACACTTTAGAATAAGTATTGTTTTTTTTTTGGAACTTAAAGTGTTACTAAACCTAGGAGCCTGCATTTACTTTATCTGGTTTCCCACAGTACACAGAACATGGAAATGCAATTAATTTAGTAAATATAAACTGCTAAATACCTTTTCTCATCAGCAGTATATAGCAGTCTTATGACTTCTATCAGTTTCTGGTAGAAGCTTGTAGGAGGAGTTTTCATTCTGCTCTAGCTATCCTATGAGGCTGCATGATCCCTGAGCCTCTATCTGATTGGCCCTGTGCTGATCACAGGCACCCCCCAAGGGAAAAAAAAAACTCTTCAGCAATACACAGTAAACTGAGCTCTGCCTTATCAAGAGATGGACTGGGCACAGTGGAAGAAGGGGAGGATCAGAAAAAACAGAATCAAATAGCCTTTTTACACAATGCAGAGGATTAACCCCTTAGGTTCCACAGGGAGTATAACAAACATGCTTTACTGCATATACACACTGATTTCACTTTTGTGGTTTTAGTAATACTTTAAGTGATGAAATATGGAAACATGCGTTATTCTTTGTTATGCCTTGACTTTCACACAGAAATACTGATGTAAAAAAACCTTATTATAAACAGCATGCAAGACTATATCATGGTTTTCTTGTGGATTCTGCAATAGATTATCAATGACTAACAATCCCTACAGATGTTTACTGCAGACTACACTGTGTCAGGTAAGTCGTTCTGTATTCATCAGATGATTATCAATGCATATATTTTATATAAAAAAGCAATAAAACCAAAATTCAAACCCTGAACGCACAGCTACATTTTTGTTAATTTACAGCCTATCTGCTTTTGGGAGCAATAAATAAAATATTGGAGACAGAATAATATCTAACTGACAAGTACAATCCATTAGTCCGTTATATTAAGATCTGTATTTTTTCTTCTTTGTTGCGTTAAATGTATAATGAACCAGCGTCCTTATAATGCTCATTACTAAAATATGAACTTGGAGCTTCCATTCTGTCTCAAGGCTACATCCTGTTAGTCAGACTTATATTTAATTGAACAAACACTAATAAGTACAGACTTCCTTTAGGAAGGTCAGGTGATCTAGATCTAGTCAAGGATAAAGACAATCCTAAAGTCAGTCTTAAGACCCGATAAGAAAAATCGGAAGTCAAATTTCATAGTGCTTTTGACAGCCGATTACAAATTTTTGTACGACAAAAACGGAATGTTTAGGCTATAAAATTTTTATCGTACATGAACACAACGTACAATTTTCATTTAATTAGTACAGTTTTTGTCCAAATCAGCTGTGATGTCAACTGATTTTTTGGGGAGGGGCATCTACATCACCCTTTCTCAGGGAATGCCATAGTCATATCCCAGGTGAAACAGTGACATATACTTTCATATAGAGCTGTACATTGCAGATTGTGTATGCATTTTGTGCCTGTGATGGACTCTGGACACCCAGACTGGGTATCTCCGCCATGAAGCTGCTTCCTAAGCTCTGGAACATGAGATCCGGGAATCTGGCTATAGTTACCCCAATAACTCGACAGTACAAGTTTTGGAGTCAACCAGAATCAAACTGTTTATTCACACACAGGCACAAAGAGATATACACTGTGGGACAACCCCACCCTCCCCCTTAGCAGCCAATCCACATACACATATACATCCCATAATAGGTTGATCTTAAGGCAGACAGAAACAATAGAACAATGGAATACAGGTACTTAATAATAACAAACCCCGCCCTACCTCACTATCTAGCAAGGGTCCATAGGACACTCCTGCAATATTCTAGCAATCTGAAAAGTCAAATTGTCTATCTCTATATATCTCTTGAGGGACATTGTCCAGAAATATTATTGTCCCAAGTGAAAGAGGCCCTTCACTCTTTCAACACAAGCCACACATATAGAACCCAGGATAACCGGGGTAACACGAAAGGCTGAGTCCAGTGTGGTTGTACAGCGAGTCTGACTAGTGCAGACCCAACTGGGGTTCTTGGTCACCCTGTGCCCCTAATAGACACAGGGTGACTTACACATAAGAGGGGCTGGGGAAGCTGGACAAGGAGTCTTCAAACCTCCCTAAAGCAATCTGGTTTCCACAAGCCCCCCCAACCAAAGTGACTCACGCCACATATATCCCCTTTCGGCAGAAGACTAACACAGAAGGAGACCCCAAACAGGTTGACTTCAAAGTTAGCCCATAGTTCAAGTCCCCCAATGTCTGTACCCACACAGTACCCCAAACAAATTGTCCGGAACAGATCATTACTCACCCAGCCAACCTCTGCCTCTCTTGTAGAACACAACCCCTGCTGGGGAGCAGCGTGGACTGGCCCTTCTCCCTGGAGTCCATTTAGCCTCTGGAGAGAAGACAGGGTGGCTGGGCTCACTCAATCATCCTGTTGGGGATCTGGGCCGACTGCCCAACATCCCTGGGGTATCCAGGTCAAGACCGTAGTCCCATCCACTTTTTCTTGATGAAAATCCACCAGTGCTTGTTCAACAAGGCTGACATCCTCCTGTCCCAATGCCAGACCTTTTTCTGGGGTTGTGTTAGTGGAAATCGAAGTCCCTTCCACTACCACAGGAAATCCATCTTCTGTTAGTTGGGGGCAGAGGCCAGCAGTACTCTGTCCTGTTGCAAGCTCTTCTGCTAGGTTGCTGTCAGTGAATACTGCAGTCCCATCCACCGATATCAGCTCAAGCTGCAATTGTGAGGGGCCGATTGCATTCTCTCCCTGGAGCTCCTGTGGAGTTGATTGTTGTGGGCAGAGGTCAACAGAGCCATGCTCTGAAGTCAGCTCTTCTGCTGGAGGTTCACCAGTTTGTTCCTCCTCAACAGAAAAGTCTATTAAATCCCCAGTCTCTGGTTGTGTCTGGGGATCGAGATTTACCATCTCCTGTCTGTGGAATCCAGAGGATGTTACTGGTGGGGACGGCAATCTCCTGAGTTTCCACTGCCGACTCTAAGGCATGCTGCTGAACATGTTCTAGCAGTTTCCTGTATGCCCTTTCCAGATGCTGTTCTTTCCTTAGCAAGTGTTCTACATCGGGTTTAAGCTCTGAGACCCCTGTGAGACCAAGCATAGCCTCTCTGTATTCTCGCAGGTCCTCAAGGGTAGGTTCCCCTTCATCACCAAACACAAACGCTCTCCCACAGCAATCCAGGGCCACCAAAGTCATATCCCTCCGGAGAGCATTCTGATGTTTCTCCTAAATATTTCTGCTCTGCGTGTCATTGTAGAGCTGATACTGATTGTCCAGCTCTATCTCCTGCTGGACCAGCCTGTCCAACTCAGATACGCATTGCTCCTGGGGCCGCTCTCCCAGGAATGCCATCCGCAACTCCAGTTGGTCACTGGCCCGTTGCCCTGGGGTTGGAAAGCACTTGCCCTGGTATATACCAGCAAGCTGGAGGGCTCCAATCCAGAGCTCCACCCGAATATTCTGCCTGAGCTCCAGGTATTGATCCACAGATACGGCCCTGGGGTATACTGAAAGGGCGAGCGGCAGCACCCCCTCGAACTCTGATGCCAGGTCCATACTGTATCTCCGTTGATTCGACCAAAGTCTGCTATCCCGATCTTTGATCGCAGTGGAGGTTTGGATGTCCCAGACTGCAGGAAGCATCCCACTGCTTGCCACCAATGTGATGGACTCCGGACACCCGACTGGGTATCTCCACCAAGAAGCTACTTCCTAAGCTCTGGAACACGAGATCCGTGAATCTGGCTATAGTTACCCCAAGAACTCGACTGTACAAGTTTTGGAGTTAACCAAAATTAAACTGTTTATTCACACACAGGCACAAAGAGATATACAGTGTGGGACAACCCCCCCCCCCCCCCCCCGTTCCTTTGCAGCCAACCCACATACACATATACATCCCATAATAGGTTGATCTTTAGGCAGACAGAAACAATAGAACAATGCAATACAGGTACTTAACAATAACAAACCCCACCCCACCTCACTATCTAGCAAGGGTCCATGAGACACTCCTGCGTTATTCTAGCAATCCATTGAAGTCAAATTGTCTATCTCTATATATCTCTTGAGGGACATTGACCAGAAATATTATTGTCCCAAGTGAAAGAGGCCCTTCACTCTTTCAACACAAATCACACATATAGAACCCAGGATATCCAGGGTAACATGAAAGGCTGAGTCCAGTGTGGTTGTACAGTGAGTCTTACTAGTGCAGACCCAACTGGGGTTCTTGGTCCCCCTGTGCCCCTAATAGACACAGAGTGACTTAGACATAAGAGGGGCTGGGGAAGCTGGACAAGGAGTCTCCAAACCTACCTAAAGCAATCTGGGTTCCACAAGCCCCCCAACCAAAGTGACTCATGTCACAGTGCCACTATCACTTGGCCTATCATATCACTTCTTGAACCCCAGAGAACACATAAGAAGACATCCTTATAGTCTGTGCTGGACGAGGAATCAAAGAAGACTAAACATGTCTCACTGTGCAGCTTTGCCTGAAAGTGGTTCTAAAGCATAAACATTGTTTTATCTTAATGCATTCCTAGCATTAGGGTAAAAAATGTTTGGGAATCAGGATCCACCTTCACCCCTGCCTCTTTTACTTACCTCCTTCTGCCGCTCTTCTCTCCCCTCACTTCCAGATCTTGCTGGCTTTGCTGGGGCACCAGGAGACATTGGCTTCCAGTGCTGTCAATCAAAGCCAGTGATGAGGGAGCCAGGGTGGGGCCGAGTACAGCTGTATGTGAAAATGGACTCAGCAGCAGGGCTCGGGAGTGAACACACGTGCACCCATGGGCATTGGCGTGGGACTCGAGAAGAGGAGGTATTGTGGCCACTATCTGTAAAGTCTCTTTTTTTTTTTTAAATAACAAACATGTTATACTTACCTGCTCTATACAGTTGGTTTTGCACAGAGCAGCCCCGATCCTCCTCTTCTCAGGCCCCTTTTTGGCTACCCTGGCCTATCCCTCCTGTTGAGTGCCCCCACAGCAAGCGGCTTGCTTTCGGGGGAACTTGAGTCGAGTCACAGCTCCCTGTGTCCATTCAGGCATGGAGTCGTGACCCATTCCCGCCCCCTCTCTCTCCTGATTGGCTGAAACTTTTTGATTGACAGTAGCGGGAGCCAATCACGCTGTGCTGCTGTCTCAGCCAATGAGGAGGGTAGTCCCAGGCAGCTTAAGATTAAGATCATTGACATGTTAAGTGAATAACATTGATTATGTCATTACTATGGCATCTAAAAGTTGCTGGGATCTAATAGGCAGCAAGTAAACACGTTGTCCATGAAGTTGATGTGTTGAAAGCAGAAACAATGGGCATCACAGTTTGTTGTTGTGTATGGGGCTGAGTAGTAGCAGAGCGGTCAGGGTGCCCATGCTGACCCTTTTCCACAGTTAAAAGAGCCTACAATGGACATCAGAACTGGGACACAGAGAAATTTAAGGAGGTGGCATGGTCTGATAAATACAATTTTCTTTTACATCATGTGAATGGCTGGGTGCGTGCATGTCACCTACTGTACCTACAGTATTTGCTTCTCGCCTGTTTGTTGTCTGCAGAGTGAATCTGAAATGGAGTGACTTTTTCATTATATTTCAGCTGATGAATTTGCAGTGTGCAACTGAAGAAAACGAAAGGGTGTGCATCCCTTTAGAAATGATTAACCCTTGGAGAGTATCTCACCAAAAGTTAAATTGTTGTTGCAGAGGATGCATATAATCTGACTTGCATCTTAGTGCAGACTTATAGGAAAATCAGTGAGCCAATCACATAAGCAAAAAATGATGATTCTGGGGTCCTGTACACCAACTCTTTACGGAACACCTTCATTTTGCCTTATCGCGTTGCATTTTACAGAAGAATATAGCACTGCAGATTGAAAAGGAAAGGTAATTTATAATACTATTAACCACTTGTCGCTCATCAATGACACCAAACAGTGCACATCAGTGATACCAATCAATGCCCATCAGTAACACCAATCTAAGCCCATCAGTGGCACCTATCAGTGCCCATCAGTGACCTCAGTCAGTGCCCATCAGTGACCCAAATCAGTGCCCATTAGTGATGCCAGTCAGTGCTTGCTCACCTGTGTTGCCCATCAATGCCCATCAGTGCTTCCCACCAGTGTGGCCTATTAGTGCTCATCAGTGCCCCCTCTTAATGCCCATCAGTGCCTTCAATCAGTACTCATCAGTGCCGCATATCAGTGCCACCTATCAGTGCCCATCAGTGCGGCATATTGGTGTCTCCTCATCAGTACCACCTAATTATTGCCTACTCATCAGTGCCACCTAATTAGTGCCCTTTAGTGCCACCTCATCAGTGCCCATAAGCACCACCTCATCAGTACCCATCAGTGCAGCCTATCAGTGCCCACCAGTGCCGCCTCATCAGTGCACATCAGTGAAGGAGAAAAATTACTTATTTACAAAATTTACTGACAGAAACTAAAAAAAATGTTTTTTTTCTCAAAATTTTCTGTCTATTTTTTTTTTTTGTAAAAAAACAAAAAACCTAGCGGTGATTAAATACCACCAAAATAAATGTTTATTTGTGTGAAAACAATGATGAAAATTTCCATTGTTTACAGCATTGCATGACCGTGCAATTGTTGTTCAAAGTGTGACAGTGCTGAAAGCTGAAAATTGGCCTAGGCAAGAAGGGGGTGAAAGTGCCCTCTATTGAAGTGGTTAATACCATTTATTTATAATAATATTATATATTATATCCAGTATATATTTATTATATAATATTGATATTAAAACCATTTTTTTATAATACCATTCAATTACAATATGGCATATGTATCTATTGTATGCTATTTATTTATTTGTTTTATTTGCTATTTTTTTTCCTACGAATGTGAAGTTACCCACAAATAACCCGATGTTTAACCCATGTTATTATTTTGACTGTCAAGTCTGATTTTCAACCTGAAACTAAGGGGAAAATTAAAAAGCAATTTTATTTCTTGTATTCTTCACTTTCAAACACTGTGGGGTAGCGAACACATTTACAAAAATGAAAAGATTAGAATTCGAAAAAAAACAACAAACACGGCAGTAATAATATCAAAATGACTTTACATCGCAGAGTCTACTGTAATCTATGAGAATACCAATGTTGGTATAAATTGTGCAAGCATCTAGCCAATCCACTTAAATTTACCCTATAATATAATACATTTAAATACAGCATATATATATATATATATATATATATATATATATATATAAAAGCACATAATTCATATGAAGTTAGGAGCTTCAGTCTGTACAGCAACGAAATGTCAGGCTCAACTTAGGCATCCAATTGTATCTCTCACACGCTGTACCTTGCTGTAGAAAGGACCCAGTGCTAATAGCAGTCACAGATTTGATTGATAAAAAGAGTAATCATTTCTGAAGGATGGATGCATACATTTCTGTTCACATGCACTGTGGGGTATATACTGGATGGATTTTTTCATATTGTTTAAAGAACTCTACGCAAAAATGGCAATTCAGTGACAAATATAAACATTTTTTTTTCTGAATTCACCATTTTAAAGAAAAAATAATATTGCAGGAAGATGAAACCTGTTTTAGACGACATACTGCTTAACCACTTAAGCCCCGGAGGATTTGGCTGCTAAACGACCAGGGGGTATTTTGCGATTCGGCACTGCGTGACTTTAACGGACAATTGCGCGGTCGTGCGACGCTGTACCTAAACGAATTTGGCGTCCTTTTTTTCCCACAAACAGAGCTTTCTTTTGGCGGTATTTGATCACCTGTGCGATTTTTTGATCACGCGCTATAAACAAAAAAAGAGCGTAAATTTTGCAAAAATAGCAATATTTTTCCCTTTTTTTTATATGAAATTCCCCCCAAAAAAAATGTAAAAATCAAAATTTTTTAACATTTTCGGCCAATTTGTTTTATGCTACCTATGTTTGGTAAAAAAAATCGCAAAAAGCGTATTTTGATTGGTTTGCGCAAAAGTTATTGCGTTTACTAACAAAGGGAAAGATTTTTGTCATTTTTGTTGTTTTTTTTTTTAACGCGTAATGGCGGCGATCTGCGATTTTTTTTGCGGTACTGCGAAATTGCGGCGGACAGATCGGACCCTTGACTGACATTTTTGACACTTTTGGGGTTACCAGTGACATTTCTACAGTAATCAGTGCTATACATATGCACTGTTACTGTAAAAATACACTGGTAGTGAAGGGGGTTAACTTTATTTGAGAGGGAGGGGCTGTGTGTGTCCCTAGGGGCATGATTCTAACTGTGATTGGCTGTGGCTTCAACTGTATGCAGAGTGATCAACGGATCTACATAGTAGATCCATATGATCATCTCTCATACAGAGGGGAGAATGACAGGCAGCTTGTTTACACAAGCTGCCTGACTTTCTCCCTCTCCCCCGCCGATCGCAGAGTGGCCGGCGGACATCGGGTCCGCCGGTCACACGCGCGGGGGGGTCCGTGACCATGCAGGAGCGGGAGCACGCCTCCGGCGGCGCGCGCTCCCTCCCTAGACCCTCACAAGCTAGTGACGTAGCCCTACGTCACTTTGCCTGTGAGGGGCTGACCGCCAACGTAGATAGTCGTGCGGCATCCTTGGACAGCTCTTTGGTATTGGCCATGGTGGAGAGATTGGAATCTGAATGAATGATTGGGTCAGTGGACAGGTATCTTTTATATAGGTAACAAGCTAAGATTAGGAGCATCCTCTTTAGGCCTCCTTCACACATGTGGATGTTCATTTCATCAATTCAGTCACATCAAAATGGATGAAGTATTTATCCATTTTTCATCAGTGCTCATCAATTTTTCATTAGTTTTTCATCAGTGGTCATCAGTTTTTTTTACATTCACTACCAATGCAAAAACAGATGAAATGAAAAACGGACAAACGGACAGCATGTGAGAAGAGTGCTCCTAATCTCAGCTCGTTACATGTATAGAAGACACCTGGGAGCCAGAAATCTTGCTGATTGATAGGGGATCACTCATTAAATACAAATCAATTTATAACTTTATTGAAATGCATTTTTCTGGATATTTTTGTTGTTATTCTGTCTCTCACTGGTAAAATAAACCTACCATTAAAATTATAGACTGATTGTTTCTTTGTCAGTGGACAAATGTAAAAAATCAGCAGGGAATCAAATACTTTTTTCCCCTCACTGTAGTGAAACTTCATACATACTACTGCACACGTGGTGCCGTCCAATGCACCACACCACACTGCATATCAAACTAGTGTGGTGGTGTGGACAGGTTACAACAATGTTTTCTATATGCCCTAGCAGTGGCCTGCGTTTATCGAATGTGAAGAAATGCAGGTCATCGCGCATTGTGTAAGCAAGTCCTAAATGCTAGTGGTCACCTCAAACAGACACTTGTGTGCAAGGGATAGGGGGCTCATTAGAAATGCCAATAGAGTAGGGTTATGCATGAGAAAATAGCAATTTTCTAGTATATAACCCTGACACTCATTAACAGCCATCACTAACATGGTTTTCCTACTGGGCATAACTGAGGCTTGCCATAGATGGACTGAAATTCGGCCAGTTCAACAGAGACCGGACTAATTTAGATTTATCTATGGCAATGGGCTTCTCTTGAACTGGATCAGCACATGAAGCCAATCTGCTTCAGCGCTGTTCATTGTATTCTAACAGTGGAGGAGCTTTCAAGATACAATAGCACAACTAATATACTATATGACTTGGGATGGCGCCAATCATGGCTAAAATCAACTGCTAAACTTGTAACTGCAGCCCCTTAACTTGTAGCATATGCCATAGGTAATACAATAAAAAATAATAAGGAAGACTTTGTTACACTCTAGATTCCTCACCATACATCTATGCATGTGAAATAAAAAAAACAAATAATAGAAAAATAATTGAATTATTCTATGAATGAAAAACATTTTTAAGTGGAAAAAAAAAACTATGCACAATTGTGATTCATAAACTATAACTTCCGATGCATCTATCACAAATACATGCATGCTAAAACAAAAAGTGAAACATCTGTGGTGATAACTCAATATAAAAAATATAAACAAAACACTTTAATTTATATAAGTGTGGGTGAACAATCTAATATCCTCCCTGCTCCACTCAAATCGTGATATAAAAATTGGTTATTTAAAAAATTCCAAAAAAAAACAGTCCAAAAAACGTGAAGTAACTTAAGTTAAACATTATTTTCATTCATAGATTAATTGAATTATTTTTCTATTATTTGAATTTTTTTTTATTTCACATGCATAGATGTATGGTGAGAAATCTGAAGTGTAACATAGCCTTCCTTATCATTTATTATTGTATTACTTAGGACAATAGCACAACTGTCAGGATTCCTCCATCCACCTCTCTTGTGTGGATGGGGGAATCTGTTCACATCTGTGTCCAGCATTATTTAGGCAAGCCAGAGAATAGAGGGCAAGCAACAAACTGGTGCAAAGGTGGTGCACCTGGTTGGGTTTCCACAAGGTTCCTCCTTCATTTGTAGTTCCTCATCTGCATTTGTAGTTCCTCAGCTGCAGCCTGATTGACAAAGGATCCAGTTCCTAATGAGCCAAGATGTCCGGTCAGCAATACTTAAAGCGGAGTTCCACCCTGGATTTTTTTTTTTTTTTAATACCCCCGGGACAGTCAGGGCTAGTGCATTCCACAATGGCTAGCCTCTGATCTGTCCCGGGTTGCACTTACCTGTTAGGACAAATACTTACCTTGCAAACGTCTTGTCCAGCGCTGCCATCTCAGATGTGGGCAGCTTGAAGCCAGCGCGTCCTCTTCGGCGTCTTCTTCCGCCTTCTTTGGTCCCACGATGCTCTGCGCCGGCCCCGACGTCACTTCCGGGTCACGCGCGTCATCCCTCCACAGCTTCTGGGCATGCCCAGAAGCTGTTTAGAAGGGGATGACGCGCGCGACCCGGAACTGACGTCGGGGCCGGTGCAGGCGCAATGATTCCTGGGAGCTATGACGTCCAGCTCCCAGGAATCATTGCAGAGCCAGGAAGTGACGACGGGCCGCGGCCGAGGAAGGAGGAAGAAGGAAGTAAGGTAAGTATATTTTCTTCGCTACGAGGTAAGTAAAAAAAAAAAAAAATATGCGATTATCCATTTGTTTTTCAGGTGACCCGGAGCGAGAAGATGGAGGTAAGTATAAAAATAGGGTGGAACTCCACTTTAAGTAGGTGTCCAGACTTTTCCTCCTGGTTTCCGCGCACATCTAATGTTGCTGCACAATTTATATTATCTACATCTTCTTTACATTATCTAGATCTTATCTACAGCCCTGCATATATAGAATTTGTTCCATTTTTCAACATATAGTGGACTATAAACATGTATTAAACAGCCTCCACATCTGCCAGCTCTTCTCACACAATGTTTCTTCTTCAATAACAAAAATCTGTTGTGTTTTCAAGGTGCCATCAGAGTGCAGAGAAGAGAACATGTCAAAGGTGCTACTGCCAGAGAAAGGATGTGGGTGATTGTATGAGAACAATAATCTACACTGGGGAAAATGACAAATAAAAAAACTGAATCACAGAAATGGCAGTGTCAAGGAAAGGCACACAGAGGAGAGAAAAATACAGAGAAATAAAAATATTGGAAAACAATAGTTGTAAAGAGAAGACTTGCTGCTATAAATCAAATTTTCAAGGCTGCTACAAGCCAGGTTCTGTAAAGAGTTATTAAAGCGGAGTTCCACCCAGTGAACGTTTTTTTAAATAAAAATACCCCCGGGACAGTCAGGGCTAGTGCATTCCACAATGGATAGCCTCTGATCTGTCCCGGGATGCACTTACCTGAAAGAAGAAATACTTACCTTTAAAATGTATTCTCCAGCGCTGCCATCTCAGGGGTGGGCAGCTTGAAGCCAGCGCGATCCTCTTCTGTGTCCTCTTCCATCTTCATCGGTCCCACGATGCACTGCACCGGCCCCGCCGTCACTTCCGGTGCCGCAGCGTCATTCCTGCACAGCTTCTGGGCATGCCCAGAAGCTACAGTATTTAGCAAGGTATGACGGCGCCAGCACCGGAACTGACGTCGGGGCTGGTGCAGGCACATTGATTCCTGGGAGCAATGACGTTCAGCTCCCAGGAATCATTGCAAAGCCAGGAAGTGACGAATCGCCGTTGCCGCCGAGGGGAGGAAGAGGAAGTAAGGTAAGTATTATCGATTATCCATTTGTTTTTCAGGTGACCCGGAGCGAGAAAATGGAGGTAAGTATAATTTTAGGGTGGAACTCCACTTTAAGCTAAAGTAATAAAAAAAAAAAGATTAAAGGACAATTAAAGGCAATAGGTTTTCATTTTATTTAAAGAATGGGAGGGTTATAACCCCTGTTAGGGTTTTTTTTTGTCATGTGTGTCCCATAGGGGAGATTTCCTTTTACTTCCTGAGAGAAATGAGAGCAAGGGAAATGCCTAGTAGTCACCAGGGTCACCATAACTAGTGTCCGCATTTGAAGATTTCCTCCTTAGGGCTCTTTCACACGGTCCGCCTCCGCAGGCGGATCCGTGTTGCTCAGCGGGGATCGATCTGCGATCCCCGCTGAGCCGGGCGGACGACAGCTCCTTCTCCGCTTGCAGAGCCCTCTATGGGGGATCGGAGGAGAGCGGACCGCTTGTCCGCTCTCATCAGATCCGCTCCGCTCCGATTACTGAACGGATGGAAAAATAGGGTTTCCATCCGTCCAGATTTCAGCACAGGATCAGATGCGGATGGCAGCGGGTGTCAGCGGAGGTGTCTCCGCTGACACCCGCTGCTCCATAGAGCTGCATGGAGGATCCGATCAGATCCGCCTGTCAGTTTTTTAGGTGGATCTGATCGGATCCTCCATGCAGCTCCACTCAAGTCTGACAGGTGTTCTCAATACTCTCCACACTACCTTAAAAGTAAACACGTTTTGGCTTCAATTATAGCTTAACCACTTAAGGACCGGAAGGTTTTACCACCTTAACCGCTTGCAGACCGCACACAGTAATATTACTGCGGCAGTGCGGCCCCCCTGGGTCCAGTCACGTAGTACTACATTACTGGAGGGGAAGCGGTTTCAGGGGCGCTCGCGTCGCTGGAGGCACGCTCCCGCTGTGTTTGGAGACAGCGGGAGTCAGGCCAGGGGAGGAGAGGCGGCAATTGCCGCCTTCCTCCCCCGATCATCTGGGAAATGGAGAGAAGACCCGCCTGCTTATGTAAACAAAGCAGGGGGATCTTCTCACTGACAGGCAGGGAGACATCAGCAGTTTCAGCTATGCCGAAACTGCGATCTCTGTGCCTGTCACAGAACCCCCCCACACACATGTCAGTAAGCATTAGGCATACATTTAACCCCTTGATCACCCCCCAGTATTAACCCCTTCCCTGCCAATGTCATTATTACAGTAACAGTGCATATTTTTAGCACTGATTACTGTAGTAATGTCACTGGTCCCCCCAAAAGTGTCAAAAGTGTTAGTTAGGGGTCTGATCTGTCCACCGCAATGTTGCAGTCCCACAATAAAATCGCAGAACACCGCCATTACTAGTAGAAAAAAAAAACAAAACAATAAAAATGACATAAATCTTTCCCGTAGTTAGTAGACGCAATAACTTTTACGCAAACCAATCAAAAAACGCTTATTGCGGGGTTTTTTTACCAAAAATATGAAGCAGAAAACAAATTTGCCTAAAATGTTAAAAAACTTAGATTTTTGTCGCATTTTTTGTTTATAGCGCAAAAAATAAAAATCACACAGGTGATTAACCACTTCCCGCCCGCCCTATAACAGAATGACGGCGGGAATGTGGTTGTGTTATCCTGACCGGACGTCATATGACGGCGGCAGGATAACACAGCTCTGGGCGCCCCCCGGGGGCGCGCAGAGCGGCGATCGGTGATGCGAGGTGTCAGTCTGACACTCTGCATCTCCGATCTCGGTAAAGAGCCTCTGACGGAGGCTCTTTACCATGTGATCAGCCGTGTCCAATCACGGCTGGTCACATAGTAAATAGGAACAGCCGTTGATCGGCTTTCCTTAGTTCGTGCCTGACAGGCACGAGTAAAGGAGCGCCGATCGGCGGCTCCCCTGACAGGGGGGGGGGGGTCGGCACTGGTAATAAGATCATTGATTACCAGTGCAG
Organism: Pelophylax lessonae; assembly: GCF_965119305.1. Taxonomy (NCBI): domain Eukaryota; kingdom Metazoa; phylum Chordata; class Amphibia; order Anura; family Ranidae; genus Pelophylax; species Pelophylax lessonae. The sequence goes on from NC_138769.1 coordinate 645,263,378, forward strand.
ACCCTCGGGGGGGGGTGCCACTAGATCCACCAGGGATGTCCACTATGACCCCAGGGATGCCCACCATGACCCCAGGGATGCCCACTATGGCCACCAGGGATGGCAATCAGGGCTCAGGGAGCCCCCCATTGCCCTCCCCATCAGTGCTGCCCGCCAGTGTCCTCCCTATCAGTGCTGCCCACAAGTGCCCATCATTGCCATCCTTTAGTGTCGCCCACCAGTGCCCATTATTGCCCACCAGTGCCGCCTATCAGTGCCCATTAGTGCCCATCAGTGCCACCCGTCAGTGCCCATCAGTGCCCACCAGTGCTGCCTATCAGTGCCCATTAGTGCCCGTCAGTGCCACCTATCAGTGCCCATCAGTGCCACCTATCAGTGTCCATCAATGCCACCTATCAGTGCCCAGCAGTGCTGCCTATCAGTGCCCACCAATGCTGCATATCTGTGCTACCTATCAGTGCCACATATCAGTGCCGCATATCAGTGCCGCCTATCAGTGCGGCCTATCAGTGCCACCCCATCAGTGCCACCCCATCAGTGCCTCCTCATCAGTGCCTGTCAGTGCAGTCTCATCAGTGCTCATCAGTGCAGGAAAAAACTTATTTATTTACAAAATTGTATAACATAAACAAAAAAACTTTTCGGAATTTTTTTATTTGTTTAGCAAAAAGGAAAAAACCCACAGATGATCAAATACCACCAAAAGAAAGCTCTATTTGTGGGGGGGAAATGACATAAATTTGGTGTAGGTACAGTGTTGCATGACCACGCAATTGTCATTCAAAATGCAACAGCGCTAAAAGGGGAAAATTGGCCTGGGAAGGAAGGGAGGGAAGTGCCCTGTATTGAAGTGGTTAAATACCACCAAAAGAAAGCTCTTTTTGTGGGAAAAAAAGGAAGTAAATTTTGTTTTGGTACAGCTTGCATGACTGCGCAATTGTCCGTTAAATTAACGCAGTGCCAAATCTCAAAATAGGGCCTGGTCAGAAAAGGGGCAAATCGTTCCGGGGGTAAAGTGGTTAATGACCAGGCCATTTCTTGCGATACAGCACTGCGTTAGTTTACCCAAAAATTGCATGGTCGTGCAATGCTGTACCCACATAAAATTGATGTCCTTTTAACCCACAAATAGAGCTTTCTTTTAGTGGTGTTTGATGACCTCTGCAGTTTTTATTTTTTGCGCTATAAACAAAAACAGAGCGAAAATTCTGAAAAAAAAAACAATATTTTTTACTTTCTGCTATAAAACACACCCAATAAAAAAAAATTAAAAATCTATTTTTTTCATCAATTAGGCCAATATGTATTCTGCCACATGTTTTTGGTAAACCCCCCCCCCCCCCAATAAGTGTATTTTGATTGGTTTGCACAAAAGTTATCGCGTCTACAAACTAGGGAAAAGATTCAGCGATTTTTAGGGGGACTGCGACATTGTGGCGGACAGATCTGACACCTAACTGACACTTTTGAGGGGATCAGTGACATTACTACAGTAATCAGGGCTAAAAATATGCACTGTTACTGTAATAATGACACTGGCAGGGAAGGGGTTAACACCTTTCTAACTGTGTGGGGGATGGACACACTGGATGAACACAGAGACCTGTGTTCCTAAATAGGAGGACCCAGGATCCCTCTCTGTATGAACAGTGGTCTGCCTTGTTTACATAGGCAGACCGCCGTTCTGTCTCTATGGGGTGTGATCGCAGGTGCCCTCTGGCCAATCAGTGCGTGTGCACGCCTCTGGCGGCATGCGCACATGCCCCCACTTTCTAGTACAGGAAGCGAAGTACAGGTATGTCGTTTTGTATCATAGAGCCGACCTGCCGCAGTAAAACTACGGCGGATGGTCGGCAAGTGGCTAATGCTGAATTCCGGGTCCTATGTCGAGCAGCTGTGCTGATGTTTACTGAACACAGGAGGTTGACTGCTCTGCATTGGCACAATTCAGAGAACATTTTGCATTTTTCTCAATGAATGCAAAGTGTTTTATGATTGGCCAAAGGCAGATTGAGATTTCATCGCTCTGCCTATCCACCTTGTTCACATTGAAAAAAATGCAAAGTGTTTTCTGATTGGCCAAAGGCAGATTGAGATTTCATCGCTCTGCCTATCCACCTTGTTCACATTGAAAAAAATGCAAAGTGTTCTCTGATTGGACAAGTGCAGATTTCGATTTCACCACTCTGCCTCTCCGCTATGTTCACCTTGAGAAAATGCAAAGTGTTCTCTGAAAGGCACCTGATTGGCCAATCTCCTATGTTTAGTAAGCAGCAGGCCAGCTGATTTTGGTGCATGACCCCAGAAGCAAGTGGAGATGCATGTGGTAGCGGTGCCTATTACAGTGATTTCCAGCTTCCATAGGGATCCTACAGCTATGGCATATACATACTTACACTGGTCCAAGCTGGAAAAATTGCTGTACCTAAACTCCAGCTTTAAAGAGGTTGTAAACCCACTTGTATAACTTTTACCTATAGGTAAGCCTATATTAAGGCTTACCTATAGGTGCTATAAATATCTCCCAAACTTGCACCTTTTAGGAGATATTTACAGTGCAAACTGCCGATGACGTCATCGGCGCAGGCGCTCTGAGGGAACAGCCACCCGTGCCGTTCCTTCAGAGCTCAGTGCCGGAGGACGCGAACCTGGAAGCAGGACGGCCGGACATGTCGCCGTCCTGTCGCTGAGGTGGCGGCACGGCGGGGGCTTCGTTTTAAGGTAAGTAGCTCATTATGCCTTTCTCTTTACAGGGCTTTTTTTTTCTCGTTTTTTTTTTTCGACTTTACTTCCTCTTTAATAATATTTATGTATATGGTGCCAGTGTGTTCTGCTGCTTTGTACCGTTTTTTTTTTCATGTTCTTTGTATTCTTGTTTCTTTCCTTTGTTTCTGTATTTTACCTTTACAATTGTTAGTTTACAAATTTTACTTTTTTCACTGACTTTTTTTTGTTTTTTAATTTCAATTTTAATTAAATGTTTAATAAAAAAAAACATAAAATAATGAGGCTAATGGATGGGGTAATTTTTTAAATTAAAGAAGCTTCATTGACCCTGAAGCCATTTAAAGGCCATTGCACCCTATATACCTGGTACACACTTGTGCACTGCGAATTCTGTGCAAATTCTGAACCGCATCCAAATCTCACCCCGTTCATACGAACCACTGTAGCTGCGTATGTTCAGTTAACGACACCCCAAAATCGGTTCAAAAAGCACAGTTCAATTTACAGATCCGATCATGGTTTGGCCAAAAAAAAAAAAAGGGTCCTGCACTATTTTGGTGCGGATTGGGTGCGATTTGAGCCATACAAAACAATGGCTCAAATTGCACTGCTGAAGAATCGCATGTGACTTGAACAGGAATGCGGTGCGATTCCTGTTCAAAATCGGATGCGGTGCCCGCACTGCATAGTGTGAACCGGCACTAAAGCTGAACTGCCAGTACAATCCAGCACGAAGTGCATTTTAAATTTAGTTAAAGTGATACTCAAAGTCAACACAGACCACTTAATTTACTTTATCCGTTCTATTGATGTATTTTAAGCATGTCAGTAGTTTTTTTTATAAAATAAAAGTACCTTTTTTTATCAGTGGTATACTGTGTTCTACTGACGCTTCCCAATGTCTTGGCTGAGTGCTGGGAAACCTCCTAGGAGGAGCTTCTAGTCCACACAGTGCCGACTGGTGCTGTACCAGTCTGGGAAGCTAGTGTCCTTGTGACACTGTCCTACAGTTTTCTTTTTTGGATTTTTGGATTGAATACATAGAAAATATATAATTATAGAAGGGTAACTACAAAGGAATACTTACTCTTATTGCAGAGTCCAACCTTTGTGGCCTCAGTTGCCTCTTGATGCCGGATCTGGCCACAAAATATATCTCTCTTTCTCAGACAACTACAGTTGAATATAACCACAGATACATCTTCGGTGTAATATTCAGACTCGATGGGCGAATGTTCTGAGACTTTGTTTTTACCAAATATGTGAATGTGGAATGCATTACCAATACAAAGTATGTAAGTATTTTAGAAATAGGATACTAGAAATTATGGCATGTTGTCTTTATATCTTTACTTACTGCTATATTTGTATTCATAGAGATTGTATCAACAGTATACCCCTGAAAAAGAAGTGATACAGGCTTTGAAACGTGTCGGGTAATCCTGTTGCTCATGTGCATTATCTGTACCTGTATGTATTGTTATGACAAAATTCATGCATTTTCCATGCAAATGTTTTTCCAGCATATTTATTTGGTGAAAACCTTTTATTATCACAAAATTCCCTCTTTTTTGTATAAATATTCTTTAATATTTTTAATATTCCAGTATTGTGTTATTAAGTGCCTATATATTCCCAACCCCTAGGGGAACATTTTTGTCTGTATCATTATAGGGATGTGGCACATATGATAGGTAAAAGGTCGCCAAGATCATTTTGTTCACTGCAGAGCGCTTTTCACAAGGCGGTAGTGACTACTATTTGTGTGTGAAAGGAGCCTAAGGGCCTAATTCACTATAACGTCACTCTGGCGTTCATGTGTACTTTTAGTTTCTATGGCGGAAGCGCCGTAGATTTATTCTTAAACCGAATTCAGTATAGCGCGCAAATGCGAGTTCACTATCGGTATATGCGGCAGCGAGTGAGTCAATAAGTAATCGTGCTAAAAGTACCACTATTGCACATAGAAATAATGTTTTGAGCATGATAGCATAGCTGAAATGGTTCTTAAAGATGTAGTATATTGTTTGGACATGTAGCATCCTCCTTGGTAGGTGCTAGTGAGAGAGTATGATTTTAAGCTCTGTCTGCTTATCAGAGGAGCTGCAGGTAAATCTATATTGCTTTATGCTTAACAGAGAGCAGGATCTGTTAGTGAGGTCTGCTCGTTTCGCTCAGTATGCGATTCATTAAGTCTAGAGAGTGTTTCACACTGGTCCAATAGGGTGGCATGTTGGACAGTGAGAGGAAACCCGACGAAGGGGTGCATAGGCTTTTGATACAGTCCTGGTGATTGGCAGAGGGCAGGTCACCTCTGTGCATTCTGGGATACTGTATAAAAGCCAGGAGCACATGTGCTGCGGGGTTTTTGGCTGGAGAGCAGAGTCCCGGAGCCTCCTCCTCTGAAGAGGTGCCATGCGGTCACAGGAGATCGTCCTGAGGGCCTGAGGAATAGATACAAGGACCTGAACCCAGAGGTTCAGGAGAGCTGACTTAGAGGGGAGACACTGGAGACCCTGGGACCACAGTATTGTGAGTACAGGGACTCGTGTCAATGGGCCTGACCTGAGGGGGGCCACCCCTAAGTGTTGGACAGTCAGTGGACGGGTGTCATCAGTGGAGAAGAAAGAGGATGCTAGGTTGAGTGTCCTGAACATAATTGTCAATTCACCAAGTCGTCTTAAGGAAAGAGACTTAATCCAAGTTCATCCATAGTGACAGGATGAATCAACAGCCTGGCTGTATCGTAAGATAGGAGTCCTCAAGCATTGTTTATAGTTCATATTGGAGTATCCCACTAGTGCCTTCTCCTATCCCCATTTAAAATAAAACAAAAACAATAACCAAATACCTCATGGGCTGATTATTGGAGCAAGCCAAGGAACGAGAAGGTAAGAACTTGAAACTGTCATTATTGTATGCTGGTAACTCATTGGGACCTGTAAAGTGAAATCTGGCAGTCCTTACGGGTGCCAGTGCTGCAGACATGATCTGTTTTGAAACTTTTTCAAAAAGTGATGTCTAAAAAGAAATTTCAAGGAAAGTCCCAGAAGAGATAAATTCTCCCACAGCCTACGACTATGAAGCAGCACATGTGCGCATGCCCAGACCATAAAAATAGTTACAATCCTACGCCTTGGGAGTCTAAAGCAGCCGTTATAGTGAATTTGGGAATTCAGGAGTGTTAAAAATGTGTACGCGGCTGTAAAAATGGGCGTAAGGTATATAAAAGCAAGTGTTATCCATTGATTCAAATTGTACAACTGTTATTTACACAAAATCATAAATTTTAATTTTGGTATGAATTGTTGAATTCCTAAAGACAATTGGCCTTCCTGGCATTTTTATTTTGCTTTTTATTTCTTTTTATTTTAAATAATGCGAGTAAGCCCCCGTTCACACTGGGGCGACGCTACTTCTCGGGGCGACCTGTGAAGTCTATGCAGGTCGCTCCGGGTCGCCTCAAAGAAGCTCCGGACCCTTTTTCTAAGTCGGAGCGACTTGTGTCGCTCCTATTAGAATGGGTCCACAGCTTCTCTATGGAAGGCGACCTACAGCGACCTGTCAGGCGACCAGGTCACCTGACAGGTCGTCCCAGTGTGAACGGGCTCTAATCTGTAATGTTTTCATGTTTTTTGCAACAGATATTATTCTCTCTCGCTCTCTACATATACTGTATATAAACATATATAAACACTTTGTTGTTTGACATCTGATAAGTAAATGGTAGATAATGCACTTGTTGCTCTCCATCTCACATAAATCTTAATTGAAATTTGCACAGCTGTCTTCACAAACCACACACAATACCATTTCTGATGCAAATTTAAAATGAGTAGCAATCTTTTGTGTTGTTTAGTATTTTCAAATGATAAGCTTTTTTACAACAAAAATGTAATATGCGTACCAACATCATTAATCCAAATCCAAATGTCATTACCAAAATTCAGAGGATAACACAACTATTCTACACTCACACTAAAAAATCAAAAAAGGTCACAGAATAAATCAAGAAACAGAATTCCTGACTGATGTAATTCCAACACCTATAGGTAAATGACCCAAGAAATTTACTTTTTTGGTGTAGGAGGGTTCAATCATCATTGCAAAAATTGCCATATGTGTTCCACTGGGAAGGACAAGAAGAAACCTTGTGAATTGCACACCAGCTCCAATTGCAGCCTTTTACCAACAAAAAAGTATTCAAATTAGAGATGGTCCTATAGGAGCATGCTGACAGTAATCAGACATACCCAGCCTTGAACCCGGATGGCATATCACAGAAACAGGTTGGTCAATGGCACTCAGGATTTCCAGGGTACATGTGCATTGATTAACTTTTTGCACCTCAGGGACTTCGGGCTGGTTAACACCACAGAGGTGGAGGCTCCATGCATGAAGCAACACAGTGGTGTTAGCACTTCTGCCTTGCACAGGGCCACTGATAAGGCAGTACAGCCAGCCCTGTTGTACCGGGCCTGGCCTCAATCAGCTCAGCAGGGGGGCCCAAGCAGCTTTGTAATACATTTCTGTTAAAAAAAATATATACCTTCACCAACTTGCATACATTTGAATATGAGGGTGTATAATAAAATTCCAGGGCCCCATCAGAGTAACAGAGGGGCCCTGGAGGTGACAGAAGAAGAGGGACTTTTTATCCATTTTCGGGTGCATGCTGCCTGCTGCTCTGCGCCAGTGTACCTGCTCAAACTAAAGTTCCGGCCGCTCATAATGTGTCTTCCCTGGCGTATGGATTCCATTGTAATGCAGCTCCCGCTCTTCAGTAAGTAAACCGGCAGCTGCAGCCTGAGAGAGACACTGATTGCTGAGATGGCTGAGACAGCACAGCAGGAGTAATCCCGGCGGCGGTGCACAGGCAAGCAATCATCTGCACACACACAGTCACGCACTGACGTATCACACAGGCTATTCTTGAAGGTGCAGTCCCCAGACTCCCCCTTGTCTGCTCATGGTTATCATCATTATGTGGATCTCAGCACAGCAGGTGCTCTATGGCTCTGTCAGTGTCACATGGCTGTTGGGTGTCTTAATTTTTGGCTGTACTGTGTGTTACTGTCACGGAACCATGAACCAGACGTACAACAACAGATAAGTGAAAATAAGAAGGCTTTATTGAAAATCAAGTTGTAAAGCAAAAGTCCAAACGGATGGCGAAACCGAGGCAGAGTCCTTGCGAAGCCAGAGGTCAGGAACCAGGAGGGTAGTCAGACGAAGCCAGGATCAGGAACCAGAAGGGTAGTCAGACGAAGCCAGGATCAGGAACCAGCAGGGTAGTCAGACGAAGCCAGGATCAGGAACCAGAAGCAGCAGCAGTCTTAGAAGCATGTGAACACAGGAGGACCAAGCAAGGAACTGAAGCCACAGACCTCCTATATATATGAGCTAGGCATCCAGCTCCTCCCAGTGGGAAGGAGGAGCCGCAGGGTGGGAGGCTACAAGAAACCCAGAAACCAAGATGGCCGCCAGCACATGTCAAACAAAGGAGAACAGCAAGAAGGTAAGACCATGACAGTACCTCCCCCTCAAGGGCCCCTCCTCCGCGGAGTAAAGAACGGTTTCTGAGGGAAGCGTGCGTGGAAGGCTCGGAGCAAGGCAGGAGCATGGACATCTGCGGAGGGAACCCAGGAACGCTCCTCTGGACCATAACCACGCCAATGAACCAAAAACTGCACCCGACCGCGGACCAGGCGTGAGTCCAGGATATTGCTCACCTCATACTCCTCACGATTGCCCACTTGGACCGGACGAGGCCGAGGAACTGAGGAAGTGAAACGATTACACACCAGTGGCTTCAACAGGGAGACATGAAACACGTTGGAGATCCGCATGCCAGGAGGAAGCGCAAGGGCATAGGCTACCGGGTTTACCCTGCGAAGCACTCGGAAGGGACCAACAAAGCGAGGCGCCAGCTTGGGAGTGGGCACTCGAAGGTTGAGGTTGCGGGTGGACAACCATACACGGTCTCCGGCCTGGTAGGAAGGAGCAGGCGCTCGTCTGCGATCAGCCTGGAGTCTCTGGCGCTGCGCAGAGACCTCAAGGGACTTCTGGATCTGTACCCAAGAAGCACGTAGGACGGAAAGGTGATCCTCCACAGCCGGAATATCCTGGGAAGAGAATACCTCCGGTAACACGGCAGGTTGGAACCCATAATTGGCCATGAAGGGAGACGTCCCAGAGGAAGAGTTCACCGCCGTGTTCCTGGCAAACTCAGCCCAAGGCAGGAGGTCAACCCAATTGTCTTGGTGATCGGAGACATAGCAACGAAGGAATTGCTCCAAGGCCTGATTGGATCGTTCTGCGGCCCCATTGGACTGAGGGTGGTAGGCCGAGGAGAAGGAGAGATGAATCCCCAACTGGGAGCAAAAGGCGCGCCAGAACCTGGACACAAACTGACTCCCCCGATCCGACACAATCTCCTTGGGCAAACCGTGCAACCGGAAGACCTCCCTGGCAAAAATCGTGGCCAACTCCTGTGCAGAGGGTAACTTCTTGAGAGGAACACAGTGGCACATTTTGGAAAATCGATCCACAATCATGAGAATGACCGTATGGCCTCGGGATGCAGGGAGGTCCACAATGAAATCCATCCCCAGGTGTGACCATGGGCGCTCCCCGGTGGCTATGGGTTGCAGAAGGCCCAACAGAAGGTGCCGAGGGGACTTACTCTGGGCACAAACGGAGCATGCCGCTACATATGCGGCGATGTCGGAACGTAGGGAAGGCCACCAGAACAGACGTGAAACAGCCCAGGACAGCTGATTCTTTCCAGGATGCCCCGTGGTCTTGGAGTTATGGTAGGTTCGCAACAACCGAGTGCGCAACTCCTCAGGCACAAAACATCTGCCGTTGGGTCTCCCAGAGGGAGCACCAGATTGAGCCGCCAAAATCTGCTCACCCAGGGGAGAGGTCAGGCTGGTGCGAATGGCGGCCAGGATCTGATTCGGAGGTATGACCGAAGTCGGAATCGACTCCTCCCTGGACAGGTCGGAGTACTGCCGTGATAAGGCATCCGCCCTGATGTTCTTGGAACCGGGTAGGTAGGAGACCACGTAATTAAAACGTGACAAGAACAGAGCCCATCTGGCCTGACGTGGTGTCAATCTCTTGGCCTCAGAAAGGTAGGTCAGATTCTTGTGGTCCGTCAGGATGAGGACCGGAACCACCGAACCCTCGAGCAAGTGCCTCCATTCTTTAAGGGCCTGCACGATGGCCAATAACTCCCTGTCACCAATCTGATAGTTGCACTCCGCGGAAGACAGTTTCCGGGAGTAAAACCCACAAGGAAGCAGAGGACCCTCTGGTGTTCTACGCTGAGACAGAAGGGCGCCTACTCCCGTCTCAGACGCGTCCACCTCGAGGACAAAGGGCAACCCAGGGTTGGGAATGCGACAGAATCGGAGCCGACACAAAGGCGGACTTTAGAGCCTCAAAAGCTCGGATGGCCTCGAGCGGCCAGACCTGGGAATTACTGCCCTTCCTGGTCAGATCCGTGAGAGGCTTGGCTAGCATGGAAAAGTCCCTGATGAACTTCCGATAATAATTGGCGAAGCCCAAAAAGCGCTGCAGGGAGCGAAGACCACTGGGCTGGGGCCACTGTAAGACAGCCGAAACCTTCTCAGGATCCATGGAGAACCCCTCAGCGGAAATGATGTAACCTAAGAAGGCTACCTGGGATCGGTGAAATTCGCATTTCTCAAGCTTACCGAACAGCTTGTTCTCTCGTAACCGTTGCAACACTCGTCTGACATCCAGAATGTGGGTCTCCATGGATTCAGAATATACCAAGATGTCATCCAAATAGACCACCACACACTGCTGCAACAGGTCACGGAAAACATCGTTAATGAATTCCTGAAAGACTGCGGGCGCATTGCACAACCCAAAGGGCATAACCAAGGATTCATAATGACCGGTCCTGGTGTTAAACGCGGTCTTCCACTCATCGCCCGCCTTGATCCTTACGAGGTTATATGCCGCCCTCAGGTCGAGTTTGGTAAAGACCGTGGCCCCTTTAAGGCGATCAAACAGCTCGGAAATCAAGGGTATCGGGTAAGCGTTCTTGATCGTGATGCGATTGAGACCCCTGTAATCGATGCAAGGCCTCAACTCACCGCCCTTCTTTTTCACAAAGAAAAATCCAGCCCCTGCTGGGGACGAGGATTTGCGAATGTGTCCGCGTGAAAGCGCCTCCTTCACGTACTCCTCCATGGCCTCATTCTCCGCTACCGACAGTGGATAGACCTTGCCACGAGGAGGAACGGCACCAGGTTGTAACTCGATGGCACAATCGTATGGGCGGTGCGGAGGTAGGGCAACCGCACGCACCTTATCGAATACATCCCGGTACTCCTCGTATTCAGGAGGCAACAGAGAGTCCGAGGAAGTACACAGCAACTTGACAGGCCCATGGATGCAACTAGCCCCACACTGCGGTGACCACGAGAGGATCTCGGCCGATCTCCAATCGAAAGTCGGATTATGCTTCTGGAGCCAGGGGTATCCCAAGACCACCGAGTAGTGTGGAGACGAAATAACCTGGAAGCAGACCGACTCTCTGTGAACGGCACCAATGGCTATCCCCACTGGAAGGGTCTCATGAGTCACGTGTGGCGGCAGAAGGGGTCTGCCGTCTATCGCCTCAAGAGCCAGTGGAGAACCTCGGGCCTGCAGAGGAATGGAATTGGCGGCAGCGAACACACTATCAATGAACAAACCACCAGCACCAGAGTCCACCAACGCCTGGGTCGTCACTGAGCCCCCGACCCAGGAGAGGACAACAGTGATCAGTGGTTTGTCAACACGGGAAACCGGGGACGAGGAGACTCCACCCAAGATCTGCCCCCGACAGGATCTCAGGTGCGAGCGTTTCCCGGACGGTTCGGACATGCCAACCGAAAATGCCCACCGAGACCACAGTACATGCATCGACCCTCGCGTCTTCGGAGTACCCTCTCCCCCTCGGACAGGCGAGCAAAGCCCAGCTGCATGGGTTCACCCCCAGCCAAGTCATCCCCAGGAGGCGTGGGAGGAGAGGGAGGCACGGGTGGGACAGCAAAGGTAGGCGCCAATCTGTTAGGAGGCCTCCGCAGACTCTCCTTAAAGGAAGGTCTCTCCCTGAGTCTGGTGTCAATCAAAATCAAGAAAGAAATAAGAGACTCGAGCTCCACTGGTAGGTCCTTAGCTGCAACCTCATCCTTCAAGGCATCCGAGAGACCATGAGAGAAAGCAGCGACCAGAGCCTCATTATTTCAGCCCACCTCTGCTGCCAGGGTACGAAACTCAATGGCGTATTCAGCTACGGATCGTGAACCCTGTCTGATGGACATAAGGAGCTTCGCAGCAGAGGCAGCACGAGCCGGCACATCGAATACCCTCCGAAGAGAAGCAACAAAACCGGAAAACTCGGCAACCACCGGATTGTTGTTCTCCCATAAAGGGCTGGCCCAGGCCAAGGCCTTGTCTGAGAGCAGCGAAATTAAGAAGCCCACCTTTGATCTCTCAGTAGGAAAGGCATGTGGCAGCAACTCGAAATAAATGCCCACCTGGTTAAGGAAACCTCGGCACTGAGTTGGCTCTCCCCCAAAGCGCTGTGGAAGGGGGGCAGAACCGGTCATACCCCGAAACACCGCAGGCGCAACAACAGGTGTCGGGGTAGACTCTGGCGCAACAACCGGAGCGGCAGTAGGAGCGGGCCCAGGAGCGACAACCGACCCATCGGCAACGGGAGCGAAATGAGCCGTGCGTTCAAGCAGGGTTTGCAACGCCACGGCGAACCGACCCAACAGGTGATCCTGCTGATCAAGTCTGGCAACCAGCGTGGGTAGCGAGGATGGCCCTGTACCGTCAGAATTCATGGCTTGGTCCTAATGTCACGGAACCATGAACCAGATGTACAACAACAGATAAGTGAAAATAAGAAGGCTTTATTGAAAATCAAGTTGTAAAGCAAAAGTCCAAACGGATGGCGAAACCGAGGCAGAGTCCTTGCGAAGCCAGAGGTCAGGAACCAGGAGGGTAGTCAGACGAAGCTAGGATCAGGAACCAGCAGGGTAGTCAGACAAAGCCAGGATCAGGAACCAGCAGGGTAGTCAGACGAAGCCAGGATCAGGAACCAGAAGCAGCAGCAGTCTTAGAAGCATGTGAACACAGGAGGACCAAGCAAGGAACTGAAGCCACAGACCTCCTATATATATGAGCTAGGCATCCAGCTCCTCCCAGTGGGAAGGAGGAGCCGCAGGGTGGGAGGCTACAAGAAACCCAGAAACCAAGATGGCCACCAGCACATGTCAAACGAAGGAGAACAGCAAGAAGGTAAGACCATGACAGTTACAGACTATAACACAGTACAGCCATAACAAAGTCAGCACCCAGCAGCCATGTGATACTGACAGAGCCATAGAGCACCTGCTGTGCTGAGATCCCCATAATGATGATAACCATGAGCAGACAGTGAGATGCTACTTTACACGTGTCTTGGGGGGAGGAGAGAGACAGTAAAAACACACAGCCAAGCTGCACTTTTACCACCCCCCAAACCACTTCCCTTTGAGAACCTTTCACCTAGGCTTTGCAATAAGGTCCGCCTGTCAGTTTTTCATGCGGACCTGATTGAAAGCTCCATGTAGGTCTACAGGGATCCAGGTATGAATTGACTTGTGTCCATTTAGATCAGCCTACCTCTGTGGCCATTCAGGTCCAAGAAAAAAAAAAAATGGAAAAGGACATCCTTTTCTATTTTTCCAGACCTAAATGTGACAGATCAGAGGTAGCCTGATGTAAATGGACACAAGTCTATCTACATCAGGTTACCCATAGAGCCACCACAAGTCCGTGGTGTATGTCAAAACACTGACATCTCGCCCATTCTGCTCCAGTTTTGATTGGTGGGGTGCTGTAAAGCTTCCTGTTCTTATAGATAAGGTGGGTTCAGGCTATGGTCCAAACATGACTGTGTTTATGCTTAATAATTAGTCAAAAAAAGTTCTAAAATAAGACATCTCTGCTACTTTATAATAGTGTAAAAAGTTTAGAGTAATAATGGCTACTAAAGGTTCACCTTTTGGAACATTTTACATAGTTCAGCTCTTGCCACCAGTCCCCCAGATCCCCCTCCCCCCCTTGTGGCAGCGTGGGGTCAGGGGTGGAGTTGTGGGGCGGGTCTAGGGGGCCCCATCATGTAGGCTGTATGGGGCCCCATGATTTCTAACAGCGGCCCCGGCCTTGCAGAATGGGGTCATTGGTTAGAATCACAAACCTTCCACTATTTAGCTAGAGGTTTGTCTGGTGTTTCATTTTTACAAGTTATTATATTTCTGATGGGTTTCATATAATGGAAAACCAAGAAATTACATTCTAAAGAAAGCAACTGTGGTTTTGCACCCAGTCTACAAATGTGTGTTTGGGGGCAGATATGGATGTATAAGTATGTTGTGATTCTTCACTAATTTTTTAATGTTGTATGCTGATGATGAATGACGAATGTGTTTTGTCAACAATAAGTGTGAAGCAGGCCTCACAATGTTGACATTTCCTGCTTTGTATCCTCCACATGCGCAACAACTTACAACTTGAATAGTTTTGTTTTTGTTCTCTCTGATCATGGCCGGAGCCTGGGACATTTGTCTTTTTTTCTGTTTACCCTGCACAGATACATATGCTGTTGCATTCTTTCATTTGCCAAGAGTGTGTGTTCCTGATCCACAGGTGTGAGAACTTAAGGCATGAAGACACAGAATTAATTACACTGGTGGGCGTGTCCTTTACTGGGTGGGTGTAGGTGTGCTATCAATCCAACCCATGTTATATAAAGGCCTGCGCTAGTGTGGTTTGCTTTGCCTTAGATGAGGCCAGAATCTTTGCTTGCATTTGTTAGAAATTGGGAATAGCACACTCGCGAACAATAGCGCCCTAGCGAAAAATAGCGACCTTGTGAACATCTGTTCACTATGGTGTATATGCATTCAACTGGGCAGACCCGGAAATGCATTACCACGAAATTGGGTGCACATTCCCCCTGGAAGTGTACTTTTGCTCGGCGCTGTAAGCTTGATTTTGTATTTGAGGAGAATATAGATTCTCTTGATCTATGTTCAAATCAGCCATATATATATAGAGATATAACTCCTACATTAATGAGAAACATATAAATATTAGCAAAACAAGTCACAGCTACAAATTGTTGACAATTTTACACTGATCTTGCATTTGAGCACAATTTATATTTTTAAGATTCACATTAATTAATCAAGCATGGTACTACCTAATATTCTATGTACGATTGTGCTCAGCTTAATGGTTTAGTGGTTAGCACTCCTATCTATGAGCACTCAAACCATGGCTTCAAATCCCAGGTATTCCATCATCTACTTAAATTTTAGTCAGCTGCGAATGCTGAAACCAGGTGAATGCCAATGTGCCACAGCCACATCAGCAGAATTGTGAAAAGAATTGTGAACAGAATTTGAATGCTTCAAATGTATGCAATGGTATTTTATGCAACAAGAATATCATCAATCTGTAAAATTGAAACAATCACACAGTATTGAACACGTTTTACCGTGCAGTGTGTTGATTTGCATTTGTGCAATCGCTCCTGCACATTTACAGATTTGCCAGAGCTACATTTAGGTGGCTGGTAGCATTGTTGGGATTTGAACTTATGACCTAAGTGCTGCTAACTAACAGTGAGTGCACAAGTTTGTCGCTGTGCGGAATACAATTAGACCTATAATATAAAGAAGTGCTAAGATTATAGAATGCACAGATAAAACTCAACATTTTCCAAAAATAGAAATTAGACATTCCCAAATACTGCCATTTATATATAACAGAGATATAATTCTTACATTGAGAAACATATAAATAAAAGCAAAACAAGTCACAGCTAAAAATTGTTGACAATTTAGCATTGGCTTTACATGTGAGCTCAATGGTTTAGTGGTTATCACTCCTATCTATAAACACTCAAACCATGGGTTCAAATCCCAGGCATGCTATCACCTACTTAAAGCTTAACTCCACTTTTGTTGAGAAAAAAACATTCCCCTCTGGGTGATCTATGTACATTACAAGGATTTTAACAAACTTTGTTGCAGATTCCTACCTTTTTTTATTCTGAAGAAATCATTGTTTATTCCTCTGTGACTGTGTGCTGAGTGTCTTTATTTGGAGTGGTTTCATAATTATCTGTCAG
The DNA here is from genome assembly GCF_965119305.1 of Pelophylax lessonae. Lineage (NCBI taxonomy): Eukaryota > Metazoa > Chordata > Amphibia > Anura > Ranidae > Pelophylax > Pelophylax lessonae. The sequence continues at coordinate 645,279,318 of NC_138769.1, forward strand.
CTGTGACAGCTGCAGGGCTCTAATGAGGAAAGCTGCTGGGCCTGCATTCCTTTAGACGTGTTCTTATTTGGAGTATCTCACCAAAAATGACATTTTTGTTGCAAGAGATGCCAGAAATCTGACTTGTATCTTAGTGCAGACTTCTGGGAAAATTGGTGAGCCAATCACACAAGCAGGAAATTATGTTTCTGGGGTGTGGCCAGCACACATTCTGTGTACAGAACAGCTCCAGGTAGCCATATTGTATTGCATTTCCAGAAAATTACAACAGCTGCCGATAGAAAAGGAAAGGTAATTTTTAATAACATTCAATTACAATATGATTTGTGCCGCAATTGTATACACTATGTTGTTTTTTTTTGCGTTTTTTTTCACCACGAAAGTGGAGTTACCCTTTAAATTTTAGTCAGCTGCAAATGCTGAAACTAGGCAAAAGCCTAATTGCCACTGCCACATTTGCATGGATGTTTCCCTAATATGCATGCTCATGTGCATGCAATTGTTTGTGATTTAGCAAAAGTATTACTATGTGGAAATAAAATAATCACACACCAGCAAAGTGTTAGCATGGTTGGGACTAGAACTCATAACCTAAGTAGTCTTTGTCCATGAGCACAGAACACTACGCCAATGTGCTGAGTACAAATAGACATGCCTAAAAGTTTAGGATGATTAAAGAATGAACATAGATAATTAGAGAATTCAAGAGTCTCCTATAAGGAAATCTAAAAGTTAAAACACATAACAGATACATAACTATAAATAAAAAATACATGTAACCTTAAAGAATAGCTGACAATATACTGTAATAATCATTCAGAAGAGCATTCCTTAGCAAAAGAAGAAAACAAACTATACACAATAATTTTAATAAAAACAAATAGCCGCATATGAGATAGAACACATCCCATATAACATTGGTTTGTTGGCATACATATATACAAATAATCATAGCTGAATAGGAATTGCCAGTTATGAAACCACGACCCCAACTATACCGATTTGGAATTCACTATTGCATCTGAGCGTACTTCTACGGCCTTTCTCTGTTCGCATGTTCACCTAGTTGAGGTCCTAATTACTCTACATGGGAGTAATTAAATGGAGAGCGAGCATTTCTGCTCCTTCTTCTTAGTGAACTAGGCCCTATGTGAGAACACCAACCTGGAGCTTCAAAGAAAAGAGGAAAGCATCAGCACCAGTACTGAGGGCATGAATTTTCCTTTAAACCAGACAAAAGTGTGAATTGAAAACTGAATTCCATCTAAAATCAAAAGTTACCCTTGCAGTGCCCCCCCCCCCCGCCCAGTCCAGCAGTTCTATTCAATTATGTATTCTATTCAATTATATATTCTTAAGTTTTATTCAATTATGTTTTCTTAATTCAGAAAAGTCCCTTCTATTTTTCTCAGCCTTCTCCAAATCTCCAAATTCCTTTTTTTTTTGCTGCTGTGATCTGACTTCCGGTTAGAGGGTGACTACATGTGATTGGTAGCCAACAATGTTCCCTTCGAACCACGCAATATATACCTACCTATATATTGCTTTCCTAGGTTACGCACACCAGCATTACTGTACTGTATTGAATTGTTGATTTTGCTGTTTACGAGTAGTTGCAGTATTAGGTGTGTGTTTTTTTTTTTTTTGTTATGGCCACATTTCTGGGGGATGATTGGGACTCTTTGATGTCAAGGTCCCAACAAGACTTTGCCAGCAATGAATCCCTCGAATCTGAAGTTTCATACATTTTTTCTACATTAACACAGACGGTTGAGAAGAAAGCCTCACTATTTTGGCACCTTAGGTCTTTTGAGCAATATCACAGGGAGGGGATTAACCCCTTTGGACTACATGTTCAAATTTTTCCCACCTTTGAACACATTGAGCCTGATTTCCGTAAATCCTGGGAGAAAGTGCTCAACCTATGCTCAAGTGACCTAATGACATTATTAATACAGAAATATAAAAAGAGAATTGATGATCTTAATCAAACAATTGATACTCTGAACAAACAAATTGCCAACTTTGGGACTCATCCACTGACTTCGGTTTTAGAAAAGAAACTAGTTGATCACTTGGATAAATTTAACAGGGAAATACTTACTAAAAAAGATAGGAAGTTTTTAAGAGACAAAAAAGCATTTTACGATCACAAGGCCTACAAATGGCCTGACATCCAACTCAATACTAGGAAAGCGAATTTAATATCACAAAACTCTCAGCGGTATTTTACACAACCACCAAAAAAAATCTCCTCTAACTTCCTCTTTCATGGTGCCAACTGACACTTCACAATCAGTACAACACACATGACGTAAGCATCTCCGACAAGGTAACGACTCACAGGAAATGACCTCTGACACTGACAACACAGCCTTGTCATCTACTATACACCAAGATAGTCATAAAACCAAAGGCAAAAACACTAAGAGATCACAATATGGGGACACTCACACTTCCACTCCATTACCCTCTTCACTATCACAAGGTGATTTTTTAGACAAGAAAAAGAAAAACAACGCACCAATGCACCAGGGGAGTATAAAAACCTTCACCAAAAAGAACTCCAATCTGCTAGCACCCAAAACTCACGAAATGTTATTAATTTATCAACACAAGTTCTCACTAGTATTGAGCTGGATGTCCTTTCTAAAGGCCCGTACACACGTACCGATTGTCGGCCGAAAATGTTCGGCCGATTTTCGGCTTGTTAGTATGATGCTTCCGACAGCCGACAGCGCACTTTCGGCCGAACAGAATCTGTCGTGCAAGAATTAAAATTTTTGTATGCCGACACCAGAACGGCCGATTGTTCGCCAGTCAGTACAGAATTCGGCCGACACACATCTACAAATCTCAACACGCATGATCGGAACCAAATAACGTCCCGGAAGAATTTTCTCAAGTAAACTCAACATTTTTTCCAGAAAGAACTTTAGGCTCGCGGCAGTCCAAAAAATATGTGAAATGCGGAGCACATGCTCATCTTGATAAATGTGAGAAGAAGGAAGATGCTGCTCATAATTCAATACTTTACAAATAAAAAGGCATGTGTTCTGTTATGATGAAGATAATGTTTGTCTATTCTATCTGTTGTATCAAATTTTAGATTTTAATAATTTTAACTCTTCACCATTATCTTTGTATTTTGACTGCAAAGATCTAACTATTGATTTGTCCCTTTATTATTTTATGAATTAATGTATAAAACATATTTTGCTGGTTATGCACAATATTCAACATGTTAACAAATTAAGATACGCCATTTTTTAATTGCAATCTTATTTATTTTTTTAAATCAGAAAAAACAAACAGAAAACATTAATACTTTCCGTATTATAAAAATAAACATAAAAAAGGTCCATTTGGACTAAATTAACTTATAAAATGAGAAACAGGGGTAAAATAAATAACAGGGTACAAAAATTATAATTGACTATAAGTATAGTCAGGCTGCCATGAGGGCATGTTGGCATCATGTTGCCCATATTGCCACTGACTGCCATGTGGCATTTGGCGAGGTGGTGGCTGGTGTTGTGGAGGTGGAGGGCACGGGTGCTCATCGCACGCGTGGCTGTGCTCCGTAAGGCAGCCCCTTTCGGCCTTGTGCAGCACATCCAATATTATTTTTTGGGCATATTGGCGCTGCAGTAGGTCCACTTGCCCTAAACTTTTGCCCATTAGATTCCCGAAGGACTTCAGGTTTCCTACGGAGGGCTATGGTGGCCTCGCTTATGAACTGGTCGGTGATCTCATCCACGTGTTTCCTTTTTTGTCTGCGTTTGGCAGGAGGTGGAAATAAGACCGAGGGCTCCACAGCCTCCTGGCTGCAACCTGCCTCCTCCTCAGTGATACTTCCCTGTTGATGAAATGAACAATTGATTAGAATGTTATAGTGTATATAAAAATGCATGTTTGTTATATTATTGTGAACAAATAGCAGACTTTACATACAGTGGCGTATCTAGGGTCTCCAGTGCCCTTGTTGAGGAGCTGTATTTGGCAACAACCCCCCCCCCCCCCCCAAGATCAATGTAAAAATGTAACCACCCCAAAAAAATCCAAAAGGGCATTAAAAGTTTCTCATTTGTCCCTTGTTTGCCCAGTGTAGAGCTCTCTAGTGGGCAATCATTGTCTCAGGTGTGAACAACAAGAAAGAGAGGGGTGAGAGATAGAGAGAGGGAGAGAAAGAGGGGGTGTGAGAGAGAGAGGAGGGGGGTTGCCGAGAGAGAGGGGCCTGAACTTGCAGAGGGCTTGATGTAGGGCATTGAGGGTGAAGCGGTGCAGGTAAACAGGAATAAGAAAGCCACCTGCCTTGCTGACCCGGAGTGAGAGACCAGAGACATGGAAGCAAGGATGGATGTATCATTTGCAGGAGCTGTTAGTTTGTTAGTTTTTTAAAAAAAAAGGTTGAGCCGGAGGAATGCTGAGGCTACAGCAGTGTTTGTTAAGACCGGAGGTGTGCTGGGGATGCAGCAGTGTTTGTAAGACCGGAGGTGTGCTGAGGCTATAGCAGTGTTTGTTAAGACCGGAGGTGTGCTGGGGATGCAGTGAGAGGCAGTCTCAGTCTCCTGGTCTGTTGGCCCAGCTGCTCTCAATGTTTTACACCTGCATGAAGCAGCTCTCAATGTTTTACACCTGCATGAAGCAGCTCTCAATGTTTTACACCTGCATGAAGCAGCTCTCAATGTTTTAAACCTGCATGAATCCGCATGCAAACTGGGGGTTCTGGGGTGTGCAGGCTGAGTGGATTTTGAAAAAATCCCTAAAACAATGCCAATGTTTTTGCGACCCCCCCCCCCCCCCTTGGCCTGCGCCCCTGGCGGTTGCCTGTCGTGCCAACTCCTTGCTATGCCCGTTTACATAAAGGGTCAATTATGGTTTTGCTTATAATTTTGTTACATGATTACATTTTTAGCAGACAATATATTGTGAAATGCCATACCTGAGTCAAACTCTCCTCCAGGATATCTTCCTCCTGGCTGGGATCAACTGAGGCCTCTGCCAAAGTAGAAGGCAGTGTTGAAATGGATGGCCTGGATTCCTCTGTGTCTGCCAGGAATCGCAGGTTGTCAAAGTACCACAGCCGTGGTACAGGGACATCATCTGCAGCAGCTCCAGACTTTGTGGCGTCCTCAATTTTTTTCACCTCCCGTCTGTAGGCAGTCCTAATGCTATTTCTTTTTTTTTTTTTTTATGTATTGTATATCTGCCCTCGGATATATGGGCTTGTACAAGGCCACTAGATGTTGATAGGCCTCTTCTTTTAGATGCTTATTTTTGTAGGCTGCAGATTTTACTTGCCACAAACAGGGCAGTTGCCTGTACTCCTCAATGAACTGGAGCAAAAATTCATGGCTGGTGAAAGTGTCCACCATAATGCAGTACAGTATATGCCTGCAAGACACAACACAACACAAAACATAGTAAAATAGCATGTATTTTGTGACATAATAAAGATATTCCCAATAAAAGTTGTATAGGGCCCAAAACACACACTTTCTAATCAAATAGTCGTACCTTTGTTTGCGGGGAAGAGTCGTAATTCGTCGATCGCTCGTGCTCCAACCAATGATATGTCCGCTAGCGAATCGTCGACCGAAAGATCTGGCGTCCTTTAAATACAGCGCATGTGTCAACTCCTCCTCCAGTGGCGGGCTTGTGCAGGGGTGTGTACGTGCCGAAGATCAGGCCTACATGCGACACACACACACCTGAGGCGGTGGAACAATCTTTGGCAAGAAACATGTCTCAAAGATCTGAGAGTTCAACTAGTGTGGGCAGAAGTGGTTGGGCCACCAAAAAAACCAAAGCTACACCCATGACCAAGGGGGAAATGGTGGAGATGGTTGGAATATTAGAAAGGATGGACTATGATGGCAAGTTGGAAAATTATGAGAGGCCCAATGCCAGGAAAGACCGCATTATGGACAAGGTGGTGGCCTGTTTAAAGAAAAAGTACGGTGTGGAGCGATCCAAAGACCAAATCAGGAAACGATGGTCTGATCTAAAACATCGTGAGCAAGATCAGCTTGGGCAAATACATCGTATTCTGAAAAAAAGTAAGTTAGTTATTTTATCATGCAATATGTTTTTTTTGAAATTTGGTGTATGTTGTATTAACATGTCTAGATTATAATGTCTATATAAAAAGTACTATTACTCATTTTATTGGTCATGTTGTGATTAGATCGATCTATTGTTGATTTTTTAGTATATTACATTAAAAGACAGGAAGCCATAGTTAAAAATATATGTATTGTATTGCAACGAATGTTCTTTCTTGGCACGAATTTTCTCTGCAAACATTCCTATTATTCACATATTATTATTCTAACCTTGAAATAGGAGAAAAAAGAAAATTAAAAGCCAAAGAATGGGAAAGGAGGAGGAGAGGTGCAGGGAATTTGGCAGCTCCATCTACAGTGGAGGAAGAAGCAGAGGACATGGGCCCAGATGCTGGCACCCATTCTCCAAAAGGTAATTGGTTCCTATGCACAGTCAAACATTAATGTACCATATTTTTATGAGATAACCATGTACATGTCTTAATATTTGTTCATAAAATAGCTATCAAGCAGGGCACCATGTCCTAACAAATGTACCTCTTGTGACTTTTATGATATGGCAACTGTTTTGTATTATGTAGATCAAGACATTCTTCCAGAGTGCATAATGGTGGAGCCAACAAGTGTGCAGCCACCATGAAGGTTGGTAGGCACAGATTTTTGGGTAGTGGGATAATAGAAATATGTGTACTTGCAATGGTTGTTTAACCTTATATTCTTGTATTCCCTTACAAATTTACATTACAGATGTTCCCTCATGCGAGGATGTGTCATCTCTAGCCGGATCGGATGTTCATACATCCGAAGAAAAATCTCATGGCAACTTGCCAAGCAGGCTTGCCGGCACATCTGCAAATGTTGAGGATCATGGACCAAGTGTCGGAGAGCCAGTTGTGTGCCCACGTAGGTTTTTTAATAATGATTTTTAAAGTGTATTTGTCATTTGCTGTATTTGATGTAATGCTTCAAAGGAACGACCTGTTTGTTCAATAATGTAAATCAGGTGTGGCAAGCTTTGAAAATATGAATCCATTATATAATCATATAGTGTAAATTCGTCATTATTTATCTTTTTTTGTGTAGATTTGTGACTATATGATTATATATTACACACATGAGTAAACTGTTTTGCGCACCTGATTGACATTTTACATAAAACATATGTTTTTGACGTTTGCAGGTTTCTAGGCCCCTTGCACACGGGGCATGAGCTAAAAGATGTGTCAAAGCTTTGTTTAACGCCAGAAAAGCAGCTGTAAATACGTGTTTTCATTATTTTGGAGAATTTGCGTAATCGCACGTTTTGCCATGTTGCTTTTATCAGCGTTATTTTCAGCCTCCATTTGTAAACACTAGTTCCCTATGGGAGCCTCTTTATTTGAATGGAAGTCGCACCGTAAGTCGGATCAGGATGATCTGACTTGCGGGGCCACTTGCGCTGTGAAGATTATTAAGGGGGAACTACACAGAAAAATTGGATAACCCGCCGTGGGTGTCCCCCCCAAGTTCCCAAGCAGGCCCTTTGTGTGTGGTATTGAGTTTGAGGGTAGGCCCACACCAAAAAGACGGCGTGGGTTACCCCCAAAATCCATACCAGACCCTTATCCAAGCATGCAGCTTGGCAGGCCAGGAAAGGGGACGAGCAAGCGGACCAAACCCCCCCTGGACCACAGCAGGACACATGCCCTCAACATGGGGGGGGTTTTGTTGCTTTGGGCCAGGGGGGGCTCTGCACCCCACACCCAAAAGCACCTTGCTCCCATGTTGAGGAGGACAAGGGCCTCATCCCCACAACCCTGTCTGGTGGTTTTGGGGGGTCATGTGGCCAGGGGGTTCCTAGGATTATGGAAGCAACCTTTAACAAAGGGTGGCCCCCAGATCCCAGACCCCACTCCCTATGTGAATGGGTATGGGGTACATAGTACCCCTACACATTAACCACATAAAAGGAAGTGTATGTGAATAACGACAGGAGACGTTTCTGAAATGTTCTTAAATATCTTCATCCGGTCTTCTTCACTCTGCTCTTTGGATCTTCTCCTCTCCACTCTTCTGCTGTCCAATCTTCTGCTCTTATGTTGTCTGCTCTTTTGCCCTAGGCTCTTCTTCTTCCTCCTGTCCTCCTCTGATGCTGTTGCCGTGGATTCTGCCCGTCTCTGGTCTCTGCAGCTTAATATATTTACATTATGACCATGCCCTCACAATGACGTCATCATGCGTTCACACCCCTAATGAATATATAGTAAGCTCCGGAGACCGGCAGAATCATCAGCAACAGCATCGGAGGAGGACAGGAGGAAAAAGAAGACCCTAGGGCAAAAGAGCCTAAGAACAGGGTAGTTATTAACTCGAGAGTAATTTAAGATAAACTGGACACCAAATGTTTCTATATTATGACCTCATGTAGGTGATTCACATTGACTCTGTTTTATTTTTTTTTACAGATCATGTTTTACATAGTTGCACTCTTGCAAAATTGACCACTGAGGCTCTACAATGCTGCTCAGACCTTGAAAAAATTAAGGAGACTGCAACAGCATTACAGAATAAAATGCGAGACTTCGTGGACATGATTGGCAAATTTAAAAAAAAACTTTTACTACGTTTTAAATGTTTTTATTGGGATGTTCCTGATTTTACCCATTTTGTATTGTCTTTTATGGCATATTTATTGCACTCAGCTGTTAAGGGTGTACCCAAGTTTGGGAAAAGCACTTTACAACACCCTAACCCTAACCCTGTGAATGTTTGTTACTAAAACATTCTTTCATTCAACAATGTGTGTTCGATTCTTTATTTGACTTTCGTTGGGGGGTCCAGATCTAAAGCTGTGTAAAGAAGCACTAAATGTATGATGGCTGTCCTATTCACATATTTACATGTTAATGAAAGCAGTTTTGACACTGCCATATGCGAGTTGCTGGAGGTGTCAATGAAATGTTAAAGACCCCCCCAGTTTTAACGCATATCACAGTGCGATCTGACATTTCACACAGGATCGGATCACACAAGTGTGAACGACTGTGCGATCCTATCCTGATGCGGCTGAATAAATGCATCATGTGCGACGTTTGTGCGAGTGCAGTGCGAATTTAGCCATACAAACTGTATAGCTGATTTTGCCCTGAACATCTGATCGCATGTAATAAAGGAGCAGTGCGCTCCGATATTACATGCCATCAGATGTGCAGTGTGAATTGAGCCATACACTTTGTATGGCTACATTCGCACTGGACCCGAAAACAAGTCGCACATGACCCTTTATTTCTGATGTATCTGGATTGGATCGCACAGTGCTTCACACTTGTGGAATACAATCCTGTGCAAAAAGTAAGTGGCGGGTCACCCTTATGTGATGCAGGAAGGCTGCAAAGTTGCAGACTTCCCGCATCGCATAAGTGTGACTCAACACTCAAGGTACTAGCAGTCCTAGGATTCAATATGGCATTGATATTGCCAGTAGCAATCAGTGTAGGGAGATCAGTGTAATCTATAGTGTATTGCTGGTTCGTTGCTCTAGTTCACTTTACATTACCTATATATAACACTTTGAAATCAACAATGATCAAGTTTCACATAACACTGACATATCCTAACATTGGTGGGCAGTGAGAAGGATGTCATAAATGAACACAACATAACAGGTGTAGGTACGTTGTTAATACCCTAATGTATTATATGAAATATATAGTATGGGCACCTTCTGGACAATGACCACCAATGTAAGGTGACATTAGATGAACCTTGGGTGTGACCTAGTTCTCAATGTGAGAGGGTTTTTGGAAATTTAATGGGGTGCAGAAGGCCCTTGCATTTACACCACTGGATAAAAAATAACACATGGCCATCATCACTTTGGATCAGCTGGGGAGAGACTACAGTAAAGAAACACACTGATTAATGTATTTACCCTTTCAAAGTCACACATATATAACACATGATTAACCGAAAAAATTATGTTTGGCATATGTGCCCAAATGATTAGAATCCACAATACAGAATAATTGCAATTTTGGTTTAATGTGTAGAAAAATCTTATATCTCTGACATTTATCTTGTGTGTAAAATATTTTAGAACATTAATGAGTGTGTGGCAGTGATTGCTGCCAGGACACAGCTCCTCTCCCCACAAAATATTCCAGATATTCCTGGCGGATCTGACGGGCCCTTTGTGATGCCAATCCTGAACGTCCAACTTGCATTGAGGTCATGGACTCCATTTGCTCACGAGGTTGTGCCTCTCCACTTGTACCTGGCATAGCAGGGTCAGTATCCAGTTGCTGCATAAGATAGTTTTCTGCATAGAAAAGTTGTGTAAAATGCAGCAACAGAGGACCACGTTATCTACTTTGTAGAGTGCCAGGTGTATGGACGTCAGGAATATCCGGAACCGGTTGGCCATTATCCCGAAGGCATTCTCAACAACTCTGCGAGCTCTGGACAACCGGTAGTTGTAGATCCTTTGCCCGGGGGTGAGGTTCCTCTGAGGGTAGGGCTTCATAAGATGCTCCCCAAGCGCAAAAGCATCATCTGCTATAAAAACAAAGCTCATGCCCTCAACGGTTTGCTCCCTGGATGGCAAGTTCAGAGTGCCGTTATGAAGACGACGAGCGAACTCCATCTGCTCAATAACTCCCCCATCCGAATTGCGGCCATTTTTGCCAATATCCCAAAAAATAAACTCATAGTTTGCATTAACTATGGCTAGCATGACTATACTAAAAAATCCTTTATAATTATAAAAAAATGTGCCGGAATTCGGAGGGGGGACAATGCGGACGTGCTTACCATCTATAGCACCCCCACAATTGGGAAAATTCCACTTTTCCAGAAATTGAGCAGAAATCTCCAGCCATTGCTCTGCGTTTGAAGGAAACTGTGGGCGAAAAAAAAAAAACAAGATTTAGTGCTTGAGCACATCACATTATTAATTACACACACAGTTGTCTGTTAAATGCTTATGCAACTTTGATAAAATATAAACAACAGGAAGGCAATTGTTTGGATTTGGGGATGTAACATCTACATACATTTATTTTACACCTCCTAATGTTATTATATTGTAAAGGGCCATACACACTATAAGATTCTCTGAAGACTTTTTCCTTCAGATTTACCTTTTCTATGTAGTGGGGCCTGCCAGATTGCATACAAATTGAAAGTGTTTAGGTTTGACCTCATATTATCTGGTTTTGGTAAATCTTAAGGAAAAAGTCTTCAGAAAATCTTATAGTGTGTATGGCCCATTATACTCACCAGCTAGAGCAGAGATTCTCAAACTACGGCCCTCCAGCTGTTGCAGAACTACACATCCCATGAGGCCTTGTAATTCTCTGACATTCACAGACATGACTAGGCATGATGGGAATTGTAGTTCATGAACAACTGGAGGGCCATAGTTTGAAGACCTCTGAGCTAGAGCTTTGGTATTGCTGACTTTTAGATTTAGCATGTGGGTGGGGGGATGGGTAAGTAAAACTATGCATTTATACATCAATAAGGGCTTGTGGTCAGTGAAGGTTTTAACATCATTACATAAATATACACAATCATAGGTGGGAATGGATGGACTGATGTGTTTAAGATAAATCATAAACTAGGTACTAAAACATTGGCCAAGGAATAATTGTTTGAGGTAAAGTCATAAAATGACACAGATTCAAAATACTGTTAACAGGCAATGCGTTTAGGGACACATAGGAGAGAATGGTGGGGTGGTTAGTGGGTAATTTTACAAATGTTTAAGATAATCTACATCTTTACTACTATGTGAATGTGGATAGAGGGTAGTTACAAAATAATGGCCTGTGTAAATTGCTGTACATCCAAAAACATCATAATTCGGGTGAGATGACTAATACATGTAATGCAATGTAAAAAATAAAACATACCTTGATATAGTCCTTCTGCAAGACCTTGATGATAGCAGAGCAGGTCTCAGGGATGATGATACCAAGTGCTTGGGGGGAGATGCCTGTGGTGAACTTCAGATCCTGCAGGCTTCTCCCTGTTGCAAGATACCTCAAAGTCGCAATTAACCTTTGCTCAGGAGTAATTGCAACCCGCATACACGTATCCTGCTTCAGAATATAGGGGGACACCAGGGCAAGAAGACGGTGAAAGATGGGATCCGTCATCCTCAAATAATTCCTGAAGTCATCAGGATTATTTTCCTGGAGCTCCCTCAGCAAGGACATGTGGGAAAATTGATCACGGTTAAGCAACCAATTTTTCGTCCAGGAGGTCCGGTTCTTCTTCCTCTTGCTCATACCTCGCCTCAGAGCAAAAACTCCAACGTTAATAACAGCAAGGGTCGAATCCTCGGTCTCCATAATGAATTCTCGAACGATGTCTCGGAAAATAGCGAAATGTCGTCAACCAAACAAATGCTACCGAAATCAGCGCGAGATGCCCAGAAGGGTCACGGCCAAACACTCACTTCCTATTTTGTAGCGGCGGACGTGCGTGGAACGTGCGTTGAACGTACTGACGTCATTTTCTGTCGGCCGACAAAAGTACAGGGCAAGTCTAGAGCACTTTTCAACAGACAAACAACAAACACGACAGCCGTGGACATTTGACGGCCGATCGGTCGGCCGACGATCGGTACGTGTGTACGGGGCTTAAAGGTCTAACTTTTTGTCCAACTGCTCAGATGGATAAATTCCAAACAATCAAGGATGTACACCTTTTTATAAGGAACATTCTACTTAAAAGTATATATTCCAAAGCAAATCTTCATTCCTCTTCAACATATACTTATAAAGATCTACAAGCCATTGATCACCTTACCTCCCTTTTGTCGATGGAGCCATTATAACACCTGCCTCACCAACGAAATCTTGCATGCAACTCAAAAAGAAATCATCGGTATATCCCCCTCCCAGTTCCAATGTCAATGTCCACACTTTTCTTAAATTGGAGATAGGAAAAATACAAATCTCCCAAAAAATAAACACAATTTATCACGGAATGAGTTCAAGGCTCTAAAATCCTTGATGAGCAATGAACACATTTCCATAAAGCCTTTGGATAAAAGGGGGGAATATAGTTGTTCAGGGCACCAAGAGGGCGTGACCTGAACAAGACCCTCCTTCAGAAGGAATTACAGTGGAAACATCGTTTACAAGCCAGCGAACCCCCGGGGCTTAATCAGACATTCAGTTTTAAACCTTTTTCACAAGGATTTAATTCTGGACTTTCTGAATTTGGCTTATGATTTATAGCCCCTGTTGGGTGTTTATTTATATTTTTTGTTTATAGGCCCTGTTGGGTGTTTATTTTTTTATTTTTATTTTTTTAATGGTATTTTCAATATCATTATGGTTATACATTTTTGTATATTATGTTATATTCTTGCATTCACATGTATGCATGTTATACCAAATTTTGTATACTATGTCTGTTTTATTTGTGTCTGCAATACCTGTATATACAGTACCTGTATCTGGTATTGTCTGCAATACCTGTATCTGCAATAACTTGTGTCTTTAACACTTGGAATCTGTACAATGTACACTGTGCTACATATATTTTTGCTTAAGTTTATGTCCACCACTTTTGACGTTTCTGTGGCAATATACCCATTTGCCAGAGTCCCCGGCGCACAAAGGCCCTCTTGGATTACTTCCTGGTAGGGCCTTTGTTTTAGGTAGTGGTTTTAGACCGCTGCACCTTTGTTTGCGGTCCATAGCACTTGCGTTTCAATGATGACATCCGGTCCTCGGGCCGCCTTGGCGCATGCCCTCCACTGCCATCAGTGTCGGCGGCGTGATGACGTGCGTTGGGACCACGTCCCCCCTTTCGCCGCACCGCGCGCCCTTTCGCCGGGGGAACCCACATGGTAGCCGCAGCTGGGGATTAATCATCCCCTGAACGGCACGTCCTCTAATGAGACAGCTGGTGCTAGTTTACTCATTAGTGAATACCTCAAGCAGGTATATAACACACACCATTACAAACTTGCCTCCATGGCGGAAACATCAGACCTGTTTCAGGAAACATTTCAGGATTTTTTAGTCCCAATATTATCTGCTCAAGAGGGTATGATAATTTATGTTTGACTTTTTCATTTTTATTTTGTCATAACTTTATAAAACACCTTTATTTATTTTCTATTTTCCATACTCCCCTTTTTTTTATATATATATATATATATATATATATATATATATATATATATATATATTAATCAGAGTGACTTTTGCTGGAAGTATCAGGTGAATATCACCTGGTCATGCGGTCACTGATTATAACTATGAGACATATACATCTTCTATTTCCATCTCTCTTTTTGTATATATCTCTGTTATATAACCATTATTTAGCATATCAGTATAAGATGATTACCATATATCTTTGGTGACTCTTTGCTTTTTATATCCAAAGACACAAACCTCTCCCCTTTTTTGCTTTTTTGACTTATAGTTGCCTGGTTGAGTCTCTTTGTGGACACATATATTTTTGTATCCATCTGGAATTCTCATGACTTTGAGCATACAGTGGTTGTTCATTCTGCCATATAGGAAGTGCCATCAGGGGTGAAGTGCTGTGCTACAACTGCAACATTTTGAGCACCTTAAGCCTATGATTGTTTATAATCAGATGCTACATTAGTCTGGGATTTATGTTGTTGAAGCTGTTCCTGCATGTGAGTTCTGTGCTGATCTATATGTATGATACACAGCACAGTTTATTGATACTATTACTAGAGTACACCATAGGTGTGCGCAGCCTATTGCATTAGGCTGTGCACCCCAAAGCTCAAACACATATGTGTGTGTGCATGTGTATATATACTGACAGTGTCAGTCGGGCAGAGACTGGTGTCAGTAGGGCAGTGGATGGTGACTAGTTTTTTTCATTAATTTTTTTAAATTATTTTTTAGTTTTATTTATTTTTATTACTTTTTTACAATATTTTTAGGGTCTAAACAGGGGGAATCTGCGCCACATAGGATGATTAGGGTGTGCCCAGGCACACCTGGCATACCCTGTGCGCACGCCTATGCAGTACACTACTGAGATATCTTGTTATTATTATTATTAGTATAATTTTGAAAATGAATTGTCTTATATTCATAGATACTGCGAACTAAAAAGTCCAAGGTTAATCAGTGCCACCTCTAAAGAAGGACATATACCTTTATAGTCCGAAACATGTCAGGTGCTGCCTATATACCAAGAGACTTTCAAGTACATTGGCCCTACTAAGCCAATTGTTCATGTTGCTATTTGCCTTTATTGTTATCCTATGTATACCTATGTGGTTATGCTGCTATGAGATTCCCTAATAGGATACTTTTAGGATCTCATGTTGTTATATACTCTCTATGTGTATGTTTCAATAAACATTTATATAGTTTTACTCATGTCTTACAAGGATCATTAAGTCCTTAAGGGGTATTTAGACACAAATTTCTTAGTGTCTTAATTTTTTTGTCTTCAAATTACATGGACATGACCTCATTATCACATTCACACATCTTTCCTCATCCTTTTGTCGTTATTCATTCTCCATGGTCCCACTACAAGCAGGAATGTAGCCACCCAATCCCGCTCACTTCCAAGATGGAATAGGGACTAGGGACTATGGAATTTGTAGTGTTCATAGAGCAGTGCACATGACCACAACTAACGTGCACTGCTCCAACCAAATGGAAATGAGTGTGAAAGGAGAAGTTCGGGAGCTCATGGAGTATGCTACAATAAGGCGGAAAAACAAAGTAAGAAATTATTTAATGAAAAATGGATTACAGGGTCATTACGTAGTGGATGTGTATAGATTACTTTTGGAGAATAAGGAGATTGTTTGGTGTCACTTTTCATTTTATCTTCCCTATTGTTTTCAATGTATTTCACCAAAGTGGCAAAATTTCAACAAAATCTACTGATTTATGCCAAGGAAATTAAAACGTGAAAATCCTAACTCTAGAAGAAAGGGCTTTTAAGGAGAAGGAAGCTTGAAAAAAAAAGTATTTCTGAGGTTGACTGAAGTATTACTTTAATTCATTAGATTACTGTTGCTGTTTAATAACAAGAGAAATTATTTTTCTCAGTGTTTGCCGCAGTTGATTGACTAATATAGTCTGGTTAAAGGCAACTGTCTGACTTTTTCCAGAAATTTCCTTCCAACCCAAATACTTTAATACAGCCAAAGAACATATTTTGATCACGCTGCTAGAAGTGTCGCTACGAGGCCACTGCGTGGTACATTAGAAGCCTGACAAGTTATGATGTCTGCATTGCAATAAACATGTCAGTCCGGCTGTGCCTGGCAGTGGAGAGAAATATTAGATGTGCAAAGAAAAGTTCAGTAATCATGTAACCAAATGCAGGAACACTGTCACCAGAATACATTTATGCTCTAAAAGCTATTAGGCTGATTTGATGGAATGACTGGGCTGTTTTAGATTTATTTGTAGCATATTACATATGCTGGAAAAAGATGATGACGGCTTAAGGACAGTTTACTAACTGAGGGAAAAAAAGTAAAAGTTTGTAACACAAATTTGCTTTCTTGAATGCAATAAACATACTTTTTGGACCACACTGTGAATTTCTGCAATAGGATGTAGAAAGACAAATCTCACAACTATTCAGAATAGGTCATACACCTGCATAGCTCCCAACTGTACCTGATTTCGAGGGACTGTCCCGGATTTGGAACAAAGTCCCTCTGTCCCTCTTTCCTCATTTGTCCTTAATTTTGGTCTGATCTATAAAGTTTTATATAAAATGCACTATTTATCTTTCAAAAAGTGTTTCACGGTGCTAAACCTGTCATCCAATTTCTAAATTGGGTTTGTACATTTAAAAAGTCAGTATAAAGCAATAATAGTGGTAAAAAAAGCATTTGTGGGTTTAACTTTTAATTTTTATATGTATAATTCTCCTTTAAGGGTGTGTGACAGGGGGGTGTGTTCTATGCCTACATACTTTTGCTAATAGGTGTTGAGAGGTATGCACTTGTAGTACCCTCTTAGAATAGGTTGCTAGAGAGATTCAGATACATTTTAGCAAACTGGGGAGCAGTGTGCAATTAGTTTTGGCTTCTCAACCCAGAGGCTGCAGGCTCAACTACTTCTCCTTGCCTTCTAGTAGGTTCTAGAATGTAGTGGGCTGCAAGTGGCTAACCCTGGGCTAAATATTTACGTGGTCCCAGCTAATCCCTGGGGGGAGTGCCCAGTAGGTGGCTGAGATATAGATAAATAGTCTGAGGCATAGCGCAGTAAGGTCTTGTCCTGGAAGAGGAGATCCCAACCAGAAAGGCTGCTGCCTAGTTTGCAGGTGATGGCCTGCCTATTTGTGGCCACAGCGGCAGCTGGAGCACCCCTAACATAAAAGACACTAAACTTCTGGGCATACCAGCCCTTGCTCTGTAGTATTTACTCTCTCTTCCTCTCGATGCATGAGTGGGGGCCGGTCACCGGTTCCTCTGCCCACCCTCCTGGATGCGTGGCTTTACTCCCAGAGGTAGATGCTGGCCCTCTTCTCCCCGGGCTTGACAGCCAGATGGCATCACTACAACTGAATACACTCACTTCATGTGCTGTATTATATGAATAACACACAGGCCATATGCAGAAAAAACTTTTTTACTGAAGATCCACGGTACATAACCAACAGGCCTCGGGCCAAAGACAGTTCCACAGCAAGTTCCAAAACTCATTGGTTGTTGAATGTTTCTCTCAGGAAAGTGATGTGCAGTCAGGCCCAGCTAAGGGGGACCCCCCTCCAAGGGGCACCCAGTATAAAGTACAGTTCTTAGGTAACTATTCTCTTATGACAACCCTTCCCATGGTCAGGGCTCTACTCTCTCAGCTAACCCAGATGGGAAAAGGACTTGAGATAAAACAGCAGAACTAGTCAGAGGTCTTCATTACTCACTAGTAAAACTTTGTTTGAAACGTTATGTTTTACCAACATTCATATGATTTTCCAGTCATTGGTGGGGTCAAATCAATGGTTATTTTTGACCCTAGTGATGAGAAATTTCAAAGGAGGAGATTGGAAAATATTTCCCAGCCCTTTCATTGGGAAATTATCTTCATTCCAAAAACTAAATTTAGAAGTATAATTGAATAACTTTCGTCCAGTCATCAGATGTACAAAGAATTTTGGTACAAGTATTCGCACAAGCATTCATTCCAAAATCTACCAGTGTATGGCTAGCTTAAGGGTGATCATAGATGACCAGGCCAAGCCACCTCTGCAACTCCAGACCATTTAGGTTGAAACTACTGCCACAGAAGCAGCATGAGCTCTGGGGGTTCGAAACAGATATACAGATATACAAAAAATAATATATTGCTCATTCATTTCATAATTTAAAGCCCCAGTTCTGGAAAAAACCCTTGCTTTGGACCCCCCCCCCCCCTCCACCACACACATAAATTTTAGGGGGTTGCCAACGAAGCTGCAATAGAGCCTAATCCCATGGACGGCTAGAGGGCAGTAAAAGCAAACAGTTGAGATGCCTTTTTACCACCCTCCAATACAAAAATGCAGCCACTCAGGGCTCCATACAAGACATGGCCTTGGCAAAAATTATATGGCATGTCGCATTTGGTGGGTAGTATCCCAGCTAAACGTGACCCTTTCAAGTTTACAAAGTTTATGCAGCACCCTGGTCCTAAACTGGGGCTACTATGCAAATTTAGTTTTTGGCTGAGCTGTAGACTAATTTTTGAGTTTATCTGATGTTTTCCTAATATCATTTAGGTTGTGCACTTCTCACTGTCGCCAATAGCTGTCACTGGACCAGTATGAGATAGTACAACTAGGTTGAGTTATGAATATTTATTTTTCTTCCAGCCAGCCTTGTAGGATGTTCTTGGCCACATGCATCCTGGGAGAGTATATATTTTTGGGGTGGGTCATGTGCTTGCTCTCTTGCCTCAGGCCCTGCTGGCCTGGGGATGTGCTGCTGAAGTGAGCTCTGCGTGTAGGTCCAGAAGCTTGTCTGAGGTGGTCCTTAGGCTGTCTTGCCTGGCATGGAAGAAGCCAAGCCAAATTAAGAAGAACCAGGGGTGTACCCTTGCTAGAGAGAGCCAGGATGAAGGCTGGTCTCTCAGGAGGGCCTGGTGACTAATTTGGAGGACGCACCTACATCTTACATGTGCTTTCAGTGTTGTAGGGTCGGCTTAAAGATTCTGACACTGTGAAGCTGAATCTTGTTCTAAATCTTAAAATGTGTTTGCAGTATCGCCGGGTTGGCCTAAAAGGTTTTGGTACTGTGAAGCTGTACTTTTTCTGGATCTAAGGAGTCTCTAAGAGATCTGCTTCTGGTATCTGAGACACCCTAACTCTCTCTCCTACTACCTTTTTCAAGTTTTATATTAAAGCTTTGAAAAGATCAAAAGTGACTGGCACCCAATTTTTGTTCAAAACTTCCCATTATAGCCATGGATTCAGCCCTGGGGTAAATGCTTGGTCCCTGCTTCTGGAGGTCACCACACTACCTCTGGAGGTCAAGGGGGTGCTACATTTATAAAGTTGAAAAAAGACACAGGTCTATCCAATTCAGCTTTCAGTATGTACATGCGTGTATGATTTTTATATATTTACATATATTTGTGTATGCTTCTTTTTTTTTTAAGTTGCCCAGACTCTCAGCTAGGACCAGCTAGGTGCAGCAATCAATCTGCTACTACAGTGATAGCCACAATCTTCTGGGTTTTCCTGGTGCTCTGGGTGAATGGTTACCCCACTGCACACTGACCACAGGGTGTCACTAGCTCAGCATCGTGGCCATTCAAAGAAAACACTTTGTATTTCTTTCAATGAATACAACTCATTGTCTGACTGGACAAGGTGGAGAATTTGAATTCACCAATCATTCTTTCTACCTTGTCCAATAAGAGAATGCCTAGTATTTATTAAAAATATATATTGTTTTTAGTTTGGTTTAGTTTAGTGTGGGGAAGGGTTATAATATTTCCAATAAGCCTTTTATTGATGTCTGTGTCCTCGTTATTCTCGATATTCATACTTTATTTCTCTTGGTCACAAGAAAGTGCAGGAAATTATTATTTTTATTATATAAAGGATGTATATAGCGCCAACAGTTTGTGCAGTGTTTTACAATATAAAAAGGAGACAATACAGTTACAATACAAAAAAATACAAGAGGATTAGGAGAGCCCTGCTCAGAAGAGCTTACAATCTAATATACAAAGAAAATGGTATTTCCATAACTTTGGAGATATTTCCTTTCACTTTATGTACATGGCAAAAAAGCAAAAATAAAATTGTGTTTACCCAATCCCTACTCTGTCCAAAATGAAACAGAAAAAAAAAAATGTCTTTAGTGTGTACGGGATAATAAGGGACTGGGTGCAATGAAAACTCAAAACACAAGAAAAATGTGACTTGCACTCAAATTGCAGATTTCCAGAAGAAAAGCTATATTAACTTCTAAAACTATTTTGCAAGTCAAATGCAAGGCAATCTGAAAAAATAAAATTCCATGTACTTATGTGCCGTTGTAGAGAAAGGTGATTGCAACTGGAAAGAGCTCATTCGATTAGAAAAGAAACCAACAAGCAAGGCAAAAATGGCAATTTTATATTATAATTAATTCTGTTCAGCATATGTGTGAGACCAATTTTTGCTGCTTGAAGTGCTGTAATTCTTCATGAAGTGGAAAAAGGAATTAGATCGGTAATTAGTAACCATGTTCATGAAAAATGTGATTGTGGCATTTTAGATTTCTATTTCTGTTCCTAAGTAGTTATATTTCACAAAATGTAACATTTTTGTTTAAAGGAACCCCCCCCCCCCAAGACACTATAAAATAAATCAATATCTAATCTATAGATATTCACTTGTACATGTTTACTAAATAGGGCTTGGCAGAGATCGGTTATTTCACAATGTTTAGAGCTGTTAACGCAAACTTGCCAATGACACCTTTCTATTACATGTTCAGGTCACCGTTAGCGGTAACACACTGGGTGAGAGATCGAAACTAGAGCATGCAAAATCTGGTGCAGCTCTGTATAGAAACAAATCAGCGTCCGGGTTTCACTGTCAAAGTTTAAGCCTGGGTTCACACTGCCACGACTTTCCGACATCATGTGCAACTTCATCCCAGCTTGCATACGACTTCTTTCAATGGATTGTAAAGCCAGAAGTTTTTTTTTTTTTTAATCACTTAAGGACCAGGCCTATTTCGACACTTGTTTTTTACAAGTTAAATCAGTATTTTTTGCTAGAAAATTATTTAGAACCCCAAACATTATATATATATATATATATATTCTTTAGCAAAAACTCTGGAGAATAAAATGATTGTCGTTTTTTTGAGGAAAAAAAAAAAATATATATATATATATATATATTTTAATGCATTTAAAAAAAATTAAACAGTAAAGTTATCCCAATTTTTTCTATAATGTGAAAGATAATCTTACACCAAGTAAATAGATACCCAACATGTCATGCTTCAAAATTGTGAACACTCGTGGAATGGTGACAAACATTGATACTTAAAAATCTCCATAGGCGACGCTTTAAAGATTTCTACAGGTTACCAGTTTAGAGGTTCAGAGAAGGTCTAGGGCTAGAATTATTGCTCTTGCTCTAATGATCGCGGTGATTTCTCACATGTGTTGTTTAAACACTGTTTACATATGTGGGCGCGACTTGCGTATGCGTTCGCTTCTGCACGCGAGCTCGAAGAGACGGGGTGCTTTGCATTTTTTTTTCTTATTTATTTTACCTTTTATTTTTTATTTTTACACTGTCACTTTTGATAACTTTTATTCCTATTACAAGGAATGTAAACATCCCTTGTAATAGAAATAAGCAGTTAAAAGCAAAAAAAAAAAAAAAAGTTCTTTTTTATCATCATGAAAAAAAATGGGCCCTTTAAGGCAGTTAGGAGGAAGTGACGTATAACGTCGCTCCAGTCCTTCAAGGCCATAGAGTCGAGTGGGGGCCAGCTTGCCCTCACTTAACTTTCTGCCTAGAAGGGGAGAGGACCAGATTGTTTTCCCTGCTATTGACGGCTCCGGTAATCTTTTGTACATATCAGTGGCTTCATCACTGAAGTTATGACTTTTAGAGCAGTTCCTCCTGATACGTAGAATTCTAACGGGGCAATTTCTACGGATCAGGAGGAACTGACTTCAGTGATGAAGCCACTGACATGTACAAAAGATTTAGAGAAAGGGGCTACTCACATAAAAATATAAGGAAAGCGAGAAAGAGAGCAGGAGAATTTGAGCATGAAACTTTACTTGGTAAATCAAAAAAGAACACTAACACTAAATGGGGGGAATACCCCAGAATCATTACAAGATACGGTTCACAATGGTATCAAATTAAAGTATCTTGGAGAAGTACTGGCATGTTTTAACAGTATCTCCACTGATAGCAGATGTAGTGGGACCTGTTGGAGATACAACAGCTTTCAGCTTAGCCGATAAACTGCAGTTCACAAATAGGACACTAGATGTCGCTAATGCTCAGTGATATGCTATGCATTTTCTATGATGTGTTGTATTTCCTGTACACTGTACTGTACTTGTTGGTTATCTTTTCCTGTCTGTTGTTCTTATTACAATGAGGTGACATTTTTGCTTTCTGTGTTATGTTCCAATAAAGAAGCCAGTTCCTGTTACTCCACAATGTCTGATCTGAATGGACTCCGCTGCACCCAGTGATCGCACTCTGCAACAGGACCACGACCACTAATGATAGCACCTAGGGCCCGTACCTTGGTACACTCTGACTATCATACAACACCTTCAAAAAATTGAAAAAAAAAAAAAATGGATCTTACCCCTATCCATGGAATGCACGCCTGTGGGCACTGTCAGATCTGTAAATTCATCTTAAAAACCAATGTGTTTACCAACTTTGATGGGACTAAGACATTTAAAATTCACCATTTTATAAACTACTCTACAACTAGAGTTGTTTATGAGCTGATTTGCCCCTGCAATAAAGTCTATGTGGGAAAAACAAAAAGACAACACATCAGAATCGGTGAACACAGTATTAAGAAAAAAAGTTGATGAGCGACCCCTGGCAGTGCATTTTGCCCAGTTTAACAAGGGTAACTCTAAAGGGTTAAAAGTTAGAGGTATTTATGCACTAGATCTACCAAGTAGAAGAGGTGACTTTGATACCATTCTCCTTTAGAAGGAGGAAATGTGGATATATAGATTGGGCGCTTTAATTCCTAATGGGCTGAATCATAAATGTAATCTACAACCCTTCCTGGAGGCATGATTTCATTATATCAGTTTACCTATAACTCTGCCAATATATGTATCTACTATCCAAAAATGTTTAGTTTAGGATCTCCCTCCTCTCTTTGTGGTATGATTATTTCTGTAGGTAGAGGGGGCTAACTCCTCTTTAAATGTTTCATCCTACGGCCAAAGTTCAATTAATTGCACTCAGTGGTACTGCTTTTACCCTTTTTACATGAATTGCTTCTGCGTGATGAATGAAGAGGGAGTGTGAAAATGCATGCCATCTAGTGGCGAGTGGTTATTACTACACCCATTTCAGGATATTTAAGCTGCGGTCTGCAAACTCCTCCCTGCTCTGAGGAAGTTAGCATTGATTGGCTAATGAAACGCGTCAGAGTGTCGTCAGCATGCACGGGACTCGGGGATAGCAGCTGCAAGCATGTGCGGGAGATGTAGTGGAAGCCCAATGGAGTTTGTCTAAACAGACGGTTGAATGTTGATACTGAGTGAAACTGTGAGCGAAGGGGCTACGTCCAGAACGGGAGACATCTACTTATACAATATATATCTCTCAAAATATAAAGAACAAATGGGCGGAGGACTTTTATGGTACAGTAGAAACTCACAAAATAATATAAAAAATACCAAAATGTTTTGGATACATATATATATTGATAAAAACACGCCCCAAAGAGGGCCCAACAAGACAATACAAATGTATAAAAAAAGTCAACTGGAAGATGCTCAAAAAAGTTAGAAAACAAAACATTTCCTCTTATATAGAATAGGTATCAACTGTAAATGTCTCCCCCATTAAGGGGCCCTGCGGAGAAGTATCTCCAATCTTTACTCTACATATTTCACAGTTTTTGCCGCTTCTTCAGGAGTTTAGCTCAAGAGGAATGTAGGATTTGTAGGGAAATTCAAACCCGAAAATAGTATAAAAAAGCAAAACAAATCATACATAGTCACATTTTAAAAAGAAACAAACAATATCAAAAATGTGCCACAATAAATCTACAGCAAATATACGCGTTAAACACAAAAAGACACAAGAAAATAACAACACGTATAAGCCCAGATGTTGACTCATAAAACCTATCACTCAGACACCTTTGAGGACCAAAGAGCCATACTCACTGGCGATTAACCTGATGTTGTGAATGACAGGGCCAATTGGCAGTCTCCCGGGCCAGTGCGGGACATGTACTAGATACAGTGGTGATAGAAAGTTTGGGCACCCCAGGTAAAAATTTGTATTAATGTGCATAAAGAAGCCAAGGAAAGATGGAACAATCTCCAAAAGGGATCAAATTACAGATTAGACATTCTTATAATATGTCAACTAAAGTTAGATTTTATTTCCATCATTTACACTTTCAAAATAACAGAAAACAAAAAAATGGCGCCTGCAAAAGTTTGGGCACCCTGCAGAATTTATAGCATGCACTGCCCCCTTTGCAAGGCTGAGACCTGCCAGTGTCATGGATTGTTCTCAATCATCGTCTGGGAAGACCAGGTGATGTCAATCTCAAAGGTTTTAAATGCCCAGACTCATCTGACCTTGCCCCAACAATCAGCACTATGGGATCTTCTAAGCAGGTGGGTCGGGGGTACAGGAGGACCTACATATAATCAGCCATCCATCATTCACAATGTATATTAAGTAGAGGGTGCCACTCCAAATCTAAATACAAAAAGAAAAGTAAAGATAAATACAATGTGACCCGTAGACACCGACATTTATAAAACTCCTAGTGACATCCATATCCAGAGGTATCAAAGATCGGTCAGCAAAGTCCTCACCTAACCACTATCTGAATGTCAAAATGCCACCAAGCATCCGCCACATAGGGAGGTAACAGCCTCCCTGTTTATATAGTATCCAGTCCTGTCCAGTCATCCCGCATAGCCACACTACTGCCACTGTTGGATTGTTATGAACTTGGGTGTCCTTGAACCAGGAGGTTACCTGTTTCGTAGCTTGCAGCCTTACCTGTTGTGCCACATAGAAGTGCTGGAGTTTTTGCAGTGATTTTCCAGCCTGATGCTTTGCCTTGGACTCACTAGCTCCACCTGCTGCCAGCTGCAAACAATGTACAATTTAACCAGCTGTGAACAATGTACAATTTAACCAGCCTTTAAATAGCAGCACTTCCTGTTTCTCAGTGCCCGTTTGTTTTGGAATATCTTCCTGGGTGTGCTGTATACTCTTTGACTGACTATCGTGTATGAACTTTTGCCTGTATTCTTGACCCCTCTTCAGCCTGCCGAATCCATACTTCACCGCCAGCTTGTGTATGACTTCTGCCTAATCTTTGGATTAGGTTTGGATACCGCTTTGCCCGATCTGTTGCCAGCCCGATCTCTCTGGCTACGTTTTCAGCACTCAAGATCCACTTCGGAACTTTACCTCACAGGTACCTAACATGGGTGACGTAACCGGACCTGATCTCGGACTGAGCATGCGTCAAATTGACACAAGCGCAGTACCGCTGAGAGGCACCAGCGGAAAACAGCCAACCATGCAGGTGCCACTCGTCCAATCCTGCCATGCCAGAAGCCGTCCAACACGGTCATCTAGAGATGGAGGTGCAGACAGCATGGCCCACCACAAGAAGAAGATCACACACTCGCTCATAGAGAGACAAAGCCATCCAGGTTCAAAGGCCACAGAGCAAGGAGCAACAATACTCCCGCAAAGGCATCTGGGTAGGGCAATTCATGGGACCACACATCTGGGATAAAAAAACATATCACACAAATAGAAATATATATTTATACAATACAAATATACAATAAATCATACCTTAATCAAAATACCTTAAACTACTGGTAGTTATCAAACGCCAAGGCACTAGGCAATTAAACATTTACAATCCATATTGATATTAACTCTTGAAACCAACAATGATCTTAAAACAATGGGTATAAGGTCTTGACAACCTATTACTTAACCCAATACTTTGGATTAGCCTACAAGCTCAAAACTATATACCATATATATATATATATATATATACACACACCATAGGGGAACATCTATCACCAAATTACTTTACTTAAAGGAAAGGGTTGTATGAGTTAGTTTAATTAATTTCAGGGGGGATAGTGGCAGCTAGCCTCTCAATCCACATGGTTTCGGATCTTAAAATCGAGTTGTCCCGATCCCCACCTCTTGGATTCGGAGGAACTACCTCTAATACAAAAAAGGAAACCACTGAATTGTCAAATCTATGATGGAGACCTATATGTCTTGTAACAGGAGTAATTACCTTTCCATTTCCAAAGTAATAGACATGATCCCAAATTCTTTGGCTAAATTCCCAAATGGTCTTGCCAATGTAAAAAGCCTGGCATTTACAAGTCATAAGGTAAATAACACCACGTGTTTTACAGTTAGCGAAATGTCGCGATCGGTAACACTGGTCATTGGGTAGATAAATGCCCCTCCCCTTCGTAACCCAGGGGCACCGATGGCAACTGCCACATCGGTAGGTACCCCTGGGTTGAGAGGTTGAATCAAATCTGTCTTGATAATGACTGGAGGTTCGTTTGTCACGTAAAGAAGTGGCTCATCTGAACACCAACTCTGGTGTAGGTCTTACATATTTAGATAATGTGTGATCTTCTGATAGCAAATGCCAGTGTTGAGACATTATTGATCATCTACTTATACGAGGTGGTGAGCAATTCCCCCAGTTCTATCCTCCCCAGAAACACCCCCACACGACTCTACAGTAGCCTAGGACGTATTCACTCTGACTACACCATTAGCACTTTGATCACCTTGCCTCCACCACACACCTAGGAGTCCTAATGTTGGCAGAAGACTACAAAGCATTTGTTGTATAGCACATGACTATATTCATTGAACTTTTGTCCAGTGACAGCAACATGGATATCTCCTATATATACCGTTTGTCTCATCTGACACCCAGTCATATAGCAACACTCTGACAACTAAGAGCTCTGAACCAGCACTAAATGTCATCTCTGAGAGGTACTTTGTGCTTCACCTATTTATTTTGATGAGGAATGTTGTTGTCCCTATTATATGAATACTATCATTCTAGCCCTCTACTTGCTGAGAGTGATTGTGTGCATGGATGATTGCATGTGCAGCTTCAACCCCCAGTTCTAGACAACATTGTCTTTTATTTTAATAAAGGTGTGGTGAAGGCCACTATATTGGTGCTTTTTGTTTGCGATGTAATATTTTTTTCAATAAAGCTGTTTTTTTACTTCAACCGTAATGTCCCATCTATGTGAATTTCTTGGTAGACAGCTGTCTTCCTTATGATATGATCATTCTAATCCATCTCTGCTCTAGCTCCTATCTACTGTGTGCCAAATGGGTATTCCAAAGTTATGATGACAGTGCATCCACTATGCAGGAACGGAGAGTTCGTAGTGAGTTTCCTGGGTCCTTTCTTGGCTGTCACATGTACGCGTCACAGAGATTGCTGCTTGCCGCTAATGATGGTGTACCATCTGAGGTGCTTGTCCAGATTCCTAGCTCATGCACATGTTCATTGGGGCATACTATTCCAAGAGTCCGGTGATGTAACTGTGATGTCAACGCGTTTCGCTATGTCCAAGTGTAGCTTCTAGCTTCGTCTTTCAAACAATCACATTAGACCTAAACATAACATATATGTTTGTCAAGGAAAACCCCATATTTTGCCAAATTAGCCAGGACCTATGTGTCAGTAACCCCGTGTAGGTAGTCCTGGATGCCAATAAACAGTGAGGCTAAAGAACCCAGTAAAAGAAATGAGACAGAAAGCAAAAACAGGGAAGACAGGGAAGACAGTTAAGAGCAAAGAAGAAGGGAGGAGGGAGAATGTAGGGACCCAGGATTGCCTGAGACGCCTGTTAAAGTTCCCAAATTTTTAGGAATTTAGTGTGCATGTCATTAAGGATACTAGACATTTGTTCAATAAGCATCATGGCCATCAAACGGTCTCTCACTCCCTGGAAGGGTAATGTAGGTTTCTTCTAGGCTTGAGCAGTCATCCTCTTAGCTGCTATGAACAGGTAAGATGACAGTTTTTATTGTCGAGCAAATAAGCCCAGAATGGGGCAATGCAGAAAAGCAAATTTAGCCTCTTTCAGATATCAGGTATCATTTTAATCTAGAGGCCCCCTTATTTTTAAAGGGGTCTTCCACATTACGATAAGCTAGCTACACGTAAATCCATACACAACCACCTGGCCAGGGACCCCATACCGAGGGCATGTGGCCTTGTATAGTTCAGGAGGGTGGGGCTCTTTTCCCCATTTCCTGGCCAGCCAGGCTGCATGTTCTGATAAGGCTCTGGTATGAATTTGGAGGGGGGGGGGTAATCCTGCTCTTTTATTCTTTTTTAATGAGAGGGGTTCCCCCTTAGACCTGAAGAACCTGAATCCCCGGTTAACATTTGAATGTTCCAGGTGGGGATGAGTGACTGGTTGTTAGGATCTCCATACACATTGTACATCATGCAGAGGTCTCCTTCATATTATTTCCTCTTCTGGTTAAAGGTCTTAGCTCATAGTGTTGAGCTATTTTATCAACTGGCCTTTGAACTCTTTCAGTCAAATGTTTTTAGACTATTGTTTCTTAGGATCGAGTGATAGGAAATGTTACTATTGCCTGGTGAAAGGCAAAAAAAAGAGGCTGACATTACACGCATATTACAAACATTCCAGGTATTATTTATGACTTTTGCGCATTGTGTTGGCACTCTATAACCACGTGCTGACCTTATACAGTACATATACAGCGGCAAGGCGGCTCTCCTGCACAGGATCATGTACCTAGTACATAATCCACAAGCCGTGCTAAGGAGTGCACCCCTGCTGCTCTGGCTGTGCTGCGATTGGCTGCAAGTCGCTGATCGCTGCCATTACTAGTAAAAAAAAATAAATAAATAAAAATTCCATAAATATATCCCATCGTTTTTAGACACTATAACTTTTGCGCAAACCAATCAATATGCACAAAATTGGGATTTTTTTTTCCAAAAATATGTAGCAGAATACATTTTGGCCTAAATTGATGAAGAAATTTGTCCATCTAAGCCTTAGACCCCTTTCACACATACGGACCGATCAGATCCACCTGTAGTTTTTCTTGCGGACCTGATCGGATGCCCCATACATCCTTATGGGGCAGCGGATGTCAGCGGAGACATGTACATTGACGCCTGCTGCCATCCGATCTGATCCTGTCCATCAAATGCAGATGGTTGGAAACCCTATTTTCTATCCATCTGGCGGATCGGATGAGAATGGACAAGTGGTCCGTTCTCATCCGATTCCCGCATAGAGGACTGCGGGGATCTGACAGCTGTCATCCGTCTGCTCAGTGGGGATCGGCGGATCGATCCCCCGCTGAGCAGAACGGAGTCCGTCGGCGGAATGGACAGGTGTGAAAGGACCCTTAGATAGACAAATACTTACTAGTTATGGCAAGGACCATCCTTATCAGAATTGTAGTGACACATTGGGTTATCTACACTGAAGATTCCCTAGTGATTGGGGCTTCCGAGGTGATGTTAAACATCCCTGCATGTGTAAAATATATAAGATAGATATCCACAAGTGATAAATATAATATATCCCCTGCGCACAAATATAAAAGTAACAAATGAATCCGGTTACAGACCTATCGCAGCTACTTTAAAAATATAGATATGTTAAAGTTACCAGGAGAAAGTCACAAATGACAAACAAACCAGCTCCCTCCACTCTGCAGAGTCTGCAACAGCGCCGATCTGAGATGTACAGAATTGCACTACTCATCGGATCTTCCACCCACAAGCGTCATTATAACTTTTCACAACGAGGCGAGATTGACGCTTCTGAGAACCATCAGGAGTGTGCTAAACAGAACACCTATGCACCTTATCCATGAAATAATACTCGTGGATGACTTCAGCGATAATTTCGATGACTGCCGACTTCTCTGCAAGCTACCCAAAGTGAAGTGCTTACGCAACGACCGGAGGGAAGTGGTGAATGGGAGTATCATTGTGATGAGAAGGAAATCTTTGCAAGAAAAGACATAGTCGTTTGCTGCCACTTGATTGGATGAGATTTGTGTTATTCTGCTCTGCTGCCTATCCTATGAGAGTAGGTGGGCCACACTGTCCGGTGAGTTGCCACCCCCCTTATTGAGCACCGAGGTGAAGGATGTGTGGTGTGGTGACCCCTTAAAAATCACGAATATTCCCAATTTGTGGAGCCAGTTTTTCTGCATGAGATTTTAAAGAGACTTTTAATCTTTTTTGTGGAGGACTATTTTAACACTATTATTTATTATCTGCGCTACTTTTACTAGTGGTTTGTTCGTCATTTGTGACTTTCTCCTGGTAACTTTAACATCCCTGCATGTGTGATTCATTTTAGCCCTGTACACAACTGAGCATTTTTCAGCTCATAAAACACTCATCTCTGAAGTCTCAAAATGCCCAACAAGCAAAATCCCATTCATGTCAATGGCCCCTGTTCACATATGAGTGTTTTGTCGCCTGAAGCAAAAGTCTGAAGCTCAAAATTGTACATGAGCTTCTTTTTTGGCAGATTACAAACATTTTTGTTAGATGTCAATGCATGTCTTAAAACACCTGCAAAAAAACGCCATTGAAAAACGCTCAAAAAAAAAACGCCTTAAAATGAAACGCTCAGGGCTGAATGGAGCCTTCCCCTATGGCCTTTGGGTCCACAGCTCCTGGTAAGCGCAATATCCATATCCGTGGTGGTGGGATTGTCAAGCTGATGACTATTGGTTTCTGGATTTCTTCATTTCAAAGCACTTTATTTCAGGCACTTTTGGAAATCTGGATTATATATGGACACTTTCTTGCTGCTACTGTGTTGTGGACTGCCTCTTTTATGAACTTTTCAGCTCATACTTCTTTATATGAAGTTTTTGTGTGATATTTGTCTCTATATATGATCATTTCATATCTTTTTTAGCGCTGCACTTATGTATTTTAATTTTATACAATTTTTGGTCAATTGTGGTGTTAGGAGCTTTTTCATTCTTTTTCATTAGCTTCGTAATTTTTCTCTTTATCTAATGATATTTTAGTGACTGGATTTACATATATATTGGACATACATGAAGACAATATTTTAAACACAGAAGCAGTACTAAAAGCTTCTGTTTGACATCTGCCAATCATAAAAAAAAAAAAAAAAATGAAGATTTAATTACTATGATCAATAATAAAGAGAGATATATTTTTTCTTTTTGGCTAATTCATGCACTGGTTATAGATCAGTGGAGATTTCTCATGTATATTCATCTGCCTTTAACGGTAAGCTTTCTGCAGTGAATAGTGTTGCTAGGCACAAGGCTAGATGCTGCTTCCTAGCTTTGTCATCGACAAAAGTCAAGCCCAAGCATATCCTATGCATTGTCATGCTCCGCGGTGCATCTACAACAAACAATTAACAGCAAACAGTTCTCAGGCTCTTCTGCAGATGAGCTATGTAAAATCAACATAAAAACAATTTCAATAAGGAAGGGAAAACAAAACAAGACATAACATGATTATAGAATTCAGGATTAGGGAGGCTTGTGCTTCATTTGAAACAATCTGATTTAAAGCATTTGTTATCCTAAAAAAAAAAAAAATGGTTCCTGTTCCTTTAAAGCATGTTATACAGCACAGTGCTTGTGCTGTGCAATTTGGCCTCTTCTATCACCTGAAATACCTGGCTGATCCTGCCTGGTTCTGCCCTCACCCCTGTAAACTGAACACAGTTTATCATGGCTGCGGAGCCCTGACACCGTGGTCAGTTTACGTGCCTCTGTCATCCGCAGCTCTCCTGTCTGCTCTGTGTCAGTGCACGCCCCCCCCCCCCCCCCGCCTGTCTGCTCTGTGTCAGTGCACGCCCCCTCTCCTCCTGCTGCTGAAATTAAATTTATTCTTTCTTATAGGTATAATCCTCTGTGTCTCATTATGCTATGTGCTCCTGTCTCTGTGTTTTAATAAAAAAATGCTGTCCATACCTGATTTTAGAGCGGCGCTCGGCGCTCACGTGTTTGGCTCGCTCTCTCCTCCTCTCATCCCGACTGATGTCAATGGAGGAATCTTGGCCCTGCTTGCTGCAGCTGTCAAATCGAGAAGGGGAGAAGTGGCCGGTCACGTGAGTGCCGATCGGTGTTCTGAAATCAGGTATAGACAGAATTTTTAAAAAAAACATAGAGTCAGGAGCACATAGCATAACAAGACACAGAGGATTATATAAATATATCACAGTGGGTTAACAACATGGAGAGCATGTCTCATTATGCTATGTGCTCCTTTCTCTGTGTTTTATTAAAAAAATGCTGTCCATACCTGATTTTAAAGCGCCGCTCGGCGCTCACGTGTTTGGCTGGCTCTCTCCTCCTTTCCTCCTCTCATCCCGACTGATGTCAATGGCCCTGCCTGCTGCAGCTGTCAGATCAAGAAGGGGAGAATCGGCCGGTCACGTGAGTGCCGAGTGGCGCTCTAAAATCAGGTATAGACAGCAGTTTTATAAAAAAAAAAACACAGAGACAGGAGCACATGGCATACCAAGACACAGAGGATTATATAAAGATGTCATAGTGGGTTAACAATCACTTTAAATTGACCATGAAGTGCTAATCAAGTACATGGAGAGAGGTGTACAGGGCTGTGACAGCTAAGAATCAGCAGTTAGGTGACATCATTGGAGTATGCAGTCCAGGTAGCGCAGCCAATATGAAATGCATTCCTATAAGAATCTCCAGAAGGGAAATACACTTCGGAGTAAATGCCATTTTTTGCATAGCAATCCTTTAAAGGAAACGGGTCATGTGAGAAATATGGAGGCTTCCAATACTAATCTCCTTTTGCAAAATGCTAGTTGCCTGGCTGTTATGCTAATCCTCTAGTTTCAGTTTTTGAATCACTGTTCCTGCATATCAGGAACAGCAGAGATAACTCTGCAATTGCTATCTTGTTCTAGTTCAGTGATCCAGAGTCTTGAAGCCAGAGTTGTCAGCATAATGTCATGATCTTCACTTTATCCAATCAGAGAACACAAATAGGAAAGTGCCCTCTATATAATGCTTGTGTCGGGCGAGCCACCTCCTGGTGTTCACTAAGCAGAAATGCAGCCACATGGGCCCCCTAAGGTTATCACCGGCATACCATATCACCGGCATACAATATCGGTATGGCACATAGGTACTAAAAAAAAAAAAAGTTGTGTAAACTACAACTATGTAAAAATGATCATAGCTGGAATTCTGCTTTAACAAATACACATATGTATTCATTAACATGCATGGTAACAACCTAACAAATCAATAAAATGATTGACCAGTGACAGTGTGGAAACTGGAGAACAGAAATTCCCAGATCCCCACGCTCCATGTTGTTATAATTAATGTTAAAGTCATTGGGAAAAAAGGTTTTCTGAATGAAGAGGAAGCTCATCACAGATTGAAGAAGGTTCTTTTCATTTACTTTTTAAACTATTTCTTAAAAAAAATGGTGAAGTAGAATTTTCATCTTTGGAGTCTTTTTTTTTTAAGTTTGCAGAATTGAGAGCAATTAAGGGGATTTATTTAAAAAAAAAATTGGCAAAATAGGATCCCAGGAGTGGACTGCCAGCGCACAGAATTTTTCATTATTCACTCATCTCTAGAGCGTGTTCAGATATTTTTCTACAGGGAAAGAAAGAAAAGTAGAAAGATGCCTAAGTACATTTTAATATCTTCACGAGCTGGCCCATCGGAGCAGTGTAATCATTGCATTGATGATAATATTCATTTTTAAAAACAATATTTTCCTTCTTCAATACAGAAAAAAGGAATCATTTTAGCTGAGCGGCAGGTCCAACATGGTCTACGTAAAAAGAACCAGGTATACCTATCCAAAAATAAAAGTTCCATCCCGTGCATGATGGAAAATGAACCAAGAAAAAGAAAATTGCTAGCGAGTTTAAAGTGGAACCAAACTGTATCTGAGGACAGCAAACTGAAAATGCTATTTAATTCTTTTGTAATATTCAAAGCAAACTCACCCATCTATCCAGGTTTCCATGCTTTATTTTGTTGAGAGATAATTTTGAAAAACGCCCCCCCCTAGCATTTTTAGCTACAGCCATCTTGAGTAAGGGCAGATGATTTACGTATCATTTACTACCTGAAATCAATCTGCCCTTAGTTTAGGCATGCAGGCCGGAGGCTGAAATAAAAACCCTCCTCCCTTCCTCCACATGAAAGAAGAAGACAATACCAGTTACAATATCATCATGGTCTTCATAATGTTTGTTGATGGCTCGCAGAACTATATTAAAATCCTGGACATCACCTACTTCTCCCAAATTAACTACGGTGAAAAAGGAACTGAAATTCTTGCTGTATATTGAAAAACTGGACACATTAACACAGACTCTTAACCCTACAAAAAGTTTCTTTAACCGATAACAAAGATTTATGGAACAATCATTTTTTAAACTCGGAAATATCCCAACTGATGGCACCGTTTCTTTATACTGAATGGTACATTAAAGCAAATATGAACAATTCTCTAGGCAGACTAAGAATTCTACCAAGTGATTCCTAGTATCAACACATTTTCTTCACCAAGTGTCTGTGGAAATTTTAAGGATCTTCAACATAGTGAACCACAATACTATCGATGAACAAATGGTACTATTACTTTATATTATTACTAATATAAAGGATTTTTCTTTATGTTATTTTATTTTATTTCTGTTTTCATTCTTTGTTTTTTTGTTTTTTTTTTCTTGTTCTATATTTGGGCTCTTTCACACGGGCGCTCCGCATGTCTGTATTTCATCCCATTTTTTTGCGGATGAAAAACGGACATAATGCATGTCAATGGGATTGCGGATGTCAGCGGATGACCATCCGCTGACATCCGATTTTCGTCCTTTCAGTTCTGTTCCGTTTTTTGGAACAGAACAGAACCCTATTTTTCTTCCGTTTAAAAAACGGAACGGATGCAAAATCGGATGTCAGCGGTGTCATCCGCTGATATCCGCAATCCCCATAGACATACATTATGTCCGTATATCATCCGCAAACGGATGGGATGATATGCGGACATACGGAGCGGATGACACAAGAGTCATCCGTGTCCGTGAAAAAAAAAAAAAAGTGCCGCAGCGGACTAAAAAATCGGAGTGGCCGTGTGAAAGAGCCCTTTCTTTCTAGATCTTCTATACATATTAATTGATTATATAAACAGTTAAATACAAATTGCTTATACATGCTTTCACTATAAATGAATAATATATTTACATATATGTTAATGTTATTAAAATTGCATGATATTAATGCAG
This sequence comes from Pelophylax lessonae, assembly GCF_965119305.1. NCBI lineage: Eukaryota > Metazoa > Chordata > Amphibia > Anura > Ranidae > Pelophylax > Pelophylax lessonae. The sequence continues at coordinate 645,314,914 of NC_138769.1, forward strand.
TAATACATTGGCAGTGGGTTAGATACAAGCTATGTAAATCTCCCCTTTCTGTTTCTGTTTGAGGCTTGAAAATTTCAAATTTTCAATAAAAAATATTTGAGAAAAAAACATCAAGTAAATATAATATGAATTCCTGTCTTTTTACTAGTACTAGTAGTATAAGGATATACAATTGTTAAGGTATAACTAAAGCCAAAACCTTTTCTAGTTTCTATTGTTGTCTGTGCCTATACCAAGAAGAGAAAGAGCCAGGAGCGCTGTTGGGGGACCCGAAAAGAGGAGGCTCAGGGCCAGTCTGTGCACTTCCATTGCACACAGTAGGTAAATATTTAAAAAATATAGAGTTTACAATGACTTCAATGAATGTAAAAAAATAAAAAATCCGTTCCCTACCAAATACCAAATATGTTGGATGTTCTGAGTGCCATTTGTAATTACTGCACAAGCAAGCACAATGGCATTTTGAAGTTTAATAAATGTTAGAGCACCACCCAATACAAATGGAAATTCAATATTTTTTTTTTATATTTTATTGAAGATTTTCAGAAAAATAAGAATTACAGTCTTACAAACATTTAAATTAGGATTCTGTTCATTTTCTGTTTATAAAGGAATAGTTACATATACAGTAAGTGCGACTGAACATAGTTAATGCAGATATTACAGATACAATAAAGGTAAAACCGTAATAAGGTTGCGCATAGGTAGAACCATATCCTGCTGGCGACAACGGATATGCCACCGGACCATCTAGACACCCCTGTTGGTAGAAAACTGTGTCCGGGTAGGGGCATAACAAATCATTACCCTCAGGCAGGGCTCCTTCTATCAGGAAATTCATTTTTTAATGCAGCACACCACAATGCACAGCATATGCATTGCGGTGCGCTGCAGTGTGGGTGCCAATGGCACTGCAACGCACACTTAGCGATGCACATATTATCATATTTTGCGGTAATGCACTGCAAAGCATATATTTGACCACATGTTAACGCAACACAAATTTATGACAAGTAAAGTATTGTGTGGCCCCTGGGTATATTGAGGGCCCCACTTGGGGCTCCCTATATTCACTAAGTTAACCACCACTGCTTTACATATTAAATGGGACATGATTGGTGTTGATAGGCGACTCTGTTGTCTCTCAGTAAGAAACAAAGGGCCACTTTGCATGCTTCTTTAGAGTCATTATGTTGCAGCTTCTGTTGTGCACTCAGAGTCATGTCAACATTACCAATGTTACTCCTATTCAGCATGTGACAAGGGCCTCACAAACCAAGGAAAGGCTTTTGTTGGTGCACTGCTATGTGATTATAGCAATAGCATGGAAGTGCTAGCTGCAAGATTACAAGTACATCAAATATGCTTGGCTGGGTTGAAAGCTGAGCCCTGCAGTCACTTTTAATAAGTTGACAAGTCACCCGAGTAACACCCTAGGTGATTATTAACTGTTAGCATCTCAGAGGAAATGATCAGGATACTGCTGAGACAGCTAGGGAACAGATGTCAACAACTGAATATTAATATAAAGATTGCAGAGGATATGTTCCCACCCCATTATTGCATCAAAACCGCTGTTACTATGCAAAGTGAATGGCATTTTATTATAAGGCAACAGCATGAATCTGCTACAGGAAATAAGAGAGAGGCAGATCTCATGGCAAAGCAATGTCTAGAAAGAGAAAACCGATATACTATATCGAGGGCTGATATTGACTTTTGCCAATATATCTGTATCGGCCCTGGAACTGGCCGATATTCCAAATATTCCAAATATTGTTCATGTAAGGGTAAAATGATGTCACATAGCATAATTCCATTTACAAATGTTATTGAATATGCCACTCACATGTGTACAAATTAAAGATATAAGCAATTCCAGATTAGCAGATCTGCTGGCAGATCGGTATCTCTCACCCACTTGCCGTAAGTGACACCTGGGTGATACCATACAATGATGATCTCAGAGGTCACGTGGTTAATAAACAAACATTAACATGTTCAGTAACAGATTTGTGTTGAAAATTGTGTTTATTTTGCAAAATTTTAAATTTTCAAAATATCAACCCATACAGTATCGGCCGATACCGATATGCAATGGCCAAAATATCCGTATCGGCAACGAAAAATCGATATCGGTCGATCACTACTGCAGTGCACCTGTCATTATTTGTTGTGCTCTGTGTTAAAAAAAAAAAGGGACATGTCTGAAAGGGCTGCCTTTATCAGTGCAACTTTAAACAGAGTTCGCCCCCCCCCAGCAAAAAAAAATTAAATTCAACAGCTACACATACTGTAGTTGTTGACTTTTAATATTAGGATTCTTACCTGTCCTGGAATCCAGCAATGTCGATGTTTCCATTGGCTCTCTGGTGCTGCCGCCACCATTGTCTGTAAGGGAAACCGGCAGTGAAGCCTTACGGTTCTCTACTGCGCATGCGCGAAGCATGCTGCGCATTCTGAATGACCCGTCGAGGGGAAAGAGGAAGGTAGCTGAACTTCCTAGTGATCGCGCCGCAGTGCAATTTCCCGGAAGTGGGGACAGGTACCTGTCAAAAGCAGGTACCCCCCCCCCCAAAGGTGCCAATAGTGGCACTGGAGGGGAGGATGAGTCAAATAATCGGAGCTTCCACTTTTGGGTGGAACTCTGCTTTAATGCACAATAACAAATTGCATTAAGGCGTGTACAATATTTGCAATGCATAGTGTAAAGGGGTTCTAACTAGAGATCGACCAATTATCGGCAAAGCAGATATGCACTTTCCCCGATATATTGGAATCGGCCACCATTGCCGATATTTCAGGAAAGTGCTTTTACTGGAGTGATGCCTGCAGCTAGAGGCATCACCCTGGTACCGGCGTCCATAGCCGACGGTCGGCTGTCTTGTAATGACAACCGATGTGGCTGACCCCCCCTCCCTCCCGCCGCCTCCCGCGGCTCGCCCGGGCCTCCCGTCCCACCTGAAGGTCCGCCGAAGACCCAATCAAAGCCATATTCGGCTCTGATCGGGTCTCCATGCAAATACCTGGAAGTGATGTTATGAGTGACAGGTGAGTGACAGGTGAGTGAACCACTTCCAGACCAGGCCTTTTCTGGCACTTTTTGTTTACATGTAACAATCAGTATTTTTTGCTAGAAAATTACTTAGAACTCCCAAACATTATATTTTTTTTAAAGCAGAGGCCCTAGAGAATAAATTGGTGCGTTTTGCATACGGTATTTGCGCAGCGTTTTTTCAAATGCATTTTTTGGGGGAAAAATACACTCTTTTGAATCCTAATACAAAAAGCACAATACAAAAGCCAATCTTTTGGTAAAATATAAACACCAAGTAAATAGATGCCAAAAATGTCATGTTTTAAAATTGCGCACGCCTGTGCAACGGCCACATACAATGTAAATTTTACCATGCAAAGGTAATGCTTTAAAAGCCTTTACAGGTTACCACTTTAGATTTATAGAGGAGGTCTAGTACTAGAATTACTGTCCATGATCTGACGTTAGCAGTGATACCTCACATGTGTGGGACGATCACTGTTTGCATGTGTGCTGGACAGGCACGTGCGTTCACCTTTGTGCGCTAGTACGGGGACACTTTCATTTTTTAACCACTTGCCTACTGGGCACTTAAACTCCCTTCCTGCCCAGGCCAATTCTCAGCTTTCAGCGCTGTCGCACTTTGAATGTAAATTGCGCGGTCATGCAACACTGTACCCAAATAAAATTGTTATCATTTTTTTCAAACAAATAGAGCTTTCTTTTGGTGGTATTTAATCACTACTGGGGTTTTTATTTTTTGCTGAACAAAAAAAAAAAAAAAAAAAACTTAAATTTTGAAAAAAAAAAAAAAAAAAACAGTTTTTATAGTTTGTTACAAAATTTTGCAAACAGGTAATTTTTCTCCTTCATTGATGTGCGCTGATGAGGCGGCACTGATGGGCCCTGATAGGCTGCACTGATAAACTGCACTGATAGGCTGCACTGATGGGCACTGATAGGCTACACTGATGGGCACTCATAGGCTGCTTTGATGGCCACTGATAAGCGACACTGTTTGCCACTGATCGGCACTGATAAGGCGGCGCTGATAAGGCGTCACTGGTGGGTGCTGATATGTGGCACTGATGAGTGGCTCTGATGGGTGGCACTGATTGGCACTGATATGTAGCACTGGTGGGCACTGATAGGTGGAACTGATGGGCACTGGTAGGTGGTGCTGGTGGGCACTGGTGGGCACTGATAGGTGGCAGTAGTGGGCACTGGTAGGTGGTGCTGATGGGCACTGGTAGATGGCGCTGGCGGACACTGGTGGGCACTGGTAGATGCCATTGGTGGGCACAGTTGCCCCTCTCCTCTTCGGGACTGATATCCCTCTGAGAGCAGCGGCGATTGGCTTTTTTTCTCCTCACACTGAAAGAGTCAGGAGAAAAAAAAGCTGATCGCCGGCTGCTGTTTACATCACATGATCAGCTGTCATTGGCTGACAGCTGATCACGTGTTAAGGGGCCATCACAGGGGGGGGGGATCACAGAGCGAGATGGGCGCACTCCACAGGGAGCGCGCAGGCAGCTCATGAAAGGGAGGACGTACATGGACGCCCCCCCAGGCAATTAAGCTCCGCGGCTATATCGCAGACCGGAAGAGGTTAAAATACTTTATTTGTTTTTTTTGTTTTTTTTTACAATGTTAATTTATATTTTTTTTACCACTTTTATTGCTGTCTTAAGGAAGGTAAACATCTTTGTGACAGCAATAGGCATGTGACAGATACTCTTTATGGAGAGATCTGGGGTCGATAAGACTCAAAATCCCTCCTCTGTGCTGAAAAACATTCAAAACACCAAGATCAACAATCTGTATGGCTGACTTTGCAACGCACAGACATCGCATGTGATTTGCAGAGCAGTGTGGTGCGACTCACATGCGATGTCTGACATCGCATATGTGTGAACCGGCATTTAAAGTGGTTGTAAACTCTCATTGAATAATTGTACCTAAAGGTAAGCCTATATAATAAGGCTTACTGTAAATATCTCGTAAACGTCTACCGGAAGTGACGTCACGGGACTCCGGCCAGTCACACTGTTTCAAGTGTCATAAAATAATTAAAATGTATTATTTAATATATATATATAAAAAAAAAAATTGTGAAAAATGTTACTTAATTATGAGTTTAAAAAATCTGGTTTATTTTCCCATATTTAAAACAGCTAATGTTGAAAAGATTGCACAAGACAGAAATTTATTAGCACGTTATGTATATACAGTATATATACAGTGCCTTGCGAAAGTATTCGGCCCCCTTGAACTTTGCGACCTTTTGCCACATTTCAGGCTTCAAACATAAAGATATAAAACTGTAATTTTTGTGAAGAATCAACAACAAGTGGGACACAATCATGAAGTGGAACACAATTTATTGGATATTTCAAACTTTGTTAACAAATAAAAAACTGAAAAATTTGCCGTGCAAAATTATTCAGCCCCTTTACTTTCAGTGCAGCAAACTCTCTCCAGAAGTTCAGTGAGGATCTCTGAATGATCCAATGTTGACCTAAATGACTAATGATGATAAATAGAATCCACCTGTGTGTAATCAATCTCTGTATAAATGCACCTGCACTGTGATAGTCTCAGAGGTCCGTTTAAAGTGCAGAGAGTATCATGAAGAACAAGGAACACACCAGGCAGGTCCGAGATACTGTTGTGGAGAAGTTTAAAGCCGCATTTGGATACAAAAAGATTTCCCAAGCTTTAAACATCCCAAGGAGCACTGTGCAAGCGATAATATTGAAATGGAAGGAGTATCAGACCACTGCAAATCTAAGAAGACCTGGACATCCCTCTAAACTTTCAGCTCATACAAGGAGAAGACTGATCAGAGATGCAGCCAAGAGGCCCATGATCACTCTGGATGAACTGCAGAGATCTACAGCTGAGGTGGGAGACTCTGTCCATAGGACAACAATCAGTTGTATACTGCACAAATCTGTCCTTTATGGAAGAGTGGCAAGAAGAAAGCCATTTCTTAAAGATATCCATAAAAAGTGTTGTTTAAAGTTTGCCACAAGCCAACTGGGAGACACACCAAACATGTGGAAGAAGGTGCTCTGGTCAGATGAAACCAAAATCCAACTTTTTGGCAACAATGCAAAACAATATGTTTTGCGTAAAAGCAACACCGCTCATCACCCTGAACACACCATCCCCTCTGTCAAACATGGTGGTGGCAGCATCATGGTTTGGGGCTGCTTTTCTTCAGCAGGGACAGGGAAGATGGTTAAAATTGATGGGAAGATGGATGGAGCCAAATACAGGACCATTCTGGAAGAAAACCTGATGGAGTCTGCAAAAGACCTGAGACTGGGATGGAGATTTGTCTTCCAACAAGACAATGATCCAAAACATAAAGCAAAATCTACAGTGGAATGGTTCACAAATAAACATATCCAGGTGTTAGAATGGCCAAGTCAAAGTCCAGACCTGAATCCAATCGAGAATCTGTGGAAAGAACTGAAAACTGCTGTTCACAAACGCTCTCCATTCTATCTCACTGAGCTCGAGCTGTTTTGCAAGGAGGAATGGGCAAAAATTTCAGTCTCTCGATGTGCAAAACTGATAGAGACATACCCCAAGCCACTTACAGCTGTAATCGCCGCAAAAGGTATAAACTTAAGGGGGCTGAATAATTTTGCACGCCCAATTTTTCAGTTTTTTATTTGTTAAAAAAGTTTGAAATATCCAATAAATTTTGTTCCACTTCATGATTGTGTCTCACTTGTTGTTGATTCTTCACAAAAAATTACAGTTTTATACCTTTATGTTTGAAGTCTGAAATGTGGCAAAAGTTCGAAAAGTTCAAGGGGGCTGAATACTTTCGCAAGGCACTGTATCAACCTCACAGAAACCTATCTGTGTCCCCTGCTTTAAAATTACAATGTATGAATATATTTGGCATTGTAACGGATCACATGGATATTTCTATGATGGGGTTTCCAGGTCTGTACGCCTTTTGTAGATATAGTCTACTTCATCAGGAGAAATGGCGGTGACACAATCTGTAACATAAATATATCTTAAAGTGATTTCTAAAGGTTTCCTTTTTCCTAAATAATAAACTTGTCATACTTACCTGCTCTGTGCCATGGTTTTGCACAGAGCAGCCTCGAACCTCCTCGTCTAGGAGGCACTCCACATGTGCTCCTGGTTTCTCTTTCCCTCCGAGTGCCCCCATTGACACACACAGTGCGGCTCTGCCCCGCCCCCACTCCCTCTTCACTAGATTTGATTGACAGAACTAGGAGCCAATGACTCTGGCTGCTGCCTCCATGTCCAGTGAGGCAAGAGAGACAGAGGGAGAGAGCAAGAGAGCAGCCCTGCTATTCTCAGGCACAGTGCTGGATCGAGAGGCTCAGGTAAGTATTTAGGAGAGGCTGAGAGAGGGGAACTAATCACAGAAGGCTTTTTACCTTAATGCAGAGAATACATTAAGGGAAAATACCTTCTGCCTTTACAACCACATTAAATATGCAATGCACACCATTATACAGTATATATTGCTCTGCAGTTTCAAACTTTTAAACTGACATAATGTGTATATTTCTTAGATACTTACCTTGTCCCTACACATGAATAGTGTGTAACCTCATCAGGAGGACATTCATGCAAATATATGCATACACTGTAATTTTGATGCAGGGGACAAGGATGGATTTCTGGGAAGTTGATATACTGTAGATCTGCATGAAATTTTCTGTGATAGCCATTTTTTCCCCAACATTATTTCTTTCAAATATGTATGCATTTTTTAAATCATAATTGTTGACCATATTCACGGTTTCTATTTATTGTCCTGAATATTGGACTGTTGGTATAAACATTATTGAATTTGTACTCAATATACTAAAAACTAAGCATTTACGTAATTAATAAATATAGTTACATACTGTTTAATTTAACCCAGTTTAATGTCACATGTTACGTATAAGAATATAGGATATGCCACTATGTATTCTTTCAACTTAAATTTCATATTTCTGGTGTCATAAAGTACTATTATTGTAAATATAAGTATTTGTTGTCAGGGCTGCTGTTAGAAATCACGGGGCCCCATACAGCCTACCTGACAGGGCCCCCCCCGGCTGAAAATGACTAAGGAAAAATACTAAGATTTATCAGTCCCTTTTATCTGCAGCCTCTTCTGCACGAATAAATGAATAGCTAGCGTTCTGAAGCTTCCTACAAACTAAAGTATATTAAACATAGTTTATTAAAGAATGGACACGGGAGTGATTGGTACCGATTGCTCGCTGTGTTCATTCAGGAAAGGAAGGGGCCAATAAAAAGCACCTCCCCCTGCTCTCCATCCTGAAACATTCCCCTATACCCATAGCAGCTGCCAAGAGGAGAGGAGGTAATCCAGCAGTGCTGTGGGGGAAAGGGGCGCATGGGGGGGCCTGGACAACAGATGGAAGAGGCACACGTGCTAGGACCAATCCCCCTGCAGCGTTGCTGGAGGGAGAAAGAGGAGAAGCTGGCAGTGCTGCAGGGGGAAGCAGAAGGATGGGAGAGGGGGGAGCCGATGTGCTCCTTCTTCTCCAGACTCTCTCCTGAATTTGATCACCCAGCTGCTAGGCTTTACACTGCCTGTGGTGCACACAGGAGGAGAGGGGTGGGAGGAGAAGGAGCAGATCAGCTCTCTCTTCTCCCATTGGTGCGAGGGAGGAGGGACGGGGAATTGTCAGTGCAGGCTCTAGGCTTCTATGAGAAAGAAGCTCTCAGCTCAGAGTCCTGCTGAGGCGGCACTGATAGGCTGCACTGATTGGGGGCATTGATGAGCATTAATTGATGGCACTGATAGGAGGTACTCATGGGCGGCATTAATGAGCACTGATAGGCAGCACTTATGGGCACTGATAGGTGGCATTGATGAGCACTGATAGGTGGCAATGATCTGTGGCATTGATGAGCGCTGATAGGTGACACTGACAGGCAGCACTAATAGACTGCATTGATGGGCACTGATAGACAGCATTGATGAGCACCGATAGGTGGCAATGATAGATGGCACTAATGAGCACTGATAGGCAGCACTGATGGACACTGATAGGTGGCATTGATAAGCACTGATAGGTGGCACTGATAGAAAACACTGATAGACTGCACTGATAGCCAGAATTGATGAGCACTGATAGGTGGCAATGATAGATGGCACTAATGAGCACTGATAGGTGGCATTGATGAGCACTAATAGGTGGCAATGATAGGTGACACTGATGAGCACTAATAGGCAGCATTGATGAGCACTGATAGGTGGCAATGATAGGTGGCACTGATGAGCACTGATAGGCGGCATTGATGAGTACTGATAGGTGGCAATGATAGTTGGCACTGATGAGCACTGATAGGCAGCATTGATGAGCACTGATAGGTGGCAATGATAGGTGACACTGATAAGCACTGATAGGCGGCATTGATGAGTACTGATAGGTGGCAATGATAGTTGGCACTGATGAGCACTGATAGGCAGCATTGATGAGCACTGATAGGTGGCAATGATAGGTGACACTGATAAGCACTGATAGGCGGCATTGATGAGCACTAATAGGTGGCACTGATGAGCACTGATAGGCAGCATTCATAGGTGGCACTTTTGGGGCTGCACTGATAATCAGTCTTGCCAGTTAATGGCTCTTCTTTCCTTACACAGACACAGTGTGGGAGGAAAGGACTGCCGATAACCGGCAAGTCTGTTTACATGTGATCAAAGGTCTGCTTTATCATTTTACATAAATGGTGTAAAATGGTATTATTTGTTTTTTAAATCCCTGCTCATTTGGCCCTTGAAGGTGAGCTGATTTACACCCGGAAACACGCAGTAATAAGCATAGGGATGTATTCTGGACCTCAGTATATTCCAGAGTAAATAGTCTCAAGCTGAGGCGAGTATCATTTATTACGCTGATACATCCCCACTCAACTGAGATTCATGGCCAAATGAGCAGCCATACAGCCTTGACAAATCCTGCCCACTGTGCTGCCTTCTTGATTCTCAAATGGGAAAAGATGGAAGAAAGCATGTCAATGCACAACACATGACTGCACCTGCAGTGCTGCTAGACAGAAGATGGATTTGAACTGCGTCCTTATACAACGCGCGACACAGTCACAGAAGGTGAATGGCAAAATGTGTGCTACTGCTAACATCATGAGAATCCTTCCACATTAATTCATGTACAATGTAAAAAGCATGATGTGCCCATGTACACATCCAAATACATGAAAAAAACATTAACAAAGATTTCTATTTGTAAAAATGAAAATGGCAGTTGTCCTATCAATTTAAAGTCTAAAGCCAATTTTTTTGTAGATTTGGATAGTGGAAAATGGTTAACTATGAAATGATTTTCCTCATCTTGGAAAATGTCCTCTCATTTCCTGTTGTGTCTAGGGGACAGGAAGTAAAGGGAAATCTCCCAAATGGAACATGTTTTAACCCCTCCTCACTCTAACCAAAGCTAAAAAAAAAAAGAATATTTAGATATATTTTACCATGGAAAAAGAGAGGAACAATTATCTAAGGCAAAATTCCCTGGAACTCAGTTCATACTGTATAATATAGTTGTAAATATAAGAAAGCATTCTCCACAGAAGTTTACACTATACCTCTAAGGGTGTATTTTTCAACATCAAGTTGTTGCACTATTCATTGCAAGAGCCGATAGCTCCAGATCCAAATAGACGTGGTATTCCAAGGGTTGATTAGTGTTATAGTTAGGATTAGTGGCATGGTCAGGGTTTAAGGTTGAAATTTAGGCTAGGTTCAGATCTATGTGGTTGCGGTCAATGCACTTTTCCAATGCGTTTTTGAACACACATTGTTGACACTTTTTTGCATGCTTTTTCCATGCAGTTTGTGTATGGATTTTGAGGGGAATCCCACCCCTAAATGTTTTTAAAAAATAGCGTGGGGTCCCCTCAAAATACCTACAAGATTCTTATCCAAGCATGCAGACCGGCAGGCCAGGAAAGGGGGGGGGGGAATGAGCAAGCACCTCCTCCCCTCCTGAACTACACCAGGCCACATGCCCTCAACATGGGGGGTCCTTTGGTGTAGGAGGGATTCTGCCTAACCCCTAAAGCACCTTGTCTCGATGACCTTGTCTTGACAACCCTGGGCAGTGGATGTGGGGGTCTGTGGGCAGGGGGCTTATCGAAAACTGGAAGGCCTCTTTAACAAGGGGGCCCCCAGATCCTGTCCCCCCCCCCCACTGTGTCAAAAATAAATAATGACAAGAGGCAGTTTTTGACAATTCCTTTATTAACAAAATATAAAAACAATGTCCCCCAATGTAGATCAATCATGACACCCGTCGCACTGCCGGACCTGAAAAATAAAGAAATTGCTCCACCCGCAAGGAAGGCTAACAACCGAATGCCTGCCCCGCCGGGTGACATTTCTTAAAAAAGGTAAAGGACATGGTGATGTCCCCTGGTGGCCCCGCCCATACCTATTTATGAACTGTCAACCGGGGGAGCAGGCATTCGGCGGTCAGCTTTCCTCACGGGCTGAGCAGTTTTTTCTTATAAAGGAATTGTCAAAAACTGGCTCTTGTCAATATTTATATTTGACACTTTTTTTTGGTGAATGAGTAGCGGTACAATGTACCACATACTCATTGACATAGGGGGGCTGGGATCTGGTGACCCCCTTGGTAAAAGGGGGCTTCCAGATTCTGATAAGCCCCCTGCCCACAGACCCCCCACAACCACCATCCATGGTTGTCGGGATGAAGCCCTTGTCCCCCCCTTGTTGAGGACATGTGGCCAGGTATGGTTCAGGAGAGGGAGGGGGCTCGCTCGTCCCTCCCTTTCCTACCCTGCCAGGCTAGGTGTTCGCATAAGGATCTGAAATGGATTCTGGGGGGGACTCCACAACATTTTTCTTTTTTCATTTTTTTTTTAACTACCCGGTAATAGCTTGCAGCTTTGAAGTCTGTTTTAAATGTAATTTTGTTTTCTATAGAAATGTCAGTTTTTCTGCAGCTGGTTCTATGCATGATACAGATGCGCCACTTTACAGGCAGACTAAGGGGACTCCCCAGGCACTATTTTTAAGGAATTTTTCATTTTTTTTTTGTTTCACTTTAAGCATCATTAACTTTACTGCTCCTTTACAAATGATTGTTTTTTTTTTTTTTTTTTAAACAATTTGCATTGATTCATGTCCCCCAGGGCAGTACCCGAGCCCCAATACCCTGTTTATGGCCAATAACTTGCATATAAGCCTTTAAAATGGGGACTTGTGATTTTTCATGTTCGGGTCCCATAGACTTTAAAAGAGTTCACGCTTGGGGCTGAACATCTTCCCTGTTCAAGAGTTCTGGTGTTCGGAAGTTCTGGTGCGAACCGAACAGGGGGGTGTTCGACCCATCTCTATATAAGAAGCCAGGAAATGTCCACCACACTCAACCTTTAACTACAATATCACTAAGATGTTAGGGTTCTATGAAAAATAGTTAAATATTGGTGTCAATTTTATCATAGAAGTGAAACAGTAACATGAACAAAAAAAGCTACTAAACTAAAAAAAATATATATATATATCTATCTATCTATATATATATATATATATATATATATATACAAACAGTATCTCACAAAAGTGAGTACACCCCTCACATTTTTGAAAATATTTTATTATATCTTTTTATGTGACAACACTGAAGAAATGACACTTTGCTACAATGTAAAGTAGTGAGTATACAGCTTGTATAACAGTGTAAATTTGCTATCCCCTCAAAATAACTCAACATACAGCCATTAGTGTCTAAACTGCTGGCAACAAAAGTGAGTACACCCCTAAGTGAAGATGTCCAAATTGGGCCCAAAGTGTCAATATTTTGTGTGGCCACCAATATTTTTTAGCACTGCCTTAACCCTCTTGGACATGGAGTTTACCAGAGCTTCACAGATTGCCACTGGAGCCCTCTTCCACTCCTCTATGATCACATCATTGAGCTGGTGAATGTTAAGGCCCGTACACACGTACCGATCGTCGGCATACAAACGTCGGTGGACGAAGGATCTGCCGATTGTACGCGTGTTAGTATGGTGCCTCCGACAGATGTCTGCGCACAATCCGCGGACAAAAGTCTTTCGTGCAAACATGAAAATATTTGTATGCCGACACCAGAACGGACGATTGTTCGCCTGTCAGTACACAATTCGGCCGACAGACCGCAGATTTGCAAGACTGGGCATGCTCAGAAAATAGAAAACACAGGGAAAGTTAACCATTACATGACATCACTTCTGCAGTCGGCGGACAAAATTCTTGTGCTGTCCTTGTGCTGTCTTTGCACTTTTCAGCAGACACCGACATCCCGGGGAGAAAAGAGGAACATTTGTAAGCCGACCATCGGTACGTGTGTACGGGGCTTTAGAGACCTTGCACTCCTCCACCTTCCATTTGAGGATGCCCCACAGGGTCTCCTCAATCATGCTTTGTTTCAGTATGTCACAGTACATGTTGGCATTCATGGTTCCCTCAATCAACTGTAGCTCCCCAGTGCCGGCAGCACTCATGCAGCCCCAGACCATCACACTCCCACCACCATGCTTGACTGTAGGCAAGACACACTTGCCTTTGTACTCCTCTCCTGGTTTTCGCCGCACACTCTTGACACCATATGAACCAAGTAAGTTTATCTTGGTCTCATCGGACCACAGGGCATGGTTCCAGTAATCCATGTCTTTAGTCTGCTTGTGTTCAGCAAACTGTTTGCAGGCTTCCTTCTGCATCATCTTTAGAAGAGGCTTCCTTCTGGGACGACAGCCATGCAGACCAATTTGATGCAGTGTGCAGCGTATGGTCTGAGCACTGACAGGCTGATCCTCCACCCCTTCAACCTCTGCAGCAATGTTGGCAGCACTCATACATCTATTTCCCAAAGACAACCTCTGGATATGACGCTGAGCACGTACACTCAACTTCTTTGGTCGACCATGGTGAGGCCTGTTCTGAGTGGAATCTGTCCTGTTAAACCGCTGTATGGTCTTGGCCACCGTGCTGCAGCTCAGTTTCAGGGTCTTGGCAATCTTCTTATAGCCTAGGCCACCTTTATGTAGAGCAACAATTCTTCTTTTCAGATCCTCAGAGACTTCTTTTCCATGAGGTGCCATGTTGAACTTTCAGTGACCAGTATGAGAGAGAGAGAGCGATAACACCAATTTTAATACACCTGCTCACCATTCACACATAAGACCTTGTAACACTAACGAGTCACATGACACTGGGGAGGGAAAATAGCTAAATGGGCCAAATTTGGACATTTTCACTTAGGGGTGTACTTTAGTTGCCAGCGGTTTACTGTAAATATTATTGGCTCTGTGTTGAGTTATTTTGAGGGGACAGCAAATACACACTGTTATACAAGCCGTATACTCACTACTTTACATTGTAGCAAAGTGTCATCAGTGTTGTAACACTAATGAGTCACATGACACCCGGGAGGGAGAATGGCTAATCGGGCCCAATTTTGACATTTTCACTTAGGGGTGTACTCACTTTTGTTGCCAGCGGTTTATACATTAATGGCTGTGTGTTGAGTTATTTTGAGGGGACAGCAAATTTACACTGTTATACAAGCTGTACACTCACTACTTTACATTGTAGAAAAGTGTAATTTCTTCAGTGCTGTCACATGAAAAGATATAATAAAATATTTACAAAAATGTGAGGGGTGTACTCGCTTTTGTGAGATACTGTATATATATATATATATATATATATATTTTTTTTTTTTTTTAATCAGAGAAGTTCAGTGTTACCATAGTGACACTGTACTACTGTACTACTTGGCGGAGAGGTAATCAGGAATTTTTTTTTACACTGTGATTGCTTATCACAGTGATGATCACTGTAATAAGCAATTGGTAAAAGACTGTGTAAAGGTTTCATTCATAAAACCTAATGTATTACTGTGATGCTGTGATTGATCACAGCTACCATATGGTACAGCAATGCTCTGATTGGCCCTGGTACCATGTGATTACTGTGACCAATCAAAGAGCTCACACAGCAGTAAACAATGACAACATTGTTTACTACTGTTTATGTTCTTGCTGTGATTGGTCACAGCAATCGCATGGTACCAGGACCACTTACAGTGGTCTGGTATATCAAACAGTGATCGACTGTGTCTGGAAGGACACAGAGAGTCAAAGATCCTGCCGATGCACACTCTAGAGAAAGAGCATGACTTGAAGCCGCACTGTGTTTGTATATGGAACTGGCTTCCTATGTGTAAGATTCTGGTACCTTTGGTACCCTTATTTACCATTTTCCTTTCAAAACATTGCGTCCCACCTTTCTAGTTAGGTGGAATGCATACACCTTTAAGACGGATGACGTCATCGCTGAGCGCCGCTGAGCGGCTATTTCAATCGCCAGCATTCTCTCTCACGTTGTTCGTTCAATGTGTGTCTACATGCTCACAAGCCTTGTCTTGCTGTCGGAACCTCCAGCTATTTGCCTTTACCTGGAACAGACCAGAACCTCGCATCTGCTCCCGTATCTCGCTACCGGATCACTCCCTCACTACTGGACCCCTCTACTTACTAAACCTTACTAGTGATAAGTACCCCACAGGGGAATCCTCCATATTAACTTACACTATCATCTTCTGCACATTAAGGACTGTTACTATCTATGCATACTAATTCTACCATCTGCACTGTTACATAGATTGCTAGCTCTTGGTCTACTACCATCTATCCTTGCACTGGGTTAGTCTATCCTGTCTATGTCATCTGCTGTCCTTACCACCTGTTACCATACATGATTACTAACCTATCTGCATTCTACCTAATACCATCCACTACTCTCCTGAACATTACTATCAAGTGCTTACCATTACTGTCACTGCTCACACCTGTCCCTTCAGCACATCACCTCCATACTGTCATATACATCCTATCACTCCAGGAACATCTTATTGAGTGTGTGTATATCTGTATGCTGAAGCAGACAGGCCCACAGTGATGAGTCTGGAGAGTTGGATCTGGTATTCCAACACATCTCTACATGACTACTGAGTGGAGATTCTGCAGCTGCAAATCCAGCTTACAGTAAAAACGCAGGAGCGTTACACTATGGTGACACACGATAAAAGTATACTCCAAAGACATGTTGGTAGGTTAATTGGCTCACATCTAGACTGTTCTCAGTATGTGTATGTATATGAAAAAGGGACTTTAGATTGTAAGCTCCTTAACAGCAGGGACTGAAGTGAATGTACAGTATGCAAACGTTTTTGGGGAGATAAAATTACCTGTAATAAATAAAATATAGTTAGGGTTTATACTGTACAAACAGAGAGCTCTGCATACCTATTCTGTATTCAGTTTTTCACCCCAGTACCCATCATTGGTAACTTGGTGATCTGAGAATCCCTGATTGTTGTGATGCAGGAGAGGAATTCTGAAACATGCTCACTGCAGGTTGTCCGCTGTCTCTTATACACAAAAATCAGTAATAAGGTGTTTCTCAAAGCCAGCAATCAAATCCAAACCTGCAGCGGAATTATGAATGTGATTGGTGGTATAGGAAACGGAAAGAGAAGAATTTACACAGCACATGCTTCAGCAAGTACGCTACCATTGACCTTCTGGGATGCTTACTGGTTTCTGGCTACAGTGGATTACAAGAATTCAGATTAAAGCCGGTGTTCTGTCAAAAGAGTCAGCTCGTCAAAATCTCCAACCACGTCACTTCCGGTGACTCTCCATCATCACTAATTGGACATTTCGACGAGTTGGCTGTTTTGACACAACACCAGCAGCGTATATACACTCCGGTATGTGACGAGTTGCCTGTTTTGATAGAACAGCGGCTAAGGAGGAAAAAAACTGTCACCACTTTGGAGGTGGCCATGTTGTTGGTTACTAGCGGGCGGACTAACAATGTCTACTCATATCATCTACTGGAGTGTATACGCTGCCCGTGTTGTGTGAAAACAGGCAACCCGTCGAAATGTCCAATTACTGATGCTGGAGAGTCACCAGATAGTCACCGGAAGTGACGTGGTTGGAGATTTCGATCAGTTGGCTGTTTTCACAGAAAACCGGCTGTAGATGGTTTGAAATTTGCCCAGTTCGGCAGGAACCAACAGAATTTCAATCTATCTATGAGCAGACAGGTTGTATTGAAGTTGATCTATCAATTGACTTCAGTACAACCAGCCTATCAGGTTTTTTTTTCCAGTCGGCAGTGATTATTGTATTGAGATGGCTGGGAAACCTCCTGCTGTCAGAATACAATAGCAGAGCCGGAGGGACTGACTGTGTTGATGGGGGAATCGAGCAATTTTCTTTCTTTTAACCCATAGGTTGAAGGATCAAGTGAACTTTCTGATTCTTGTACAGCTGGGTCTTTGCAGGATAGTGTTAACAGCACGCTGATTGCTTTCACTTGTAGAATTGCTCTTACTGTTTGCCTGTTTCAAGTAATCACAGGTTTGATGCCTTCAGTAATCAGCCCCCATTGTTCTCCTGTTAGGTGATAGAAGTCATGGCTTTTATGTCTACTATAGGGAGAGAAAGTGAACTGTGCAAAATTCCGAGAAGCTGACAAAGAAAGAGCTGGCAGGTCTATGGTGTAATTGCTGTACAGCTAGCGTAATTACCTTCTAAATTACCCATTCTCCTCCCCGATATGTTTTTGTATAACTGGACTGAGCAGTTGATCTGGCTTGTAAGAATAAACTGTGTTGCCCCAGAATGCCACAAGCCAAACAAAAAGTGCTGTAAAAAAATGAGGTCATTAGTCAGTTGTATTCTCATTTTTAAATAGAAGCTGAATTCCAATGTCTTACCTGCATTATTATTATTACTATTAGCACTACTAATGCTGTAGTCATTTAGATGCCACCTTTAACTGACAGCTAAACCCTCACATTATAAGGACCAGCATGCCGGATCTGATTGCCCACTCAATGCAGAAAGGTGGTAAGGAGGAGATAAACAGAATCAAGAGCCATGGCCCACACCACTTATATTGGGAAGAAGGGGGACAGTAGAGATTAAAATGATTGATCCCAGATTAAGGCTGCAAGGTTGGTGGTTATCTATAAATATAAGATGTTCACCGGAAGTTATCTTTTGTCTTTGGCTACCTTAAAACCAACCGATATAAATAAAAAATTGCAGCTTTGGTTGAAATACTCATCTCCTTTCTGCCATTGTCCCCTAAATACTCTTCCCCATATTGCTGCTGCCACCGCTCTTCCCAATCGAATGATGCCCAGAGTCACACAATACACTTAAGCCCCGTACACACGTACCGATCGTCGGCCGAACGATCGGCCGTCTTTTGTCCAGGGCTGTCGTGTCCGCTGAAAAGTGCAAAAGACTGCACACGAATTTTGTCGGCCAACAGCAGCCGACTGCAGAAGTGATGTCATGTGATGGTTAACTTTCCTTGTCTTTTTTCTTTTCTGAGCATGCCCAGTCTTGCAAATCAGCTGATTGTCGGACGAAATCTGTACTGACTGGCGAACAATCGGCCGTTCTTGTGTTGGCCTACAGAAATTTTAATGCCTACACGACAGATTCTTTTCGGCCGAAAGTGCGCTGTCGGCTGTCGGAAGCATCATACTAACAAGCCTACAATCGGCTGATCGGTCGTCGGCCGAATATTTACAGCCGACAATCGGTACGTGTGTACGGGGCTTTACAGTGTGAACCCAGACCACCATAGACACAGACACATCCTCTGGGGGTGCATCATCGATCTGGGCTGAAAACAATAGAAAAGCAATTTTTGAGTTAGGAAAACATAGTTGAACAGAACTATTTGTAGCCAGAATTTAGTATCAAAGCGTATTTCTGCTTTTGCAGCCAAATTGGAATACCACCTACTTTATATTTGTTACGTATTCCCCTTCACATAGCATAACTAAAAAAATAAATAAATAAATAAAAAAGAATAAACATTACTGCTTGCATTGCTATGTGCTTTTTGCTTGCTTAACCTTACGCTCGTCTGCTATTTCATTTTATTTGTCCCTATCTTTACTGTGCTGGCATGTCTCATTATCAGTTATAAACTAGATTTGAACGCTGTCTGTTCTAATAAAGGATTACATATTCCAGGTTTTGGGTATTGCATTGTATGTTAATGCACTTTTTTTGTTTTTATTTTAAACTGTCTCTGACCCAGAATCTATGTTTGTTCCTTGATCTTCCTTCCCTTTTGCCTATTCCCTGTCCCTATTTTAGTGTATGCCTATGGCTCACGGTATAAGGGTACATAGGATCATCTTTCTCTCTGATGACATATGTACCATTGCTTGCATTTACTGTTAATGTGCATTTGATATGAATACGCTCTTTAAACAAATCGTGAATGATATGTGGATTTATACCTTTTATGGAAATGCCTTTTACTTGGAAACTAATAAAAATGTATTGAACATAAAAAAAAAAACTGTCTCTACTTTTTATCTTCATATTTTTATCTATTTTATGCAATTGTACAGTTACTCGTTGCTATGGAATGCATGAGTTAAGCCCACATCCCTAAATTGTTTATAAAACCAAAGAAATTACCCCTCAAAATGGGACTGTACTGTGCATATAGATAGAAAACTCAGTTTATAAAATTATCAAAGCTTTATTATTACATAATTAGACAAAATACAAGGCTAAAAGCACTAATGTGACTAGTGCACACAGTATATATACCATATACCAAAGTTACATATGTGGAGTATATGCTTGATTCTTTCCACAAAGGTCTGTGTGCTATGAAGACACAGGTATCTAAAGCGTTTTGAATATTAATTCTTTAAAATTCTTCCTCCAAGGGACAGACATGCAGAGTGTAACAAATCTACAATATAAAGGTCATCATTAGCTGGAGTGTCACAGGGAATTATACATAGTAAAATACTATACATAAGGTACTGTCCCTTTTTATATGGCACAGGTTATGTTTGAAGCCACTTTCATAAAAAGGTGGCACAGAAGAACTTGCTGTTGTCTTGGTAAAGGGTTTCCCACTGTAGTTGTTACATGGGGGTGACTATTCGCGGCACCAACAGGAGCCCAACTCTCCAAGCCTGCTGGGGTCACCCGACTAGAGCAGCCACAATGTCCATCGCTCTTCAATATACAGAGGGAGGAGGATTAAGGCTGCCAGAGATTAAAAAATATATATGACAGTATGAACAAAATGTATAAAGTGCCCAGGCACATACATAGAGTAATAACATGCTGTGATAAGTCTGCAGTACTTACAAACTCCTCTGTATATGAATGGTATACTTGGAGTAAATAGAGCCTAAGATGTTAATCACTGGCTATTTATTCTAAGCAATAGAAGCCGCCTATAGAGTCCTATGTATATATCTGCTGCAAAGAATCAACCCAAAAAAATAGAAGAAATATAAAATAATAAATATAAAAAAATGGGTATGCTGTATGAATGGGAAGATGCATAGACAAAGACAATTTGCCTTGAGTCCTACTGTTTCAGTTCACATTATGCTGCTATATATTATTATGCTGCATTGGCAGACATCCCAACCTGCAAAAACTCATTTCAGGGAGGTGGCAAAATAATTTCAGGGAGGTGGCACTCCGCCCCCCCCGCCCCCCCCACCAATTTAACACAACTAGTGGATGAATGGAATCAGTATACAGAGGTTTACTTCTTCTGAGAGATATTAAAGGAACACTCTAACCACTATGACCTCTTCAGTGATTTGAAGTGGTCATGGTGGTAGGAGCCAGAAACACTGCACATTGTGGGATATTTACAGTTATGTGCTGAGGGCTAGTTGCACCCCTAGCACATGTGACTTAGGCAGCCAAAAAATGTCATGTCCTTGTTCATACATGTAGGAATAATGACATAACATTTTATTATGACAGAACAAAACTAGCTATTAAAAAACATATTGCAACAATTTACACACGCTAATGCACATACCTTTTTCTACTTATTTTGCAGACTGCTGGCGGGTACTGTTGGCGGGTACTGCTGGCGGGTACTGCTGGCGGGTACTGCTGGTAAGTACTGCTGGCGGGTACTGATGGCAGGAACTGATGGTGGGTACTGTTGGCGGGTACTGCTGGTTGGTACTGATGGTGCGGTTACTGCTGGTTGGTACTGCTACTGGGTACTGCTAGTGGGTACTGCTGGCAGGTACTGATGGTGAGTACTGCTGGCTGGTACTGCTGGCGAGTAATGCTGGTAGGTACTGCTGGTGGGTACTACTGGTGAGTACTGCTGCCTGGTACTGCTGGCGGGTAATGCTGGTGGTACTGCTGGTGGGTACTGCCCATGGGTACTGCTGGTGGGTACAGTTGCCGGGTAATGCTGGTGGGTACTGCTGGTGGATACTGCTGTCGGGTAATGCTGGTGAGTACTGTTGGCGGGTACTGCTGGTGGGTACTGCTGGCAGGTAATGCTGGCGGTGCTGGCGGGTAATGCTGGTGGGTAATGCTGGTGGTGCCGGTGGGTAATGCTTGTGGGTAATGCTGGAGGGTACTGCTGGTGGGTAATGCTGGCTCCTCTGAAACGAAGAGTGTGACAGCAGTGGGGCTGGAGGAAGCACGCGGTTGCAGTAGAGAGCAGAGCTAATGCTTCCTGTATAACTATACAGGAAGTATTGGCTTGGTTCTTCACTGACACAGCTGACACTGCAGCTGGAACATCGCGCAGCACTTGCGGTTGTCAGGGAGCAGCAAGCCAAATGCGGGAGACTCTCGCACCCTGCGGGAGACTTGGGATGTCTGCATTTATGTGCACTAAAAAGTGAAGGAAAATTTACATAGCATATCTTATTGTGATTAGCTACAACGTATCCCAATATGCTGTGATGCATAGAGTTGAATAAAATGTAATTTTTTGAAATTAAAAAAAAAGTAAATAGTGCAATGTGCAAGGACGGAATGGACCCTACATGTAAAACATAATAGAATGTTGTTTTTTTGTTTGTTTTTTTGCGTTGGCTGAGATACTTTTCTATATATTTGTAGTTTTCAACTCCACACTTGATGCCTGTAGCCTCAATTTCCAGTAAATCCATTGTTTTTAATAGAGTGTTTACACCATTGCATTGTGCTTTGCTCAAGGATATAGCTGTAGATAGAACAATTTTCTCTCCTGCAATCCTTGGTTGCATGAAAGAAAATTGCTTGATTCCCCCATCAATCCCTCCCGCAGGAGAACACACAGTGATTATTGTTAGAAGCTATAGCCATTGGCAATAATCGCATGCAAAATCCGACATTCTGATTGTACCAAAGTTGATTGATCGATCAACTTGGGTACAATCAGCCTGCCCATACATGGTTGAAATCTCAGCCAACCTCTGCCAAACCGGACAATATTCAAAGTGTCTATGGCCGGCTTTGCAGTTTGTCATTCAAGATCTTTAAAATATGTTCCAAAATGCAATACATAAAAAATTAACACCAACATACATCAACATGATCAACACAATGCAAATCAAGACAATACATATCAACACAACACTCATTAACACAATACAAATCCCCTCAACACTCATCAACGCAACACATATCAAAGCAACACTCATCAACAAGTGTGTTGTTGAATTAAGAATTAACAAGTTCTTCTATCTGATAATTACAGGGTACTATAAAGTACACTTGAACACTGTGGTTAGGAGTAAGGGCTCTTTCAGATGGCCGGTCAGGAGGCGGTAACAATAGGCAGCTAAGCCATGGTTTCTCTGTCCCTGAACTGTAAAATAACAGTTGGGGGGGGGGGGTTGGGGGGCTACTCACATGCATCAAAGTGTCCCAACTGCAGTATTTCTAACTCTGGGTGCAGAGTTGAACAAGCAGTGCCGCCTCTCCCATTGAGTTTAATTGGGCTGCACCACAACAACGTACAATGCAGTGTGGTAGTGCGGCATTGCATGGGTCTAATCACATGATGCGGAGGCGTTAAAACTGTAAAATGTTCTCTAAAAAGTGATCCAAACTCAAATAGTTCTTTCGAGGGCATCATGTGTCTTAAAGAGCCCTAGGGCTATAGCTATGTTCACATTAGTCTACATGGTAAAGTGCTACCTTTTTCTTTTCAGGCAACTGTCTCGTTAACACTATATCCACTCAGTGACTAGGGTTTTCTATGTGCTACATTCACGCCACAATTCTAGTGTGATATGCAGTGTGATGTGTTCTGCAGCACACTGGATGGCACCTCATGTCAGCACGCTGCTTTGCAATGACATGAATGAAATCCTCATACTGCAATGTGTGTGTCTTGTTCTTACAAATGTCTGATAGAAGAAGCAATACACCAACCCAAGCTTTGTAATTCATATCCCACTTCATGATTAATCACTTCATTACCAGGCAGAAAATCCTCACCACTTGCATTACCTGAGCCTCCGTATTCTGTACAAGAGTGTACACACAGAGAAAAAAACATACAAAAAAAAGAAAAGGAAGCTAGTCTGCAAACCAAATTATTGTACAGAAGATGAGCTTCAAAAGAAACTTGTGCCAGATGATTCATGTATAATTGATCATATTTTTGTCTCCAGTGTTGCTGCAATCTAACTGAAGGCGTCTTGCAGGTGGCGGGGAAGCTGGGAGCTATTAAACATCTTTCCTTTTCTTTTGCTTGTTGTTGGCAACTTGAATAACATGCTGTCTTCTCACATCTCTTGGGGTGTCTCGTGTCGAGATATCTCCACCTCTGTTTACAGTTGCATCCATGCGCTTTAGACGTTAACAATCCAAATGATGGTGGCTCTACCCCATGGATCCCGTTAAATGTAGAAGAAAAAAGAAGAAAGTTGTGGAATTCAGCTTCAGGACAAACTTGCTGGCACATCTACGCAAGCACACCGTGGTTTCTGAGCAAGCGCAAAGACAGGAAAGGTTTTAGACTACCCTGTTGCCTATCTTTGCATGTGCATGCGAAACTCCACACGTGCGCAGAAGGAACAGAAATCGGTTTTTGAACTCGAGCCCTGAAACACATCTGTGCATGCCCAGGGGGTGAGGAAAACATCTTACCTAGGTGAAAAAAGCAGAAGTGCTGCTTTACAGCACAAATAAAGTATGTTATAAAAAAACACATTTTGTCCTTTGGTAATAAAGGGGTGGGGGGGGGGGGAGGTGTCAGGGCAGCACAAAATTCCATTGAGGGTGAAGGTCTGCTTTAATATCTGATACTCCACATCAGGGCCGGGACAAGGTGTGGGCGGGAAGGGTGGCTGCCCCGGGCAATGGTTTACTGTAAGACTGGAGCATATTCGTTCTGTTACTAGGCTGACAGGAGTAGTGATACTACTCCTGTCAGCCCAGCGCTGGGAGCAGTGAGGAGAAGAGAGCTGGTAGTAGGTGCCAGTTATGTTCTCTCTCCCCCGCTTCCTTCCTGCCAGTGCCGCACTACTACATTCAGAAGCTGGCAGCGGTGTCCACAAGAATACAGGAGCTGCACTAGCATGAAGGGGGAGGAGGGGGGGACACAGCCCGCACAGTTGAGCATTGAAGTGTCCAGGAGAGAGCTGGGAGTAGAGAAGAGAGTCAGGAGGAGATCCATGTTTAGGGCCCTATGTGTTCAGGGATGAGAATGCAGAATTCCTGGGTTTAAGGCATAGGACTTCTCCAGAGCCTCACCCATTCTCTGGAACTTACTACCCCAATCTGTCCAGTTAACTCCTACTTTGTCCAATGTCAGGCGATCCCTTAAAACTCATCTCTTTAGGCCTTATCCTGCCTTCAGCTAACAACCAAATCTTCTACTTCCCTCATCAGTTCATCCCTCACAATTACTACCTTTTGTTTCACCAGACCCTCCCTATTAGATTGTAAGCTCGCTGGAGCAGGGCCCTCTTTACCCTTTTGTATTGTTGCTGTATTGTCTCCCTTTATATTGTAAAGCAATGTGCAAACTGTTGGCGCTATAGAAATTCTGTATAATAATAATAATATGTCCCTTAATGGATACGGCTCTAAATGTAAATAGTACAACTCAGTAAAATGTCTAATAGCAACATACACTCTGTCCAGGGCCGTCTTTAAGGCAGGGCAAAAGGGGGCACCTGCCCAGGGCCCTGTCAGTGTTGAGGGGCCCAACATCCTAACAATCCCTCCCTGTTACACAGTGCAGCTGCAGGGAAAATGAATTACTAAGCGGCAGTGGAGAGACCTACTGGCCATCAGTGGAATCGGTCAGAGGAGAGAGAGAGGATCGCTATAAGGGGGCAATGACATAGGCAGCATGGATGAGCAGAAAGCCGGTGGGCGGCAGGAGTTAAATCTGAATGAGAACGTGTGCTTGGCTTTTCATCACCTTTCTCTGCCCCTCTGCTTGCTGTTAACATCACCAGCCCCGCATGTACATAACACCGATCAGTCGGCCGGCCGGCACGGATGAGCGGACAGCTGGTATGTTTTGTGATTACCAATCAGAATGAGCTAGTTTGCCCTGCTGTATTGAACTTTCACTGCTTTAGCCACTAAATTATCACTTATCTGCCTCTCTGCTTGCTATGCTCATTGACAGTAGGGATTATCAAACTTTTCAAAAGTTCGGTTCGGCCAGAACATCCAAACTTCCCAAAAGTTTGGCCCGGATTTCAGAACCCCATTGAAATCAATGGGACCCGAACTTCGGTAATAAAAAAACACAATTTTGAAGCCCTAAAACCCAATAAATGCCCCTAAAAAGTGCCTAGGGTTCTGGGTCACACCCCAGGGACTATTACTCACACAAAAAAAGTTCTTAAAAATTGTCATTTTTGATAGAGAGACAATTATTGAAAAAAAAAAAATGTATTTGGATTTAGTATCTGGGGGGTCTAAAAAGTGTACCTGTGAAGTTTCAGCTCTGTAGCATGTCCAGAACCATAAAAAAAAAAAGATTGTTTGTATTATGTCACTTATAGAACAGGGATATGGCTTCGCTATTTTCACACCTTGCCGGTTTAGTAGCAGGCGTTTTTTTGGGCATTTTTTGGGGTCTTTTGAGGCAGGCAAAACATCTGAACTTGTGTATACTGGTATATATACACACATACTTATATGTATATATTCACCTAGACATATATACTGTAGGTGTGATAGTAGCAGAAATATATGCTTGCGCTAATGAAATAATTAACACTAATATGGCTCCGCTCCCATAACACCTATATATGTGTAAGTGTAAAATACATATAAGTATATGTGTATATATACCACTATACACAAGTTCAGATGTTTTGCCTGCCAAAAACCCCCAAAAAATGCCTGCAACAACACACCTGGGCGTTTTTTTTTTTTTTTGGCGCTAGCGTTTTTTTGGGCATTTTTTTGGGTTCTTTGGAGGCAGGCAAAACATCTGAACTTCTGTATAGGGGTATATATACACACACACACTTATATGTATTTTACACATACACATATATAGGTGTGATAGGAGCGTAACTATATTGTTGTTAATTATTTCATTAGCGCAAGTAGTGTTTTCTGCTCCTTTCACACCTATATATGTGCAGGTGTATATATACATACATGGGTGTGTATATATACCCCCTATACACATGTTCAGATGTCATGCCTGACTCCAAACATGTCCTCAAAAAATCCCTATAAACGCCTGCAGCCAAAAATCAGGCTGACCGGCGAGAAGCCATATTAGTGCACCGAATGTGACTTAAGAGAAACTATCTTTTCTCTATAGCGGTCACCCTGATATGGAAGGGTTTGGTCACCCTGCCATAGCAGTCAGTGTCAGTTCACCCTACACTACATTACGGTCACCCTGGCACTTAACAGTTTCCCTACAGAAACTACATTTTTGCATCTAACTAAAGTGTAAAAGAGCACCCTAACTACACTAGATATCCCTTTCCTCACACTAATAAATGCTAAATGACACTCTTAAAGTCAAATTAACAGAACTGCTTCCACTCTCTTCCATGTCCCTGTATTACAATGCTAGGAATTTGGCGGGGGCTATCTTATATACTGGGGGGCGTATTCACTAATGATTGGCCTAGGGACCCCCTAGTCACTCCAATCACATTCCTAGCATTCTCCTGCCCCCTCAATTGGCTTTTATTAATGGTTCTGGTCCAATCACAGGCTTTTAAAGCCCATTTCCTGGCCCATTGCATTTTGGTCGGTTCTGGTTGCCGAATTCCGAACTTTTTCAGCAAAAAGTTCTAAATTTGGCCGAACCTCGAACAGTCAATCCGTTCGATCTTCCCTAATTGACAGTACTGTTTTGAATGTTTTCCTGGTCGGCTTAATTAACCCCATCTTTTCTGCCACATAATACATTCTGCTGCAAGGGAAAACTTCTACTCTGGCAAGGGGACTGTTGTGTGTTTGTAGCATATTCTATCTAGCGACCAGTTAGTTAGTAGTAATGATGTGCAGTAACCTGTAGCAACCAATCAGCAGTAATGATGTATAGTAACCTCTAGCCACTAATCAGCACAGTACTGATATGTAGTAACCTCTAGCAACCAATCAGTGAGTGGTAATAATATGCAGTAATCGCTAGCAGCCAACCAGTTTACAGTAATGATGTGCAGTAACCGCTAGCAAGCAGTGAGCAGTAATGATGTACAGTAACCTCTTGCAACCAAGCAGCAGTAATGATATGCAGTAACCTCTAGCAACCAATCAGTGAGTGGTAATAATATGCAGTAATCTCTAGCAGCCAATCATTTTGCAGTAATGATGTGCAGTGACCACTAGCAACCAATCAGTGAGCAATCACTGCCTTATCTGCTGCAGTAAACTGATTTTGAGTTTAGCTGCTACATATTGTATCTCTCAGAGCAGGTGGAGAGCAAAAGTGCATGGTGGCATGGTGGGAGCTGGGGGGGGGGGGGACGACACAATAAATTGCTTGCCAAGGGTCCAATCAATGTTAAAGACGGGCCTGACTCTGTCATTGATTCTGACAGGCTCTAGGCAGCAGGGATCACTGTTGTACCTGTGTCTTCCAGGTCCTCAAAAACAATTTGATGCACACAGGCCAAACCGCTGAATGTGGCCCTAAATGTTTTCTTTATTGGCAAAAAAAAAAAAACATGGCTAATCAGACAGATTATACAAGTGCTGAAGAAGGTAAGATAAACTTTATCTTTTTTTTTTTTTTTTAAGATTTAGTGAAAATTCTGGTGCTTTTACTAAAAATAGATCAGTTGTCACCTGTGATAGAAGATATTATTTCTCCACCCACCTTTTACCATCTGAGACATGTGAGGAATGTGAATGATTATCACTGTGACAATGACGTCTGTCTCTGTGCTCTGGTAGTAAATCATGGGAAACAGCTTATATTTTATGGCAGGGTTTAGGTGACTCCTCCAGGGTAACTGAAAAGCTTCACAGGTGAGCTTCACCCCCCATCATAGAGCGTCCCTAGAAATGAGGCCATCAGTGCTGAGTCAACCTCCTTCTACCTTGTACACTTACCGATCATCTCTAATTTATAGGTTATGTTTTTTACACACTCTTTAATAACTGCTTTTGATTTTTATTGATTATTGTGTATTGTTTTTTTTTTTTATTGATTATTGCTATTGATTATACATGCTTAAAGGGGTTTACCCTGTTTTCTTGCAACGCTGTAGCCAAACAAAATTTATGTACTTTTTTTCTCTGCAAATAGAGCTTTCTTGTGGTGGTAATTGATCACCACTGCAAATTTTATTTTATGCACTATAAATAAAAAGATCAATGTGACGGAATCCGGACACCCCGAATGGGGTGTCCAGGTTGAGACTGGGGTCTCATATACTTTTTCTCTATGAAAATCCGCCAGTGCTTGTACAACAAGGCTGACATCCTCCTGTCTCAATGCCAGACCTTTTTCTGGGGTTTTGTAAGTGGAAACCAAAGTCCCATCCACTACCACAGGTAACCCATCTTCTATTAGTTGGGGGCAGAGGCCAGCAGCACTCTGCCCTATTGCCAGCTCTTCTGATGGATTGCTGTGAGTGAATACCGCAGTCCCATCCACTGATATCAGCTCAAGCTGCAGTTGTGAGGTGCCGATTGCATTCTCACCCTGGAGCTCCTGCGGAATTGATTGTTGTGGACAGAGGCCGGTAGCGTTCTGCCCAGCTGCCAGCTGTTCCACTGGGAAGTAAATCGAAACATTGGTGACCTTGCACAAATCCTTCAGGGCCACCGATTGTTGTATGCAGGAGTCAGACTTGTATAAAGTACTCTAAATTTCTACTTGAGTAAAAGTACAAGTGCTCGATCAAAAAATTACTTGAGTAGAAGTGGAAGTGCTCACAGAAAAAGTTACTTAAGTAGAAGTACTAAAGTATTCAACATTTTTTTTACTTAAGTATTGCAAGTAGTTTTTTCAAAAAATTTGCTACTTAAGTACTAAAAGTAAAAAGTACCAGTAGTTTTGAAAAAAAATTTCTACTCAAGTACTGAAAGTAGAAGTACTTTATCATGTAGAGCACATAGTGCTCAAAAAATGTTTGGGACTTTGTATGAGATGTGGCCACTGGGCACATGGTGTTATATATGATATTGCATATACCTGGGCTGGTAAGCACAAAACAAGTATAGAATCAATTAACATCATGTGTTTTTAATATTGTATAAATGGCAGTTGACAATGATATATAAATACAGTACAATGAGGGTAAAAGGGGTATGTATATATAAGGTTTGATAAAAAACTGTAACAACATAAATAAACATTCAAGGAGGTACTACAAAACATTCGTGTATGCCAGGTGAAACTTGTGGGTATATTGTTTGCCTCATAGGCTCGACGCGTTTCGTGAATTGCATTTTTCACTTCCTCAGGAGCAGGCATGGTAATGGCATCTAAAAATATATACACATATAAATGTGATATTACGTTAAATAAAGGAATGTTTTGTAAAGTTAGCGCAAGAGACTGAAGCTTACACATGAGTATGGAATGTCAATCAGGTGATGGAATCGCCCGGAATTGAGTCCCCAATGGGAACTGAGAAAGCGGCCTCCACAAACACAGCCAAGGCGCAAGATCCATTGTGTGGTGAAGAAATCAGGAAGAGGTATTGAAGGGCTCGATTTGGTAATAAATCACCATCGTCCTCCTTTTCGTCACACTTTTTAGTATCCTCACCCTTGGGACTCTCCTTCCCTAATAATTGTGATTCTCACTTATCTTTTCATTTTTTAGCACTGTTTTCTTTGATGTTTTAGGGATGTCACTGGTCTTTTTAGTTCAAACACTTTTTATGCATGTCTCACCCTTTTTCTCTCTCTGCTTTGGTATGTCCATACAGTCACATACTTCTACCTCACACTTTGGTATTCTGATTTGGATTCATCTTTTTTCATATGGTTTGGGCTCATCTTTCTTTACCATTCTATGCTTATGAATTTTATGTATGGATCACTGGCTTGGTTTATGCATATATGCATATTTCTATCTCTTTGTACAGTGTCATGTTATTACCAAATCGAGCCCTTCAATACCTCTTCCTGATTTCTTCACCACACAATGGATCTTGCGCCTTGGCTGTGTTTGTGGAGGCCGCTTTCTCAGTTCCCATTGGGGACTCAATTCCGGGCGATTCCATCACCTGATTGACATTCCATACTCATGTGTAAGCTTCAGTCTCTTGCGCTAACTTTACAAAACATTCCTTTATTTAACGTAATATCACATTTATATGTGTATATATTTTTAGATGCCATTACCATGCCTGCTCCTGAGGAAGTGAAAAATGCAATTCACGAAACGCGTCGAGCCTATGAGGCAAACAATATACCCACAAGTTTCACCTGGCATACACGAATGTTTTGTAGTACCTCCTTGAATGTTTATTTATGTTGTTACAGTTTTTTATCAAACCTTATATATACATACCCCTTTTACCCTCATTGTACTGTATTTATATATCATTGTCAACTGCCATTTATACAATATTAAAAACACATGATGTTAATTGATTCTATACTTGTTTTGTGCTTACCAGCCCAGGTATATGCAATATCATATATAACACCATGTGCCCAGTGGCCACATCTCATACAAAGTCCCAAACATTTTTTGAGCACTATGTGCTCTACATGATAAAGTAGACATAGGGATGGAGACCCAAGGCAGGAGTCTCATTTAAAGTCCCACCAATCCTCTTATACCTTCCCTTGTCCTTCATTTTTCCCTTCCCCCCCCCCTTCCCTTCTTCCCTTCCCTTCCCCCCCCCATGTTTTCCTCCCTTTTCCCTTCAATAACATTGATTCAGGGATGGAGATGTGAAACCAGTGGTTTTATCATTGTAATATAATTATGTATTATCCCAAATTGGCACCATATATACGAATTACATATGCATTGGGTATTGTATATTGATTTTGTATGTTTATTCAATACTGGTTCTCATTGTTTTACTTTTTTTCACCCATGCCATTGGGTTGTGTGTCTCCCGTGTGGTCCCTTTTGGGAACTGCGATGCGCCCCGTCCGCGTCCGTCCTTCTCTCCCCCCCTCCGGATAGATGCCGAGGTGGGGGCGGGATCTTCGGCCGTGGCCGCGACGCATCGGCGTCACATCTTTCCGTGCAGGGCAATACGTCACACGCTTGTTGGCGTCCCTGCACGTGATTCCATCAGCGTTCATTTGAGGGAGACCGTCCTGGGCAACACCGGCTTGCCCGATGGACTCCCTCCGTACTGAACAGCTTTGTGACGCTGAGAGCTGCCTCCCGCCCGGTCCCAGCGTAGGTCCCTTGACTCACTTCATTTAATTGTCCTAGCTTCACCATCGTCCTCCTTTTCGTCACACTTTTTAGTATCCTCACCCTTGGGACTCTCCTTCCCTAATAATTGTGATTCTCACTTATCTTTTCATTTTTTAGCACTGTTTTCTTTGATGTTTTAGGGATGTCACTGGTCTTTTTAGTTCAAACACTTTTTATGCATGTCTCACCCTTTTTCTCTCTCTGCTTTGGTATGTCCATACAGTCACATACTTCTACCTCACACTTTGGTATTCTGATTTGGATTCATCTTTTTTCATATGGTTTGGGCTCATCTTTCTTTACCATTCTATGCTTATGAATTTTATGTATGGATCACTGGCTTGGTTTATGCATATATGCATATTTCTATCTCTTTGTACAGTGTCATGTTATTACCAAATCGAGCCCTTCAATACCTCTTCCTGATTTCTTCACCACACAATGGATCTTGCGCCTTGGCTGTGTTTGTGGAGGCCGCTTTCTCAGTTCCCATTGGGGACTCAATTCCGGGCGATTCCATCACCTGATTGACATTCCATACTCATGTGTAAGCTTCAGTCTCTTGCGCTAACTTTACAAAACATTCCTTTATTTAACGTAATATCACATTTATATGTGTATATATTTTTAGATGCCATTACCATGCCTGCTCCTGAGGAAGTGAAAAATGCAATTCACGAAACGCGTCGAGCCTATGAGGCAAACAATATACCCACAAGTTTCACCTGGCATACACGAATGTTTTGTAGTACCTCCTTGAATGTTTATTTATGTTGTTACAGTTTTTTATCAAACCTTATATATACATACCCCTTTTACCCTCATTGTACTGTATTTATATATCATTGTCAACTGCCATTTATACAATATTAAAAACACATGATGTTAATTGATTCTATACTTGTTTTGTGCTTACCAGCCCAGGTATATGCAATATCATATATAACACCATGTGCCCAGTGGCCACATCTCATACAAAGTCCCAAACATTTTTTGAGCACTATGTGCTCTACATGATAAAGTAGACATAGGGATGGAGACCCAAGGCAGGAGTCTCATTTAAAGTCCCACCAATCCTCTTATACCTTCCCTTGTCCTTCATTTTTCCCTTCCCCCCCCCCTTCCCTTCTTCCCTTCCCTCCCCCCCCCCATGTTTTCCTCCCTTTTCCCTTCAATAACATTGATTCAGGGATGGAGATGTGAAACCAGTGGTTTTATCATTGTAATATAATTATGTATTATCCCAAATTGGCACCATATATACGAATTACATATGCATTGGGTATTGTATATTGATTTTGTATGTTTATTCAATACTGGTTCTCATTGTTTTACTTTTTTTCACCCATGCCATTGGGTTGTGTGTCTCCCGTGTGGTCCCTTTTGGGAACTGCGATGCGCCCCGTCCGCGTCCGTCCTTCTCTCCCCCCCTCCGGATAGATGCCGAGGTGGGGGCGGGATCTTCGGCCGTGGCCGCGACGCATCGGCGTCACATCTTTCCGTGCAGGGCAATACGTCACACGCTTGTTGGCGTCCCTGCACGTGATTCCATCAGCGTTCATTTGAGGGAGACCGTCCTGGGCAACACCGGCTTGCCCGATGGACTCCCTCCGTACTGAACAGCTTTGTGACGCTGAGAGCTGCCTCCCGCCCGGTCCCAGCGTAGGTCCCTTGACTCACTTTATTTAATTGTCCTAGCTTCACCATCGTCCTCCTTTTCGTCACACTTTTTAGTATCCTCACCCTTGGGACTCTCCTTCCCTAATAATTGTGATTCTCACTTATCTTTTCATTTTTTAGCACTGTTTTCTTTGATGTTTTAGGGATGTCACTGGTCTTTTTAGTTCAAACACTTTTTATGCATGTCTCACCCTTTTTCTCTCTCTGCTTTGGTATGTCCATACAGTCACATACTTCTACCTCACACTTTGGTATTCTGATTTGGATTCATCTTTTTTCATATGGTTTGGGCTCATCTTTCTTTACCATTCTATGCTTATGAATTTTATGTATGGATCACTGGCTTGGTTTATGCATATATGCATATTTCTATCTCTTTGTACAGTGTCATGTTATTACCAAATCGAGCCCTTCAATACCTCTTCCTGATTTCTTCACCACACAATGGATCTTGCGCCTTGGCTGTGTTTGTGGAGGCCGCTTTCTCAGTTCCCATTGGGGACTCAATTCCGGGCGATTCCATCACCTGATTGACATTCCATACTCATGTGTAAGCTTCAGTCTCTTGCGCTAACTTTACAAAACATTCCTTTATTTAACGTAATATCACATTTATATGTGTATATATTTTTAGATGCCATTACCATGCCTGCTCCTGAGGAAGTGAAAAATGCAATTCACGAAACGCGTCGAGCCTATGAGGCAAACAATATACCCACAAGTTTCACCTGGCATACACGAATGTTTTGTAGTACCTCCTTGAATGTTTATTTATGTTGTTACAGTTTTTTATCAAACCTTATATATACATACCCCTTTTACCCTCATTGTACTGTATTTATATATCATTGTCAACTGCCATTTATACAATATTAAAAACACATGATGTTAATTGATTCTATACTTGTTTTGTGCTTACCAGCCCAGGTATATGCAATATCATATATAACACCATGTGCCCAGTGGCCACATCTCATACAAAGTCCCAAACATTTTTTGAGCACTATGTGCTCTACATGATAAAGTAGACATAGGGATGGAGACCCAAGGCAGGAGTCTCATTTAAAGTCCCACCAATCCTCTTATACCTTCCCTTGTCCTTCATTTTTCCCTTCCCCCCCCCCCCTTCCCTTCTTCCCTTCCCTTCCCCCCCCCATGTTTTCCTCCCTTTTCCCTTCAATAACATTGAAAGTAGAAGTACAAGTACTGTGTTATGTAGTTATTAAAGAAATAAGTCAAAAGTTTGAACATCACATTGTTTTTTATTATTTCAAATGATTTATTCAAATGATTAACCTGTGTTTGTTAGTAGTTTCTTGATGCACTTTAAGCGCTGTAGCACCATTTATTTGTTTGTTTCATATTTTCTTTTTATTGGAAAGATTTGGTATAGCAGCTTTTATTATACACAGCCTTTATTTTCGTATGCGCTGATTTACAAATGACATTATACACATTTTTTTGAGCGTTATGCAACCTGCCATCTACTGTTCTGGCAGTGGTAATTTTTTCAAAAGTAACGAGTAACTATGCAGCACAAAAAAAAAATACTTGAGTAGAAGTATCGAAATCATCGAAAAAATGTAGTGAAGTAAAAGTAGAAGTAGGAGAAAAAAATTCTACTCTAGGAAAGTACAGATACCGCATTTCGGTACTTAAGTACAGTACTTAAGTAGTTCTACTTCGTTACTATACATCTCTGGCAGGGGTCCACAGCACCATGCTCTGAAGTCAGCTCTTCTGCAGGAGGCTCACCAGGTTGTTCCTCCTCAACAGAAAGGTTTTTTTAAATCCCCAGTCTCTGGTGGTGTCTGGGGATCGATATTCACCATCTCCTGTCTGTGAAATCCAGAAGATGTTACTGGTGCTGGGCAGAGGCTAGCAGAGTTCTGCCCTGTTGTCAGCACTTCAGCTTTGGGAACAGCAATCTCTGGAGTTTCCACTGCCGACTCAAAGGCATGCTGCTGAACGTGTTCTAGCAGTTTCCAGTATGCCCTTTCCAGATGCTGTTCTTTCCTTAGCAAGTGTTCTAGATCAGGTTCAAGCTCTGAGACCCCTGTGAGACAGAGCATAGCCTCTCTGTATTTTCGTAGGTCCTCAAGGGTAGGTTTTTGATTTGACCGATTTTTTTGATTTGACCGATTTAAAATTTATCGATTCGAATGTTCGAAAAATTCGAAAAAAACATAAAACGAATTCCAAATACGATTTCTGAATACGAATCCTGAATGCGAATTGAACGAATCAACCAAATTAACAAAATTAAATAACTAGATTAACCAATCTAAACTAAACGAAAAACATTTTTTCGTCATGCACATGTCTGCTTGAAGTGATTTGACAAGCAGGATGAGATAAAGCAGGTTTACAGTGTTTGAGTGAGCAGGGTGAACACTGCTCACTTGAAAGCAAGTGTAACACAAAGTTCTCCTACAGATTACTTCATGTAGATAGCTACGGTGTCTGCATGTAGTGTCCTTTGCTGTTAAAGAAAATGGGCAGGTGCCCGCTCTCAAATTCCAGCAATTTTCTGTGATGAGGAGTGATGCGGGTACTCCACAGCAAGCCTCTGCAGAGCCTGGCTCAAGAGATGGAGCTTGATCTTGTGTTGTCCCAGCAGGATCTGACGTGGGTATAACAAGAGTGGCTTCCAAGCTGCCACTGGAAGTAGCTGGCAGTGGGTGCTCCTGTACACACGTGCGATGACTCTCTCTACTCATAGCAAAGGCCATGACTCAGCCACAGCATGGCTTAACACTGAGTCACTTGCTTGCAGATCCAGGCCCCAAGAGAGCTATCCCAGCCTAGCTCAGCCTTTTTATTACCTCTTCCAGCATTCTCCTCTCCCTCTTCAGCCAGCTGGTCCTTGTACTCTATTACAGTCCGACTTAAATGCAAACGCTTGTTCCTTGGACTACAGGTCCCAAGATGCTTTGTTTCACTTCCTGATATTATCCACCCTGTTGGCAGGATGTGATGACATAGAGTCTAAGCTGAGCACTAGAGAGGAACAGTTTCACTAAGGTAAGTGCTGTAAAGTGTCTCCTGGTAAGGCAGGCAATATTAGCCTACTCCTGGCTACACATGAACAGAATTCAAGGAGGAAATGGGAGGGGGGGGAGCGGGGGCTTCACAAAGTTTACAAACTTCAAGCCCAATTAGATTAATAGGCTAGAAATAATTGAAATAAAAGGTGTAAATGATTATAGTATTTTACATTCTGACCATAGGATGGAATTTAGAAATGCAAAACTATCATCCATCTGATGAAACATTGAAAAACTATGAATAATGTCTGCTGAACTTTAACATAGTCATGAAGCATAGAGGAGAGCTCAGGATGAATTCAAAATGCAGCTTCTAAGATACAGCTGTCAGTAAGCGGGTGAGGACATCAGGTAACTGTGGCAATAAAGCTTCATGCCTTATACTTTTCTAACATTCACACATTATTTTTAATTCAGCTGCTTGGCTATGCTAAAACGTTAACTTTTCTATATATTATTTGGCGTTTGTTTCACTTTGCCATGTTCTGCAATACTCAATATATAAAAAAAAAAAAACATTTGGAATATCAGCATCCTGCTCTATACTCTATAATAAAGCCACAGCTGAAAGCCTAATAAATAAATGTATAATTCTGGAAGGAAGGCCATTCTGACTTGAAATTAGATTTGACTGTGTTTGTTGATCAAATAAAATATAGATATGGGTCGTCCAAAGCTTGGATTATTTTAGAGGTTCTCTGAAAATAAATGAGTGAAAAACATCTGAGGGGCTAGGTATTTCCACATATTTATGACAAAATAAAAGTTCTAATGTCTAGAACTTCAAGCTAACCTTGTTTATTTAATATTTTATAAGTCTTTAATTCATATATATATATATATATATATATTTTTTTTTTTTTACAACACTAGGATTCCTGCATGGAGTCGGCCCTATGTTATTCCTGTGCCTCTACGTGCTTCCTCCTGTTAACTGGCTCCTGTTCAAACTTGACAACTGCTATTTTTTCCCCATGTGACACAGATGTCACCCTTATCTATCAGATATGACCACTATCACAGATACCTACATTTGTTGAAGACCAAGTCCACAATTAGCAATGACGGAGATGTGTTGCGTGTCCTCACCTGCTCATACACCCACCAGCCACTTTATTAGGTACACCTGTTTAATTGCTTGGTAACACAGATTGCTAATCAGCCAATCACATGGCAGCAATCCAATGCATTTAGGCATTTAGACGTGGTAAATATGACTTGCTGAAGTTCAAACCAAGCATCAGAATGGGGACGAAAGGGGAGTTAGATGACTTTGAACATGGCGTGGTCATTTGTGCAAGACAGGCTGGTCTGAGTACTTCAAAAACTGATGATTTACTGGGATTTTCATGCACAACTATCCCTAGGGTTTACAGAGAATGGTCTGAAAAAGAGAAAATATCCAGTGAGCGGCAGTTGTGTAAATGAAGATGCCTTGTTAATGTCAGAGGTCAGAGGAGAATGGGCAGACTGGTTTGAGGTGAAAAAAAGGCAACAGTAACTCAAAAAAACACTAGTTACAACTAGGGATGATCGAACGGTTCGGGTCAAACATTGGGTGTTCGAGGTTCGGCCGAATTTAGAACTTTTTGCTGAAAAAGTTCGGAATTCGGCAACGAGAACCGACCAAAATGCAATGGGCCAGGAAATGGGCTTTAAAAGCCTGTGATTGGACCAGAACCATTAGCAAAAGCCAATTGAGGGGGCAGGAGAATGCTAGGAATGTGATTGGAGTGACTAGGGGGTCCATAGTCCAATCATTAGTGAATACGCCCCCCAGTATATAAGATAGCCCCCGCCAAATTCCTAGCATTGTTATACAGGGACATGGAAGAGAGTGGAAGCAGTTCTGGTAATTTTACTTTAAAAGTGTCATTTAGCATTTATTAGTGTGAGGAAAGGGATATCTAGTGTAGTTAGGGTGCTCTTTTACACTTTAGTTAGATGCAAAAATTTAGTTTCTGTAGGGAGTGTGAAGTGTCAGGGTGACCGTAATGTAGTGTAGGGTGAACTGACTGCTATGGCAGGGTGACCAAACCCTTCCATTTCAGGGTGACCGTAATGTAGTGTAGGGTGAACTGACACTGACTGCTATGGCAGGGTGACCAAACCCTTCCATATCAGGGTGACCGCTATAGAGAAAAGCTAGTTTCTCTGAAGTCACTTTCGCTGCAGTAATATGGCTTCGCCCCTGTCAGCTTGCTTTTTGGCTGCAGGCGTCTATAGGGATTTTTTGAGCACATGTTTGGAGTCAGGCATGACATCTGAACATGTGTATAGGGGGTATCTATACACACCCATGTATGTATATATACACCTGCACATATATAGGTGTGAAAGGAGCAGAAAACACTACTTGCGCTAATGAAATAATTAACACCAATATAGTTACGCTCCTATCACACCTATATATGTGTATGTGTAAAATACATATAAGTATGTGTGTATATATACACCACTATACACAAGTTCAGATGTTTTGCCTGCCTCCAAAGAACCCAAGAAAATGCCCAAAAAAACGCTAGCGTCAAAAAAAAAAAAAAACGCCCAGGTGTGTTGTTGCAGGCATTTTTTTGGGGTTTTTGGAGGCAGGCAAAACATCTGAACTTGTGTATAGTGGTATATATACACACATACTTATATGTATTTTACACTTAGACATATATAGGGGTTATAGGAGCGGAGCCATATTAGTGTAAATGATTTAATTAGTGCAAGCATATATTTCTGCTACTATCACACCTATATATGTCTAGGTGTACTGTATATATACATATAAGTATGTGTGTATATATACCCATATACAGAAGTTCAGATGTTTTGCCTGCCTCCAAAGAACCCAAAAAAATGCTCAAAAAAACGCTAGCGCCAAAAAAGAAAAACGCCCAGGTGTGTTGTTGCAGGCATTTTTTTGGGGTTTTTTGGAGGCAGGCAAAACATCTGAACTTGTGTATACGGGTATATATACACACATACTTATATGTATATATACACCTAGACATATATAGGTGTGATAGTAGCAGAAATATATGCTTGCGCTAATGAAATCATTTACACTAATATGGCTCCGCTCCCATAACACCTATATATGTGTAAGTGTAAAATACATATAAGTATGTGTGTATATATACCACTATACGCAAGTTCAGATGTTTTGCCTGCCTCCAAAAACCCCCAAAAAATGCCTGCAACAACACACCTGGGCATTTTTTTTTGGCGCTAGCGTTTTTTTGGGGTTCTTTGGAGGCAGGCAAAACATCTGAACTTGTGTATAGTGGTATATATACACACATACTTATATGTATTTTACACTTAGACATATATAGGTGTGATAGGAGCGGAGCCATATTAGTGTAAATGATTTCATTAGCGCAAGCATATATTTCTGCTACTATCACACCTATATATGTCTCGGTGTATATATACATATAAGTATGTGTGAATATATATATAGATATAGTATAGAAAAATAAGAATTCTGGATTATTCACGTTTTACTCATTATTCATTTGGTGAGCTGCTGCACGATTGATAGGGATTCCTTATTGGTGGTGGAAATTTATTTAAATTACGGTATCACACTATGTAAGTTTTTTTCCTTTGCATATTATACACGTTATTCGCTGAGGACTCTGACAACTCCCATCTCCCGGATCTGTGACCATATCTCAGCATATGAATTTGCACATCTTTAGTGGTTATCCGGTAAGCACATTTCCTACAGAGACCGTGGAGTGTGACCTATGTTCTCAGCGTCAATCAAGTTGTTATATGGGACATTGATTTTTGTTTGGACATTCATTTTTTGTTTACCCACTTCACGCAGCGCGGCTTATTTTTCTATACATTATCTGAGGGTGTGGTCGCACTTGAAGTCGCTGCTCTTTTTATATTATTCACTTTAGCGCGGTTATTTTTCTCTTTTTTATTCATGTGTGAATATATACCCGTATACACAAGTTCAGATGTTTTGCCTGCCTTAAAAGACCCCAAAAAATGCCCAAAAAAACGCTTGCTACTAAACCGGCAAGGTGTGAAAAGAAAGAAGCCACTAACCTGTTCTATAAGTGACCTAATACAAACAATCTTTTTTATGGTTCTGGACATGCTACAGAGCTGAAACTTCACAGATACACTTTTTAGACCCCCCAGATACTAAATCCAAAGTAATTTTTTTTTTTTTTTTTCAATAATTGTCTCTCTATCAAAAATGACAATTTTTAAGAACTTTTTTTGTGTGATTAATAGTCCCTGGGGTATGACCCAGAACACTAGGCACTTTTTAGGGGCATTTATTGGGTTTTAGGGCTTCAAAATGGTGTTTTTTGATTACCGAAGTTCGGGTCCCATTGATTTCAATGGGGTTCTGAAATCCAGGCCGAACTTTCGGGAAGTTCGGATGTTCTGGCCGAACCCGAACTTTTGAAAAGTTCAATCATCCCTAGTTACAACCAAGGTATGCAGAATACCATTTCTGAATGTACAACACATCAAACCTTGAAGCAGATGGGGCCCTTTGTACCAACTTGAGTATCATTAAAACACCACAGCCTTCCTAAGTATTGTTGCTGACCATGTCCATTCCTTTATGACTACAGTTTACCCATCTTCTGATGGCTCCTTCCAGAGGGATAATGCATCATGCAACAAAGCTGAAATGATCTCAAACTGGTTTCTTGAACATGACAATGAGCTCATTGTGGTAAAAAAGGTGACTCAATAGGTCACGTGACCGCGCATAGGAAAACAGTGCAAATAATTATTTAAATATTAAATGAATAAAATTATACTTATTTATGAGCTGCTAGTCCAAAAACAACATGTGTTTAGTGAATGTTAAACAGAAAAAGGGGGGACAGCGCTCAACTATTAATAACCAATAATCAAAATTCTGTGAATATAAGGATATCAAATAAATATCAAATTCAAATAAAGTGAAAGTGCACAGTGCAAATTGCAATGCAAACAAAGTGACAATGCATGAATTCTGTGTATATCACATTCAAATAAAGTGACAGTGCACAGTGCAAAAATGCAATGCAAACAAGTGACAATGCATAAATTCTGTATAAAATAAAGTAACTTGTAGACAAGAATAACAGTCCTTATGTGCCAAAAAATGCAGGTGCAAAATATGCAGCAAAAACAGTTTGGTGCCTTTAAAGTGCTCAGTGTCCTAAAAAGGAGTGCTTTCTTATGCCGAGATGGAAAAGGAGGAAAGGGAAATCCACCACCAAATGTTCTACACACTTACCAGATGGCCCCTTGGGGTCTAGCATTGGTAAGTGATCCTGTGTACAGGATCCCAGTATGGATGGAATACCAGTCCCAGCCTGTGTATGGATCTATCCGCTTGAAAAGATGGGTAAACTTTCTCCAATGCCTCTCCTTAGACCACACTCAGACCGATCATATAAAGAAAAAGGACTTCATGGTGTAGTACGTAATTGCAGTTTAATTAAAAAGAAATGGAGCCACTTACATCAGGTTGTACAAGGAATAGCATTCAAAGCATCGCACGCCGGTTTGCGTTCCGGCTGCGTTCCAAGGAACCGGAAGTGACGTGGGCGTAATGCGTGGACCCGACCGGTTTCGTCAGTCAACGTGTGACGTCATCAGGGATCACCGATGACGATGACGCAGCCGGAACGCAAACCGGCGTGCGATGCTTTGAATGCTATTCCTTGTACAACCTGATGTAAGTGGCTCCATTTCTTTTTTACGTCATCTGTGACACGAGGGGGCGGGGCCTCTCGATGACGTCATCGGGATGCCATGCCCCTAATGGCTATATAACAAGCTGCAGAGACCGGCATAATCACCGGGGACAGCGTCGGAGGAGGACCGGAGGAAGAAGAAGAGCCGAGGGCAAAAGAGCAGAAGATTGGACAGCAGAAGATTGGACAGCAAAAGACAAGAAGAGCAGCAAGGGAGAATACCAGAGCGGAGAAGTCCGGATGAAGATTTTTAATAAACTTTCCAAAACGTCTCCTGTCGTTATTTACATATACTGCCTTTTATGGGGTGAATGAGTAGGGGTACAGTGTACCCCATACCCATTCACATAGGGAGGGGGTCAGGGATCTGGGGGGCCCCCTTGTTAAAGGGGGCTTCCAGATTCCGATGAGCCTCCTGCCCGCAGACCCCCACAACCACCGGCCAGGGTTGTGGGGATGAGGCCCTTGTCCCCATCAACATGGGGGCAAGGTGCTTTGAGGTGGGGGGTTCAGAGCTCCCCCTGCCCCAAAGCACCAACACCCCCCCCATATTGAGGGCATGTGGCCTGGTATGGTCCAGGGGGGGTGGGGCCGCTCGCTTGTCTCCTCCCCTTCCTGCCCTACCGGGCTGCGTGCTCGGATAAGGGTCTGTTATGGATTTTGGGGGGGGCCCCACACTGTTTTTTCGGCGTGGGGCTGCCCTCAAATTCCATACCAGACCTGAAGGGCCTGGTTTGGAACCTGGGGGGACCCCCACGCAGTTTTTTTTCCCATTCCCATTTCCCATTCTTGGCATGGAGTTACCCCTCAGGATTCTCACAGCGCAAGTCGCATCGGTGCGACTACCATTCAAATCAATAGGCTCCCATAGGGAACCATTGATTTTGAATGGAAGAAAAAAACGTACTTCATCACGTTCGGTCGCGTTCGGTCCCGTTTTTGCATTTGAAACGCCGGAAAACACACGTTCGAACGCAAATAATTGCGTTCCAAAAAACGTCCCTGAACTCAACTGCCTGCAAATGACTGTAAACGACCCTGTGTACATGAACAGATAAGATAACATGCAGGTGGGTTCAGGGGCTTCTGAAAAAAACGCCCAACTGCTCCTAAACGGCAATTTACAACGTCCCGTGTACATGGAGCCTAAGAGAAATAAATCGGAGGGGACTTTATCGGCTTTCCACCAATTCAAGGAATCTAATAGGAAATGTAAATACGAAATCAAGAAGGCAAAAATCTACTTTGAGAGACATA
This sequence comes from Pelophylax lessonae, assembly GCF_965119305.1. NCBI lineage: Eukaryota > Metazoa > Chordata > Amphibia > Anura > Ranidae > Pelophylax > Pelophylax lessonae. The sequence goes on from NC_138769.1 coordinate 645,358,375, forward strand.
TAGCAGAGGAAAGTAAAATGAACCCTAAGAAATTCTTTAAATATATCAATAGCAAAATATTAATTTATTTGGGGAATTATCATAAAGGTAGCAGCGCTGATCAACTTTGTTTATTTATCACTTTAAATATATCAATAGCAAAAAAACGAGGTCAGAGGACACAGAGAAGGCAACTGTGCTAAATGCTTTCTTCTCCTCAGTCTTTACACAGGAAAAGGAGGGGGTACACTGACCATGACTGTATGGCTAGCAGTACTTCACAGGACATGCCGCTATGGCTAACAGAGGGGGAAATCATGAAAAGGGTTGATAACATTAACACAAATAAATCACCAGGACCGGATGGCGTGCATCCGAGAGTACTCAGTAAGGTTATATCTAGACCACTGTTCCTGATCTTTGCAGATAGTATTTTGACAGGAACTGTACCAGGTGACTGGAGGAAAGCCAATGTGATACCAATATTCAAAAAAGGGCAGAGTCATATCCCGGTGAATTATAGGCCGGTCAGCCTGACGTCAATAGTATGTAAAATTACTGAAAGGGGTGATAAGGGACTATATCCAAGAATTTTCTAAAGTCAACAGTATCATCAGCAGTAATCAGCACGGGTTTTCAAAAGGAACGTTCTTGTTAGACCACTCTGTTAACATTCTATGAGGAGGTAAGCTGTGAGCTAGATAGGGGGAGACCTGTGGATGTGGTGTATCTGGATTTTGCTAAAGCATTCCATACAGTCCCCCACAAACGATTAATTTACAAAATGGGGTCTGCAGGCTTAGACCCCCCCAAGGCTAAGTCCTGGGACCAATTTTGTTCAATTTATTCATAAATAGCATTGAGGACAGGATCACTAGCTCAATCTCAGTTTTTGCAGATGACACAAATTTAAGCAGGGCTCTAACCGGAAAGAGTCCAAAGAAGGGTGACTAAGCTAATTAGGGGATTGGAGGATCTAAATTATGAGGAGCATTTACAAGCGCTTGATTTATTCTGAGACGCCTGAGAGAAGACATGATAGCGATTTTCAAATACCTCAACGCTGATCTCAGCATAGAAAAAAAACTATTCATTCGCGATGAGTGTAAGAGGACACGAGGCCATACAATGCGATTAGAGGAGAAGCGATTTAACCTCAGGCTACGCAGGGTTTTGTTTTACAGTAAGGGCAATAGGATTGTGGAACTCGCTTCCACAAATGGTAGTAACTGCGGGAAGTATGGCTACTTTTAAAATACTCTTGGACATACATCTCCAAGATCAAAACATTCAACACAGGTTGAACTGGATGGACTATTGTCTTTATTCAACCTCAGTTACTATGTATGTAAAAATATACTCAATATTCTAAAATAAGGAATCCGTGGTGGATCATAGTGCATAAAACATTTGCATTAATGTTGTATGTATATATACAGTATATATTTATGGAAAACATTTATCATAAATTGGATCTCACAGCATAGATTCATATGGATCTATAATTCATGAATGATTAAAATACAACTGAAATACAAAAACATCTGACGGTGTATATTGTGTATTATAATTCTTTTTACAGTGTTTTTTTTTTTTGTATCAATAAGTACTGTAAATAAGACAAAAGTGACTCAAAGATTTATATCACTTGAATAAAACATTTCATATTAAATTTGATAAAATTCATAAAAAGTCATTGTCTTGTGTGCTTAAGAAAGCACAGCAATACTTGGACCATGTGTTTGATTGCCTGATTGCCTTTTTTCTTATTAGTAGAATTTCACTTTCAAGTCTAATCCATACATCGTCTGTAAAACAGCAAAACAAACAGATCATTATCCTGGCTGATGATATCAGTCTGCTATGTGAAAAGAGGTCTTTGACAATGTTGTCATTGTTCTTTCTTATGCAAGATAAAGCTCATGTAATCACTGATTACTGATGCCCACACAACATCAAAAGCAAACACGCATTCATTCAAAGCTGAGCTCCAGGGAAATTACAAAACGGACCTGGCAATGGGGCTTCCCCTGCATTGCCAGAGTTGAACGCGTGCTTTTGTGTAGGGTACCTTGAAAAATATGCTTTACTTACTTTACTCCTTTCACTCCTTGCAGCCTGTGCTTTCTTCTGGCATACCACCCAACTTTTTGAGATGGGAATGAGGGACACCTATTAGCAAAAGTATGTAGGCATGGGACACTCCCCGCCACTCTGCCTCAAAAGAGCATAAAAAAAAAAAAAATTGTTAAACCCACAAGTGCTTTTTTATGACTATTGCTTCATTTTTTTTGTCATATACAAATGCAGAAATTTAGATATTGGATGAAAGGTTTAGCACTGGGAAACACTTTTTGAACAATAAAAAGTGCATTTTATATACAACTATATAGATCAGACCAAAGTGAGGGACAGATGAGGAGAAAAGAGGGACAGAGGGACTTTATCCCAAATCAGAGACAGTCCCTTGAAATCAGGAACAGTTGGGAGCTATGCTTCTGATTGTAAGCAGGCCAATGGCATACTCATTTACAGTGCGGGACTGATGGTCCAACCAAGTGCAGAAGAGAAGCTACTTTGAGGGACTGGTTGCATGGGGGGGAGGAGGCGCCTGCAGGAGTGAGGGATAGGAAAGTAATGCCTCGTACACACGCAACGATTATTGGCCGTGAATTTTCGGCCAACGTCCGATCGGCCGATTGTCAGGTTGTTAGTATGATGCTTCCGACAACCGACTCCGACTTTTCGGCCGAAAAAAATCTGGTGTGCAGGCTATTAAATTTTTGTTGGCCGTCAACACAACAGCCGATTTTCCGTCAGTCAGTACAGATTTCGGCAGATAAAAATCTGATGAGCAAGACTGGGCATGCTCAGAGAAGAAAAAACACACGGAAAGTAAACCAGCACATGACATCACTTCTGAAGTAGATTTTTGTTGGCCGAGAAAATTAGCGTGCAGTCTAGGCACATTCCAACCAACACAACAACACTATGGACAAAAGTCTGACGATCGGTCGGCCGATAATCATTGCGTGTGTACGAGGCATAAGGCCCCTTTCACACGAACGATCCGATCAGATCCGCCTGTCAGTTTTTTAGGCAGATCTGATTGGATCCTCCATGCATCTCTATGGGGCATCGGATGTCAGCGTTTTCATTTTCGCTGACACCCGCTGCTATCCGCATTCAATCCCGTCTGTGAAATCCAGACGGATGGAAACCCTATTTTCCATCCATCCAGGGGATAGGATGGGATGGGATCGGATGAGAGTGAACAGGCTGTCCGCTCTCATCCGATTCCCCCATAGAGAGCAGCGGGGCTCTGACACCTCCCTCTCTGCACACAGAGCGGAGAGGGAGCTGTCATCCGCCTGCTCAGCGGGGATCAGTGTATCGATCCCCCGCTGAGCAGCACAGAGTCCGCAGACGGAGGCGGACCATGTAAAAGAGCCCTAATGCTAAGCTTTAAAAGCGAAATCCACGTTTTGGACCATGTTTCATGTCACAACTATTTTAGGTTCAAACACGAAACGTGGTCCACAGCCCCCCACCTTCAAGCCACTGAGCATTTGGTGATTGGGGGTTCTTATCCTCATCAGTTGCTGGCAAATTTGAATTTGGAGCAGCACTGCATGACTCTGCTCACATTGCTGTGCCATTCAAAGAGTTCTGAATGTCCCATAGCCAAAAAAGGGAGAAGAAATCCCTGCAAATTAACCACTTCTGGACCGGAAGATTTTCCCCCTTAATAACCAGGCCATATTTTGCTATACAGCACTATTTTTCACTTTCTGCTATATAACATTCCCAAAAAAAAAAAAAAAATGTAAATCAAAATTTTTTAACATTTTAGGCCAATTTCTGCTGCATATTTTTGGTTTAAAAAAATCCCATTAAGCGTATTTTGATTGGTTTGCGCAAAAGTTATTGCATCTACTAACTATGGGAAAAATTTATGTCATTTTTACATAGTTACATAGTTACATAGTAGGTGAGGTTGAATAAAGACAATAGTCCATCCAGTTCAACCTGTGTAGGTGTGTGTGGCTGTAATCATCTCACATACCCCTGAATGTTCTGATCCTTGAGATGTAAGTCTAAGAGTCTTTTGAAAGCCACCATACTACCCGCAGAAACCACTTCTTGTGGTAGAGAATTCCACAATCTTGTAGCCCTAACAGTAAAGAACCCCCCACGTTGCCTGAGGTTAAAACGCTTCTCCTCTAATCGCATTGTATGCCCTCGAGTCCTCATGCAATCCCTTCGAATGAACAGCTTTTTTTCTAAGCTGGGATCCCCATTAAGATATTTATAAATTGCTATCATGTCCCCCCTCAGACGTATCTTCTCCAGGGAGAATAAATCGAGCGATTGTAGACGCTCCTCATAGTCAAGGTCCTCCAATCCCCTAATTAGTTTAGTTGCCCTTCTCTGGACTCTCTCCAGCTCCAACACATTCCCCCAAGGGTTCCCCTCCTAATGTGTATTGTGCTTTTATGTTTTTAGTCCCCAAGTGCAAAACCTTACACTTCTCCACATTAAACCTCATTTGCCATGTCGTTGCCCACTCTGTAATTTTGTCCAGGTCATTCTGTAGGATATCTGCTTCATGCTGTGCAGTTATTGCTCTGGCCAATTTTGTGTCATCTGCAAAAACTGATATCGAACTACTGATCCCTACCTCAATGTTGTTTATGAATAAATTGAACAAGGTTGGTCCCAGGACTGAGCCCTGGGGGACCCCACTTACAACCTCAGACCAGTCTGAGTATGCGCTGTTTATTACCACACTTTGGACACGCCCTTTAAGCCAATTCCGTATCCAAGAGCAAACCCTGCTGTCGATACCTGCAGACCTTATTTTATAAATTAAGCGCTTGTGGGGAACTGTATCAAACGCCTTAGCGAAATCCAAGTACACCACATCCACTGGTCTCCCCCTATCTAGCTCACAGCTCACCTCCTCGTAGAATGTTAATAGATTGGTTTGACAAGAACGCCCATTTGTAAACCCGTGCTGATTACTGCTGATGATGTTGTTGTCTTTAGCAAACTCTACGATATAGTCCCTTATCATCCCCTCCAGAAGTTTACATACTATTGATGTCAAACTGACAGGCCTATAATTTCCCGGGATATGCCTCTGGCCCTTTTTGAATATCGGAATCACGTTAGCTTTCTTCCAATCCCCTGGTACATCTCCTGTCCTAATACTGTCAGCAAAGATCAGGAACAGTGGTCTGGATATAACCTTACTGAGTTCCTTGAGTACTCTCGGATGTACGCCATCCGGGCCTGGTGATTTGTTTGTGTTGAGTTTATCCAGCCTTTCCCTGATTTCACCCTCTGTTAGCCATAGCGGCAAGTCCTATGTATTACTACTAACCATACAGTCATGGTCAGTGTACCCCTCAGTTTCCTGTGTAAAGACTGACGAGAAAAAAGCATTCAGCACGGTTGCTTTTTCAGTGTCCTCTGTAACCATCCTCCCATCATTGTTAATTATGTGTGCAATATGCTCTGCCCTAGTTTTTTTGCTGTTGATATATTTAAAGAATTTCTTTGGGTTTTTTTTACTATCCTCCGCTATTTGTCTCTCAAAGTTGATTTTAGCCATCTTGATTTCTTGTTTACTTTTCTTATTTGCCTCCTTGTATTGCTCGAAAGTCGATACTGTGCCCTCTGATTTATACTTCTTGAAGGCCAATTTTTTTTCCCCTAATAAGTTTTTTGACGCTACGGTTTAACCAGCCAGGTTTGGCTTTGTCTCTTCTAAATTTATTTCCCATAGGAATGCACTGCAAGATGCCTTTGCCCAATATGTTCCTAAAGCATTCCCATTTTTCCTCTGTGGTCAGGGATCCCAGGGTTTGGTCCCAGTTTACCCTTTCCATCAATGAGTACAATTTTGGAAAGTTTGCCCTTCTGAAGTTTAGGGTTCTTATGTTCCCCACTTGCCTTGTTATATTGTTATTTATACTAAATGTGATCATCCTGTGATCGCTAGAGCCCAGGTTGTCCTGGACTCCTACCTGCGAGATTAGGTCTGGGTCATTAGTGATCAATAGATCCAGGACTGCATTTTCTCTAGTGGGAGAATCCACCAACTGTGATATGTAATTATCCAGTAAGGTTTCCGTGAATAGGCGGGCCTTCTGTGAGTGTGCAGTCCCCTTGTCCCAGTCAATGTCGGGATAATTGAAGTCCCCCAATATGACGACTGATCACAATTTTGCCACTTTACTCATTAGTGCTAAGAATTCCAGCTCTACCTCCTCCCCTTGGTTAGGTGGCCTATTTTATTTTATTTTTTTTTACTAGTAATGCCAACGATCTTCAATTTTTTTGCGGGACTGCGACATTGCGGCGGACAGATCAGACACCTAACTGACATTTTTGACACTTTTGGGGGGACCAGTGACATTACTACAGTAATCAGTGCCAAAATATGCACTGTTACTGTAATAATGACACTGGCAGGGAAAGGGTTAACACTGTGGGTGATCAATGGGTTAAATATGAGCCATGGGGAGTATTTCTAACTGTATGGGGGCGGAGCTTATAGAATGACCATAGAGACGTGTGATCCTATATAGAAGGATCACAGGAGCTCTGTGATCATTCCAGGGAGAGAAAAAAACGGTCATCTGTGTTTACAACAGCTGACCATTCTTCTCTCTCAGCGGGGAGCAATTGTGGGTGGCAGGCGGCAATCAGAGCCGCCTGCCCGCTGCATCGGAGTCCCCGCTGCCGGCGAGCGACCGACGTAGCCCTATGTCGGCTCCAGCAGGAGGGCCAGCCTGCTGCAGTATATATGCGGTGGCCGGTCCGGAATCGGTTAAAGAAATCCCTTGGCGCTCCACCGAGTCACCAGAACTAATGTCCTCATTGGAAGATTTCCCCTCTATTACGGTTCTGGGGACAACCCAAAGTGTAGGATTTTCTTTTACTTTTGTTTTCAATTATAGTGCTAATTAGAGATGGGATCAGGCATGTTCGTGTTCCTACATCCAGATCCCGCCAGGAAGCCAACACTGCACTCTTCTAATCACAGGGACATTTTCTGATCCACAGCTGCACAGATCGGGAAACTTCTCAGTGCCTGTGATTAGCAGAGTGCAGTGTCGGCTTCCTGGCGAGATCGGGCACGAGGGGAACTCAAACACCCCTGAACCCATCTCTAATGCTAGCCAGGATAAATAAAATAAAAAGTGTGAATCTCCCTAACAGGGGGGGGGGGGGGCACAGACAGAAACAAAAGCCTAACAGGGGTTCTATTCCATCTCCACTTTGTCCAAAACTAAAAAAAAAAAAAAAAAGTATTGCCTTTAGTTATACTTTAATGGTATTTTCTGTCTGCAAACAGTAGTCTGGATATAAGCTTTTATTGAGCTCCTGAAGTAGAAGATTAGATAAATTACACTACAATTGACAGGGCCGGGACAAGGGGTGGGCGGAAGGTTAAAGTGCACTGGGCACTATGGTATCATGTGAGGTGAGGGGGCACCACAAGGAGATTGGGGGGGGGGGGAAGATTTTTGTTGGAAGAGGGAATTTGGGGGCAGCAAGGAGTAAGTATTTTTCTAGGAGAGGAAACTTGGGGGAATTTGTGCTGAGAGGGGGAAATTTGAAGTGGGGGAGAGAACATGTGTACCAGGAGGGCACATTTTAGGGGTAGAGGATTTGTGCTAGGAGGGGGTACATTTTTTTGGGGGGGGGGGCATTTGAGTTAAGGTGATTTGGGGGATGGGGGGCCAATATTTGTGCTGGGAGGGGGTATTTCAGCAGGGGGTGGATTTGTTCTTGGAGGGAGGGGATTTATGCTAAGGGGGTAATCATGCAATAGTGCTCAGTGTTTTTATGGGGGGATTGTTGCCGACACATAATGCTCATACATCTTGGGGGGGGGGGGGGGTAGTTTGGCATGTTCGCTGTGGGCTCTAGATGACCTAGTCTCAGCACTGGCAATTGAAATACAAGATCTTGGGACCACAGAAAAAAAATCGGTAGTAAAAATGAATAAATCATTTATTTTGTTCACTGTAAAAGCTTTTTTGTCATGATGCGTAGGCCATTGTGATGCACTGCAGTGCGGTTGCATTGCCTGGTTTTTGTATAGGGCTTTGGGGTGCCACATCCAATTCACTTTGGGGTAATGTATGTTTAACCACTTGCCGACCAGTCACTGGGACTGTACTGCGGCAAAGTGGCTCGATTCCGTCCAGGGACGTAGACCTACGTCGCTGAACTCCTCCCCTTGTGGGCGCCGCTCGCGCGCCGCCGGAGGCTTGCTCCCGCTGTTTTCAGTCACAGCGGGAGTCGGGCCAGGGGAGGAGCGGCGGTGATCACCGCCGCTCTTTCCCCGATCGTCGGGGAATCGAGTTTGGAGATCCGCCCGCTTGTGTAAACAAAGCGGGTGGATCTCCTAAGTGACAAGGAGTGACAGATTGCAGGGTTCAGCATAGCTGAACATGCGATCTGTCCCTGTGTCACTCAGTCACCTCCCCCCAAACACGTTAGTAAGCCCTAGGCATACATTAACCCCTCCCTCTCCAATAAAATTAACCCCTTCCCTGTCAGTGTCATTTTTACAGTAACAGTGCATATTTATAGCACTGATTACTGTAGAAATGTCACTGGTACCCCCAAAAGTGTCAAAAATGTCAGTCAAGGGTCCGATCTGTCCACCGCAATGTCGCAGTCTCGCAAAAAAAATCGCAGATCGCCGCCATTACTCGTTAAAAAAAAAACACCAAAAATTACAGAAATCTTTCCCTTAGTTAGTAAACGCAATAACTTTTGCGCAAACCAATCAAAATAAGCTTATTGTGATTTTTTTTACCAAACATAGGTGGCAGAAAACAAATTGGCCAAAAATTTTTAAAAATTTTGATTTTTACATTTTTTGGGGGGGAATTTCATATAAATAATAAATGTGAAAAATATTGTTATTTTTTAAAAATTTACGCTCTTTTTCTGCTTTTAGCGCAAAAAGTAAAAATCGCACAGGTGATCAAATACCACCAAAAGAAAGCTCTGTTTGTGGGAAAAAATGGACCTAAATTTCATTTGGGTATGGTGTCGCACGACCGCGCAATTGTCAGTTAAATTCGCACAGTGCCGAATCGCAAAAAGTGGCCTGGACGTAAGACAGCAAAATCCTCCGGTGGTAAAGTGGTTAAAAGCTAATTTCCACTTGCGTTACTGCGGGGAAATAGTGTGAATAGGCCCTAAAGCTCTCTAAATTGGATTATTAGAATGATTTCATTTTTTTTTTCACAAAACTGTCTATATGTACAAAACCTCATTAAGCATAGTCTGTTCTTCCCTCTTCAAGTCGCTGTTTTGCCTCTGCAGGCTCTAATGACAGCTTCTGATGCCAACGGGGAGCCTATCAGGATACTAATTATAAACTAGCAAGCAAGCATTAGCAAGTCCAAACAATGAGCATTCCTCATCGGGAAACACTCAGGTGGAGATTGCCACATATAATCTCCTATAGATTGATCAATGCTGCTATGCTGAATGTCAGAACACGCACTGCATAACTCTTGGTAGGCTATTTCTTTTAAAGGGACAGCCTCACCATATGTATTCACTTTCATAAAATGTCTACCTTAACATAATGAAACCTAATTTTAATATGGGCCCAGTTACAGCTTTTTTTTTTGTTTTAAAACCGACTTTTTCACATGCTTAGATTAGCTTTGCAAGCTTTTTATACATTTTCCTTTTTTTTTTTTTTGCATGTATATTAAAATCCACGCAAAAAGGCTCTATTCACACCTGAGTGTACTGAAATCGCAGGCAGGATAACAAAATTCTGCCCGCGATTCCAGAATTGCAGCAAAACATGGGGCGCCTTTGCGATGCCATTACTTCCTAATGGCATCACAAACACAGTGCGATTTTGCCACGACTGGCAAGCGACTGAGCGCTAAAACTGCCTGGCTCTGTGCCAAAACGTGGTACGTGAGCTTCTTTAGTGCGTTTTTGGAGCGGAGGGAGGCATATTTAAATGAATGGCGCTACAAAAACAAACAAAAAAGCTAACAAATGTGGTGCAGCAGGTGTCACTGCAGTATGCTCAGGTGTGAATGAAGCCTCAGGCTGGGTTCGCGTTAGCTGCGGCCGCGGGTTCTTGCCTGGGGTCCGGTGCGTCCCTGTTCTCTGTTTCAGGTGCGATTCAGGTCCGAATTTTTGGCTGAATTTGCACCTGAGACAGACTGTGGCCACCCTAGAGCTGTGTAAACAGGTTCCATTGAGAGCCGGTCACACTCTCCTGTTATGCGAATTGGATGCGGCAGGGAACCGCATCCAATTCGCATCAGTGTGAACCTAGTCTAAAGCTGGCTATACATGGGTTAAATTCTGAAAAAAACCTTTAGAAAAATCGTAATTTAGACTTTTTGTTTGAATTTCGCACTATTAGTGGGTCCAGCAATGGCCAATTTTCATGCGGCCATCGAATTTGAGTGAGCGGGCATGTTGGAAATTTTTTGAAAAACAAATGAACTTCCAATCAATAATGGGAGAATCATGCGGGAAATATAATCGACAAAGAAATGCATATGAGCAGAAAAGAAAATACCGATTGATCGATCAACTTGGGTACATTCAGCCTATCCATATATGGTGTGAATCTCGGCTGTTTCCTGCTGAACTAGCCGAGATTGGAACCATCCATGGCTGGCTTTAGGTTTGGTAATACCTGTTACTTACATAGTTATATAGTTGCTGTAATCTGGTAGAAAAAATACAAGTCCATTCAGCTCAACTCACAGCAAAAAAAAAAAAAAGGAAATATCAAAACACACACAAATCGAAACCTCACAGCTGACCCAGAGGAAGGCAAAAAAAACAGTAAGTGCCGATTCACACTGTGACATCGCATGTGACTCACCCTGCACTGCTGTGCAAGTCACATGCGATGTCTGTGCGATGCAAATTCAGCCATACACATTGTATGGCTGATATCACATTGCATTCGGACCAAACTTGTGCAGGACCCTTTTTTGGTCTGCACCAGCATCGGATCGCATGGGTGTTCACACCTATGCAATCCGATTCCTGCCCAAATTGACACTTCACACTGCGATATGCGAACTGATCTGGGGGTGTCATTAACTCTGTATTGACACTCCTAGCGGTTCGCATATGGCAGTGTGAACTGCCTGCGTGTTGGGTGCCATGTGGGAACCCGCAGTGGATTCGCAGGGTTCCCGCATCGCACCAATGTGAACGGAGCCTAAGGACCCTTTCACACGGGCTTTCCAATCAGGTCAGTTTTTTCAGGCGGATCTGTGCCCTGAGCCCACCCTTTTTTTTAGCCTTTTAGAGCCTCTGGCTCTAATCACATGCTTAAAAAAAAAAAAAAGCCCCATTGAACTCCATGCGTCCGGCGCCCCGCGGGGAGGCGCCTCCAATGCACCAGCCGCCACTGCATACACTACAAAGCAGTTAAATCCTTGATGCCTATTAACACCTGCAAATGGGACTGCTAGACTTTATGTACACTTGTGAATGAGCCACATTTTTACTACCCCTCAGCAGTTCCTTCTGTTGCTGAAGGTGGAGGTGTACACATATAACATTGTATCTGTGATAGATAGTATAGCTTGTCTTTGCTTGGCCGGCGGTACTGCCCACCAAGTGCAATCTATTCAATTTAATGGTGCTGCACTGCAACTGCCCCGCAGAGGGCAATACAACATCTCCCGTCCATCTGTCTATTGCTGTTTGAAGAGGGATCTGAATGCGGATTGCGCTTCAGACAGCAACACAAGTCTAAGGCTGGCCATACACTATACAATTTTCTTGTTCAACTTTCCTTTAGATTTACCAAAACCATGTAATATAGGGTCAAACCTAAACACTTTCAATTTGTATGCAGTCAGGCAGGCCCTTGCACTACATAGTTTAAGGTAAATCTAAAGGAAATTGAATAAGAAAATTGTATAGTGTATGGCCAGTCTAAGGCTAATGGGCCATACACACTATAAGATTTTCTGAAGACTTTTTCCTTTAGACTTACCAAAACCATATAATATGAGGTCAAACCTAAACACTTTCAATTTGTATGCAATCTGGCAGGCCCTTGCACTACATAGAAAAGGTAAATCTGAAGGAAATCTAACCACAAAAGTTGGATAGTGTGTATCCAGCTTTAGTTCACATTATGAAATGCCTAAAAAACACAAAGAAATGCACACTGAATTCCACATGCCCATGCCATTCAATGTGGTTTGATTGGAGCCCATTTATTTTGTATGGGCTCCAATCACCCTGCATTGCACCAAAGTAGTGCATACACTACTTTTGAAGGCCCACTTCAACTGGATCACATGGTAGCTTTTTTTTTTTTTTTTTTGCTGCGTTTGCGCACTGGGTTTGGAATGTCCTTAACATTGCATTGACACCTGCTGCAGATTGCAAGGGAAGTTGCACATTGATTGTGGGGTTCTAGTGTGAACTGGGGCTTAGCGATTACACGTGGAAGCAGGCATTGCTGGCCATTAGCTGCAGGCAGCAGCGTCATTGAAAATGACGAGAGGCGGAAAGCTCCTGCAGATAATTGTGGCCACTCGCATGTAATCGCTCATGGATGTCCTGGAGACGGCTGCACAGACACAATCGCATTGGAAAAGTTTGACATGCAGGCAAGAGTGGCTGCACAGATCCACAGATCATCATACACCCACTTCTGTCCACGTGTCAACTTTGACATTGCGTCTGTGCATACATTGAGGAGCTGAATTACTAAAACCGGAGAGTGCGAAATCCGGTGCAGCTCTGCATTGTAGCCAATCAGCTTCTAAATTCAGCTTGTTCAATTAAAGGGGAGTTCCACCCAAAAGTGGAACTTCCGCTTTAGGTAGTCCTAACCCCCTGACATGCCACATTTAGCATGTCATTTTTATGGGGGGGGGGGGGGAGCGGGTACCTAGTTTTGACAGGTACCCGCTCCCACTTCTGCTCGGAGCGCGGAGGGGTCCCCCTCCCTCCCTGCAATCTTCTGGGACTTGTCAGAGGTCCCAGAAGATTGCCGGCCAATCAAGACACGCAGCGCAACTCGCGCATGCGCAGTGCGTACCCGGCTGTGAAGCCGCAAGCTGTCACAGCCGGGTGCCCACACTTGTGATGCTGGCGCCGCCGAAACCAGAGGGAGAGGATCGAGGCTTCGGGCGGCCGCATCGCTCGACCGAGGGACAGGTGAGTGTGTGTTTATTAAAAGTCAGCAGCTACACTTTTTGTATCTGCTGACTTTTAATAAACACAGAAAAGGCTGGAACTCCGCTTTAAGCTTTGATAAAAAAAAAAAAAAAAAAAACTGGAAGCTGATTGGTTTCTATGCAGAGCTGCACCAGATTGTGCATCAACTTCAATAGGCATGTCAGCACAGATATCCATGGTGGATACAGACATCTGCCAACACCTCTGCAGGGAGGACAGCGCTAATCTGCCATCTGAATGAGCCCTGAAAATCAAATGCCTGGAATCACTGTCACACACATTTTTCATTTTGGTAAATTTTTTATTACCAACAAAAATGCCAAGAAGAGCCATTCTGCAGCCACTACAAGGAACTGTCATTGTATGTTTATAAATAAAGAGCCTTTGGTTCCCCTCCTGTGTATACTCCCCCCCATCCCTATGGTAAATGCCATGCACAGTCCTCTACATGTACTGTGCCCATCTCTGCAGAGAGCTGTCAACGGTTGCCATGGTCACGCTGCCTCCTGCTCCCTCCGAGCACGCCGCTTCCTGTCACCAGGGTGACACGGGTCACATGACTTCTAGCCGGGCCGCCTGTGATTGGTGCGCTGGGACAGAAGCGGGTGGATTGAAAACTCCGGAGTGCTTAGTCCGGTGATCGCAGGGAGATCTTCCACCATGTCATCCGGCCGGGATCTTCTCTACAGCTGATCCCAATCACCGCACACAGCTGACTGCAATCACCCGCTCTATATAACGGGCGGGCGGGGAGGAAGGGGCAGTGCTGTGCTCGGTGAACGGTGTGTGTGTCAGTAACGGATCTGCAGCTAAGAACAGTTACCAGGTAAGTGCCTTCTGGTCTGTAGTCTGTGCAGTGCTGGGTGTCACTGCTGTCCTGGGGGGCTCAGAGAGGTCTATGGGTTGGGTGTCACCTGTCAGTTTACCTATCATATGATGAACTGTCTGTCTTATGGGGGGGGTCTGTACACCTTCACCCATCCTATTTACTAAATCTGATGCAGCTGTGATTGGTTACTATGCAGAACTGCACCAATTCTAGTTCAAATGTCCTCCTTTGCCTTAGTATGAGATCCTGCATCCCTGGGTGACTTGTCCTCTAGCATGCAGGGCTGGGACAAGGGGTGGGCAGGAGGGATGGCTTCCCTGGGTGCAATGTTTTTTTGCAGATATTTTGGTGCCCTGATCCTAACCGCAAGGAAAGGAGGGGGTGCAATCAGGGCTGGCTTTAGGTGTTCAGGTGCCCTGTGCGAGCTAATCCTGTGGTGCCACCCCCCCCCCCCCCCACACCTTTTTCTTGCACTTTATTTGACTTTTCTTTTTTTATGATCACTAATAACTTGGCCCCCCCTTACATCAAATACCCCTTTACATTAGAGATCCCCACAGAGCCCCCCTTACATCAAAGACCCACTTAAATTGGAGGCCTGATCATCTGCGAGCTGTGATGGCTGTACGGCGCCCCTGTTGCCCATGGTGCCCTGTGCGGCTGTACAGCTCGCACACCCCAAAGGCCGGCCCTGGGTGCAATTTTGTATCTTTGCCCTGGGTGCTGGATGGCCTTGTCCTGTTACTGCTGGCATGACATCAGACTGCAATCTGATGCTGACAAATGATGTAAATGGGTGCAATATTTAAAAAAAAAAAAAAAAAAAAAAAAAAAAGTTGGGGATGGGAATAAATGTGTTTGAGAGATCCAAAAAAACTATGTTCTACATGAACACCAAAGTTGGGACAGTGTCCCCAATGATGTCAGGACCTCTTCTACTCCCATTGGCCACAGTCTGCCCCCCCCCCTAAAGTCTGAAGGACTGTAAACTGGCTTTTTGTATGAAGGCCCCCCTGCTGTAGACGAGCGATGGCCATAGGTGTGGATGTCAGTGTTTGTTTTAATTTTTTTTTTTTTTTTTTTTAGGAGCCCTATTTGGGCTTTTCAAAGTCTAGACAGACCCCTGATGTCTCTCCTTTTTAGACAAAGGGACTGAGGACAGATTTCCCAGTCCCTTTCGCTGCAGCAAAGCATCAGGAATCTACCCAGCGCAGGCTGATTAGGGTGTGCCCAAGCATGCCTATGGCGGAAGCTATGCTTGCCTAATCTAAGGGTGGTCTGGTGACCTGATCCGGTCCCAGTGCTGCCTTCAGGGAAAAGGATGGACAGCTGACAACGGATTGCCCCCCATAGTAAGATTTGGCTCACACCAATGCAGCTTGTAAAATCTCGGTACTCCAGCATGATTTCAAAGCTTGCCAGTCGGTGTAATTTTTGGTGTGACATTTCATTGTGGCTTCATTTAACAGAAGTCAATGAAATTGCAAAAAGGTTCCTGCACTACTTTTTGCAAAGTGGCTGTGACTTGAGTTGCTACAGTCTGGTTCCATTGCTGGCAATGGGGTGCAACTTGTCATGTGACTTTGAACTGTCAAATCGCACTGGTGTGAACCAGGGCTAAGGCGGCTTTCACGCTACAGCTCTTCTAAAATGTGTTTTTATAAATTCATAGCATGTGTTAAATGCATTGCCTTAAAATTTAGCAGAATGCATAATTCGAGTTCAGTACCTTGTTACTGGGATACCATTGTCTGGCTTCATGGCTTTCTGTGGCAACCCTATCTGTCCAAGGAAGGCCCCTTTTAGCATGTCTTTTGAGGATGGCATCCTCTTTACAAGTGTTATCAAAACAAGATTAGAGGTTCCTTAAAGTGAACCTGTCATGTCTACCAGTTTTCATCAAACCTGCACTTTTTTTAATTGGGTGTCTGCCTGTGGAAGACCTCAGATTCCATGGCTGGGCCGAATAGCAGCTTTGCCGCTTGAGCAGAGACTGCCTAAAATTGCAGGAGGTCATTGGTGTGTGTGTGCGCTCCAGAGCGTGCACATGCATGTATAGCAGTGGATGGTGTCAGTAGTTTTTTAATTTACAATATTTTTTTTTTTTTTTAGCCCTGTTATGGGGTTTTGGTGACTTATCAAGGGTCTAAACAGATCCCCCTGATGTCTTTTGAGACACAGAAACTGAGAACAGATTTCCCAGTCCTTTTTGCTTCAGTATATCATTTACTATGCTTCAGCAAATCTGTTTACTATGCTTCATTTAACAGTGGACAGAAGCAATTGGTACAGATCACTCACTGCTCATTCAGAAAAGGAATGAGCATGTTGAACTATTTACCAGCCCCTTCCCTGTTCCTGATGGGAGCACTGTAGGAGAATGGGCACCGCATGGGGTGATTAGGGTGTGCCTGCACCTGTAGAGGAGGTACTTGCTTGGCACCAGTACTTGTGTTCTGGTAGACATGGCTGGGATCACAAATTGATGTCCCAAATTTGTGCAATGGGGGGGGGGGGGGGGCGTCCCCTTGTCAATCTCTGCTGGCAATTTTGATTTTTGTATGGCCAGCATGTGATAACAATTCTGTCTGGCATCTGCCCCTACCTAAAGTGGTCTGCGTTCCCCCTCCCCCAAAAAAATTAACTTAGAAACTCAAATGTGAGTGACTGTACACTAGAAACTCAAATGAGTTTGACTGTACACTAATGTAACATCTTGCTTTTCTCCTAGTGTCAACACTCCTAGTTTGTAGACTTTCAGTTTGAGAATGCGTCGCAGCAAATCAAGCAGTCAAGTTGTGGCAAATGCTGGCCTGGGAAGCTTTGATCTCCATCATAACCTTGCCCAACAGAGGGTTCCAACCAACATGATGCCCCAGAGATCTGTACTTGGAGTCCTCAGTGAGAACGAACAGCGGCACAGGTCCCTTAGTGTGGTAAGAATGTTTTTATGAAGTTGCATTGTAATGTAATGTCCCTGTTGGTTTAACAGGAGGTGCATGACTTCCAACGAGCTTTAATTTGCAGTCAAAGCTTTCTCAGCAAAAAAATGATTAGTCATGTAATGCTGTCCCAAGTGCCCTGTTTGGGGTACCCCAAAGCAATGTTTAACCACTTCAATATAAACCCTTTCACCCCCTTCCTGCCCAGGCCGGTGTTCAGTGCTGTCCCACTTTGAATGATTGTGTGGTCATGCAACCCTGTACCCAAATTCATTTATTTTATATAAAGACCAAAAATGCAGTATCTTAAATTTGGGCCAAAATGTATACTGCTACTTTAGTGAGATGAACCCAAACCTAAATTGGTGCATGTTTAGTAGTCTCCAAGCCTTAAACAATAAATTTCCCATGCAAAGAAAATTCAGAAAGCCCCAGAATGTTGCAATAAATGTGAGGCGATTAGTGCAACTGCGTAGATGTAACTATATACAATTCCTCTTCGTGACAGTCCTTAGATGTACACGCATGCATATGCTGACCACCACACCGTGTGAAGGGTGATAACCCCCCAAGGGGTGAACACTTGCCAGATGCCTGGTAATATAAAGCGTATCGGGACAATCTCTTATGGAGCAATCCATGAGACACTCCGTATAGAATATTCAGGACCGCTTGACATAAATAACCCACTTCTTGGCCTTTGGATATATATATGTATATGTATGGATATATATGTAATGTAGATTTACACATTTAAAATTAATGTAGTACAAAATTCTGCACTGGTGTCTTTCTGCCACTTGGGTGTTTACTTGCCTACTGCAAGCTCGTAGTTTTTCTCAGCGCTGATCTTTTGATTGTTTATGTGACAGACAACTACAAACCCAGATGCATATAATTTATCACAGCTTGTAGAACATAAAAATTGGAACTTCAGTTAAGGTTCACTTTGGATATTGCGGATGTGATTTTTAATAAGGCCTGCTAGATATCTGTGCTCATGCACCTAATGGTGGTATGCTTTTTATTTACAGAATTCTGCTCCTACAAAAATTATTTTTGGGACTGAGAATGCATTTCCTTTCCCTGGGAAGATGCTCCCTACAAATGCTGCTGCAGTGGCCCCCAAGCCATGCTTCACCATCTATGTTGATGAGCCTGAGATGGTTCAGGAAACCTATCAGTATGAAGTGGAACTTCCCAGTCTGGAGGAGATGGATGCAAATGTTGTAAAGGAAAAGTTCACCTTGCTGCTTGATACCAGTGCAGGTGTGTAACTTATTATTTTCATCTGCACTAGTGGCTTTAGGCATGGGTTAAATCCTGAAATGCTGACTTTTTTTTTTTTTTTTTCCCCCAAATGCAGCTTCTCCAATGATGGTGGACTCCTTTCTTTCTCCTGAACCCGAAGACACTGCTGAAACTGATCCTGATGTCATTGCAGTTTCTGAGTACATTGAGGAGATTCATCTTTACCTACGTCAGGCTGAAGTAAGACCTCTTGTTGGCTTAATGGTAGCCCAGCCTGGCTGTAAATGTTGCTGACACTATAAAAGCAGATGTACAGGTTTTGGGTCAGAGGCTCAAATATTCTCTAGCAGCAAGGGTGCCTAGTAACCAGCCTCAGATTCAGCCATGGCATGTTCTTCATGCAGGTTTTCATACATGCTAATGTAACTACCTAAATCCACTTGACCTCCAGAAGGTTTTACACCCCCCCCCCCCCAGGCCAATTTTTTGCAATGTGCCACTTTAACTGACAACTGGGCAGTTGTGACACTGTGCCTAAATAAATGCATCTCCCCCTCTACAAATGGAGCTTTCTTAGGGTGGTATTTGATCACCTCTGCAGTTTTGTGCTATAAGCAAGACCCTTTTGAGAACTTTCTGCTATTAAAAAATATATCCAATAAAAGTGAAATCTAATTTCTTCAATTTAGGCCAATATTCTGCTACGTAGTTTTGATTAAAAAAAATCCTCTACAAACTATGGGGTATATTCATGAAGTGGTTTTTTTTTTTTTTTTTTTTTTTGGAATTGGTGACACTAATACAGTGATCAGTGCTACAAATATGCAATCACTGGCCGGGAAGAGGGTTTTATCAGGGGCAATCAAAGTGTTAAATGTGTGGGGGTGGCTTTACTATGAGAAGTCGGATATCTGTGTTCCTGCTTTGCAGGATCACTACCTCTGACAGACCGGCAATCTGCCTTATCTTCATGGGCATACCCCCGTTCTGTCCTGAATGATCGGTGGACCTGCTGACTAGCTCCCACTATGTCCAATCGCAACAGGAGCGGGGTCATTGGCAGCATGAGCTAGAAGCGCAGGATCACGTACTAGGTATATGATCCTGTGCAGGAAAGCTACAGTATGCAGCAAGCAGATGATGATCAGGCTGTATTCTGTAATTTATGGGTCTCTTAACCTAGAGCATGCTCACCAACTCCTCTGCTAGTCTTCACCAAGCAATTAAGGAATGTGAAAGGAACCCAAAATGCACATAGGAGAATTTTTGGCTTTTTAAGATCAGACCTAACTGCATCTTCTAATATGGTGGTAGGGGCCAAAACAAGGGGTGGGGTCCAGGGTAGGTCCACTCCCTGTAAACGGCCCTTGCTCTTACTAGAAGGCCATACTACCCATTAAAATTTCCTGCTTAATCAAGTGATCTAGCCTCAGATGGGTACATAGTAGAGTTGATTGCAATATTTTCCTCATAGCCACTAACATTGGTATTTGGGTGTGTAGGGATTTTGAATCTTCAGGAGGCTCCTCGTAGTTGCCTGCCTACACATGCATGTAGCAGTTTTAACCCCTCTGTATTTAAATTGCTTGTCTGGATGCAGCAACACCCTGGACAATAATAAAGCGAACCTGTCCTATCAATTAAGTGGGTGTGGCTGCTAGATTGGCATATAGAAGAGAACCACATTTTTTGGCCATGTTGGTGCTTTCAACCATGTATCTCTAACAAAGTTTATATTTATGGCCTTGTTGGCTTTTTTTTTTATCCCAAAAGTGTAGTGCAAGCACAACAGGCATTTGAGTAAAGTTTTCAGCCTTAACTAGCTTAATTGGGAAATGGCAGCCCCTGGCAACATAGTTAATTATGCTAGAAGCAATTTACAGCACCATAATTTCAGTAGCCTACTAGTAGAATTTTTTTTTTTTTTTTTTTTTTTTATTTCCTTTGCTAAGGAACATTATCAAGTTAATGGGTAAAGTTCTGCTTTAAATGGACTGAATGTAGCTTTAAATGGACTGAATGTAGCTTTAAATGGACTGAATGTAGCTTTCAGCTACACAGTAACTGGACTGCAATTCTGCATTTATACACTACTTGCATAAGGATTGCTGTGCTAGAAGCAAATTGTACAGAGTGTTCTATTCTACTATTTTTACTTGGGCCAGCAGCTATTTCCTAACTATTTTTGCTTTGATCAAGTATTAACCTGGGATTAAGGTCAGTATAGAAATTGAATTTCTATTTTGCTCTTGACTAATGTCTTGCACATCAGTAACCTATTACTGCTGAGCTATATGGCTATTTACAAGCTGCAGTTGTGGCTAGTTCAAATTTTATTTTTCAGGTTTGCAATTTGTATAGCCAATAAACTAAATGGGACCAGGCAAGGTTAGGCTGCCTGACTTGTAACTCTAGTCCTATGAAATGCCACTTGATCCATATGCTATTGAAAGTAGCTCTAATCTCACTGCCAATCGCTAAAGCTCTGTAGTAAAAGCATGCTCCAAAGATGGGTCTTAACTTCTGTAAATTTGATCCATTTAGGTTAAACATAGACCAAAACCTTTCTACATGAGGAAGCAACCAGATATTACATCAGCCATGCGGGCCATCTTGGTGGACTGGCTTGTTGAAGTCCGAGAAGAGTACAAGCTTCGAAATGAGACTCTATATCTTGCTGTGAATTACCTGGACAGATTCTTGTCCAGTATGTCTGTACTAAGAGGAAAGCTGCAACTTGTAGGAACTGCAGCTATTCTACTGGCTGCGTAAGTATGAAATATGCTTATCGGGGAATTGCTAGTAGCCTACAGTTGGGTAAGTTAGTATTTTGGGTGCCAACACAAAGTTGATTCAGCAGCTGCTGAAGGTAAAATACACTAAGTGGAATTCCAGTCAAAAAATTCTTCCCATTATCTTTGCTATTAGCTCTTCTGTCTAGCTTTAGATATGAGACTTGTGCTAGACAATCCAGCTTCCTGTCCACTGAGCAGTATTTGACTTCCTAAAATCATTGTTGGCTTATTTTAGATGGTCCTGCCTAGTATTAAAACCACCCCATACCTCCTAGCTTTCCACACAGTTGACATGGCACAGGAAAACAACCTGCACTGTGAACAGTGGAGATATGACACCTTTGAAGGCTACCCATCTATTGGTGACTCTTTTGTGCAGTTGCCTTTCCTTCTACTTTAAGACTTTTAAATATGTGGCTTCAAAAAGGTTGTTAATACTGGGCTATGGTGTGCTGAAGGAATGGGTACCTAAAGAAAGGCGATAGAACCCTTAACCAATGTCATGTCAAAGGACAGCATGTGCACTATATGGATTAGGGCTTCCATAATTTTGACACTTAAGATCAACCCATCTTTCCAAAGACTGGGGGGGGGGGGGGGCATGGGTAACATTAACTGTAGTTAGTAACAGGTGTACTTGAAGAATTGGGGCTTCACATTGAATTTTAGTTTAGGTTAATGCGAATCAACTAGCAAGAATTTCATGACTTATAGTTAACTAGTTCTATATTTCCTTACAGAAAATATGAAGAGATCTATCCCCCTGATGTGGATGAGTTTGTGTACATAACTGATGATACCTATACAAAGAAACAGCTACTGCGCATGGAACACCTGCTGCTTAAAGTGTTGGCCTTTGACCTGACTGTCCCTACAATCAACCAGTTCCTGCTACAATACCTTCACAAACAAGCTGTTGGCACAAAGGCTGAACATCTTGCAATGGTACAAGTGGCTTCCTACGTTGCTAGCAAAATGTCTTGTGTAACAATTTCACATGAAAGTGAACATCATTGGGACAGTGGAGGCTTGGTGTAAAGCTTAGAATTGGGTGTAGGTTGAAATTTGGTTTATCACTGGCCTTGCAGTTTGGGAAGATGGTGCATTTGCATCTAAAGGATTTCTTTTCCAAACTACTGGAAAAGAGAGCCTTATTCCCACCACTAAGGCAGTTGGGTGCTACACCTGGCACAAATTCAGGCTTTATTGCTACTAGATTTAGTACTACTAGATTTAGTAATGGGCTTAAAGTGGAACCCATAAAGAAAATTCCTCTTGGATGACTTCAGGCTGGCCCCTTTTGCAGGTATAGCTATGTAAAACATTACATGTGCCAATACTGCTTAAAAACCAGTGATAAGGTGTCATTCTGCTCTGCATGTGCTCAGTTGCGCCAGTTATAGGCACTGCAGAGTTTGCACGCTGATCTGCTGACAGCCTTAGACCAGAATTAAACCCTTATTTACAGCTAAGAAATCTGCTTCTGTTCTGCAACTGCCATGATGCTGCATGTGTGATTAGTTATGACACTAGCCATTTGATGGTTTGGTTGAGAACCCAACCAAATGTGAGTTTGTGGTCCCAGCATTCCTGGAATGTTAAAAATTTTTTTTCTTTCCTCCCCTTAGTACATGGCAGAGCTGACATTGCTTGAGGTGGACCCATTCTTGAAGTATGTTCCCTCACTGACTGCTGCTGCATCCTATTGTCTGGCCAACTATACAGTCAACAGAATTTTCTGGGTGAGTATGCAATGGGTTTAAAAGTGCTCTACAGATGGCCTTTCTAAATTACAGCAGTTGGAAAGCAATTGTAATGTGGCTGCATCAATTTTCTTAGGCTTATTTACTGTCTTCATCTAGTGATCTGGCCGGTTAATGCCTTGTATTAGTGCCTACACTCTGAATGCATAAGCACAGCAGACAGCTCTTCAGCATTGTTGGGAGTAGGGGGGGGGGTAGATATACTAGCAGATTTTAAATATTGTAAGACTTTATAAGCAGTTCCAGCTAACAGTTTTTCCTTTTGGGATAAAGTTTGGACATGGCTGATTGTAAACGCCCTGCTAGCGTATTCCACTGGAGCATGGGCTTGAAAGAAAATTAATGCAGACATCTCAACTAAGGCATACCATAGATGTTGCATTTCTTTTCTACAACTGCAGGTAAAGAAAAATGCTTTTTCCATCAACAGTCAGTTGATATGGGGAAGGGAGAAATCTTCCAAAGAGCTATTGTTTCCCAGCAGGGGGCATGGGGAGCCTTCCCTGCCAAAAGAACAGTTATATCTTGGCTGCTGGCAATCTCAGATTATGAAATCTTAACATTCTGGCTGTATCTAAATGGGATCGCCTGACCTTGGGTACAGTCAGCCTGCCCATCGCTGGTTCGCATCTCAGGCAGTCCCTGCTAAACTAGCCAAGTATTGTGCAATCTATGGCCTGCTCAGAGGCTAAGTGCAGCCCCCCCCCAAAATACTGAGTCCTATCTTGATCCATCAATGTGCATGGGAGCAGCAGCTTTTCTGGGTCTCTTCCTCATTGACTGAGAGCAGCAGGAACCACTGGCTCCAGCTATCAAAGCCAATCAGGGCAGGGTTGAGCCAAACTGGCTAGGAATGGACACAGGGTGAGTATTGGAGCTAAGATTTATCAAAGCTGAAGTGCTTCATTTGGAGTCTTAAAATAACCTAATGGGTACTTGTGAAAAGCTAAGCTGCCACTAATTTGACTTTTCTTGAACAGCCTGATACCCTTCAAGCATTTACTGGCTACACCTTGAGTGATATTGCACCTTGTCTGGCTGATCTGCACAGAGCCTGCCTTAATGCACCTCACCAGCCACAACAAGCCATTTGGGAGACATACAAGGCTCCAAAGTAAGTGACTGTACATTTACACCAGTTGGCTACTCAAAGGTGAATATTGGTACCAACTCTGGCTTTCTGTCTTTTAGGTTTCTACAAGTATCCCATCTGGAAATCCCTGCAAATCTTCCTTTGTGACAATAGAGCGTTCAATGACTTGCACAGCACTTACCTCAAGGCCAACAGTGTTGGTCTAACTTTTACTTAGACACTGCTGGCAAAGTGTCAGTTTGGCTTTTTAAATTGTAAATTGTTTTTTTAACTTGTGAAACGTTTGACTAGTTAGTATAGCATTAACAATATACATTAGATGACTTGGGCATATATTCAGCTGTCTGCCACCCAACTGAGGGCATCTTAATGGGAGTAGAAACGGAGGACCTGCTTTTGGAGATGCTGGCTCAAGGGCTGTCCTTGCTACATTACTCAATGAGAGGAAGACAAGTGTGCAAGTTTGCCAAAGGTCTGCATCCCAGTAGCTGATCAAGGATTTTGATTGCCTCAATGGGCCCACGCCGCTCCAATGTTCTCTTGTGACCTATCATTTTGAACAAGAGCAGAAATGGTGAATAACTGGATACAGAAAGGTGGTGGCTTCAAGTCATATCAAGTAGACTTTATGAATGGCAGGCAATCCAGTGTATTGTAGAATTGTCATCTTTGTATTTTAATAAAATCTTTAAGATGCTATGAATTTCTTTTTGTGATTTTACTACACACTTGAGGGATTTCAAACCGTTTCCAATAAGCAATGTTGCTTTTGGGTACTTTATCGCTAACTATACACATAAAGCATATAGCATGATCTGGTAGATCAGCTCAATTGCATATTTTGCAGACCTCCTGCAATGGTGGAACTAAATGGGCACACAATGCTGCTTGCATTAGATTATCCTAATGAAAAGCTGTTTAAAACAGGGCTGGGCTTTGTTATACACTCTGTAACTAAAGGTTGTGGTGCTTTCTGGGAATGAAAGAGTATTGGTACAGGGATTTTAAAATGAATGCAATTTCTAGATTTGGGTAAAAAGTAACTGATACTTTAAGCAAAGTCCTATAAATGTTGGTGGCCACTTAGATTTTTTTTCTCTGCTGGCTGCAGCTCCAGAGAATTCTGAAACATTGGGTTATATTGCCCCTACAGGAGCTATGCCTATGTCCAGTCTCAGGCGGTATCTCACCCTCTTGCTATGGAGGCCCCCCTCCCTTTAAAAGATCTACAATCAACTGCCACTGGGCAACAGGCTGGATAATCTAGATCAGTGATCACCCCAGTATG
This sequence comes from Pelophylax lessonae, assembly GCF_965119305.1. NCBI lineage: Eukaryota > Metazoa > Chordata > Amphibia > Anura > Ranidae > Pelophylax > Pelophylax lessonae. Next base: position 645,383,548 of record NC_138769.1, read on the forward strand.
GCAGGCAAGCACGCAGGACTCGGCTCCATGCTAGGTCAGCCATGACATAGCCCCACTGGACAGGGGCTGGCCTGTGAGTTAATGTCTCATGAGTTCACATATGACCAGGCCTCAGTCGCAATGTTCCTTCTGGCTGTCTGCCTCCATTTTCAATGGTGAGGCTCTGTCCTGGTGTGGTGAGTAGCTGCCCCTCACCCCCCCCCCCCCCCCCGGAGGGTTTTGGGGTGGATGCAGGCTCCTCCCTGCGATAGTCAGACTGTGGGCTCTTCCTATCAGAACCCATATGTGGTGGTCCCTGTGAGGACTCTGGGACACTGCCTCCTATGGGGACCCTGTGAAAGTTGGTCCCCCCCCCCCCCTCCCTATGGTAACAGCCTGGGGTCCTGGTGAGCCTTGGAGCTGCATGTGGCAGCCATTTTGTTTTAGCCTGTATTTTTATGGCCAGCAACCATGTTTGTGTAGTCCAGTGGCCATTTTATTTTGGTTGGTCTGGCATGCTAATGGAGCAGGAGCCTCTTGGCAGTGATCTAAGCTGTTGGAGCTCCTCCTTACCCTAATGCAGACTCCTGGAAAGAAAAAGCCATTTGGAGCAAGTGTAGTTGGTACTACTCTAGTGGGGTGCCTTCCTCTCTCTGCTGCAGGTTGTGGGGTGTTCTTTTTGCTGGCGACTTGGTGGTGCTACCAGTGTGGTGGGGTGTCACTTTGCAGTGCCAGACTTTTTTTTTGGGGGGTTCCCTGTGGAGTCTCTGGAGCATGTTTCCACATCTGACCCCCCCCTTCCCCCAGAAACTGTGGGTCCCAGCCATCCATGAATACAGTGACAGCAGTTCTGGAGTCACTTATGTCCCCAAGTGGTGGGCTAGCAAAAATCATTCCCTGCATCATCTGTCAAATCCTGAATCTGACTTGGCCACAGCAGACATGGCCCACTCTGCAGGGTTTGCAGCCATACTCCTAAATTATCGAATAGTGGATGATTCCTCTACACATGTGGCTGCACATGAGAAGGTTCTGGGGGACACAATGTATTTGAGTGAAACTTTAAAAAAGGTGGATGAAGCGGCAGAGATGGCTGTCCCCTTTTGGCACTCACAAAGCCTGTCTCCCACAGCCAGTTTCCTCCTCCTGCAAAGGGTTGTTTTGGATGCTCCCAATTTTGACAAATCCGTCAAAGTAGGGATCCTACTCCCAAGAAGTGGGACTGGTCACTGGTTTTGCGCTGTGACCTAGAGTGTAAGCTGCTCCCCCCCCCCCCCCCCCCCAATCATGCCTTTGGTGGACCACATGGTCCTGGGGCTGCAGTTATCTGATGTCTTGCCAGATTTCTAGGCTGCCTGCTTCAGCAGTGGTGCTTAGGCATGTATGGTGGCTTAACTGTTGATCTGTGGACCAGACATCTAAAAAAAAAAAAAAAAAAAAAAAAAAAATGCTAACTGATTTACCCTTTCGGAGCAATCACCTGTTTGGGGCTACCCTGGTTGACATTGAGTTTGGGGGGGGGGTCTAGCCTGTCTTCTACAGGCTGGAAGGGTAAAGAACTTTGTTGGAGATGTGGCCTAAGTCTTGCAGGGCAGCAACTGAGAGGTTTCTCCCACCTGAAATGGGGAAACTGTCTACCATTAGAAAAAGCTTCAGTCATACTTTCTGCCTATGTTTTGATTGTTTCCTCCAGATTCACAGGAGCTGCACCTGTATTTTCCAGTCTGTGTTAAGTTGCAGGAGGCTCCCTGGCTAGCCTCCCATACAGCTCAGTAAGCCTTTGGTAGTGTGGATCAGGGGCAGCACATTGGGGCAAGCTAGCCTGAAGTTTCACCCCCCCTACACCAAACCTGGAGCCAGCAAGGAGAGGCTGACCACAGAATACCAGAAGGTGGCAGTGCAGGTATGTCCACCAACCCGCATGGGAGGTGAGACTGGAACTGGGCAGGAAGCAGTGTAAGGCCCCTATGTAAGGGTTACTTTTCTGAGACTAACGTTGTTGGATACTTCACAGCCCTGTAGATCCCTGCCACTCAGGACAGCTCCAAGGTAAGCCAGAGCACTAGGGTGTTCTCTTGGTTTAACCTCATCACAAACCATTTGCACTGAGGTGAATAGCAACTGCCTGTTTCATGGGGTCATTTGTGTTTACTTGCAAAAAGACCAGCAGCAAGGTACCTCAGCAGGTTTCCTCCAGAATGGGCAAAAACCCCTGTGCCAGAAATGCATCAACAAAATGGTGGCTAAAGAGTCACAGGGGACCAGCAGCGCACATTCCCTCCCTAAAGCATGTGCTTCCTATAAGGGCAAATGGCAGCCAGCTGGGCCAAAAATCTTTGGCCAACGTGCCTAAGCAAACCTGTGGCAAAATGATAACTCTCCAGAGCCCCCCCCCCCTCTTTCCTTTTCACTTCAGTCTGGGAGCAATCAGGGCTTTGTGCTTGATGTTGGTGTGGATCCTGCAGCATATAATTGACTGGATCTTGGATAGCCTTCTAGGCAAGGGCTGCATAGACAAACCTGTGCCTCATGACTGCTTATCACAGGCAGGTGGTGCATATCTGACTACTCTGGCCACATTTTCAGGCTCAGGATGTCAGCAGTAGAGTTGAGCGAACCCGAACTGTATAGTTCGGGTTTGTACCCAATTTTGGGGTGTTAGGCACACGGACCCTAACATTTTCAAAAACATTTGGGTCTGTTATTTGGTGGTTTCTTCCTGCTTTCTCAAGGGCTGTACAGCAGTCAATCAGCAAGCGTTACTTCAGCAAGTTTACTTCTTGCCCTAAGAAGCCATCCCTACTAATGGCATGGCTGTGATTGGCTGAGTGCAGCATGTGACCCAGCCTCTTTATGCAGCATGTGACCCAGCCTCTTTATAAGCTGGAGTCACGTACTGCCGCACGTCACTGCTGATTTGAGCTTAGGGAAAGGATGCTGGTGCCACGATCAGGGACAGAATAGGGCACAAATCAGAAGAACCTGTGCTACTTTAATCCACAAGATACAGTAAATAGGGAGTGAGCTTCAGATTCAACATTTCTGTACCCAGCCACTGCAAGGGAAATATTTTTTTTGTAATCAATCTGTTACTGAGGTGGTGCTCAGTGGCTATATTAGCCCAGCCAGCCAGGGACATCAGCCTAATTGTATTTTGTAGCTCAGTGAAGGAAACTTTTTTTTTTTTTTTTTCTCTTGCTGCTCAAGTCCCCTATATTGCCTTTTGTATGTTTAAGGGGTGACATAGTCCATTTGTCTAGCCTGGGATCTGTGGTGCCACAGAGCACTTGTGTATACAATGCACTAAACCGTATATTCCATGTCAGCTATCAAATAGTGCATCAGTGTATTTTAGTGAAAAAAAAAGTCATCCTCATCCACCAAGCCTATTTTACAGCACCAAAATATATATTTGACATTTCTGGGGTAAAATAAAGAATCTGTGTAATTTTGGGGGGAAAAATGTATTTCTTGTCCACAAAACAGTTCTGCATACACCATTCAAGGACATATTTTATATTTCTGCAGGGATATAGTGCTTCTTTGTTTCATGGGTCCACCAAACAGTCTGAAATACCCATTCCAACCACCTATTGTACATTGCTGCTGTGAAATACAGCATAAGTGTGTGTTTTTTGACCAATACATCTTGAAATACACCGCTTAAATACCGATGTCCATTACAGCTGAGAAATATTGCATTCTTTTTTGTTGGAAAAAAGTAATATTCTTGCTTCACAAAGCAGTTTTACATACACGGTATAAATATCTAATTTAAATTTACAGCAGTAAAAAAAATGCATTTTGGGGTGTTATTGGAAAAGGCAGCGTTTTAGGCCGAAAAAGTTGTGCATCCGGTGTTTAAATATATAGCAGTTCACTACTGCATTTGTGAATTTTGGTGACCAAATCTGTGCTCTGGGTCCCCAAATCTGGTGTCCATACATAGTATAAATATATACTGTTAATGTACAGCAGTTAAAAGCTGCATTTTGGGGTGTTATTGAAAAAAGACGTGTTTTAGGCCGAAAAAACAGTTGTGCATCTGGTGTATAAATTTCAATTTACAGCAGTGAAATACAAATTTTCTGTATTTTATTACAAAAATACTTGTTCTTGTTCCACAAACCACTTGTGCATACAGCGTAACAAAATGTTTTTACATTTACGCATAGAAATTGAGAATCAGTGTATTTTGGGCACTAAACATTATTCTGGGTCCACAGAGCATTTTTATGACATGGGCACTGCCTTAGGGAATGTAATTGTTGACTACTGCCAGGTAAATTGACACCGGGGAGAGACCAATCTTTTCGCTTGGTGGGTGAACGCAAATAATGAGAACATCAAATAAGGGACATGGTCATGGTGGAGCTCCTGTTGCTGGTAGAGGACGTGGCCGTTCAGCGCCAACTACCGCTCCAAGTCAAACACCTTCCTCTGGTGCTAGTAGGCGACAGAATCTGCAGCATTATTTGATAGGCCCAAATGGCGCTCTACGGATGGTGAAGCCAGAACATGTACACGCAATAGTAGCTTGGGTGGCTGACAGTGCCTCCAGTTCCTTCACCGTATCAATGCGCCAAGTCCTCTGCAGAAAGCTCAGAGTTGGCACCTGCAGCCCATGCCCATCAGTCTTCCATCCACCCCCTTGCAAATCAGCCAAGCAGTCAGAGCCCCAAATCATGCAGGAAAGTCTTATGCTTTTTGATGACTCTGTTGCCAGGGTTTCCCCGGCCCATCCACCTAGCCCATCCACCTAGCCCTGCTCCAGAAGAGGAAGATCTTGAATGCACTGATGCTCAACCACTTTTGTTGCAGGATGAGGACATGGGAATATTGCCACAAAACGTCTCTGATGATGAAACACAGGTGCCAACTGCTGTGGCTTTCTGCAATGTGCAGACCGACGAGAAGGGGAGGGGTCATGAATGGGTGAAGATGATGTGGAGGATAATGAAGTCCTACACCCAGACTGGACTGAAGGTCGTGCTAGTGAGGTGTGCAGTTATGAGGAAGAGGCGGTGGCCATTCCAGAGTGTACGCCTGCTACTGTCCACCGCACCCAGGCACCAAGCAAACCAAGGCCTGCTTCAAGGAGTTCATTGGCGTGGCAGTTCTTCACACAATGTCCTGACAACAAGAGATGAGTGGTTTGCATGTTGTGCCATCAGAGCCTGAAGCGAGGCATAAACGTTCTTAACCTGCATGACCAGACATCTACATGCAAAGCATGAACTGCATTGGAGTAAACACCTTAAAAACAAGGAACTCTCTCATGCTCCTCCTGCTCCCTCTTCTGCTGCTGCCCCGGCCTCTCCCTCCACCTCTGGCATCACTGTGGCACCTGGCGACCAGCAAACAGAGGATGTTCTACCATCACCACCACATACAACACCATCACCAAGCATCTCCAACATGTCACACGGCAGCATTCAGCTGTCAATCTCCCAAACATTGGAGAGAAGGAGGAAATACCCACCTACCCACCCTCGAGCCCTGGCCCTGAATGCCAGCATTTCAAAATTACTGGCATTTGAAATGCTGTCATTGTGGAGATGGACTGTTTCAAACAGCTGATGGCGGTGGTTGTCCCCCAGTACGTTGTTCCCAGCCGCCACTACTTTTCCAGGCGAGCCATGCCTTCCCTGCACAACCAAGTGGAGGATAAAATCAAGTGTGCGCTGCGCAACGCCATCTGTGGCAAGGTCCACATAACTACAGATACATGGACCAGTAAGCATGGCCAGGGTTGCTATATCTCCCTAACTTCACACTGGGTAAACGTAGTGGCAACTGGGCCTGAGGCGGATAGTGGTTTTGCGCATGTCCTTCATCCACTGAGGATCGCAGGGCATTATTCGTTGCCTCCTGTTGCTTCCTCCTCCTACTCCGCATCATCATCATCCTCCTCCTACTTCTCTTCTACCACCCCCACATCCGGTCATCGAAAGAACCTCACCCCAAACTTCAGCACAGCCCAGGGTAAACGTCAGCAGGCGATTTTAAAACTCATGTGTTTGGGTGACAAACCCCACACCACACAGGATCTTTGGAGTGGCATAGAACAGCAGACTGATGACTGGTTGCTGCCGGTGAGCCTCAAGCCCGACCTGGTGGTGTGCAATAATGGGCAAAATCTTGTTGCAGCTCTGGGATTAGCCGGTTTGACGCACATCCCTTGCCTGGCACATGTGCTGAATCTGGTGGTGCAGATGTTTCTTAAAAACTACCCAGACATGTCAGAGCTGCTGCTGAAAGTGCGGTCCGTATGTGCAGGCTTTCGGCGTTCTCACCCTGCTGCTGCTTGCCTGTCTGCGCTGCAGCGTAACTTCGGCCTTCCTGCTCACTGCCTCATATGCGACATGCCCACCAGGTGGAACTCCACCTTACATATGCTGGAGAGACTGTGCGAGCAGCAGCGGGCGATGGGGGAGTTTCAGATGGAGTCTATTCTACTCCTTCACTCCTCTCAAGTTTTTCCTTGGCTCTTGTGTAGAATTGAGACTGAGGATTCCAGTCATTCTATGGGCCCTAGACTGGACTCGCCGGTCTTGGTACACTGACCTGGTGCGGCTGGTCGCCGATGACTGCCTCTCAGGGAGGATTTCTAGTTCCATGGGCCAATCTTCTATCCTACTTCTGCTCCTACAGTCACTGGCTTTGACAGTCTGGCTGTTGAAAGCAAGGTGCTCAAGGATAGGTTTGCCTAGGTCGGTGATTCCGACACTGCTGAAGGCTAGAAAGTCTATTTCTAGGAAGCATACTTTTTGTGGTGAGTCGATTGGTGTTCTTCCTTGTTCTCTTTCGGTGGCTTTGATTTTGACCTTCCTTCAACAGGGTGTCAAGCAGAGATTGGACTTGAGCACCAGTTGTCGGCCTTGGCAGTCTTTCAACAGCCCTTGGCTATGCATTCTCTGGTGTGTACCTTTGTTCAAGGGGGGTCGACATCTGACTCTGCCGGTGCGGTCTCCTTTACTTTTGTGGGATCTGAAATTGGTACTTTCAGTTCTCCAGAAGCCTCCCTTTAAGAATATTCAGGAGATTCTCCTGCTTTACTTTGTTCCAGAAGGTGGCTATCACCTCTGCTCACAGGGTGTTGGAACTGGCAGCGTTTATCTTGTTGTACCCCCTACTTGGTGGTCCACAAGGTAGATCTTTGCCCATGGCTGTCAGTCCTTCCTATGGTAGTCTCTGGTTTCCATTTTGAATAAAGACATTGTGTTGCCTTCCTTTTGTCCGAGTATTTTGAGACTTGCTGTTTGATTACAGAAGGGAAAGGAAAAAGGCTCAGCTTCTTTTGTGACCATTTCCAGATGGATCAGACAGACGGTGACTCAGGCCTATTCGATCAGGGGTTAGGTTCCTCCTTTCCCTGTAATGGCACACTCTATTTTGGCGCTTAGTGCTTTGCGGGCCTTCTGTCATCAGGCGTCAGAGGCGCAGGTTTGCAAGGTGGTCGGTGCACACTTTCACTGAATTCTATAAAGTGGATATACATATAAAACAATCAGCACATAGAGTAAACGCAAGGAATGCTAAAATCCAAACAATTGCAGCTGAACACTTAAGGTAAATCACAAAACCTAAAATACAGCATAAAACATAGAAAAGTGCAGCGCAATCAACATATACAGCCTTTAGAAGATCAATTGTGACAGTGAAGCCCAAAAGTTCCATGTAAGAGAAAAATTGGATTTTTGTAAGAACTTACCGTAAAATCCTTTTCTCTTAAGCTCATTGACAGACGCAGTCCTCTTTGATTAATATCAGTAGGGTTATACTGCCCCCTACAGGAGTAGGACACTAGGCAGGAAAAACGTTCTGGCCACACCTTAGGGGCAGTCCCAGAGGGTATATCCTCTCTCCCTGCTACAGGATGTCCGTTATGTCACAAAGCAGTGTCAGAGAATTTAACCCAACTCAAAATAGAGGGGCGGGTACTGCGTCTGTCAATGAGCTTAAGAGAAAAGGATTTTACGGTAAGTTCTTACAAAAATCCAATTTTCTCTGTCGCTCAGTGACAGACGCAGTCCTCTTTGATTAATATCAGTAGGGACGTCCCAAAGCAGTGCCACAAATGAGGGGTGGGATATCGGAAATCAAATTCCAATCCAGAAGGCCCAACCGGTGCCAACCAGAAGTCTTAAAGGCTCATCGGACAAAGGGATGAGACTCAACTGAAAACCCAACAGAAAAAAACCCTCGAGGTAGACCACCGGTCTCCTCAAACAGCAGCCTGCAGAACCTTGCGGCCAAAAGAGGCATCTGCCGATGCCAGCACATCAACTTTGTAAAATTTCGTAAAGGTATGAACCGACGACCAGGTAGCCGCCTTGCAAACCTGAAGCACTGACGCCTGATGGCGGAAGGCCCAGGAAGCACTAAGCGCCCGAGTGGAGTGCGCCTTAACAGGGAACGGAGGGATCCGACCCTTAATAGAATAAGCCTGTACCACCGTCTGTCTGATCCATCTAGAGATAGTCGCGGCAGACGCAGGCAACCCCTTTCTAGGGCCATCCGTGATCACAAAAAGTGAATCCGTCTTACGGAAAGATTCTGTAGTAGTCAAGTACACCCTGATCGCCCGAACCACATCCAAGGAGTGTAACGCAAACTCCCGAGGATGACTGGGCTTAGGACACAGGGAAGGTAACACAATATCTTCATTTAGATGGAAATCTGAAACCACCTTAGGAAGGAAGGATGGATTCGGACGAAGAACCACCTTATCCCTATGAACCACCAGATATGGGGAACGACAGGACAATGCAGCCAGTTCTGACACCCTGCGTGCAGAAGTGATAGCCACCAAAAAGGCCACCTTCTGGGATAAAGTAAGCAAGGGAATCTCCCTAATATTTTCAAAGGGAGGTTTCTGAAGAACCGACAACACCAAATTAAGATCCCAGGGCGGTAAGGGCGCGCGCACCGGCGGAGCCAGGTGCCGCACCCCCTGGATGAAACTCCGCACCAAGGAATGAGTAGCCAGAGGCCTCTGAAAGAAGATTGCTAACGCTGAAACCTGACCCTTGATAGTGCTCAAGGACAGTTTCTGCTCAACCCCCTTTTGCAGAAAAGCCAATATTCGGGCCACCGAGTAAGAACGTGGAGGAAACCCAAGGGATTCACACCAAGTGATATAAGACTTCCATGTGCGATGATAGACTTTTCTGGAAGTCACTTTCCTTGCTTTAATTAGAGTAGGAATAACTGAAGCTGACAACCCCTTGTCCTTCAGCACCTGGGTCTCAACAGCCAGGCCGTTAAAGCCAGCGATCGTAAAGCAGGATGGAAGATCGGTCCCTGAGACAGCAGATCCTCCCTGAGAGGAAGTCGCCAAGGAACGTCTGCGACCAGCCTGACCAGGTCGGCGTACCAGGCCCGACGAGGCCAGTCTGGAGCTACCAGGATAACTGGAATTCCCTCCACCTCTATCCTGCGAAGAAGTTTCGGCAGCAATTTGAGAGGAGGAAAGGCATACAGTAGCTGGTACTGCCCCCACTGGGCGACCAGCACATCTGCGGCGTCCGCTAGAGGATCGCGGGAGCGAGCTACAAACCTCCGCACCTTCCTGTTGCCTTTACACGCCTTCCGGCACTCCCACCGCTACTTCATGAGGTAGCTGGGTGTATCCAAGATGGCCGCCCCCATGCAGGAGACATTAGGCTATGCCAAAATGGCGGCCCCGCGCGGCCTGCGGAAGGATGGCGGTCCGTGCGGCCTGTGCAAGGATGGCGGTCCGTGCAGCCTGCGCAATGATGGCGGTCCGTGCGGCCTGCGCAAGGATGGCGGTCCGTGCAGATGCATCGCTATGCGATAGGTAGGTGCTTGATCGTATCACCCCTCTGCATGGCTGTTTCAAACAGTAACGCCAGCGGCGCCCTGTCTCCATCCCTGACTGAGCTCAGTCATGGCTTCCTTCCTTTTACAATGCAGGCTCCTTGCAGTGACTCATGTAGATAGTCAGCTCCCAAAACAAGCCTCCTGGAGTGGTATACCTGCAAGTAGGGAGATATGTGGAGTGTGTCACAGGATAGAGGGGAACCCGTGGATCATGAGGATCCGACCATTCACCGAAGGGCCCGCATCCATTCCCAAAACCCGACAGGGGGGGAGGGGGAACATTCTACTCACCATACCGGAACAGGCGGGCACCCACTCCTAACAGAACCCCTCTCCACCGAGGTGGGGGGGCTGTCGACCAATACAGACGCCGCGACTCAGTTTCTGACTGGTCGTAGGCGACCTGACGAGACGTTTAACTCGCAGTCCCTGTCCAGTGGGACTATGTCGCGGCCGACCCAGCGCGGAGCTAGGGCCTGCACGCACTCGTAGGCCGGCTGGGGTGACCACTGGATCTCAACATCCAGCCCGTCGCCCAGCTCCAGCATAATTGCTTGAAGATCTCACAGGAACAAAAACTGGAGAGAAAAAGCTAACTAAAAAGATTTATCTAAAAAAGCTTGCCAGGACCAGAGATCCCAGCAAGGAACTTAGGTCCTTACTCCTGACTAGGCAGAAAAAAACTGACATCCTGTAGCAGGGAGAGAGAGGATATACCCTCTGGGACTGCCCCTAAGGTGTGGCCAGAACGTTTTTCCTGCCTAGTGTCCTACTCCTGTAGGGGGCAGTATAACCCTACTGATATTAATCAAAGAGGACTGCGTCTGTCAATGAGCGACAGAGAAAAGATTGTATGACATGTGAGGTATAAAATCCGGAGATCCATTTCAGGTGATAAGCCTCCACTTTGTATAAAGCTATTGCGCTCACCTTAAATCAGACCCCTGTTTTACCAGAAGGCCTAATAACCCTTGTCTTTAGGATCAATCACAGAGCCGCAAGGTCCCAGCCAATAGTCTGTAATCCAGCATATGCAGCTGACCGGGCACACTACACCAGTAAAAGCTCCCCACAGATATCGATGTTTTGAGAATGAAAATAAATAATCTAAGAGCAATCCACTTATAAGAATCCACAATTTATTAAATTAATCCACTTACAAGAAAATCAGTAAGTATCGGCATAGATATAGATTGTACGGTCGGCGTTCCATTAGCTGACCGGGAAAATAGCAGTGGGCGACGTCAGATGGGTAGTTCCTCCATGTGGAGCAACCCAACCATGTTGCCTAGTATGGTCCAGGAGGGGGGGGGGGGTGCTTGCTCGCCCCCCCCCCCCTTTCCTGACCTGCCGGGCTACATGCTTGGATAAGGGTCTGGTGTGGCTTTTGGGAGGGACTCTATGCCAGTTTTTTTTTAATATATATATATGGGGGTTCCCCTTCAAGATACTTAGAGCACAAATCACATCAGTTAAAGCGGAGTTCCAAACTGGGGGAAAAAAATTTAAAGTCAGCAGCTACAAATACTGTAGCTGCTGACTTTTAATATAAAAACACTTACCTGTCCAGGGAGCCCGCAATGTCGGCACCCGAAGCCGACCCGTCCATCGGCTCCAGGTGCAGGCACCGGCACCCTTACTAGGGGAAACCGGAAGTGAAACCGTGCGGCTTCACAGCCTGTTTCCTACTGCGCATGTGCTTTCTGAATGGTCTTGTCTTCTGGGACCTCCGTGTGTCTCCCAGAAGGCAGTGGGAGGAGGGGTTGCAAATGATGTAGGTCATTGCGGCACCCTTACTGGGAAGTGGGAGCAGGTACCTGTTTTTGGCAGGTACCGACTCCCCCCTCGAAAGGCGCCAAATGTGGCACTGGAGGGGGGGAGGGAGCAGTAAAGTGGAACTTCCATATTTGGGTGGAATTCCGCTTTAACCACTTTAGGACTGCTCACGTTGCTGCTACTGCAGCAAGGTGGCAGCCCTGGGTCTAGCGACGTAGACCTACGTCGCTAAATTCCCTGCTGTCTCGGCGGCACGCACATGCCGCCAGAGGCTTGCTCCCGCTGTGTTTAGACACAGCGAGGGTTGGGCAAATCACCGTCTCTTTTCCCCGATCTTCGGGGAAAGACTGAGAAAATCCGCTCGCTTGTGTAAACAAAGCGGGCGCATCTTCTCTGTGACAGACAGGGACAGATCAAAGGATTAAGCATAGCTGAACCTGCGATCTCTGTCTGTGTCTCACAACCCCCTCCCCCCCCACACATGTCAGTAAGCATGAGGCACACATTTAACCCCTTGATCACCAACAGTGTTAACCCCTTCCCTGCCAGTGTCATTATTACAATAACAGTGCATATTTTTAGCACTGAATACTGTAGTAATGTCACTGGTCCCCCCAAAAGTGTAAACAATGTCAGTTAGGGGTCCGATCTGTCCGCCGCAATGTCACAGTCCCGCAAAAAATCGCAGATCGCCGCCATTACTAGTAAAAAAAGAAAAAACAATAAAAATGACATAAATCTATCCCGTAGTTAGTAACTTTTTTTTTGAAAACCAATCTAAATACGCTAATTGCGATTTTTTTTACCAAAAATATGTAGCAGAAAATAAATTGGACTAAAATTTTTAAAAAATGTTTTGTAAATTGTACATTTTTTTTGTGAAATGTATTGTTTTTTTTTTTTTCAAAATTATCGCTCTTTTTTTAAAAATTTAAAATCGCACAGGTGATCAAATACCACCAAAAAAAGCTCTATTTGTGGGGGAAAAAAGGACATAAATTTCATTTGGGTACAGTGTCGCACGACCGCGCAATTGTCTGTTAAAGTAACGCAGTGCCAAATCACAAAATATGGCCTGGTCAGGAAGGGGGTAAAATCTTCCGGCCTTAAAGTGGTTAAAAATACGCTCATTGAGAATTTTTTTGGCCTAAAATATATGACAAAAATTTAATATATTGGATATTTTTTAACTGTCAAAGTAGAAAATGTAAATTTTTTTCAAAATTTTCGCTATTTTTTTATTAATATCGCAAAAATTAAAAAGTGCAGAGGTGATCAAATACCACCAAAAGAAAGCTTTGTTTGTGGGAAAAAAAGGATGTAAATTTTGTTTGGGTACAGCATTGCATGACCGCGCAATTGTCAGTTAAAGTCGCGCAGTGCCAAGTTGAAAAAAGTGGCCTGGTCATTAAGCAGGAAAATCCTCCGGGGCTAACGTGGTTAAGATGATGATACGACTTTGATCCGACTTCAACGATATTTAAAAGGGTTAAGTCAGACCAAAGATCAGCAGGTACAATGTCAGGCCTCCTGCAGATAGTACAGCTGTCTGAAGAGCAGGTGGAATCTATGAATTATGAGGGCCCTTACTAGCAGAGCACTGCACGGATACACTGGTTTAAATTGTGACAATGGATGTGGGGAGAAGATCCCCTGCCCGCTGTCACAAGAGTAGATTGGGGATGCAGGGCTGCTGCTTTGGTAACATGTTATATGTTACACCCTTGAAATAGGTGTAATGTAACATGTTACTAAAGGTGAACTTAGCCTTTAACAGTAGTTTTTTTTTCATGTTTTGTAATTGATAAGCTGTAAGGTTAAGTTCAAGGCCATCGTTTGAATCTTCCTGTTTTGTCCTTTAACCACTTGCCGACTGCCTAACCTCTATCTACGTCGGCAGTCAGCCCCTTACAGGCAAAGCGACGTAAGTCTACGTCCCTAGCCTGTGAGGCTCTAGGGAGCTAGCGCGCGCCGCTGGAGGCGCGCTCCCGCTCACTCACGGACCCCCCCCGCGCGTGTGCCCGGCGGACCCGATGTCCGCCGGGCACTCGTGATTGTCCGTTACAGCGGGAGAAAGGCAGACGGCTAATGTAAACAAACCGCCTGTCATTCTCCCCTGTGTAAGAATTGAGATCATACGGTTCTGCTATGTAGGACCGTTGATCTCTGTTCTTATACCTCAAGCCACATCCAATCACAGTTAGAAGCACTCCCCTAGGGACACACTTAACCCCTCCTTCTCAAATAAAGTTAACCCCTTCATTGTCAGTGTCATTTTTACAGTAACAGTGCATATGTATAGTACTGATTACTATAGTAATATCACTGGTAACCCCAAAAGTGTCAAAAATGTCAGTCAAGGGTCCGATCTGTCCGTCGCAATCCCGCAAAAAAAATCGCAGATCGCCGCCATTACTCGTTAAAAAAAAAAAACAACAAAAATGACAAAGATCTTTCCCTTAGTTAGTAAACGCAATAACTTTTGCGCAAACCAATCAAAATACACTTTTTGCGATTTTTTTTACCAAACATGTAGCATAAAACAAATTGGCCTAAAATGTTAAAAAATTTTGATTTTTACATTTTTTTGGGGGGGAATTTCATATAAAAAAATGTGAAAAATATTGTTATTTTTGCAAAATTGACGCTCTTTTTTTGTTTATAGCGCATGATCAAAAAATCGCACAGGTGACCACCAAAAGAAAGCTCTGTTTGTGGGAAAAAAAGGACAACAAATTAGTTTAGGTACAGTGTCGCACAACTGCGCAATTGTCCGTTAAAGTCACGCAGTGCCGAATCGCAAAATAGGCCCTGGTCAGGAAGGGGGTAAAATCTTCCGGGGCTTAAGTGGTTAAATGCCAGATTTGGCAGACTTCTAGCTGCATTTACTTTACTTTACTACTAAGTTCAGTGGCAATGGTAAAAGTAGAAAAAGGTACATCTTGAAAGCCAGCCCTACCTGTAATCTCCTTTTGTAAAGCACTGCATGGTCACATATAGATTAACTTTACAAATGCATAGTTGCTGGCTTTATTTTGAACTCCTTAGGGATCTATTGAATGTGCTTAACTAGACAATGATGGTAAAATTGGGATTTTCACTGTGTTTATACCTAATTAACTGCTACAAACAGAATTATTTTTGATGTTCTGTAGAAGCAGTCAAAAACATTTCCTCTGATGATACTGCCTCCCTGGGTAGTAGTGTCAAAGCTTCTGTTAAATGATACACACTTCAACCACTATGTAATTTTCTCGTTTTTCTCAGCTTCTTTGACTCAAATGTAACATGAATAATTGAAACAAGATCTAAACGAAGTGAAGAAGCAGGAGGCTTTGAGGAATAATGTAGCACAGTAAGAGATTATCATAAAACGTCAATTATAGAGTAAGAACAGGGAAAAGATATTGGCATGAAGATAAAGATCACAGACAGGTACTGGATCTTCCTCAGTGTTTAGTAAACAATGCGTTGCCTTCATCTTCCAAATTTATAGTGCATCTTTCACCCAATCACAATGGAGGCAGCTATTTTGCTGGCTGTGCCAAACGTATTCACTAACTAGAAATTATTGAAACTACATTAATTTATTATGAACTTGATATCAAAGCTGAAATTTGGCTAAAAAAACACCTGTAATGAAGTTTGTCCCACAATGTGCAGGTTGCTGGATTCTGCACTCTGGAGGTTAACAGCTTTAGTTCTCTGGGCTCAGTTGCACTTAACCACTTCAGCTCCGGAAGGTGTTACCCCCTTCATGACCAGGCCATTTTTTGCTACAGTCAGGTCCATAAATATTGGGACATCGACACCATTCTAATCTTTTTGGCTCTATACACCACCATAATGGATTTGAAATGAAACAAACAAGATGTGCTTTAACTACAGACTTTCAGCTTTAATTTGAGGGTATTTACATTCAAATCAGGTGAAAGGTATAGGAATTACAACAGTTTGTATATGTGCCTCCCACATTTAAGGGACCAAAAGTAATGGGACAATTGGCTGCTCAGCTGTTCCATGGCCAGGTGTGTGTTATTTCCTCATAATCCCATTTACAAGGAGCAGATAAAAGGTCCAGAGCTCATTTCAAGTGTGCTATTTGCATTTGGAATCTGTTGCTGTCAACTCTCAATATGAGATCCAAGGAGCTGTCACTATCAGTGAAGAAAGCCATCATTAGGCTGAAAAAACAAAACAAACCCATCAGACAGATAGCAAAAACATTAGGTGTGGCCAAATCAACTGTTTGGAACATCCTCAAAAAGAAAAAAGCACTGGTGAGCTCAGCAACGCCAAAAGACCCGGAAGACCCCGGAAAACAACTGTAGTGGATGACTAAAGAATTTTTTCCTTGGTGAAGAAAACGCCCTTCACAACAGTTGGCCAGATCAAGAACACTCTCCAGGAGGTAGGTGTATGTGTGTCAAAGTCAACAATCAAGAGAAGACTTCACCAGAGTGAATACAGAGGGTTCACCACAAGATGTAAACCATTGGTGAGCCTCAAAAACAGGAAGGCCAGATTAGAGTTTGCCAAACAACATCTAAAAAAGCCTTCACAGTTCTGGAACAACATCCTATGGACAGATGAGACCAAGATCAACTTGATCCAGAGTGATGGGAAGAGAAGAGTATGGAGAAGGAAAGAAACTGCTCATGATCTAAAGCAGTGATGGCGAACCTTGGCACCCCAGATGTTTTGGAACTACATTTCCCATGATGCTCATGCATTTTGCAGTGTAGTTGAGCATCATGGGAAACATAGTTTCAAAACATCTGGGGTGCCAAGGTTCGCCATCACTGATCTAAAGCATACCACCTCATCAGTGGAGCATGGTGGTGGTAGTGTCATGGTGTGGGCATGTATGGCTGCCAATGGAACTGGTTCTCTTGTATTTATTGATGATGTTACTGCTTACAAAAGCAGCAGGATGAATTCTGAAGTGTTTCGGGCAATATTATCTGCTCATATTCAGCCAAATGCTTCAGAACTCATTGGACGGCGCTTCACAGTGCAGATGGACAATGACCAGAAGCATACTGCAAAAGCAACCAAAGAGTTTTTTAAGGGAAAGAAGTGGAATCTTATGCAATGGCCAAGTCAATCACCTGACCTGAATCCGATTAAGCATGCATTTCACTTGCTGAAGACAAAACTGAAGGGAAAATGCCCCAAGAACAAGCAGGAACTGAAGACAGTTGCAGTAGAGGCCTGGCAGAGCATCACCAGGGATGAAACCCAGCGCCTGGTGATGTCTATGTGTTCCAGACTTCAGGCTGTAATTGACTGCAAAGGATTTGCAACCAAGTATTAAAAAGTGAAAGTTAGATTTATGATTGTTAATCTGTCCCCTTACCTTCGGTCCCTTAAAAAGTGGGAGGCACATATACAAACTGTTCTAATTCCTACACCGCTCACCTGATTTGGATATAAATACCCTCAAATTAAAGCTGAAAGTCTGCAGTCAAAGCACATCTTGTTTGTTTCATTTCAAACCCATTGTGGTGGTGTATAGAGCCAAAAAGATTAGAATTGTGTCCATGTCCCAATATTTATGGACCTGACTGTATTTAGCACTTCACTACATTTACTGGTAATTGCGTGGTCATGCATCACTGTACTAAAATGTTTTGTCACCGTTACATGAATCTTTACGTTTTTGGAGTTGTATTCGATATGTGCAAAGAGAGATCACACACACATACTTAAAAATATAGCATTTAATAAAAAGTGATGAAAAATAAAGATAATGTTAGAAAATGTAACAAGAATACTTAACGAAAGATGCTGTTTCCTCCACCATTTTGTTCTGTACCTTAGATAATAACAGTATGTATGTTTAGCCTAAACCTTTTTTTCTAGTTGTGGATTGCGAATGGAAAGATTAGAACCTCTGTCAAGTTTCTATTGCTGTTTGTGTCACCACTGGAAAGATTTACAAAAAGTCCCAGTGTCTTAATTACAAAATGTTAATAAGGCTCCTTTCACCCGGGCGGTGCGCCCGATGGAGTCCGTTCTGCTCAGAGGGGGATCGATCCGCCAATCCCCGCTGAGCAGGCAGATGACAGCTCCGTCTCTGCTCTCTGTGCAGAGGGGAGATCAGAGGAGAACGGACCGCCTGTCACCAGATGCGAATTGTCACTTGCCACCAGATGCAAATTTTCACTTGCCACATCGCCTGCCACCAGATGCAGCTTGTCACTTGCCAGGTCACCTGCCTTCATATGCAGCTTGTCACTTGCCATGTTGCCTGCCACCATATGCAGCACGTCACCTGCCACCAGATGCAGCTCATCACCTGCCAAGTCACTTGCCACCAGATGCAGCTTGTTACTTGCCACCAGATGCAGCTTGTTACTTGCCACCAGATGCAGCTTGTTACTTGCCACGTCGCCTGCCACCAGATGCAGCTTGTCACTTGCCACGTCACCTGCCACCAGATGCAGCTTGTCACTTGTCACGTCACCTGCCACCAGATCCAGCTTGTTACTTGCCATGTCACCTGCCACCAGATGCAGCTTGTCACTTGCCATGTCAGATGCTGAACTGCAGTGATGCAGGGTGGGCAGCGAAAGATGATGTCATCTCTCTGCTCGCTCGCGGGCCCGCCCGCTCACTGGCCTTTCTGCTCAGCTTACCTGCCTGTTGGCCGGCACAGTGGCCTGCCTACCTACCTGTCCACCCATTCACTGGCCTGCCCGCTCACCTGCCTGTCCCCTTGCTTACTAGCCTGCCCGCGGGCCCGCTCACCGGCCTGCCTGCCCACCCTTCAGCTGGCTCACTGTTTTTAATTGCCCAGTTGCCCCCCCCCCAGATCTGCCCCTTTTACCAGCATTATATCATAATCTCCTAACTCTACTTTGCAGTCCCAGTTCCTTTTTTGCAGTATACTCCAGGTCCCATGTGCTCAATAAAGAACACAGAGAGACTCCATGGTGCTTTACGGACAATTTATTAAAAATAAAACCAAACTTCTCTTGATGCACTCACATATACACTATATTGTCAAAAGTATTGGGGCGTCTGCCTTTACACCCACATGAACTTTAATGGCATCCCAGTCTTAGTCCATAGAGTTCAATATTATGTTGGCCTACCCTGTTCAGCTATAACAACTTTAACTCTTCTGGGAAGGCTGTCCACAAAGTTTAGGAGTGTGTCTATGGGAATGTTTGACTATTCTTCCAGAAGCACATTTTTGAGGTCAGGCACTGATGTCCGATGAAAAGGCCTGGCTCGCAGTCTCAGCTCTGATTTATCCCAACGGTGTTCTATTGGGTTGAGGTCAGGACTCTGTGCAAGCCAGTCAAGTTCCTCCACCTCAAACTAGCTCATCTATGTCTTTATAGACCTTGCTTTGTGCACTGGCGCAGAGTCATGTTGGAACAGGAAGGGGCCATCCCCAAACTGTTCTCACAAAGTTGGGAGCATGAAATTGCCAAAATGTCTCGTTATGCTGACGCCTTAAGAGTTCCCTTCACTGGAACTAAGGGGCCAACCCAACCCCTGAAAAACAACCCCACACCATAATCCCCCCTCGACCAAATGATTTGGACCAGTGCACAAAGCAAGGTCCATAAAGACATGGATGAGCTAGTTTGGGTTGGAGGGAACTTCTGGAGACCAGGTAATCTGGTTGGTTATACTGAGCCTTCAAATTAAATCTACAGAGTTCCCAGGTATGGTATCAGCCACACAAGGAGTGTGTTCTGTTTCATGCACTGCTTTATGCATTGACATACATCCTTTAGACCTTATTTCATCCAGCTAGCATGATTACCTGCTTAATAAGCACCCTACACAGACTGCTAAACTCTCCAATAAGACACGGCAGTTTAAACCTACTTAGTTTTATTTGTGAAAATGCAGTACATTGATGTTAACCAGTCATATCAAAGTATAAATGAATAATGATCTACAACGTGTGCCCCTATGAAGGATGGAAACTGAGGGAACAAGAAGAAAAAGGGAAAGGTCTGGCTAAGTACTAAACTAACTATGGTAATCTAAACAAGTAACTAAACTGGATTGTACTACTTCAGAATACAATGATAAACAAATTGTGGTTACACTTGATCAACACTAATGAATCCAATATAAGGTGAAGGATACATGATAAGGCCAGCAATAGACAGAGCGTTTTTCTTTCCTGCAACCACAAGCCATTGTGTTCTCCCAGCAGGAGAAGTCATCCCTGTTGGGAGAACACAGTGTTTATTGCTAGTGGCTATAACAGCCGCTAGCAATTTTCGCATGTAAAATCCAGCACGCTGGTTGTACCAAGTTGATCAATCAATCAACTTGGGTACATTTAGCCTGCCCATACATGGTTCCATTCAAACCCTCTATGGCCAGCTTAAGAACACTCCCCATCTGAAAAAGTTATATTTCACAATTGAACCATATTATGGCTTTGTTCCATAACAGATGACTTTTCTTTGGCTTACAAATATGCAATAGCAAAATCTAAGTCTGTGAAGACAGAAGATGATTGTTAAACCCATCTTGGAATCAGGGAGGCCATAAAATGTAAAACCTCTTCTGACTCAACATATTACCAAGATGAATGAAACAGAAATGCTGTCCAGTTAAGTCCTTAATGTCCTGGATTCAACATCATGAAACAGTCCATGTATCAGGCCACCTCTACAAGGGAGTGGGAACTTGCAAGGTCCTTTGAGGATAGCAACAAGTTAGTCTCTCTAGTAGGTTGAAGAAACCCCTTGACAAATCTGAAATACTTTGTTTCATCTATTGAAGCAGGTAGTGATTTAAAGTTAGTAGTCAAACAGTCCATGAGTTGATAAACATGAAAATTGTTGTGCGAGACATCAGTGTTGATAAATTCCTGATTAACTGTTGAAGATTCATGTTTGCTGTTGTCATGAGTGACATTCTGGAGTGTTGTCTTAGTGTGGCTGTCACAAAGTGGATGTCTACTGAAACCTTGTCTTCCTTGTTGGAGCACAAATCATCTAAGAGCTGATTTACACCAGCTGCAGTGGGACTGAGTTGGGTGGCTTTTCCAGCACAATCTCACCACATGGACAAGGCAAAATGCCTTGTCTCCTATGTGTCGTGTGTTGTGCTGGTGTGGGAGCACAATGCACTGCACTGAAAAAAGGCAATCTGTGTGACATCCCAATACAGTTTGTTTTTCAAAAAATAGCCAAATTGCACCGCACAGCAGCCACTGCGCAGCTGGTGTGTACCAGCCGTATAGTTTGGGGCTTACATTCACGATGTGCTCCAGTTTTACCCATCCTAGACCTTTTATTTATTTTACATAAGGAGCATCATTCCGGCCATTAAGTTGCTCACATACATTGTGTACTCTAAGAATGTAGTTACTGAGCAAAGCATGATTTTGGCATCAATGTTAAATGGTGGGATGGAGTCAGCTAGATGACTTAGATGTGATTCAGCAAGCGCATCCTCTGATGTAAGGATTTCTTTCTTTTTATTAGGTAGTAGATTGTACTCAATGAGTTTTCTCCAAAGATGAAATGATAAAGTCGATAGCATAAGTTGTTCTAACTAAAATTTCCACTGAGCCGCCACATGTGTTTAGTGTATACAACAAAGCATTTCCTTTTATCCTGAGCAAATCGAAGAATTCTGAAATAACATCTTCATTGCTTTTTTAGCTTGTACATAAGGAAACACCTTGGCAAAACATACTTTGACACAGGTTTTTTCCCCAAAGTGCCTTGTGGAATAAATCACTGTTTTTTTTGACGTGACAGTTGCAGATTACAGTTCATGGCTCTCCTTGCCATGATGTGATGCAGCAGATGGAGGATCTGCAGGAGAAGGGTTGTGCTCAAGTGGATGAAATGCTTGAATATGAGTATCACTGTCACAGTCTATACATTTGATTATAGTCTTACAGTTACTTACAAGATGTTTTGTAGAAGCACAACACTTAAAGCAAACACTGAATCATTTTAAGAGTTCTTTGCATGCTTGCAGAGATTTTTTTTTCCAAAAACCAATACATTTTTCTCAGAGAATGTGGTTTCCTGTGAATCGGACATTGGCAATTAGGATCTTCTATCTCCTCCTTTTGGTCGGAGTTTGTATCAGGCTTTAGTAGCATATTTGTCATTTTAGTGTTTGTTTTTAAGACCTTTTAATGTATTTGCCTTTCTCACATGTAGCACCCTCCTAGATAGGTGCTAGGATCAGGCCTGACACTCCGCTAGGCGAACTAGGCAGCCGCCTAGGGCGCACTGCCGCCTAGAAAGCAGCCACGGCCTCTGATTTCCCTACTCTCAGCCCCAGGCATGTACTGACCTGTGTGAGCTCGGCTGGTCACTGTGAGCCCCGTTGCAGATGCCAGCAATCCTCCGATATGTCCCGCTGAACTCCCTGTTGTCACATCTCCTCACCGTAATACATGACAGTTCCGCACTACCGTAATTTGCCACCTAAAGCACAGCTTCCACCCACACACAGCGCAGCCTGGACCCTGCCCCGGCCACTCAAAGAGTTTCTCGAGACCCACCCCGAGCACTCACTGACAGCAGCCAGGGGTGGACTGACCATTCGGCACTGCCCGAGGGCACTAGGTCAGTAGGGCGCCCCGTGAGAGGCTGCGCATGTGTCATAAAGAGCAGGGGACTGCCAATGTTCTGCCGAAAACTCAAATTTTCCCAGCACTCTAACCATGTCACTTGCAGTGACTCTACTCCAGGATTATTTGGAGATTTTGACCATTTCGTGTTTTTTTTTTTAATAGTATTTTATTTTATTAAGGATTTTCCAAAGTTGCATAAAAAGAAACATGTGAACGGATCAAAATGTTAATGCAGCATTAAACCAGTCAGTTACAGATACAGGTGACAAGTACAACAGGTTAAATACCATAGTCCGGGTAAGGGTTCCAAAGGAGGGGGGGGGGAAGTATCCCGGTTCTTTTTGGTTGCTTCGGGAGTAGAGCATATATCAAGGGATGCAGATGACTATTCAGAGTTGCTTTGTAAATTTTGGGTTTTGGTAGCGCAATCAGTGAGCTAATGATGAGATATCTAAGTTGTAAAAGGTAAGCCACAGAGCCCAGTTTTTCTTCAATTTTGGTATTTCTAGAGTTGCTTTAGCAAACATTACCTCCATTTGAAGGTGTTGGTTGAGGAGTTGATGGACTGTTTGGATAGTAGGAGGAGAGTTGCTGTTCCATTGTCATTTGGTGTTTTCACAGAACATACAGCAGCGCATACACTCTGGTACACACTATAATGAGTGGAAATGTTTAGTCTGCCTGCTAGTAACCAACAGCATGGCCGCCTTCAAGGCGGCGACAACTAGCTGGCGGACTAACAATGTCCACTCATTATAGCGTGGAATGGTCAAAATCTCCAATTATTCCTGCTGTACAGGCAACGGAAGTGTAGTGATTGGAGTTTTCGGCAAGTTGGAGTTTTCAGCAGAACACCATTGAGAGGAGCGGAGGAGGCATAAGGGGTACAAGCGGGCCTCCTGCAGGGGGGCAGCTTCAAGTTTTTTTAATGCACTAATAACTAGACAGCAATCCCAGCGGCACACCCAAAACCTTACCTGCTCTCCCTACATATTCAACAGAGGAGAGAGCATCATGAGGAGGGGATAGGGCAGTACAGGGTACAAAACTCTATCCTCAAGCCCACAGCATCACTAAAAGCCCTTGTCGGCAGCCTTACCTCCTGTAAGTTACAGTCCATTCTTTTCTGTGGAGCAGAGGAGTGCTGTGTACTAGACAGGGAGGGCCTTGTGTGAAAGCACCCATCTGGTGTTAGAGAGTCGGCTGTGGGTCTGTTTAAAGGGGACACTAGTTGGTGTTCTGAAGAGCTTAGTCCCAGATAGCAAGCATAACTTGCCACAAATTCGTGGCAGTGTTGAATTGTAAATCTGTTAACTTGCTGCACATTTTCACTGGCAAGTTTGTAGCAAATGTAGCAAGTTTGTAGCAAATGTGTGTGACAGGTCTCTAGCAAGAGCAAAGTTGCAGTGGGGAGTCTACAGCAAGAGCTCTGCAAGTCTACAGCATGAAAATTCAGCCACAGTGACCCCTGTGGTGGGATGACTATTGCACAACATAACTGAATCAGAACTTGCAGCAGACTTGCAGAATGTTCGCAAAGAAAATTGATCTGGAGTCATGCAAGATGGACTTGTGAAGCCTGACAAGTCTAGCAATAGCTTAGCAAGTCATTTTCAAACTTGCTGCACAATTGCTTACTATCTGGAGTCCACCTAGTTCTCTGTAAATAGGACTCTGCTCTTGTGGCTCTAAAAGAAGGAGTTTGAAACTACTTGTACTCAGGGCCTGCGCTAACTATAGGCAAGGTAGGCGCCGGCCTAGAGCACACATCAGTGGGGGCGGCTCTCACCCTCCCTCTCTGTCTCCCTCCCTCCCCTCCATTGTCCATCACTTGTTGAGTAGCATACCTTGAGTCTCAACAGTCCCAAGCCAGCGGGGCGTACAGCCACAATGAGAGCTTGTGAGCATCCGTGGAGCTGTCAAATTGAAACTCTATCGGGAAGGGCGGGGCCGATATGGGATATGTGGTGCTCCGTCCCTTTGTTCCAGCTATAGAGAAAACAGCCAGCGTTTACACATTGGTGGGCGGGGAAGAAGGTGGCAGGGGGAGGGACCAACTACTGCATGTGCACCCACAGCTCTGTATAATTCAGGTTGATTATAGAGAGCTGTGGGTGCACATGCATGCAGTAGTTGGTCCCGCCCTCTGCCACCTTCTTCCCCACCCACCAATGTATAAATGCCGATTATTTTGTCTATGCAGGGGACAAAGGGGCGGAGCCCCGCACTTTGGCCATGGCCTTCCCGACATCAAAGCTTCAATTTGACAGCTCCACTCATGGACTCACACTCACCCTACGCCCCGCTGGCATGCCAACCAATCCCTGGCTGTGCTGGATAGAGGTTTATACTGCTGAATGTTCTGCTATAGGATGCTCTAATTTATTATCTATCTGATTACTGCATTCTTTCCTTAGCTCCTGTATGCTGCTAATCAAGATTTTAGGATGTAAGTGTGCAATGTTTAATTCATTTGGTGTCTTTGCAATTTAGCAAATTCCTGAACAGTGCACTCTGTACAATGCATTCCTGAACCTACACTCTGGACAATGCATTCCTAAACAGTGCACTCTGTACAATGCATTCCTGAACCTGCACTATGTACAATGCATTCCTGAACCGTGCACTCTGTACAATGCATTCCTGAACCTGCACTCTGTACAATGCATTCCTAAACCGTGCACTCTGTACAATGCATTCCTGAACCTGCACTCTGTGCAATGCATTCCTGAACCTGCACTCTGTACAATGTATTCCTGAACTGTGCACTCTGTACAATGCATTCCTGAAACTGCATTCTGTACAATGCATTCCTAAACCTGGACTCTGTACAATGCATTCCTAAACCTGCACTCTGTACAATGCATTCCTGAACAGTGCATTCTGTACAAGGTATTCCTGAATCTGCACTCTGTACAATGTATTCCTGAACGTGCACTCTGTACAATGCATTCCTGAACCTTGGACTCTGTACAACGCATTCCTGAACCTGCACTCTGTACAATGCATTCCTGAACAGTGCATTCTGTACAAGATATTCCTGAACCTGCACTCTGTACAATGTATTCCTCAACCTGCACTCTGTACAATGCATTCCTGAACCTGCACTCTGTACAATGCATTCCTGAACAGTGCACTCTGTACAATGCATTCCTGAACCTGCACTCTGTACAATGCATTCCTGAACTTGAACTTTGTACAATGCGTTCCTGAACCTTGCACTCTGTACAATGATTTCCTGAACCTGCACTCTGTACAATGCATTCCTGAACCTGCACTCTGTACAATGCGTTCCTGAACCTGCACTCTGTACAATGCGTTCCTGAACCTGCACTCTGTACAATGATTTCCTGAACCTGCACTCTGTACAATGCATCCCTGAACCGTGTGTAGCTGGGTCGCACGGCTGGTGTTGTTCAAACTGTTATTGTTATTAAAGTTCTGCAAATACAGTGACTTTGACATTATGAGAGATATAGTACGGGAGGAACAAGATCATAGACTGCTGAGAGAGAGACCCTTCTCCCAGGGAGCAATAGGATGCACAGAGCTTGCTGGGAGTCTCTATATAAAGGGGCTCTATTTTGCTCTCTTGTCTCGAGGACAGCTAACTGAAAAGAAGGGGAAGAGCTGCTGCGGATCGCAGGAACTTAGGCCGAGGCCTAGTGGCAGACACCGAAGTGAAGCCGGCAGTGTAAGTGAGCGGAGGAAGTCTCGGTAGTTTGACCAAGCGGAAGGTTGTTGACAGGCGGACGGAGACTCTGAGAGGAGCGGGGCCTGGTCGCAGAGGAGAGCGGAGCTCCCGGTTTGGTTGAGAGACATCCAGTATCCACATCTCTGTTAAACACAGATCTAGACTGAATCAGGGCAGGACAACTAAACTGTGTACTTTCATAAGGCTATGCTGCCAGATATACATATAATGCGAGGTGGGAGAACCAGTCCTCAAGTCCTCTACTCAGTACTAGACTGTTAACCTGTTGTGACGCATTAGGATTTATTACATTTGCTACTCTGTGGATTACAACTATTGATTGCTTTGGGGAATACAGTTCATTATCTCTACCTTTATTGGATTACAAATACTTTCCTCGGATTGTTGGGAGTTCCTTGCCGGTGAAGACAAGTGAGGCCTCACTCTCCAGGAGACGCTTGCAATTTATTATAAAGGGGTCCCCTGTTAGTACACTCTGATAGTTGTTTTAATATTGATATTGCTTACTTTGCATTCAAGTTACCAATTGTAGTCACTCTTATCTGTGGTCACTCTCTAATTACTTCAGCTTGGTTAAAGTATTGTTTATCGTTGCTGAACGCAATCCTCTAGCATACATACACATTTGTTTGTGTATATGTATGTGTGGCCTGTGTTCTGGATCCTGAGTGCTGAACCGAAAGGCCTAAATCCTTGATTGGGAATTCAGGATCTATCCCTTTAGCAACCTCTATGTTATTTCTGATTTTGTTTGCATATTATTGTTTTTGCATAAAAAGTCAAAAGCAGTAAATTGATTATTCAGTGAAATACTTGTGGCCTCCTTTATTCATAATGACAGAACTAATAGTGTCAGATGGGTTGGAGCAGGCTCAGGGCGCAAGAAGTGAAGAGGATACCCGTGCAACAAGCCACTCCCTTGGGGGGCAGGGCTACATTTGGGGGCTCGTCTGGGATTTCCAGTGCCACTTCTGCCCTGTATGCCCCTTCCAGAGGGCCAGTAGCCAGAGAAGCAATGAACTCTGCCCTTGCCCGGTCTTGGGCACTACACCAATGAGCCAGTTTAGATCAAAGTGTGGTCCTAGAAGTTACAGGATATGAGCACACAGAGACTGAGATCAGATGTTGGGTGCGAGCCCTAACACCAGGGAAGTTGGCCTACATCCTGGATGCACAGGATGACTACGCCCTGGACATTGTGCAAGTACTGGTAGAGTGGAAGGGAGAGGTTCCAGAAATCTTCCAAACTGACCGGGTGATGCTGGAAGAGACTGTCCTGACTAGAGTTTTCTCCTCTTTAAAAAAGAATGAGGATAGTGAAGGAAATCCCCCTCTCCTCCTGGGAGCCCCTGTCCAGGGCCCAGCTCTGCAAACTCAGGTGGAGACAAAGCTGCTATACCCTCTGCCTCTTTCTATGCCACGTGAGTCGGTTGGTGGATAGCCTAGTTCTAAATAGGGCCAGTGGAGCTGCACAAAATTATCGTAAACTGCACTTCTTTTCTGGACAGTCACCCACCCCCACTGGTGAAGAAAGCTTTGAGAATTGGATGACTCAGGCTACCCAGGCTGTGGATGAATGGAATGTTGCAGAGTCTGTGAAAAGACAGAGGCTGAGTGAAAGTCTAAGGGGCCCGACAGCAGAGGTGATCTGAAATCTACGGGGAATAGCAAATGTACCTCTAATGATTATCTGAAAGCCCTTTTGGATGTGTTCGGTCGGGTGGAGAAGACCACTGATTTACTCTACAAATTTAATCATACACACCAGCAAAATGGGGAGAAGTTATCAGAGTACATCGCCAGGATAGATAAGATGTTACACCAAATTCTCCTGGGGGAGGGCGTCGACCCTAAAGATACTGACCAAATGCGCTTGGATTAAGTATTACAAGGCGCTCGGCCCAATCACCCGATTGTTTTAAAATTATTACTTAGAGGGGTCAAGGATACTACCACTCACTCGGAGCTTATGCGGGAAGTCCGGGAGGAAGTAGCCCTGCTTGAAGAGAAAAATTATGGAGGGAAAGAGCCGTTATATAATGAATCAAAAAAAAGAGAAAGCTTCAGCCTGGCTGCTACGCGTGGAAATAACGTTTCAGATGATGAGAACGAAACCGAAGTGGAGTCAAACTATCCTGAGGAAGCTCCTGAGAGGAGGAAAAGTTGAGGAGGGTTCACCGTCCACTGACCTAATGCTGAAAGTAGCTCAGGCTCAAACACAACTGTGCCAGACTTTGATGCAGGTCATGGAAGCACAAGGAAAAGTTCCTGAGGTGCGGAAGTTGTTTAAGGGACCCAATCTTTTCTCCCCTTGGGATAGAAGGTGCTTTGCCTGTGGAGAGAAGGGGCATTTCAGGGCCCAATGCCTGAAGCAGGGATTTAGTTCTGGGACCGTAGAAGAGTTATTGAAGGCTATACAGAAGTTCTTCCTTAACAAGAAGGCGAAAAACTTCAGGGGACCTCAGTGAAAGAGCCAATTGAGAGTCCCGCTAAAAGCCTGAGCTCCAGCAGTCACCAGGGTAAATACGGTCACAATGAGATGGGATGTGCCTCCCCATCTACCCCCGATACCTCTATACTTTTGTGGGGATCCCCTGAGTCGGGCAGAGAGACAAAGGGGGTCGGTACCTCCACTCCTCTCCAGCAGAAGGGGTCTAGAACCCCAAAGACTAAATCTGTCGAAGGTGCAAACCATCAGGCTCCCTGTGAGAACCAAACCTCAGAAGGTGGAAAGCTTCAGCAACAAGGTCTGTCGAAGATTATTTCAGCCCTGAAGAGAGGTGGTACCCAAGAATTTAGTGGGGCCATCCCATGGTGGTACCCCTGCAAGTGGAAGGCATTTACACGAAGGCCTTATTGGTACGGGTGCCCATGTGACACTGCTGTACAATGACTTCTACTTGAAACACATCCCTCTGTGCAAGCTAGAAGACCTGCAGATCTGGGGTTTAGGGACTCAAAAGTTCCCTTATGATGGGTATATTCCTGTGAAGATATCCTTCCAGCCAACGAAAGGGCGAAGATGGAAGTGTTTGATACTTTGGCTGTGGTGTGCCCTCGACCGCCAGGTGCTAAGCAGAACTCTTTAATAATCTGCACCAGCATGGATTTGGTTTGACGAATGCTCATCCCTTTAATACCTACCGAGGAGGAGGTACATCCTAAGCTAAGGGCAGCTTTCCAGTGAGCCCTGCAGGAGCAAAAGACCCCAGTTGAAGAAGTGGGGAAGCTCTGGAGGTTGGACACCAAAGAGCGGGTGTTGCAGCCGGGACAAAGAACCTGCCTGAAGGCCGTAGTGAAGTTGTCATGGGATCAGCCAGGGCCTTTTGTGATGGTGGAAGGGGATCTGTTGGCAGAAGATAGTGGGATTGAGCTGGTGCTAGAAGTGGTCCCGACTAGAGTGTTACAGAACAATGGTGGCAAGATTCCTGTCAGTGTCCGAAACGTTACCACTCAGCCAGTAAGTCTGAAGCCCAGGATGGTGTTAGAACATGTAAGTGCTGCTTCCCCACTTACCCCTTCTGAGTTGAAGGAAGAGAAGAATCGGGAGAAGGAGTCAGAGGGTACTTTCCCTGCTCACCCAGCAGTCCCCTTCAAGTGGGGGGGGGGGGGGCGAGTGAAGACCCAGTTGTCTCAATGGGAGAAGTTATTTTCCAGAAATGATTACGATGTGGGCTGTGCTAAAAGCGCCCAACATCGGATCCGCCTCAGTGAGGACAAGCCTTTCCGAGAGAGAGCTTGAAGAATACCTTTGAGTGACCTAGAGGATCTCCGATAGCAACTGGCAGAACTGAAGAGGTCAGGTGTTATACGGGAGTCTCGTAGTTTCCATGCTTCCCCCATTGTGGTGGTTCGCAAAAAGAATGGGACTATTCGGATGTGTATCGACTAACACACCTTGAACCGTCTAACCATTCCGGATCAATACACCACTCCCCGGATAGAAGATGCTTTGCAGTGTCTGTCAGGTGCCAAATGGTTTAGCGTTTTGGATCTGAAGAGGGGGTATTACCAAATACTCATGCATCCTGATGACAGAGAGAAGACTGATTTCATTAGCCTTCAAGTTCAATCGTATGCCCCAAGGATTGGCAGGGGCCCCGGCGACCTTTCAGAGGCTCATGGAAAATACCGTGGGAGAGATGCACTTGATTGAAGTCCTAGTCTACCTTGATGACATCATTGTCTTTGGGAAGACCTTGGAGGAGCATGAAGCTCATTTGGAGAAGCTGTTTCAGAGGCTCCATGAAGAGGGGTTGAAGTTGTCCCTGAAGAAATGCCAATTCTATCAGACCTCTGTCACCTACCTAGGACATGTGGTGTCCGCTGCCGGGGTATCCACTGATCCGAAGAAGTTGGAAGCTGTTATAACCTGGCCTAGACCTCCCAATGTGACAGAGTTGCGATCTTTCTTAGGCTTTTGTTCTTACTACCGGAGGTTTGTGAAGGATTTCTCTCAGATAGCTGATCCTTTGAATGAGCTGTTGAAGAGGGAAACTGAAGAAGGACTGACTCCTCGTAAGGTAGAGACACTCCGGAAAGAGCCTAGAGGGTCTAGAGAGTCTATCCAGGCCCAGTGGGAAGTCAAGTGTGAGCAAGCCTTCTGAAAGTTAAAGGAGAGCCTCACTAAGGCTCCAGTCTTGGCCTACACCAATCCAGCAAAACCATATGAGCTACATGTGGATGCCAGTAGAGATGGCTTAGGGGGAGCACTATATCAGGAAGCTGAAGGAAGACTGCGACCCATTGCTTATATTAGCCGCAGTTTGTCTCCCACAGAAAATAATTACCCCATCCATAAGTTAGAGTTTCTGGCCCTTAAGTGGGCTGTGGTGGACAAGCTGAGGGACTACCTCTACGGGGCTTACATTGTGGTCTAAACCGATAATAACCCCTTGACGTATCTACTGTCAGTTACATGATGTTGGAAGATGCGCGCAGCAATTTTAATGCTCTGATGTTGGTTCCCAGGTTGAGGAAGGGAATAACATGAGCCTAGAGAGAGGGGGTGACAATGACAGACAATAAACTAGCAGTCTTGTTCCCCCAGCTGCAGCATACTGCCAAGTTTGCTCCAGTGGCGAGGAGGGAGGGGATGATGAGGTCACTAACGGTACTTGGGTGCATGAAACAATAGAGTGAGAAGGAGGAGAAGGCACAACTCCAATGAGACATGATGTGCCCAGGGGCCGGCTTAAGGGCAGCCACCCTATTGCATCACACCACAGAGCTCCACAGGTGTAGGGCGCTGCTAACTCCACACTGACTTCCAAAAGTTCATTGGTGTGGGCTTTTTTCAACACGTGCAGCAGACCGCAGCATTGCTGTTTGCAAACTCTGTCTGAAGTGGATCAAGCGTGGCCAGAACACTAGCTGTTTGGGCACCACATGCTTGATAAGACATATGATGACCTGCAATGCAATCTGTTGGCAACAACACCTGAAAGACCCACATCATAATAAAATTCAGACTTCTCCTATCTCCTCATCTGGGATCTCTACCCCTACTATACCTCAAGTCCTCTCAAAAACCTGCACTGAGAGGGATGATGGTAGAGCAATGGGTGCCACAGGTACTTGCACCCAATCTGCTAGCAGTACACCACCTGTCAATTTGACCAGCAGGCAAATTTCGCTACCCCAGTTGGTGAACTGTAAAAAAAAATATGGTCCCAGCCATCCACATGCTCAGCATATAAATGCTAGCTTGGCCAAATTGCTAGCACTACAACTGATGCCTTTTCATCTGGTAGACTCTGCTCCCTTTTGTGAATTTGCAGAATGTGCTGTACCCCAGTGACAGGTTCCAAGAAGAAATTTCTTTGCACATAAGGCCATTCCAGCTCTGTACCATCACGTGGAAGGCAATGTTTTGGCCTCGTTGGACAGAGCGGCCAGCAGGAAGGTTCGCATTACTGCTGACTCTTGGTCGGACGTTACATTTCCTTCACGGCGCACTGGGTAACTTTGCTGGCAGCTGGGAAGGATGGAGGACAGGGTTCAGTGCTGGAGCTTGTTCCGCCACCACGCCTTCAAAAAGCTGTTGGTGATTCTGCCACATCTGTCTGCTCCACCCCCTCCTCTTCTTCTTCCTCTATGGGCTTTTCTGCTAAATTGTCCTCTGAACCAGCAGTGCTCTCTAAGCGTTCAAGGGGCTAGGCAAGCAGTCAGACTAAAAGTGCTTCAGTTGGTCTGTCTAGGGGACAGAAGTAATTGACGCCACAGCAGTTTGAGCTAGGAATGGTTGTATGCGACAATGGCACCAACCTTCTCTCTGCCCTCTGACAGGGACACTTGACACATGTTCAATGCTTGGCACATGTCCTGAATTTGGTGGTGCAGCGTTTCTTGAACAGGTATCTGGGCTAAAAAGATCTTCTGAGGCAGGCCAGAAAAGTCTGTGGCCATTTCCGGCAGTCCTGCAATGGCAGTGCTTGGCTGGCTGACATTCAACGGGAATTCAACCTGCCCACCAACCGCCTCATTTGTGACATGCCCACCAGGTGGAACTCAACATTGGCAATGCTGCAGTGCCTGCAAACGCAGCAGAGGGCCATCAATGAGTAACTGTGTGAGTATTGCACAAGGACAGGCTCAGGGGAGCTTGGCTTCTTTTTGCCACGCCAGTGACTGCTGATAAAGGATGCATGCACTGTCCTGTCACCATTTGCGGAAACCACAAGGCCGCGGCGATGCATGCATCAGTGACACTGTCCCTCTAGTCTTCCTCCTGGAGCACACACTTCGTGGAATCATGGATGGGGCATTTGAGGAAGAACAGCAGGACAAAGAGGAGGACTTCCTTTCCTCACAAGGCTCCCTTTATGCAGATACCATTCCTGCGGGGCCACAAAACACACGGAAGAAAGAGGAGGAGGAGGATTGTGTGGCAGCATGGATGTAGAGGATAACATACAGCAGTCTTCAAGGGATGGTTTTCATTCCCCAAAAACCCCAGGAGTTGTACGTAGCTGGGGAGAGGTTGCTCCTGACGTCATTCTTAATGACCCAGAGGACTCAGGATCTCATGCCTCCTCAAACTGACACTGCATAGGCTCCTGATGCTGCAAAGCCTGTGAAAGGACCCGAGAAATCATGGTATCAAGGAGAGGGATCATTACTGGTTGGCAACCCTTCTTGATTCACGTTACAAGGGTAAAACTGCAGAGCTCATCCTGCCTTCGCAGAGGGAGCAGAGGATGAAACATCTTGAGGATGCCTTAAAGAAAAATTTGTGTAACACACTGGGAGGTTACCATTTCCTAGACAACATGTTTCTGTGGCTTCTGTGGAGAAGAGGGCCGGCTGACCAATGCCTTTAAACAATTTGTTTAGTCCTCAGTGCCCAGGGCTGTTAGGTTTAAGCAACCATCAGCAGCATCTGCAGCATATGGTGCAGAATTATCTAGGGGCAAGAGCAGACTTGGAGACCTTTCCAACTGAGCATCCACTAGGTTACTGGATCTTGAGATGGACCACTGGCCAGAACTTGCTCAATATGCAATCGAGCTACTGGCCTGTTCTGCTTCCAGCGTGCTTTCTGAATGTACATTCAATGCTGCTGGAGGTTTTGTGAGGAATAAAAAAGTGCATCTGTCCACAGACTCTGTTGACTGGCTGCCATTTATCAAAATGAATCAGTCCTGGATCAACAGCAGCTATAAAGCCCCTGATGCTGGTGTAACTGAATGAATTTGCTAGGGATCTGGGACCCCTTTAAGACTGCCTATTCTGCCTAACCTATTCCTGAATCTTGATTATGCTAGCTTCCAATAATGTTTTTGGTTTACGGCACCACCAATAGTAACCCATGGCCCAATTTTTCTGCACCTGTATGAATTTTTAACAGCAGGGCCCATTACTGCACCCAGCAAGAGTATCTGTGAGGGTTTGCAGAGTTCAGGCACCACCAACACCTAAGGCCCAATTTTTCTGCACCTGTATGACAAGCGCATGTAATTTCAATGTTTGTTTCTAATTTTTAACAGCAGGGCCTGTTCCTTCCGCAAGGCCCAATTTTTCTCTTATTAACCACTTCTGGACCAAAAGATTTTCCCCCTTAATGACCAGGCCATATTTTGCCATTCGGCACTGTTTTACTTTAACGGACAATTGCGCGGTCGTGCGGCGCTGTACCCAAATGCAATTGATGTCCTTTTTTCCCCACAAATAGAGCTTTCTTTCAGTAGTATTTGATCACCTGTGCAATTTTTTTTGCGCTATAAACAAAAAAAGAGAGACAATTCTGAAAAAAAACTATATTTTTCACATTCTGCTATTTAATATTCCCAAAAAAAATTTTTCAATCAAAATTTTTTAACATATTAGGCCAATTTGTTTTCTGTTACATATTTTTGGTAAAAAAAATCGCAATAAGCGTATTTTGATTGGTTTGCGCAAAAGTTATCGCGTCTACTAACTATGGGAAAGATTTATGTCATTTTTATTGTTTTTTTTTCTTTTAATAGTAATGGCTGCGATCTGTGATTTTTTGCGGGACTGCGACATTGCGGTGGACAGATCGGACCCCTGACTGACATTTTTGACACTTTTGGGGGGACCAGTGACATTACTACAGTAATCAGTGCTAGAAATATGCACTATTACTGTAATAATGACACTGGCAGGGAAGGGGTTAACACAGTAAGTGACAAGGGGTTAAATGTGTACCTAGGGGTGTATTTCTAACTGTGGGGGGCGTGGCTTGTGAAATTATCACAGAGACCTGTGTCCCTATATAGCAGGATCACAGGTGCTCTGTGATCATTGCAGAGAGAAGAATGGTCAGCTGTGTTTACAACAGCTGCCCGTCCTTCTCTCTCAGCGGGGAGTGATCGCGGGTGTCAGGTGGCAATCGTATTCACCTGCTTCACGCATCGGCATTCCCGCTGCTGAGTGTGGGCAGGAGCTCGCCGCAGGCGGCGTGCGCACGCCCCCTAGATCCAGGCATGTGACCGACGTATACCTACGTCGGTTCGCGCAGGAGGGCCGCCCTGCCACAGTATAACTGTGGTGAGTGGTCGGGAAGTGGTTAATCTAGGGGCATGAACATGCTCCTTGGGCTACCAAGGATCTTCCTGTGGTCCATAGCTTTTCCATCTCAATAGATATTGTAGTTTACCACGATGCATACGGGAGTCGAGAATGTGGTGGGGGATGTGTACGACCAGAAAAAGGATTACTTCTGAAATGTTTTAAAAGAGCCACATGAAAAACAGGATGGATCTTCATAGAAGGTGGTAGTTTAAGTTTGTAAGCCACAGAATTAATTTGTGCAATTACTTTGAAGGGTCCAATGAACTTAGGACCAAATATCTGGGAAGGAAGTTTAAGTTGCAAGTGTTTAGTGGATAGCCAGATCTTATCACCTAATGAATAGGAAGGAATTCTTGAACTTTGTGTAAAATCTTCTTCAGTAATTCCTGATTATTTTGTAAAGCCGACACCCTTGCATTTATAGTTGGTGAAGATGACTCTACGGGAATTCCGGGGATAAAAGATGGATGACATCCATAATTGCCAAAGAATGGGCTTTGAGAGATGGAACTATGGCAGGAGTTATTGTAAGCAAATTCTGCTAACTGTAGATATTCAGTCCAGCTATCTTGAAGATGGCAGATGAAACAACGAAGATATTGCTCTAAAGTTTGATTCGTTCTCTCAGTCTGCCCATTTGATTGTGAATGAAAGGCAGTTGATTGAATAACTTTGATTCCCAGGAGTAGAACAGAATGTTTTCCATAGTCGTGATTTCAACTGAACTCCTCGATCTGATATTATTTCATCTGGGAGCCCATGCAGTCTGTAAATTTCTCATATTAATATTTCAGCAGTGTCTAATATTTCAGCTGTAGGAATACTTGTGATGGGTACAAAATGAGCCATCTCAGTTAAACGGTCCACCACCACCATGACAGTATTAAATCCCTTGGAAGGGGGTAGATCCACAATAAAATCCATGGAATTGGATCCCCATGGTTGCGATGACACATGACTCATGGAGAGGCTGTAGCAGACCTATCGGGAGGGAGAGTGGTACTTTGTGTTGGGCACAGGTTTCACATGAGAGAACATACTCCTTTGCATCTTTCAGATAGGAAGGCCACCAGAAGGTACGGGCAAGGAGGTCTACTGTTTTCCTAATTCCAGGGTGACCAGCATATTTTGAATCATGCACCAGTAAAAGACCTTAAGTTGTGCCTCTTCAGGGACATACATTCTTTTCTCAAAGGTCCAGCCGCCCTCATGAAAGTCCATGTGCAGATTTCCTGGTGGATTGTTTAGGAGTGGGTTCTGATCATAAGTTTCTTTAATCTTTGAAAGAAGCGCTGCAGGGTACATTACTCCCAAAAAGTGTCTGTCTTGTAAAATAGTACTTACTGGTTCTAAGTCGGTAGAAGAGTCACCAGACATTCTCGACAAGGCATCTGCTTTTCCATTTTTACATGGTCTGTAAGAAATTACAAAATTGAATCTGGAAAAAAAAAAAGAGTCCATCTTGCCTGCCTTACATTTAGCCTCTTTGCCCATTTAATAAATTCAATATTTTTGTGGTCAGTAAGGACAGTTACGGGATGTGTGTAGCCCTCCAGAAGGTGTCTCCATTCAGTGAAGGCTTCCTTTATTGCTTAAAGTTCCTTGTTGCCAATATCATAGCTCTGTTCTGCAGTTGTCATTTGGCGGGAATAAAAGGCACATGGGTGTAAAAACATTTTTTCACCAATTCTCTGAGAAAGAACTGCTCCAATGGCTGTATTGAGGCATCTACTTCTGGGTTAGGATGTACCAGTACAGGTGCAGTGGTGAATAAGGATTTCAGATGTGAGAAAGCCATTTCTGCCTCTGTGGACCACTGTAAGCATATCTCCTTCCTTTTCACATGAGTAATGGGGGCCACAATTTTTGAAAATATTTTAATAAACCCAATAAAATTTAGAAACCCCAAGAACCGTTGCACATCCTTTAAGTTCTTGGGGGTAGGCCAGTCCAGGATGGCTTAGATCTTGCTGGAATCCATGTTCAGCCCTTCAGGAAAGAGGATGTAGTCCAGGAACTGTATACAGGTCTGTTTGAAATCCCATTTTTCCAATTTAATATATGATTTATTTTGTTGTAGTCGTTCTAAGACAGTACGGACATGATCCCGGTGTTCCTTTAAATTGGTCGAAAAGATAAGTATATCATCCAAATAAGCCACCACAAATTGGTCTAACATTTCTCTGAAAACATAATTTATGAAATGTTTCAAGGTAGCTGGTGCATTACAGAGTCAAAAGGGCATTACTTTGGATTCATACTATGGATTCATAATGCCCATATCTTGTTCGAAAGGCTGTCTTCCATTCACCTCCAGGCCGAATACGAATAAGATTTTATGCATCCCGCAGATCAAGCTTGGTGAAAATCTTTGCTGTTCTAAGCCTCTCGAATAGTTCTGGAATTAATGGAAGTGGGTAACGATTCTTGACTGTCATTTTATTTAATTCTCTGTTATCAATTCATGGGCGTAGGGTTCCATCTTTCTTTTCAACAAAGAATAGCGGGGCATCAGCAGGAGAGGTTCCGTTTTGGTTCAGAAAGATTGTAGAGGCGACCAAAATAAATTGGTACAAGCTCTATTGAGCAATCATATGCCCGGTGGGGTGGTAATTGGTCAGCATTTTTCTTATCACAAATGTCTTTAAAGTCTTGGTATTGGGGGGGGGCAACTTTTTTGCAGGTTAGTCAATGTCACCCCGTCTTTCTTTTTAAGTGTGATGCTAAAAATAAAATGCGGAGGATGACAGACAATGTCCTTCTCTCCTGGTGTTACGGAAGACAAGGGGCTCCCTGTAATGGGCTCCCTAGAAGCAGACAATTCTCTTTGACCAGCCGCTGCAATGGTTTGTCTTGTTTGTCTTGATTAATGTGAACACCTGAGGGCGTAGTGATCTGACTGACCGCAATAGAGGCAAAGATTCAGTTCATATTTATTATTCAGTTTATATTCTCAGAAAGTCCTTTTCTAAAGTGAAAGCTGTTAGCACTGCGGTTCCAAGTGGTATCAGTTACCCATCGACTAAATTCGGCAGCATATTCAGCAACAGGACGTCTCCCTTGGCGCAAGTTCAGTAAAACAGTTTCAGCAGTTGCGCTGCGATTCGGATCATCAAAAATTTAATTCATAGTTGTCACAATCCCCTTGAAATCTCCTAGAATCTCATGGTCTTGCTCCAAGTATGGGGAAACCCATGCCATGGCCTCATCAATGAACAGAGATATAATAAAGCCTGTCTTGGAGCGTAGGGTTGCAAATCAGTAAGATTGCAGCTGAAAGTGCAGTTAACATTGATTCTGGAAGCCTCTATAGAGCTTAGGATCCCTATTGAATTTATCAGGCAAAGGGAAGCAGTTTGAATCACTGTTAGTAGCTGTTTGTTGACGTTGTGTTCGCAGTTCACCTACTTCGCCTTGTAGCCTTGTAGCCTTGAACAACCTCAGTTATCGAAACAACATGTTCACTCAGGGTTTGTTGAGTTGCGACGGTCTCCATGTTGTTGCCAGATTATTCTGTTGGGAGCATACCTGTAATGAGTGGAGACCAATGGCCGACAACGTCAGGCAAGCTCTTCTGAGGTCTGCAAGAGAAAGGAAAGTCTGAATCACTAGACCAATAATCCGTGTTGGGGTCACAAGCCAAGTTCGGTGCAGGAGAGAGTTTTGTAGTCGCAGTCACAAGCCAAGGTGGATGCAGGAGGAGAGTTTCGTAGTCGGGGTCAAAAGCCAAAGTCGATGCCGGAGGAGAGTTTCGTAGTCGGGGTCACAAACCAAGGTCGATTTCCAAACAGCAATAGTAGTAGTTCAAGTAGTACGCAGGATCAGACCATAATAATCTGGCGACAGGTAGTGCAGAGGCAAGGCTTATATAGGAAGTTCATGGGAGGAGCAAGGAGTTCAAGATTCAATAGCAATCAAGACACAAGGCAGGGTTGTCCAATAGATCAGACAGGATTGTCCAATAAATCAGGCAGGGAGCTGTCCAACATCCCAGATAGCTAAACCAGAAGAATCAACACCAGACACTAAAGAGGTCCCAGGTTCAAGTCCAGGTCCTGACAGGGATGTTCGCCTGCCAAGTGCACAATCAATATGTCACGAACAGGGGTCAGGCTTTAAGACCAGTTGCTATAGCAGTGGAAGCTCATACAGGAACCAGCAGGATAGGAACACAGGCAGGTCACCCTGGTAGATGATGAAGGCTCACCTGAGGTGCATAATCTAAGTACTAACCGGTGTTCACCAGAGCTCCTGATGGTGGAGATGGACTTTGCTCCATGTTAGCACCGGGTTGTGGTCCTCAGGATCACCCCACCAGGAGGTGAGCAAGGCAAGGTCCAGTAGCAGGTAGAGATCAAGCAGAAGCGTAGTTGAGGAGTAAGCCAAATGTTGGTAGCGAATATACAGAAGGCAGATAGTGGCTGGTGAAGGCACAATATTCTGGCACCCAGGAAGTTCATATGATATGGACTTGGGGGGGGACCCTATGATTTTTTTTTTTTTTAAATCTTGGCATGGGGTTCCCCTTAAAATCTTAAAAGCCGCGAGCAAGTTTAAATGGCATTTTTTCCTTAAGAAAGTCAGTATTGCTGTAACAAGCTCCATGCATCGTACAGATGCACCACTTTACAGGCACATTAAGGGGACCCCCCAGGCATGATATTTAAAGGAATTTTTAATTTTTATTGTTTCACTTTAAGCATCATTAAAATAACTGCTCCTTTAAAAAACGATTGTTTTAAAATCATTTTTTTGCATTGATGCATGTCCCCCAGGGCAGTACCCAGGTCCACATACACTTTTTAATTGCAATAACTTGCAAAGAAGTCTTTAAAATGAGGACTTGATTTTTCATGTTTGTGTCCCATAAACTTTAATAGGGTTTGAATGTTCAGTAGAACTTTTCCCCTGTTCGAGATGTTCTGGTGCAAACTGAATTGAGGGTGTTCGGCCCATCACTAATCTCCACGTTCTAACACTAACCTATCTAGCCCTGTAAAGAAGAAATCAGTATACTTACCTTTTTTGAATCCAACCAGGTCTCCAGCGGTGGAAGCTCTGCAGAGGACACGGCCGGCAATGGCTGGGAAATTAATGGGATGTGACATCATCCATAGTTACTATAGGATGTTGTCAGCTGTGTCCTCTTCACCCGCCTCCACAGCAAAGCCGCAGCTGACAGCTCAGCATGGCATCTGGTCGGATCGGCTTCAAAAAAGGTAAGTATACTGATTTTTTCTTTACAGGGCTAAATAGGTTAGTGTTAGAATGTGGAGATCTATAGATGCAGGGATTTTAGTTTTAGGGTGGACTTATCCTTTAACCTTGCCTCTGCTGTAACTAAGTCAAATGACTGCTGAGGAGCATATGCCTAAAGCCATAATAACCATGTCTACCAATAACCTTGCCCCAATACATGAGACTTAGACCTGTTAATTTAGTATAAAGGGCAAGGCCACAGCTTTATTTGACTTTTAACATAAGCAATTTTCCAACATAGTGTAAACAATAAACCCCTGCAAGTCCCATTTAGACAGTGAGTACTCGTGAAACCGTAACTTGACCTAGTCTAAAAAGCATGTCATTACCATAAGTTCGGGACTTTATGGTAAATCTCACAGAACCGCCCAGTACTAATGGAGAAATCTCTGCGCTTCGGGAGGTGTCAGCTACATATGCTAACTGACCAATTAGTAAATGCTGCTACTTAAAAAGAAATACAACTGAATAATAATACTGGTCCAAAGTAAATGAAAAATATTAGTAGCGCAAACAAACATGAATTGTCATATTCTTGGCATAAAGGTAGAGACGCCAGCGAACAATGATTTAATAAAATCACTAAAATCACTAAAAAGTCCCACACTCAATTCAGCCAAACAATGCAGGAAAAAATGATGTGAAGTGCACCAGGGATCCAAATTTCCGTGAAGTATATGAGGATCACCACTATTTCCACCACCAAGTGGAAGTACCACCAAGTAGCCAGGAATAATGTAAGATGGCAACTCACCAGACCTCAATGCTCATTAACTCTCGAAAATGAGCAATCGCACATTTTAACAGCAGTGTGGTCCAATGGAGAAGTGAACCTTCCAATTCAGCCCCAGCGCGCCGCGTCATTCTGCTGTAGTTTAGGGACAGAGCACAAATCATACGTGCTGGCTGCTAATTAGGGACAGACAGTGATTCTGTGAAAAATTGTGTCCGAAAATAATGCAGGGACAGGTCGGAGTGCAGGCAGGGAAAGTTATTAGAGCATTTTATGGCCAGGCTGGAGATTAGGCAGGGTCAGTCTACATCGATTTTGCTGTGTGGGGGGTGGTGCAGTGAACGATCTTATTGAGCATATTAGGGCCAGGCTGGAGATTAGGCAGGGACAGTATACATCGATTTTGCTGTGTGGGGGGTGGTGCAGTGAACAATCTTTTTGCCCTCACTTGAGCCCACTTGAGGAGGAGGAGGAGGGAGAAAAAAAAATCAATTTTTATCAGTCAGTTGTGTGCAGCGTTCATCTATTTTACTACAAGTTAAAAGGGATTTTTTTTTTCCCCCTTCATAGCCTTTTTGATGCAGTGCTGACTGTGACATAAGACACTGCTGTGTTCACATGTGCTATTGGGTGATTTTATACACTTTTTTCTATTCCACTATTCAATATACACCCTTTTGGGTTAAAAAAAAATAAATTGTGGCATAGTCTGTACTAATCTATTTAAAAATTACAAACTTAAAGGGGAATTTTCTTTTTTTTTTCCCTTCATAGCCTGCTGCAGAGCTGACTGTGACATGACACTGCTGTGTTCACATGTGCTATTGAAAAATCAAAATTTATATCATATTTTCTATTCCTCTATTCAATCTACACCCTTTGGGGTAAAAAGAATTAAATTGCGGCATAGTCTGTATCGGTACGTGTGAGATACACCTTTCCAATTTTTGGGGCGCATCTTCCACCGCCGAGGATTGCAGGGTGCTTCAGTTTGCCTCCTGCCTGTTCCGAACTCCTCCTACTCCTCATCCTGCCTTTAGGGTACAAAAAATAGTAATCGGGGCCTAGTCTGGGTCTGTACGTGTGAGATAGATACA
The DNA here is from genome assembly GCF_965119305.1 of Pelophylax lessonae. Taxonomy (NCBI): domain Eukaryota; kingdom Metazoa; phylum Chordata; class Amphibia; order Anura; family Ranidae; genus Pelophylax; species Pelophylax lessonae. Next base: position 645,425,571 of record NC_138769.1, read on the forward strand.
CCTTTTGATATCATATTTTCTATTCCGCTATTCAATCTACACCCTTGGGGTAAAAAGAATTAATATGCGGCATAGTCTGTATCGGTAAATGTGAGATACACCTTTCCAATTTTTTGGGCGCATCTTACACTGCCGAGGATTGCAGGGTGTTTCAGTTTGCCTCCTGCCTGTTCCGAACTCCTTCTATTCCTCATCCTGCCTTTAGGGTTCAAAAAATAGTAATCAGGGCCTAGTCTGGGTGTGTATGTGTGAGATAGATACACCTTTTGATATCATATTTTCTATTCCGCTATTCAATCTACACCCTTGGGGTAAAAAGAATTAAATTGCGGCATAGTCTGTATCGGTACGTGTGAGATACACCTTTCCAATTTTTTGGGCGCATCTTACACCACCGAGGATTGCAGGGTGTTTCAGTTTGCCTCCTGCCTGTTCCGAACTCCTCATACTCCTCATCCTGCCTTTAGGGTACAAAAAATAGTAATCGGGGCCTAGTCTGGGTCTGTACGTGTGAGATAGATACACCTTTTGATATCATTTTTTCTATTCCGCTATTCAATCTACACCCTTTGGGGTAAAAAGAATTAAATTGCGGCATAGTCTGTATCGGTACGTATGAGATACACCTTCCAATCTTTTGGGGCGCATCTTCCACCGCCGAGGATTGCAGGGTGCTTCAGTTTGCCTCCTGCCTGTTCCGAACTCCTCCTACTCCTCATCCTGCCTTTAGGGTACAAAAGATTGTAATTGGGGCCTAGTCTGTGTTTGTACGTGTGAGATACACCGTTTTATAAAATTTATTCTATTCCGCTATTCAATCTACACCCTTGGGGTAAAAAGAATTAAATTGCGGCATAGTCTGTATCGGTACGTGTGAGATACACCTTTCCAATTTTTGGGGCGCATCTTCCACCGCCGAGGATTGCAGGGTGTTTCAGTTTACCTCCTGCCTGTTCCGAACTCCTCCTACTCCTCATCCTGCCGAGGATTGCAGGGTGTTTCAGTTTACCTCCTGCCTGTTCCGAACTCCTCCTACTCCTCATCCTGCCTTTAGGGTACAAAAAATAGTAATCGGGGCCTAGTCTGGGTCTGTACGTGTGAGATAGGTACACCTTTTGATATCATTTTTTCTATTCCGCTATTCAATCTACACCCTTTGGGGTAAAAATAATTAAATTGCGGCATAGTCTGTATCGGTACGTATGAGATACACCTTCCAATCTTTTGGGGCGCATCTTCCACCGCCGAGGATTGCAGGGTGCTTCAGTTTGCCTCCTGCCTGTTCCGAACTCCTCCTACTCCTCATCCTGCCTTTAGGGTACAAAAGATTGTAATTGGGGCCTAGTCTGTGTTTGTACGTGTGAGATACACCGTTTTATAAAATTTATTCTATTCCGCTATTCAATCTACACCCTTGGGGTAAAAAGAATTAAATTGCGGCATAGTCTGTATCGGTACGTGTGAGATACACCTTTCCAATTTTTGGGGCGCATCTTCCACCGCCGAGGATTGCAGGGTGTTTCAGTTTACCTCCTGCCTGTTCCGAACTCCTCCTACTCCTCATCCTGCCGAGGATTGCAGGGTGTTTCAGTTTACCTCCTGCCTGTTCCGAACTCCTCCTACTCCTCATCCTGCCTTTAGGGTACAAAAAATAGTAATCGGGGCCTAGTCTGGGTCTGTACGTGTGAGATAGGTACACCTTTTGATATCATTTTTTCTATTCCGCTATTCAATCTACACCCTTTGGGGTAAAAAGAATTAAATTGCGGCATAGTCTGTATCGGTACGTATGAGATACACCTTCCAATCTTTTGGGGCGCATCTTCCACCGCCGAGGATTGCAGGGTGCTTCAGTTTGCCTCCTGCCTGTTCCGAACTCCTCCTACTCCTCATCCTGCCTTTAGGGTACAAAAGATTGTAATTGGGGCCTAGTCTGTGTTTGTACGTGTGAGATACACCGTTTTATAAAATTTATTCTATTCCGCTATTCAATCTACACCCTTGGGGTAAAAAGAATTAAATTGCGGCATAGTCTGTATCGGTACGTGTGAGATACACATTTCCAATTTTTGGGGCGCATCTTCCACCGCCGAGGATTGCAGGGTGTTTCAGTTTGCCTCCTGTTCCGAACTCCTCCTACTCCTCATCCTGCCGAGGATTGCAGGGTGTTTCAGTTTACCTCCTGCCTGTTCCGAACTCCTCCTACTCCTCATCCTGCCTTTAGGGTACAAAAAATAGTAATCGGGGCCTAGTCTGGGTCTGTACGTGTGAGATAGATACACCTTTTGATATCATTTTTTCTATTCCGCTATTCAATCTACACCCTTTGGGGTAAAAAGAATTAAATTGCGGCATAGTCTGTATCGGTACGTATGAGATACACCTTCCAATCTTTTGGGGCGCATCTTCCACCGCCGAGGATTGCAGGGTGCTTCAGTTTGCCTCCTGCCTGTTCCGAACTCCTCCTACTCCTCATCCTGCCTTTAGGGTACAAAAGATTGTAATTGGGGCCTAGTCTGTGTTTGTACGTGTGAGATACACCGTTTTATAAAATTTATTCTATTCCGCTATTCAATCTACACCCTTGGGGTAAAAAGAATTAAATTGCGGCATAGTCTGTATCAGTACGTGTGAGATACACCTTTCCAATTTTTGGGGCGCATCTTCCACCGCCGAGGATTGCAGGGTGCTTCAGTTTGCCTCCTGTTCCGAACTCCTCCTACTCCTCATCCTCATCCTGCCTTTAGGGTACAAAAAATTGTAATCGGGGCCTAGTCTGTGTTTGTACGTGTGAGATACACCGTTTTATAAATTTTTTTCTATTCCGCTATTCAATCTACACCCTTTTTGAGTGTAAAAAATTAAATTACGACATAGTCTGTATCGGTACATGTGAGATACACCTTTTTAAATTTGTTTGGCGCATCTCCTTCCACCGCCGAGGATTGCAGGGCGCTTCAGTTTGCCTCCTGTTCCAAACTCCTCCTACTCCTCTTCCTCATCTTCATCCTGCCTTTAGGGTACAAAAAATTGTAATCGGGGCCTAGTCTGTGTTTGTACGTGTGAGATACAGCGTTTTATAAATTTTTTTCTATTCCGCTATTCAATCTACACCCTTTTGGAGTGTAAAAAATTAAATTACGACATAGTCTGTATCGGTACGTGTGAGATACACCTTTTAAATTTGTTTGGCGCATCTCCTTCCACCGCCGAGGATTGCAGGGCGCTTCAGTTTGCCTCCTGTTCCAAACTCCTCCTACTCCTCTTCCTCATCTTCATCCTGCCTTTAGGGTACAAAAAATTGTAATCGGGGCCTAGTCTGTGTTTGTACGTGTGAGATACAGCGTTTTATAAATTTTTTTCTATTCCGCTATTCAATCTACACCCTTTTGGAGTGTAAAAAATTAAATTACGACATAGTCTGTATCGGTACGTGTGAGATACACCTTTTAAATTTGTTTGGCGCATCTCCTTCCACCGCCGAGGATTGCAGGGCGCTTCAGTTTGCCTCCTGTTCCAAACTCCTCCTACTCCTCTTCCTCATCCTCCCTTTAGGGTACAAAAAATTGTAATCGAGGCCTAGTCTGTGTTTGTACGTGTGAGATACACCGTTTTATAAATTTTTTTCTATTCCGCTATTTAATATACACCCTTTTGGAGTGTAAAAAATTAAATTACGGCATAGTCTGTATCGGTACGTGTGAGATACACCTTTTAAATTTGTTTGGCGCATCTCCTTCCACCGCCAAGGATTGCAGGGTGCTTCAGTTTGCCTCCTGTTCCGAACTCCTCCTACTCCTCTTCCTCATCCTCCCTTTAGGGTACAAAAAATTGTAATCGGGGCCTAGTCTGTGTTTGTACGTGTGAGATACACCATTTTATATCCTTTTTTCTATTCCGCTATTCAATATACACCCTTTTGGGGTGAAAAAAATTAAATTGCGGCATACTTTGCATATTTGACTGTGAGATACACCCGTTGTATTTGTATACTGTTTTTCTATTCCGCTATTTAATAAACACCCTTTTGGGGTAAAAAAAATTAAATTGCGGCATAGTTTGCATATTTGACTGTGAGATACACCCGTGCGATACTGTTGTTGTTTTGTTCCGTTATTCAATAAACACCTTTCTAGGGCAAGATCATAAATTACAGAAGTATGAGGAGACCGTCAAATAGGGGCCGTGGCCTGGGTCGTGGTGCTGCTGGTAGAGCTCCTGTTGCAAGGAGAGGACGTGGTCGATCTGTGCCAGCTACACGCACAAGTGAAACACCTTCCTCAAGTGTGAGTAGGCGACAGAACCTGCAGCAGTATTTGGCAGGGCATCATGCGCCTCTAGAAGTGATGAGGCCAGAACAAGTAGAGGCGATAGTAGATTGGTTTGCTGCTGACAGCTGACAGTGCCTCCAGTTCCTTCACATTGTCTCCCACCCAGTCTACTGCAGAAAGGTCAGAGTTGGCACCTGCAGCCGATGTCCAACCGTCTTTCACCTCACCCCCTTGCAAATCAGGCAAGTAGTCTGAGCCCCAAGTCATGCAGCAGTCTCTTCTTCTTTTTGATGACTCTGTCAGCAGGGTTTCCCAGGGCCATCCACCTAGCCCTGCCCCAGAAGTGGAAGAGATTGAGTGCAGCGATGCCCAACCACTTATTTCTCAAGATGAGTACATGGAAGGACCATCGCAGCACGTCTCCGATGATGACGAAACGCAGGTGCCAACTGCTGCGGCACTCAGAATTGTGGAGACCGACAAGGAGGGCAGGGGTGAAGACTGGGTGGAAGATGATGTGGAGGACGATGAGGTCCTCGACCCCACATGGAATGAAGGTCATGCAGGTGACCTGAGCGGTTTGGAGGAAGAGGCGGTGGTCGCACAGAGCCACCAGCACAGCAGAAGAGGGAGCAGGGTGCAGAAGCAGAGCGGCCGTGCCCTAGACACTACGCCTGCTACTGCCCAACGCAGCAAGGGACCGAGCGCACCAAAGCCAGCTCAAAGGAGTTCTCTAGCATGGAAGTTCTTCAGAAAATGTGCTGATGACAGGACACGAGTGGTTTGCACCCTGTGCAATCAGAGCCTGAAGCGAGGCATAAACCTTCTCAACCTGAGCACAACCTGCATGATCAGGCATCTAAGTGCAAAGCACGAGCTGCAGTGGAGTAGGCACCTTAAAAACCAAGAAAGGTCTCTGGCTCCTCCTGCTTCCTCTTCTGCTGCAGTCTCGGCCTCTTCATCCACCTCTGTAGTGATACCGGCACCTGCCACCCCGCAAACAGACGATCTATCAGCAACACCACCACCTGGGTCACCAACCATCTCCACAATGTCCCGTGGAAGCGTTCAGCTTTCCATCTGCCAAACACTTCAGAGGAAGAGGAAGTACCCCCCTACCCACCCGCGATCCCTGGCCCTGAATGCCAGCATTTCAAAATTCTTGGCCTTTGAAATGCTGTCATTCCTTCTGGTGGAGACGCATAGTTTTAAAAGCCTTATGTCGGTGGCTGTCCCACAGTACGTCGTGCCAAGCCGCCACTACTTTTCCAGGCAAGCCATCCCTTCCCTGCACAACCAAGTGGGGGAAAAAATCAGGTGTGCACTGCGCAACGCCATCTGTGCCAAGGTCCACCTAACTACCGATACGTGGACCAGTAAGCACGGTCAGGGGCGTTATATCTCCCTAACGGCACACTGGGTAAATGCAGTGGCGGATGGGCCTGAGGCGGATAGCAATTTGGCGCATGTCCTTCCACCACCGAGGATTGCAGGGCGCTTCAGTTTGCCTCCTGTTCTTAACTCCTCCTACTCCGCTTCCTCATCCTCTACCACCTCCTCATCCGGTCAGCGTAACACCTTCACCACCAACTTCAGCACAGCCAGGGGTAAACGACAGCAGGCAGTTTTAAAACTTGCCTGTTTGGGGGAAAAACCACACACCGCGCAGGAGTTGTGGAGGAGCATGGAACAGCAGACAAATGAGTGGTTGCTGCCAGCGAGCCTCAAGCCCGGCCTGGTGGTGTGCGATAACGGGCAAAATCTCATAGCAGCTCTGGGCCTAGCCGTTTTGACGCACATCCCTTGCCTGGCGTATGTGCTGAATTTGGTGGTGCAGAGGTTCCTTAAAAATTACCCCGATATGTCAGAGCTGCTGCAGAAAGTGCGGGCCGTCTGTGCGCACTTTCGGTGCTCTCACCCTGCTGCTGCTCGCCTGTCAGCGCTGCAGCGTAACTTCGGCCTTCCCGCTCACCGCCTCATATGTGACGTGCCCACAAGGTGGAACTCCACCTTGCACATGCTGGAAAGACTGTGCGAGCAGCAGCAGGCCATAGTGGAGTTTATAAATCAGTGATGACAAAAGAGTGAAAGATTTAAATCAATTCCACATCCGAAGTGTGTCCACCACCAAGTGAAATTCCTCCTTACCGAACGGAAAAGGGGTAAGGTGCCAATAATAAACTCATATGCTGAACAAAATCCGATCTCTTCAGTGAACAAGCAATCACCTCGTGCATAACACCTGGGTTGGCCTCTTACCAGATAGCAATCACTATGCGCTTGTATCTGTAAAGACACTGCCTCCCCTTCTCTTTAGGATCCACAGGGTCTGTCACTGCACCAACACTGATGATTCCAGCTCCACCATATGACAAAGGGAACAAAGGACTGTTCTCAGGGAGCTTAGGCCTGGTCACGTGATCAGCTTCAGGGGAGAGAAGGGACAGCTCTGGGATAGGAAACTGTATATCCCCACATTTTCTTCATTCTCCAGACACTCCTATCGTTTACTGCCACTCCTTCCTGTGAGTGATTGGCAGCAGCTGGAGCCTGCATGGCCACTAGTCCATATGCACTCTGGAAAATCATTAATGGCCTGTTCACATCCCAATTTCTGCACTCTGGATGAGTTTTAAAGACGCACCTTAAAGTATCTGGTATGAACCAGCCCTTGGGGCAAGTGCTGCACTACAGGACCTGGAGCCAGTGGCAGTAAACGATAGGAGTGTCTGGAGAATGAAGAAAATGTGGGGATACACAGTTTCCTATCCCAGAGCTGTCCCTTCTCTCCCCTGAAGCTGATCACGTGACCAGGCCTAAGCTCCCCGAGAACAGTCCTTTGTTCCCTTTGTCATATGGTGGAGCTGGAATTGTCAGTGTTGGTGCAGTGACAGACCCTGTGGATCCTAAAGAGAAGGGGAGGCAGTGTCTTTGCAGATACAAGCGCATAGTGATTGCTATCTGGTAAGAGGCCAACCCAGGTGTTTTGCACGAGGTGATTGCTTGTTCACTGAGGAGATCGGATTTTGTTCAGCATATGAGTTTATTATTGGCACCTTACCCTTTTTCCGTTCGGTAAGGAGGAATTTCACTTGGTGGTGGACACACTTCGGATGTGGAATTGATTTAAATCTTTCACTCTTTTGTCATCACTTATTTATGGACACTTATGAACCATTGTGTTTTTGTACACATTAATTATTCACCAATATCTTTGTATATTTGAGTTTGGTTATATGTTATAAGTTTTATGCATATATTTATTGTTGTTTAGCGCACCCCAACACATCACATTTATTTTATATATTCACCAAGCACTGAATACCGGGAGCAGCTTCAACACACTATCAGCGCACCCATCCCCCCTTAACACATAGTGGAGTTTCAGCTGCAGCACACACGTGTGAGTCGCTCTGCGGAACAGCACCACTTCACCACCAATAACTGGGCCTCCATGCGAGACCTGTGTGCCTTGTTGTGCTGTTTTGAGTACTCCACCAACATGGCCAGTGCCGATCACGCCGTTGTCAGCTTAACTATCCCACTTCTATGCCTCCTTCAAAAAACGATTCGGGCGATGATGGAAGAGGATGTGGCACAGGATGAGGAGGAGGAGGATGAAGAGGTAACATTTCCAAGGCTTTCAGGGCAGTCATTCGCAAGTGGCTCCAAGGGTGGGTTCCTGCACCCACAAACGCCAGGGACACAATTGTCCAGCAGGGGCACAGTTCTGGAGGATGAGGAGGATGAGGAGGAGGAGATGGAGGAGGAGATGGAACCATGTTCACAGCAGGGTGGCACCCAGGCAAGCTCATGGCCATCACTGGTGCGTGGCTGGGGGGATACAGAGGACACAGACGATACACCTCCCACAGAGGACAGCCTTTCGTTGCCTCTGGGCAGCCTGGCACACATGAGCGATTACATGCTGCAGTGTCTCCACAACAACCGCCGAGTTGCCCACATTCTAACTTGTGCTGATTACTGGGTGGCCATGCTGCTGGATCCCCGTTACAAGGACAACGTACCGTCCTTAATTCACTCACCGGAGCGCGATCGCAAGATGCGCGAGTACAAGCGCACGCTGGTAGACGCGATGCTGCTGCCATTCCCACCTGACAGCGGGGCCACAGTGGAAGCACAAGGCCAAGGCAGAGGAGGAGGAGGAAGAGGTCGCCAACGCAACCAGGGCACCGCCAGCACCTCAGATGGCAGGGTTAGCATGGCTGAAATGTGGAAAAGCTTTGTCAGCACGCCACAACAAACAGCAGCACCAGCAGCTCATATGGAACGTCTTAGCAGGAGGCAGCATTTCACCAACATGGTGGAGCAGTATGTGTGCACACGCCTACATGTAGTGAATGACGGGTCTGCCCCCTTCAACTTCTGGGGCTTTCAAATTGGGCACATGGCCTGAGCTTGCCCTTTATGCCTTGGAGGTGCTGGCGTGCCCTGCAGCCAGTGTATTATCTGAACGTGTATTTAGCACGGCTGGGGGCGTTATCACAGACAAGCGCAGCCGCCTGTCCAGAGACAATGTGAACAAGATCACGTTCATTAAAATGAACCAGGAATGGATCCCATAGGACTTTTCCGTACCTTGTGCAGAATAGAGATGGATACCGACCTTACCCAGCCATTGTTATATTTTTGATCTTTCTCACTCTTTTGGGGTGTACCCTCATTTAAAATGACTGAAAAAAAGCAGTGTTGGCTACCTCGTCCTCCTCCACCGCCGCTTCCACCTACACCGCCACATCCACCGCCACCTCAACCTCTCTCCTACTCCATATGGGCCTCGTTCTTCACAGATGAAGAAAATTGTTTTATTTTTCTGTTTTTTTTTTTGTTGTTTTAAGTTATTTCCCTAACCACATTTGTTTGCAGAGCACTTGCTATGCTCTTAACTACGTTTTGCTGCCATTTGCAGCACTCTAGCCCTTTCCCTTTGCCCTGTTTTAGAGCCATTTTAGTGCCTGAAAGTTCGGGTCCCCATTGACTTCAATGGGGTTCGGTGTCCGGGTAAAGTTCGGAAAAAGTCCGGGACATGGACCCGGACTTTTTTTTCAAGTTCGGCCGAACCCGCCAAACACGGACATCCAGGTGTCCGCTCAACTCTAGTAGCTAGATATTCCTGGCCAATATGTTACCTATCCTAGGAGAACTCACACACCTACCTACCTATACGCCTCTGTATTATAATAGCTTCTTTAGCTATACAATCCTGTGTGTAACCATCAATAGTTGAAGCACATGTTTTAGAATTCTATGCTAGATTCTAAGCTTGCTGTAAAACTAGAAAGCCCAGCATGCCCTCCCAACCTATAATTCGAGGTATAAACTCTAGCTAGTCTTTATACCCAAGCTATAGGGCATTATAGGCTTCTGAATACATTGCTAATTTCTGAAATACGTTTTAGGGACTGCAGGACTAAGCATGCCTTGTTGTCACCAATTGAAAAGATTCAGTGGAACTGCAAGACTAAGTATGCCCTGTTACATAGCTTTCTGTGTATACTACAAGAGCAAGTCTACCCTGCTAACCTTTGAATATTTGTCAAGGAACAACAAAACCATGAAATGACCTGGAACTACAAGACACAGCTTGCTTCCATCGGCCCCTAAGTCCCAAGATATACTGAGACTTGTAGTTCCACAAATGACTCTGTGCTCCCAGTTTCCCTACCACTACATTTCCCAACTCATATCACCTCTGCATCTCCTGACTCACAGGGAATACAGAGATTTGTAGTTCCAAAAATGACTATTTACCTGAGACTTTCCTATCTCTGCATCCCCTGACTCACATGTCCTCTGCATCCCCTGGCTCACAAAGCACACTGAGACTTGTAGTTCCGCAAAGGACTCGGCACCCCAAGCCTGCCTATCTCAGCATCTCCTGACTCACATATCCTCTGTATCTCCTGACTCACAAGGAGCACCGAGACTTGTAGTTCCACAAATGACTGTGTGCCCCCAGCTTTCCCATCTCTGCATCCCCTGCCTAAAATGACCTCTGCACCTCCTGGCTCACAAAGCACACTAAGACTTGTAGAAATAACTGTGTGCCCCCAGCTTTCCCATCTCTGCATCCCCTGACTCATATCTGCTCTGCATCTCCTGGCTCACAAAGCACACTGAGACTTGTAGTTCCACAAATGACTGTGTGCCCCCAGCTTTCCTATCTCTGCATACCCTGACTCATATCTCCTCTGCATTTCCTGACTCACAGGGAATACTGAGATTTCTAGTTCCACAAATGACTGTTTACCCGCAGCTTTCCTATCTCTGCATCCCCTGACTCACCTGACTCACATGTCCTCTGCATCCCCTGGCTCACAGGTAAGTGCAGAAAAGAGCACCATTGGCATGTGTTGTGTGTGATGCACAGGGAGATTTGCACTGTAATCTGCCTGCCATGAATGCACCAGTCCTTTCTTGGTGTCTGTCTGCAGGATCTGTTTTTTGAAAACTTTAATTGCCTGTGTATGGTCTCTTGCAGGTGGCAATGCTAGGGTGTGCAGCTGGTGTTGTCCAGGGATGGGGGGGGGGGGGTGTATGGTGCAGTCTGTCTGCCCCCCCCCCCCGGGCCATGGAGCACCAGCCGCCACTGACCTCTACATGCACATTTATCAGTTGTTTGCTCAGCGAGGAACATCTTGAATGAGATGATCTTGAAGATATTTTAGTGTGTCAAGCAGATGTTGTGCCATGAGATGTGGTCTCATGCAATTGTGATATCTTATGATCTGCACAAGACTTGGCCTCCAAAAACGTAATGTGTCTTTCTTTGCTAAGTGTAGCAAAGTTATTTAATTCCTGCACAGACTCCTTTGTATTAATACTGGATAGAAGAGAAGGGTATTTTTCAGACAGTCTCTTATAGTCTTCATAAGCTAGCACAAAGGGGTAGCCAAAAATAACAGGCCCCTAGATCTTTGGTCTCTACTCACAGGAGTCGCAAACAGATCCTCTCAGACATGGCTCCCCTTTAGTCAGCTCTTTAGAAGGGCCAGGGTCACTCCTCTACTTTAGCTTCAGGAACCTCAGGTCGCCCACCTGAGGCCACATGGCAGCAAGTGCAAGCCTGCCTCACCCCTGGCTGATACACTCTATCATCTGGGAAGGACCCACAGCTCAGGTGTTTCCCGAATATATAGCCTTATCCCAGTATTCTTAAGGGCCCCTCACCTGTAATTGGCTGAGACTTCATATATATTCATGCTGCCTATTTGCCTAGCTCCCACACATGTTTCAGATACAGTGGCGGCTGGTGCACCATGGGCCGGGGGGCGGCTGACGAGCCACACCATAAACCCCCCCCCAGTCGCCAGCTCACTCAGCGCAGGCGGGCAGGACTCTGGACTGTGTTTTTCCTAAGCATATTCCAAATATTCGTTAACTCTGCTATTGTAAATACTTGCTGTACTTGTCTGGAACAAAGACTATGATTGGGATTCAACAGGAAATATCCAGCCTGTTAGTTAGCTGTTGTCTCTGATGGCACAAGGAGTCTTCTGTGACACTTACAACCAACTCATGAACAGATCAAGAAATGCAACACTGGTGCAGCCATAGTGGAAAACAAAGGGGTCAAGCTAAATGATGTCAATAGACCTTATTGTCTGAGTCCTATGGGACAGCAAGGTCTGGCATCTCATTTATGGCAAGTTTGAGTCATGAATGTCATTGATGGTTGGTTTTGGGACAGCTGTAGACCCTGATGACTGGTCAAGGAATAGCAGCAGACACTGGTGACTGGTTTGTGTATGGCTGCAGGCACTGATTGGCTTAAGGTGAGCAATAGACCTCAGAGAAAGGTCAGTTACTCTGGATACTGGTTCTTGGATGGCTGCAGACACTAGTGGCTGGTCCCTTACTCGTAAGATACACCGAAAACTGTTCTGTGCCTGGCAAAGGTCTTAGGTGGAGGTTAACCTGGACAACCTTACCTACTTGTGTAAACTATTTTTTTTTAATCAGATAAAGACTTATTGAGATGTCACAAAAAGTTTTAGAATCGTCCAGTAAAATCACATTACATAGTGTTCATATTCAAGAGAAAACAAGTCAGTATCCATCTTACAAGGACATGAAAAGCATTGCCACCTGCAAGAGACCATACACAGAGCCCTTCTCCTCAGTCCTCAGTCCCCTGCGTCTCCTCGAGTCCTCCCTCCTCCTCCTTGGCCAATGGCATGGCTTCGATCCTTTCAACCAATCGGCCAATCAGGAAATGGGTCTCTGGACCCGCTTCCTGATTGGCCAGGAGGTGGATCCGTGTGATAATAGTGAATATTAATTTGCTATTGTCACACAACTAGGTGGGCTCGGGGCGCAGTGCTCTGTGCCCCGAGCCCACCCTTTTCTGAAGCCTATTAGAGCCTCTGGCTTTGATCACGTGCTTCAGAAAAAAAAAAAACATTGAACTCCATGCGTCTGGCGCCCTGCATGTAGATTAGGGGGCCGGACGCATGGATAGAGGGGGCGGTGCCCCTGCGCCCCAATGCACCAGCCGCCACTGTTCAGATAACTCTACTAGCTTCTAGATGGCAAGTGGAGCCCAGGCAAACTCAACAGCACCAGAACACCAGGAGCAGCCCTAACGAATGAATTGCAGCATTCTGTTAAGCAGAAATGCTTAAGATAGATTTCCCTCTAGCCCCACCGTTAGGTGGAGGAGCAAACTACACCAATCTAACTATTTATATCAAGCACCTATACTAGGAATGTTACACAAGATGTTACTTCATTTTTTTAATACAATGTTCATTTTGAAAGGTCAATATAGATTATGTCAATGCCCCTGGTTTGTGATGGTAAAAAAAAGTTATGTGTTTTGCTTGATTGTTGACATGAAACTTGTCTAAACGATCACTTTTCTGTCCACCCACAGACTCGAATGTTATCACCCACACACAGGTTTCTTGTAAAACATCTACATCCTTATCACTTTATGTCTACTTAGCATTTCAAGGTTCAAAGACATTCTCACTTAAACAAGACCTAAGCATTCTGCTCCTCAGCTAAAACGGGAAGACTCAGATGAAAGACAGCTTGCATGAATACTTTATAAGCTGAATGAGAAGTTATGTCAGAGTGAAAAATATGATATTCATCTGTGTAGTTTAGACATATAGTTGGATTTATTTGCGGCCTCTTCTGTCAGGACCTGCCATTCAGTATGCTGCGTAAGTGAATTAGGAAATGATGCCTTGTACTAGATATTTGTCTATTATATTTTTCGCAGCATATTAATTTAGTCGTTTGATTTCATCAGCCATGAATGAAGTAAAACTGTCAAATGATACGGCCAATTTAGGCATAACTATGCTTCAGTATGGCAGATTACTGTGCCAGATAATCACAAAGATCACAGACTACTGCTTCATCAAAAATCAGGGTGTAGGAGGGAGTAGCTTTTGAAGATAAATTATAGTGAATCAATAGTAAAATAATGGGATACAGTATCATTTTATATAAAAGAAACCAGTGCACTTTTCAAAACACCACAATAGCTCTTCTGAGTGATAACAAAAAATATGTATAAACAAACTAAAATAATGTCCAGTGTATGAATTCATGTAACCGTATTATATTATAACAGTGAATAGGTAAGATCTCCCAGTGAAAAGATTTCGTGCTGTATTTCCAAAAAAAAATCAGCGGGTAAAGGTGCTCCAAACAATCGCCTTAATCACATATATTCACGTCTTTTACCGGACAATGTGGATCTCAGGTTATAGAGATCAAACATGCTATAAAACACATCCAACGAATGGAACCTGATCAGCCCAAAGCAAATCTCCTCGGCCATATAATCCAAAATACAAGGTATAGACATATCAGCTCACTGTGGTTCTCATGCAGACATGGAAGGAGGAGGACACTTCATAGAGCAGTATGTTCAAAACATGTGTTTAATGTGGTAAAAAATACACCAAAACTTAGAAGATAAAACAAGAGTGATTTCAGTACAAACACAGCCGCGGTCTTCACCTGCCTGCTCGTGCATGATGAGGTCACAGATGCAGCTCCACCCGACATGTTATCTATTTACAATGTAAAATGTGTGTTCTAACTTTTTTTCCTAAAAATCAGCACAAGGAACAGTACTTACAAACTTTCTGAAGTCCAAAATATATGAAGATCCTAAACGTAGTTTCCTCATATAGTACAGTGCTAATATTCAGGAAAAAATATACTTTATTGCAGTTCATTACAGTGGCAAATTGCAGTTATAAAGAAGGTTTAATATTTAAAAAAAAAACAAAAAACAAAAAAAAAAACAATTTTAAGTGAGAAGAAATAATGTAAAGTAAATTTTTAATAGTTTATTTTTATCAATTTACAAAATGCAAAGTGAGCGAAGAAAACAAAAATCTAAATCAAATCAATATTTGATGTGACTACCCTTTGGCTTCAACCAGCAGCAATTCTTACATCTATACACTTTGTACACTTGTACAAAGTCAGGGATTGTGTAGGATAAGAGTCAAGTGTATGATTAACCAATTATATCAAACAGGTACTAATGATCATCAATTTCATATGTGGGTTGAAACACAATCTTTAACTGAAACAGAAACAGCTGTGTAGAAGGCTTATTTTTGTTGAAATATACACCCACCCCGCAAAAATGTCAAAAGCCAGAACAATCTCTGACAGAAGTCCCCATTGCAGTGTTTTTTTTAGTTTGCACCCCATGGCTTTCACATTGTAACGCTCCTTGCGTTTCTTATAAGGTGTGGATTTTCAGCTGCAGAAGTAGTTCCACGTCAGTAGTCATGTAGGAGATATGCTGAGATACCAATCCCAACCTCAATGACTCATCATGTATGGAAGGTCTTATTTCAGCCAGTAAATACACACAGTAATTAAGCTGGTTCCTAGTGTGACTTTATATACATGTGGTAAGACAATGATAAAGGTCTTAGGGATAGGTTTGAGTGGAAGTGGTAGGTGACAGACACTTGAGGTGAGACAGTGCAGATGGATGCAGGAAGGGTTAGCGATCATGTATGATAACAGATGACAGAGTAGCAGGTGCATACAGGAGAGATCAACCCAGTGCAGGAAATAGTAGCAGTAGCCTCAAGAGCTAGCAATCTAGTTATGCAGATGTAAAAGACAGTCCTTGCTATGCAGAGCTAAATAGTGTAAGCCTAGTACAAGTCTATAGAGATTTCCCCTGTGGGGTACTTAGCACTAATAGCGATAGCCGAAGGATCGCTCAGGAGATGCGGATGATCCAGTAGCAGGATGCAGGGATCAGCGCAGCGAGGTTCGTCAGCGAGGAGAGCTTGCAAGCATGGAAGCTTCAAGCAAGATTAGTATCCAGGTACTGGTGTTTGAACGAACACATGTGAGTGAGAACCGACGCCCTAAATAGCCATCTAGTCCGGCGCTGGGTGATGACAGCTTCAGCCTTAAAGGGAAACACACCTATATGTGTTTCTTCTGTCTAGGTAGATGGAAATCACCCAGAATAAATGTGATAGGAGGCACTGAGAGTGCCAGAACCTTACACACATAGCCATTTGTTTATCAATACCAGTCATGGCTGGGAGCAGGTTGGGGGAGGATTGGGCCACCTCCAAGCTCACCTGTTTCCCATCCATCCATTAGCATTCATGTACTCCCATGTTGGAGACACTCAGTAGACACGGGCAGTTTGAGTAGTGTTAGGTAGTGTTAGGACTGCAGGATACACAGGGTGCCTTGGAGTGGCCTGCAGCTTATACATGCGTTTGCAAATGTGTGTTAACTAAACCCCTGTTTTTAACCTATTATGTTAGACAGGTTTATTTGGTTTGTCAGCAGACTGGTGGGTAAGTATAGCAAACTAAGGGCCGGTTGGCTTCTACACACACACACCTTCTTTAATCCCCTTTTTCTCTTCAGTCCCATTGCAGTGGCAGCTCAATGCAGCCATTTTTCCACCCCCTCCTTTGGTTGCCAGGATACTGGCACAGCAAACAATGATGCTATGGCCAGGCCACCAGCATCCTACCAACCAATGACAAATTGCAGCTGTGCAATGGTTGCTAGGATGCAGTTGGGCAGCACAGCATCATTGGTTGTTATGATGCAGGTAGCTCCAGCATCCTAGCAAACAGCTCAATAATACTACCCAGTGTATGCAAGGAAGCATAAGTGAGCTGCAGTGAAAATAGAGTGTCACCTCAGTTTGCCCCTTGCTGCCTCCTTCTGCCCTTGCCGCTGAACAATGTAAATTTCCTACATCCCACTGCACTCAGCAGATGTTTATAACTACAAACGATGGGTACTTAATTCTATCCAGGACTTTCAGTTATAGATTAAACTGAGAAATGGTAAAAATATTGATCAAGTCACTGAGGTCCTAACCACCCCCCTGTATAATGAGGTCAAATTAATAAATATATAGAGAAGGACACATAGGTGATTAATGCACATGATGAAGTGTTCCTTGACCTCTATTTAAATGTATGCTTTCACAGCACATAAATAATCAAATGCATGTAAACCCTAATTCTTGTTGGTTACTTTTAAGACTGGAGATTATTTGAAGGACAATAGTCTTTATTTACATACAAATACAAAAATAAAATACATAAAATATATTCTGGTTAAAAATGTTAAGCCTAAATTAAAGGGTATAGTAGACGTAAGTAAAGGTATCCCTGGGTACACTGACTGTATCCATAATACTTACCTTAGAACTACCTAGCCATTAGGTGAATGTACGCAGTTGTTTTCATACACACATCCCCTGTGCCTGAAGCCTCTGTGCTCTAGCAGAAGTCCCCATAGCAGTGGCAGCCCAATGCAGCCATTTTTTCCATCTCCCCTTTGGCACAGTAAACAATGATGCTATGGCCCGGCCACCAGCATCCTAACAACCAATGACAAATTGCAGGTGTGCAGTGGTTGCTAGGATGCAGTTGGGTAGCACAGCATCATTGGTTGTTATGATGCAGTTAGCTCCAGAATCCTAGCAAACAGCTCAATAACACTGCCCGATGTATGCAAGGAAGCATTTGTGAGCTGCAGTGAGAATAGAGTGTCACCTCAGTTTGCTGACAAAGGAGGTGGGGTCTCAGAAACACATTGCAGCCCACCCCGTCTCTTGTTCTGCCTGTCTGTAGACTGACCTACAGTGGTGTGTGTAAGAGCCCTGGACGCCGTCGGCTATCCCTGCGGTGGGTCCTGGCTTGTGCCTGCAGTTGCTCTCAGTCCATCAAAAAAACGTTGCCTTCAAGCCAAGCAACCATACCAGTCCTGTGTGCAGCTTACAGCATTTTTCCAACCCTCTGCATTTGTCCCCCATGGACTTTATATGACCGTTTGTCATATAAGTCCATGGGTACAGTGGAGTTCTGACCCACCTGCTATCTATTAGTGAGTGACTTTGACTGTTGAGAACCACATAGCGGCTGAGTGGGAGCTTTAAGCAGTACTGCCAATACTAAGGGCTCAGGACCACATGCTACTGTGCTGAGAACCAAGCTGCAGAGGGACTGTTTGCAGAGAGAGCTTCACTGGCAGAGAAACATAGGGCAGAGCCACAAAAAGCCTATTACTAAGTAGGTGCAGGCTAAAGAGGGAGGCCCATAGCCTGACAGGCTTCTCTTGGTCTGATTTTACCCATTAGCTGCAGTCTAACTTGAATCCTCATTTTTTCTGTCCATGGAATGTTTGATGAGGAACTGTCTATACCAGGGGCGTATCATTAAATCAGTGGGTCCATGTGCAAGATAAAAAGCGGGCCCTATGCAAAGAAAAGTGGAGCGCTAAGCGAGCCGTGCCAAAAATGTGGGCGTGGCTTAAATTGGGCTAAATATTGGGTGTGGCTTAAAGGGGATGTGGTTTAATAAAGTCTGAGATGCATGTACAGGAGAGGAGTGTGAAGTGTATGGAGGTGGGTAGTATGTGCAGGAGAGGAGTATGAAGTGTATGGTGGTGGGTATTATGTGCAGGAGAGGAGTGCAGAGTGTATGGAGGTGGTAGTATGTGCAGGAGAGGAGTGCGGAGTGTATGGTGGTGGGTATTATGTGCAGGAGAGGACTGCAGAGTGTATAAAGGTGGTAGTATGTGCAGGAGAGGAGTGCAGAGTGTATAAAGGTAGTAGTATGTGCAGGAGAGGAGTGCGAAGTGTATGGAAGTGGGTAGCATGTGGAGGTGTGTAGTATGTGCAGGAGAGGAGTGCGGAGTGTATGGAGGTGGGTAGTATGTGCAGGGGAGCAGTGTGGAGTGAATGGTAGTGGGTATAATGTGCAGGAGAGGAGTATGAAGTGTATGGTAGTGGGTATAATGTGCAGGAGAGGGGTGCATAGTGTATGGAGGTTGGTAGTATGTGCAGGAGAAGAGTGCAGAGTGTATGGTGGTGGGTATTATGTGCAGGAAAGGAGTGTGGAGGTGGGTAGTATGTGCAGGAGAGGAGTATGGGGTGTATGGTACTGGGTATAATTTGCAGGAGAGGAGTGTGGAGTGTATGGAGGTGGGTAGTATGTGCAGGAGAGGAGTATGGAGTGTATGGTGGTGGGTAGTATGTGCAGGAGAGGAGTGCGGAGTGTATGGTGGTGGGTAGTGTGTACAGGAGAGGAGTGTGGAGTGTGGAGTGTATGGAGGTAGGTAGTATGTACAGGAGAGGAGTGCGTAGTGTATGGAGGTGGGTAGTATATGCAGGAGAGGAGTAAGGAGTGTATGGTGGTGGGCATTATGTGCAGGAGAGGAGTGCGAAGTGTATGGAGGTGGGTAGTATGAGCAGGGGAGGAGTATGGAGTGTGTGGAAGTGGGTAGTATGTGCAGGAGAGGAGTGCGGAGTGTATGGAAGTGGGTAGTATGTGCAGGATAGGAGTGCGGAGTGTGGAGGTGGGTAGTATGTGCAGGATAGGAGTGTGGAGTTGGGTAGTATGTGCAGGAGAGGAGTGTGGAGTGTATGGAGGTGGGTAGTATGGGCAGGAGAGGAGTATAGAGTGTATGAAGGTAGGTAGAATATGCAGGTGAGGAGTGTGAAGTGTACGGTGGTGGGTAGTATGTGCAGGATGATGTCAGTAGGGCAGTGGATGGTGTCAGTAGTATTTTTTTACAATTTCATTTTTTGCATTTTTTTTTTTCCAAAATCCTTTTTGGGGCCAGTGGGTGGTGTAAAGTGGAGCGATGGACAGTGTCAATGTTTTTTATTTTTATTATTTTTTTATAGTTTCATTTTCCCTGCATGGCTTTTTGACAGCTGCAGGAGGGAAAGGAGGAGAATCGGCTGTCAGGTGAAGTTATACAGGGATATCGGTGCTAGCAACTGTCCCCACCACCACACCAATCATCCCTGACTATCAACCAGGAGATCATCCATGTGTGCAGGTTATATCACAGTGCCCCCCCCCGGGGGCCAATGTGCAGTGAACACCTTGCATACATGGATGATACGGTATATGGTGTGAGAGGAACTTGTGTCATGTACTTTACTCTGTGGATTACACATCTACAAGGCTTGAAAGTGGGCACTTGACAGAGAATTAAAGGGCTTCAACCTTGGCAAGACTGTAGCTAGATTCTCCCTTGGACAGTGGCTAAGGCTGGCCATAGACGGAGCAAAAATCTTTACTGCAACCCAGGACGGGATCCCCGCTGAGCCAAAGTTGATCATTCAATCATCTTGGTTACAGCCAGCCTCCCAGATTTTAAATGCAATAATTGCTAGCGACTGTGATAGCCTCTAGCAATATTCACTGTGTTCTCCCGGCTAGGGGGGAAGCTATCCCCGCCAGAAGAACACAGTGAATATTGCTAGATTTCTTTGGTACATTCAGTCTGCCCATGCTTGATTTAAATCTCGTCCTGTTCCTGCTGGACCTGCCGAGATTCGAACCATCTATGGCCGGCTTTAGTCAGGGACTGAGACTTGGAGAAAGGTCCTTCTCCGTATGTCTTTTGTCAAGTGTGCTTTTGTCTGACATTGTCTGTACCTGTAGTTGACAGTTCTACCACTGTAATTTTCTGTCCCTTCCTATGATCTCAACTGTTTTACTATAATTTGTCAACAGAAAATTCAATGTTACCATAACTAGACTGCCCCTGTTTGATCTTTTTGACAGTTGTCACTAGAACAGGTATCTCCATTTAGGTCTAACCCTCTTCTCTTGCTCTGGTAACACCCACAAAATTCCAACGGTCACAAACACAAATAGTGATGCAGGGGCATGGATAACAATAAAAACTTAAGAGAGGTTTCAATACTTCCTAAATGTATTCAAAACTTGAATAAACACAGCTTTGGGTTTATGTGTAGTTTAAAAGAGAAGTATGGCCAAAGCTATATTGGTCAGACTTCTCTTGTGGGTTACAGGAGTGCACTTACTTTTGTTTTCCTGTGACTCAGATTCAGGTAATAGCGGGCTATTGCCTGCTATCAGCTGACATGACAGAGCAAATAGAGGATCTGGAAAGAGTCCCACAAAATTGTCCAGATCCACTCAGATGCCTGATCAGTAGCTGGCTCAGCCTCACAGTGTGCCACTGACAGTTGGAGCCAGTTGCTCCTACCCCCTGCATTGGAGGGGCAGAGCGAAGAGCTGACTGACAGTAGCTGCTCTCTGATCTGAGCAGACCAAAAATTGAGCAATCAGTGGTCATGTGATCACTCAGCTCTTGGTATTGAAGCTGACATTGGACAACTGCAGCATGGAGGTGAGTATAATTGTTTGTTTGTATGCTTTTGTCAAATTCCACACTTCTCCTTTAAGATCTTTCATTTTCAATACAGTTGTGGTCACTTCTGCCAGTATATTAGCTTTTGGTGCTGGTATATTAATGCAGTAAGTCTCTAGCTCAGTGCTCCCAGTGTACAGAGAACAATTCTCTATCCTAATGCTAACCCTTATCCTCCCACTAAACATTGCACTAACCCTCCCTGTAAATGTATTGCTAACTTTTAACACTACTCTTCTGCTAACCCTAATGCTAATTCTCTTTGTAACCTTAATGCTAAACCTAGATCTAACCCTCCATGTAACACTAATGCTAAACTTAACTCTAACACTGACTGTATCCATAACATTTACCTTAGAACTACCTATCAATTAGGTGAATTTAAGCAGTTGTTTTCATGCCTGTGCTCTGGCAGAAGTCCCCATTGTAGTGGCAGCCCAATGCAGCCATTTTTTCCTCCTCCCCTTTAGTCACTAGGATGCTGGCACAGCAAACAATGACACTATGGCCCGGCCACCAGCATCCTTCCAACCAATGACAAATTGCAGCTATGTAATGGTTGCTAGGATGCAGTTGGGCAGCACAGCATCATTGGTTGTTATGATGCAGGTATCTCCAGCATCCTAGCAAACAGCTCAGTAATACTGCCCGCTGTATGCAAGGAAGCATTTGTGAGCTGCAGTGAAAATAGAGTGTCACCTCAGTTTGCTAACAAAGGAGTTGGGGCCTCAGAAATGCATTGTGGCTCACCCCCTCTCATGTTCTACCTGTCTGTAGACAAACCTACAGTGGCGTGTGTAAGAGCACCGGACACTGCCGACTATCCCCGCTGCGGGTTCCGGCTTGTGCCTACAGTTGCTCTCCAGTCCATCGAGGCCGTTGACTTATAGCTGAGCAACCACAGCAGCCCTATGTGTAGCTAACAGCATTTTTATATGTAAGAGATACTTAATAAATTGCATTTCTATTTTTTGCTAATACTGATCCGGTGCCCTATTCTATTGTTTACCACATGGTCCTCAAGAGCAGGGGCCCACCACTGTCCTCTCCAGCAGCTTTGATGGCCAGTCTTTCCAGCTAATTTTTCTATCAGCAACCCTGAGCCCCTGTTCCTGGTGACAGTCTCCCAGGACACAAAGCATCTCTGGGCACAAACCTAGCAGCAGCCAATCCAAGTTCGCCTGTTTATTTCCCTCTCCCTTTGCTCTGACACTGGCAGGAAGGGAGCAGCATCCTATTTGGCCAGAGGTTAATGTTCTGCTGTGCCAAGGGGATGCTGGCCAGCTCTATTAAAATATGAATTGTGTCAGGTGCCCATTTTGTTTGTTTTTTTGGCTTTCTGAAAACCAATAAAGTGACTTTTTAAATTTGGGAACAAATGTGTGAACTTTTTGCGAAAAAACAGTTAAAGAAAGGTGCGCATCTCACCCTGGAGTTGCATGTGTAAACATGGACAGGATGAGCTAGGGTGTAATAATGTGTAATAATTTTATTGACTCCTGAAACTCTAGGAAGAGAGGGTAAGGACACAGGACACCCATGGACTAGCAGACTCCAGAAAAGGGGAACAAAAGTACTTACAGTCATCTCAGATAGAGAACCTTGAAGTTGACCCATCATTCTGTGACTGTAGCTCCTGACAGTAAGGCACTTGTTAAATCAACTGCCAACACCCAGGAGGAGAAGACATTATACTCCAGTGAGGTCCAAGCTTCACATACAAGCTTCTCCAGCCTTTCATCATATGTGGAAGTCCTCCATGGCTCCTCAGTCCCCAAGTTACACAAGCTAGCCTTAAAATCTATGTCTTTACCCAGCCACTTGGTCACTCTTTTATGCAGCCAAGCACAACCCTCCATCAGGCAAGAAGCCCAGGAGAGAACACACTGACCTCTCAAAATCACTCCCAGATAATTTACACCCAATCACAGCAAGCATCGCTGGCAAAAAAACTCAGGGCCAGCGCTACCTGTAAGGCCACCTAGGCAGCCGCCTAGGGCGCAACTTAGCAGGGGGCGCTGGCATCCTGCACCCAGAATCAGTAATGGACTGGCCACCGGCCAGTGCAACACTCTTCATGCTGTACCGCCTGAGCGTTACAGCAAGTCATGCTATGTGAGGACCACCAGCGTTGCCAAAATCCCCATATGAAAGATTTGAATAATGCTTTCCTATGGAGAGGTATAATGCACGTGTGGAGCCTGGCCCAGCACCGAGGTAACCCCTTCAGTAACTTGGGATGGGGGGTGTGAGGGAGAGGGGAACTACAGGGTCCTGCAGTGGTTGGCGAGCATATGGGGGGGGCGGGCAATTTTTATTTTGCCTAGGGCATCAGAAATCCTTGCACCGGCCCTGAATAAACCTCCTAGTGGTTGGCCAGAGAGAGGTAAATATTCCTAACTCTGATTAGTGCACCTCTCATACTATTGCCAGAGGCAGCAGTAACACCTACTGGCAGCAGACAGAAACATACAGTATCCAAATGTTAGGAGAAACCCAAGAAGGTTGAACTATCAACTCAAATAAGCTGACTGAAGCTTAGTACACCAAATTTAAATGGATACACTTGCTTACAGCAGGGTGGCTGCAGAGGCAACTTCCCTCCTTTATGGGAGTATGGCTTCTACATATGTAGCAGGTGGTATCGTTGCTTAGTATAAAAATAAGTAAGAACTGTTACATCCATGCAGATGTGAAGTGGTAGGCTCATAAAGCATTTGATGGTATGGATCTCCCTGCTGGTGTTCATGAGTCGCTAAAAACTCCAAACAACAACATTTATATTGTTTCTTTTAGAAGACTTGCTTAGATCTCCAAATTGAATCCATTAATTATATCTATGTTTCTGAAGCTGATATGGCTGCTTATTTCAAATTAGCTTATCTTCTAAACCAGGCATCCAGAATTCATTGTTGTCTGAGTCGGTTCTATATTAAGGTAAACGTGCTCAAGTAAAAACATGTACATTACTGTAGTACTGGATAATAGACATTTTAAGGTGCAAGATCATAACTTTACTTGTGCTGAGCACTGCTAAAGAGACAGACAAGGCATGTGCCCACTCCTGTGCTTATTAAAACATCCAATGAAGTCAGCTCATAAAGGATGAATCACTGCTCTAACTCATTCACCCATGTGTATACATTTCAGCTTGAGCTACTGAGCTGAGTAAACAACCAACTTTCTACAACACCAGGGCTAAGGAGCACATTAAAATAGGAGCAAAAATGGCAGTTGATCAGGAGCCCAGATCCCAGAGAGGCCCATAGACATGCTAGAAAAGTTCTGAACTTTACTCCAACCCACCTCAATGCCTCCACCAGTGCTATAAACATTGTACAATTGTCTTCTATGTGCCCTTGCATTGAGCATGCCTTGATCTGTGCAGTACAATACAGTTTAATAGATATAATGTGAACCAGTATATAGATGTAACTCTACCCTCAAAGGAGTGCTGAGTAGATTCCCAGGATTCTTTTCCCAGTAATTGCCTGCAGCCAGGCCCACAATTCCACTCTCTTCAGACTCATTAACTAGTCTAGGTGTATGCTTTGTTGATGCTTTAATGAAAACTTGATCTTGGATAGGTAGTGAGTAATTGTAGGATACTCCAGTAATCTTTAGTAGCAAGTAAAGGCACACTGAACTTTCTTATACTTTATATAGTTTTTATACACACTCCCAGTCACCATCTGGGCAAGTCTCCACAGGGATTGGCCAGAGGTGAAAAAATATTCAGCTGCTGATTAGACTCTCCCTGTCCACTATCTTCCAGAACATTTCCAAACACTCTAAACCCACTAAAGCCACTAAAACACAGAAGAGACCAGAACAATCCCATGCAGCTCATTGATTACAGCAAACTAAATGTATCTAACCTAGCACCTATCTAGGAGGCTGCTACAATAATATGCAATACACAGAAAAGCGAAAGGATGCTTCTCATAGTGGGTTTGTTATGAAAATAATAATAATAAAAGAGCAGGGAGCACTCACATTACACCATAGTTTATCCAGCTATATCAGATGCTGGTACCAAATCATCACAGCCAGGATCCTGCTCAGCAATGTCTCACTCAATATCAGACATGTACGAATGTTTCTCCAAGCAATGGGGGGAAGGGGGGAATTAAGAATCTTGTAGACAATGGTTTAAGGCCATTGCCTTCCACACCCGTAGGTGATGGGATAGCACCTGGAGGAGAAACTGACACATTTTGGTGGATTTATTTTTGTATAAGATTGCAAATAGAGGTACGGATTATAGTTTCACATTTAATTCTGCTTAATATCTACATTTAATTGTTACACGTTGGTATTATGTGTTCCGCTTAATAATATTTGTTTTTTGTCATTGAATATCTTGTGTTAAGGTGCACAACACTTAGGGTATTTATGTGCACTAAATAATTAAACACTGTATGGGTTTTTCTTGTGTAGAGGTCTGATTATCTAATTATTAGATAAAAAGAAAACCCAGGTTATATTATAAACTTGTTTATCTCTCGTGTAGAATTTCTATACGTATCTTTTATTCCAATATTTTTATTTAAGTTTTTCATAGAAGATACAAGAATTATGGGCATCAAGTATTTGTACATGTTAATAAAATTAGGACATCCCCCTATAAAGGCAGAGTGAAGGGGATGGGGATGTATAAAGGGGATCAGACATGAGGAAGGGGAATGAAAGGGTCTAGCAAGTGGTGCTTGGATCCCCTCAGGTTGAGGTGTAGCAGGTACCATATAGTTATGGCGAGGGAGGACGCAGTGATTTTAGGGTCTGAGTGTAAGCCGTGGGGAAAAGAGATGTGTAGGACCAGGGGGAGGAAGGTAGGGGGAATTCCAATCCTTTTCCCTCTTTTCAAGTCCCATCCCTTCTCCTCTTTTTTTTCCCTCCCCACTTTTACTTTCCCTTTTCTTTCTTTTATTCCTTCCTTTTACCTTTGTTCCCAAGGGTAAAGCTCTTACTGGCTACTATCATTTTAGATGTTTAGCAATCTATGATATTCCACCGAGTCTGTAAAGTTTAGTCAAAAGGCCCAAATTCTGCAGAATTTGTCTGGGGTCTATCTGGCTTGGTCTGCTAGGAAGTTTTCTTTTTTTGTTTACAAACTTTTATTGAGAAAAAGAATAAGTGCCGGTTCACACTACGTTGCTCCGACTTCGGGGGCGACCTGTGAAGTCGCGTGCAGCGCAACTTCGGCGCGACTTGCACGGACTTCATAAAGTGAATGTCTATGCAAGTCGCTCCAGGTCGCCCCGAAGTAGTACAGGACCCTTTTTCTAAGTCGGAGCGACTTGTGTCGCTCCTATTAGAACCGGTCCTGTACTACTCAATGGACTGCGACGGTGCGCGACTTGCCAGGCTGACCAAGTCGCCTGACAAGTCGTATTAGTGTGAACCGGCACTTACTGTTTTACATGAAACATCTGGCGTAAGATTTGAAAAAATATAGATATGCATGACTTTGAGAAATATAGGGAATGAAATATGTAACATTTTAAATACAATATATCGTCCTCATATATTGAATACTTTATTTGCAAGTGGGGTACCTCAGTATTAGACTTATATAAGCTTCTATAAGACTTATATAAGCCTTCTATGCAGTTGGTGTAGTTTTATATATAAACCATGGTCCCCATTTAAGGTCAAAATGTTTATTTGTGTTATTTACTGAATGATAAATATATTCCATTATTCTAATGTCTTATTCTTGCAAGAATCTGTGGAAAATGTACATATGTTTCCTTCCAGTGGAGAGCTATCGTGCAGTGTGTCAACACATATAGTGTGAATCAGTTGTGTAAGAAGTGGATGTACAGTATCTCTCAAAAGTGAGTACACCCCTCGCATTTTTGTAAATATTTTATTATATCTTTTCATGTGACAACACTGAAGAAATTACACTTTGCTACAATATAAAGTAGTGAGTGTACAGCTTGTATAACAGTGTAAATTTGTTGTCCCCTCAAAATAACTCAACACACAGCTATTAATGCCTAAACCGCTGGCAACAAAAGTGAGTACACCCCTAAGTGAAAATGTCCAAATTGGGCACAATTAGCTATTTTCCCTCCCCGGTGTCATGTGACTCGCTAGTGTTCTAAGGTCTAAGGTGTGAATGGGGAGCAGGTGTGTTAAATTTGATGTTATCGCTCTCATACTGGTCACTGGAAGTTCAACATGGCACCTCTTGGCAAAGAACTCTCCGAGGATCTGAAAAAAAAGAATTGTTGCTCTACATAAAGATAGCCTAGGCTATAAGAATATTGCCAAGACCCTGAAACTGAGCTGCAGCACGGTGGCCAAGACCACACAGTGGTTAAACAGGACAGGTTCCACTCAGAACAGGCCTTGCCATGGTTGACCAAAGAAGTTGAGTGTACGTGCTCAGCGTCATATCCAGAGGTTGTCTTTGGGAAATAGACATATGAGTGCTGCCAGCATTGCTGCAGAGGTTGAAGGGGTGAGGGGTCAACCTGTCAGTGCTCAGACCATACGCCGCACACTGCATCAAATTGGTCTGCATGGCTGTCATCCCAGAAGGAAGCCTCTTCTAAGGATGATGCACAAGATAGCCCGCAAACAGTTTGCTGAAGACAAGCAGACTAAGGACATGGATTACTGGAACCATGTCCTGTGGTCTGATGAGACCAAGATAAACTTATTTGGTTCAGATTGTGTCAAGCGTGTTTGGCAACAACCAGGTGAGGAGTACAAAGACAAGTGTGTCTTTCCTACAGTCAAGCATGTTGGTGGGACTGTCATAGTCTGGGGCTGCATGAGTGCTGCCGCCACTGGGGAGCTACAGTTCATTGAGGGAACCATGAATGCCAACATGTACTGTGACACAGAACAAAAAGTATGTCTGGACAGCTGCACTCCAATGTACTGTGACATACTGAAGCAGAGCATGCTCCCCTCCCTTCGGAGACTGGGCCGTGGGGCAATATTCCAACATAATAACGACCCCAAACACAACTCCAAGATGACCACAGCCTTGCCAAAGAAGCTGAGGGTAAAGGTGATGGACTGGCCAAGCATGTCTCCAGACCTAAACCCTATTGAGCATCTGTGGGGCATCCTCAAATGAAAGGTGGAAGAGAGCAAGGTCTCTAACATCCACCAGCTCTGTGATGTCGTCATGGAGGAGTGGAAGAGGGCTCCATTAGCAACCTGTGAAGCTCTGGTGAACTCCATGCCCAAGAGGGTTAAGGCAGTGCTGGAAAATAATGGTGGTCACACAAAATATTGAAACTTTGGGCCCAATTTGGACATTTTAACTTAGGGGTGTACTCACTTTTGTTGCCAGCGGTTTAGACATTAATGGCTGTGTGTTGAGTTATTTTGAGAGAATAGCAAATTTACACTGTTATACAAGCTGTATACTCACTACTTTACATTGTAGCAAAGTGTAATTTCTTCAGTGTTGTTACATAAAAGATACAATAAAATATTTACAGAAATGTGAGGGGTGTACTCACTTTTGTGAGATACTGTATATCTGGAACTTTTTGTAAAAATAGACAATTAGGGTGAGAAAGGGTAATATCCTTACCCACCAATTTGTTGATGAGGGCACAGACTTCCTTCCATGTAGGAGATACCTTGTCACAATACCAGAAGGTGTGTAAGAAGGTAACTGGGAGAGAGAAACCCCTAAAACAATTTGGAGAAACATTGGGAAAGATTAATTTTAAATGAGCTGGAGCGTAGTACCACCTAGTAAAGAGTTTCACAGCTGTCTCCCTCATTGTCAGAGATTTGGTGCTACAGTGGTGATCGAAAGTTTGGGCACCCCAGGTAAAAAATTGTATTAATGTGCATAAAGAAGCCAAGGAAAGATGGAAAAATCTCCAAAAGGCATCAAATTACAGATTAGACATTCTTATAATATGTCAACAAAAGTTAGATTTTATTTCCATCATTGACACTTTCAAAATTACAGAAAACAAAAAAATGGTGTCTGAAAAAGTTTGGGCACCCTGCAGAATTTATAGCATGCACTGCCCCCTTTGCAAGGCTGAGACCTGCCAGTGTCATGGATTGTTCTCAATCATCGCCTGGGAAGACCAGGTGATGTCAATCTCAAAGGTTTTAAATTCCCAGACTCATCTGACCTTGCCCCAACAATCAGCACCATAGGATCTTCTAAGCAGTAGTGTTGAGCGAACACGGACTGTATTATTCGTGTTCGTACCGAATAATTGGATTTTTGTTACCCGAACACGGACACTTTACTGTATATTCGGGTAAAAATCCGTGTTCGGTCGTTTTATTTCCGGGTTTTGCATGCTTTGGCGCGCTTTTCATGGAGGGCTTTCAACAGCCAATCAACAAGCGTTTAACTGGTGTGCCTAAGCCATCCCAGCCATGCCTGCAAATGTATCAGTAGCTGTGATTGGCCGTCTGAAGCATGTGACCAAGTCTTTATAAGTTCGAGGCAGCGCCGCAGCGGCGTCATTCTGCTGCTTAGATCAGGGAGAGAGCACACATCAACGTGCTGGCTGCTGATTAGGGACAGACAGGCAGGAAAAAACCATTTGTGTCCGGATAGAATTGAGGGACAGGTCGGAGTGTTTTAGGCAGGGCGAGTTGTAGGCATTTTAGGGAGAGGCTGCTGCTGATTTTTAGGGAAATTGTGTTCTACAAACTACAATCCATATTGCTGTGTGGGGTGGGGTCTGCACTTAGTCCTGATCTACGATCTCTTATCAATCCTGTTAGGGATAGAGTCTGCTGAATTTTAGGGAAAGTGTGTTCTACAAACTACAATCGATATTGCTGTGTGGGGTGGGGTCTGCACTCTGCACTCAGTCCCGATCTACGATTTCTTATCAATCCGGTTAGGGATAGAGTTTGCTGATTTTTTGGGAAAGTGTGTTCTACAAACTACAATCGATATTGCTGTGTGGTGTGGGATAGGAGATAGGCAGGTGTCAGTGATCCACATCCATTTTGCTGTGTGTGGGCTGCAGTGAACACAATCTTTTTGGGGTGCAGTGAACACAATCTTTTTGGGGTGCAGTGAACACAATCTTGGTGCAGTGAACACAATCTTTTTGGGGTGCAGTGAACGAAATCCTTTTGGGGTGCAGTGAACACAATCTTTGTGGGGTTAAGTGAACACAATCTTTTTGGGGTGCAGTGAACAAAATCCTTTTGGGGTGCAGTGAACACAATCTTTGTGGGGTGCAGTGAATACAATCTTTTTGGGGTGCAGTGAACAAAATCCTTTTGGGGTGCAGTGAACACAATCTTTGTGGGGTGCAGTGAACACAATCTTTGTGGGGTGCAGTGAACAAAATCCTTTTGGGGTGCAGTGAACACAATCTTTTTTGGGTGCAGTGAACACAATCTTTGTGGGGTGCAGTGAACACAATATTTTTGGGGTGCAGTGAACAAAATCATTTTGGGGTGCAGTGAACACAATCTTTGTGGGGTGCAGTGAACACAATCTTTGTGGGGTGCAGTGAACAAAATCCTTTTGGGGTGCAGTGAACACAATCTTTGTGGGGTGCAGTGAACACAATCTTTTTTGGGTGCAGTGAACACAATCTTTGTGGGGTACAGTGAACACAATCTTTGTGGGGTGCAGTGAACAAAATCCTTTTGGGGTGCAGTGAACACAATCTTTGTGGGGTGCAGTGAACACAATCTTTTTGGGGTGCAGTGAACAAAATCCTTTTGGGGTGCAGTGAACACAATCTTTGTGGGGTGCAGTGATCACAATCTTTTTGGGGTGCAGTGAACGAAATCCTTTTGGGGTGCAGTGAACACAATCTTTGTGGGGTGCAGTGAACACAATCTTTTTGGGGTGCAGTGAACAAAAGCCTTTTGGGGTGCAGTGAACACAATCTTTGTGGGGTACAGTGAACACAATCTCATACTTCTGAAGATTTGAGGGTGCTGCCTGTTCCATACTCCTACTCCTCATCCATCCTTTTAGGGGTACAAACAATAGTAATTGGGGCCTAGTGTGGTTGTGTACGTGTGAGATACATACACTTTTTTTGATCATATTTCCTATTCCGCTATTCAATAAAAACCTTTGGGGATCAATTAAATTGCGGGATAGTCTGTGTCGGTACGTGTGAGATCCACCTTTCCAAGTTTTTGAGGTTCATCTCATACTTCTGAAGATTTGAGGGTGCTGCCTGTTCCATACTCCTCCTACTCCTCATCCATCCTTTTAGGGGTACAAACAATAGTAATCGGGGCCTAGTGTGGTTGTGTACGTGTGAGATACATACACTTTTTTTGATCATATTTCCTATTCCGCTATTCAATAAAAACCTTTGGGGATCAATTAAATTGCGGGATAGTCTGTGTCGGTACGTGTGAGATCCACCTTTCCTAGTTTTTGAGGTTCATCTCATACTTCTGAAGATTTGAGGGTGCTGCCTGTTCCATACTCCTCCTACTCCTCATCCATCCTTTTAGGGGTACAAACAATAGTAATTGGGGCCTAGTGTGGTTGTGTACGTGTGAGATACATACACTTTTTTTGATCGTATTTCCTATTCCGCTATTCAATAAAAACCTTTGGGGATCAATTAAATTGCGGGATAGTCTGTGTCGGTACGTGTGAGATCCACCTTTCCAAGTTTTTGAGGTTCATCTCATACTTCTGAAGATTTGAGGGTGCTGCCTGTTCCATACTCCTCCTACTCCTCATCCATCCTTTTAGGGGTACAAACAATAGTAATTGGGGCCTAGTGTGGTTGTGTACGTGTGAGATACATACACTTTTTTTTTATCATATTTCCTATTCCGCTATTCAATAAAAACCTTTGGGGATCAATTAAATTGCGGGATAGTCTGTGTCGGTACGTGTGAGATCAACCTTTCCAAGTTTTTGGGGTTCATCTCATACTTCTGAAGATTTGAGGGTGCTGCCTGTTCCATACTCCTCCTACTCCGAGTCCTCATCCATCCTTTTAGGGGTACAAACAATAGTAATTGGGGCCTAGTGTGGTTGTGTACGTGTGAGATACATACACTTTTTTTGATCATATTTCCTATTCCGCTATTCAATAAAAACCTTTGGGGATCAATTAAATTGCGGGATAGTCTGTGTCGGTACGTGTGAGATCCACCTTTCCAAGTTTTTGAGGTTCATCTCATACTTCTGAAGATTTGAGGGTGCTGCCTGTTCCATACTCCTCCTACTCCTCATCCATCCTTTTAGGGGTACAAACAATAGTAATCGGGGCCTAGTGTGGTTGTGTACGTGTGAGATACATACACTTTTTTTGATCATATTTCCTATTCCGCTATTCAATAAAAACCTTTGGGGATCAATTAAATTGCGGGATAGTCTGTGTCGGTACGTGTGAGATCCACCTTTCCTAGTTTTTGAGGTTCATCTCATACTTCTGAAGATTTGAGGGTGCTGCCTGTTCCATACTCCTCCTACTCCTCATCCATCCTTTTAGGGGTACAAACAATAGTAATTGGGGCCTAGTGTGGTTGTGTACGTGTGAGATACATACACTTTTTTTGATCGTATTTCCTATTCCGCTATTCAATAAAAACCTTTGGGGATCAATTAAATTGCGGGATAGTCTGTGTCGGTACGTGTGAGATCCACCTTTCCAAGTTTTTGAGGTTCATCTCATACTTCTGAAGATTTGAGGGTGCTGCCTGTTCCATACTCCTCCTACTCCTCATCCATCCTTTTAGGGGTACAAACAATAGTAATTGGGGCCTAGTGTGGTTGTGTACGTGTGAGATACATACACTTTTTTTTTATCATATTTCCTATTCCGCTATTCAATAAAAACCTTTGGGGATCAATTAAATTGCGGGATAGTCTGTGTCGGTACGTGTGAGATCAACCTTTCCAAGTTTTTGGGGTTCATCTCATACTTCTGAAGATTTGAGGGTGCTGCCTGTTCCATACTCCTCCTACTCCGAGTCCTCATCCATCCTTTTAGGGGTACAAACAATAGTAATTGGGGCCTAGTGTGGTTGTGTACGTGTGAGATACATACACTTTTTTTGATCATATTTCCTATTCCGCTATTCAATAAAAACCTTTGGGGATCAATTAAATTGCGGGATAGTCTGTGTCGGTACGTGTGAGATCCACCTTTCCAAGTTTTTGAGGTTCATCTCATACTTCTGAAGATTTGAGGGTGCTGCCTGTTCCATACTCCTCCTACTCCTCATCCATCCTTTTAGGGGTACAAACAATAGTAATCGGGGCCTAGTGTGGTTGTGTACGTGTGAGATACATACACTTTTTTTGATCATATTTCCTATTCCGCTATTCAATAAAAACCTTTGGGGATCAATTAAATTGCGGGATAGTCTGTGTCGGTACGTGTGAGATCCACCTTTCCTAGTTTTTGAGGTTCATCTCATACTTCTGAAGATTTGAGGGTGCTGCCTGTTCCATACTCCTCCTACTCCTCATCCATCCTTTTAGGGGTACAAACAATAGTAATTGGGGCCTAGTGTGGTTGTGTACGTGTGAGATACATACACTTTTTTTGATCGTATTTCCTATTCCGCTATTCAATAAAAACCTTTGGGGATCAATTAAATTGCGGGATAGTCTGTGTCGGTACGTGTGAGATCCACCTTTCCAAGTTTTTGAGGTTCATCTCATACTTCTGAAGATTTGAGGGTGCTGCCTGTTCCATACTCCTCCTACTCCTCATCCATCCTTTTAGGGGTACAAACAATAGTAATTGGGGCCTAGTGTGGTTGTGTACGTGTGAGATACATACACTTTTTTTTTATCATATTTCCTATTCCGCTATTCAATAAAAACCTTTGGGGATCAATTAAATTGCGGGATAGTCTGTGTCGGTACGTGTGAGATCAACCTTTCCAAGTTTTTGGGGTTCATCTCATACTTCTGAAGATTTGAGGGTGCTGCCTGTTCCATACTCCTCCTACTCCGAGTCCTCATCCATCCTTTTAGGGGTACAAACAATAGTAATTGGGGCCTAGTGTGGTTGTGTACGTGTGAGATACATACACTTTTTTTGATCATATTTCCTATTCCGCTATTCAATAAAAACCTTTGGGGATCAATTAAATTGCGGGATAGTCTGTGTCGGTACGTGTGAGATCCACCTTTCCAAGTTTTTGAGGTTCATCTCATACTTCTGAAGATTTGAGGGTGCTGCCTGTTCCATACTCCTCCTACTCCTCATCCATCCTTTTAGGGGTACAAACAATAGTAATCGGGGCCTAGTGTGGTTGTGTACGTGTGAGATACATACACTTTTTTTGATCATATTTCCTATTCCGCTATTCAATAAAAACCTTTGGGGATCAATTAAATTGCGGGATAGTCTGTGTCGGTACGTGTGAGATCCACCTTTCCTAGTTTTTGAGGTTCATCTCATACTTCTGAAGATTTGAGGGTGCTGCCTGTTCCATACTCCTCCTACTCCTCATCCATCCTTTTAGGGGTACAAACAATAGTAATTGGGGCCTAGTGTGGTTGTGTACGTGTGAGATACATACACTTTTTTTGATCGTATTTCCTATTCCGCTATTCAATAAAAACCTTTGGGGATCAATTAAATTGCGGGATAGTCTGTGTCGGTACGTGTGAGATCCACCTTTCCAAGTTTTTGAGGTTCATCTCATACTTCTGAAGATTTGAGGGTGCTGCCTGTTCCATACTCCTCCTACTCCTCATCCATCCTTTTAGGGGTACAAACAATAGTAATTGGGGCCTAGTGTGGTTGTGTACGTGTGAGATACATACACTTTTTTTTTATCATATTTCCTATTCCGCTATTCAATAAAAACCTTTGGGGATCAATTAAATTGCGGGATAGTCTGTGTCGGTACGTGTGAGATCAACCTTTCCAAGTTTTTGGGGTTCATCTCATACTTCTGAAGATTTGAGGGTGCTGCCTGTTCCATACTCCTCCTACTCCGAGTCCTCATCCATCCTTTTAGGGGTACAAACAATAGTAATTGGGGCCTAGTGTGGTTGTGTACGTGTGAGATACATACACTTTTTTTGATCATATTTCCTATTCCGCTATTCAATAAAAACCTTTGGGGATCAATTAAATTGCGGGATAGTCTGTGTCGGTACGTGTGAGATCCACCTTTCCAAGTTTTTGAGGTTCATCTCATACTTCTGAAGATTTGAGGGTGCTGCCTGTTCCATACTCCTCCTACTCCTCATCCATCCTTTTAGGGGTACAAACAATAGTAATTGGGGCCTAGTGTGGTTGTGTACGTGTGAGATACATACACTTTTTTTGATCATATTTCCTATTCCGCTATTCAATAAAAACCTTTGGGGATCAATTAAATTGCGGGATAGTCTGTGTCGGTACGTGTGAGATCCACCTTTCCAAGTTTTTGGGGTTCATCTCATACTTCTGAAGATTTGAGGGTGCTGCCTGTTCCATACTCCTCCTACTCCTCATCCTGCCTTTAGGGGTACAAACAGTAGTAATTGGGGCCTAGTGTGCTTCTGTACGTGTGAGATACATACACTTTTTTTGATCATATTTCCTATTCCGCTATTCAATAAAAACCTTTGGGGATCAATTAAATAGCGGGATAGTCTGTGTCGGTACGTGTGAGATACACCTTTCCAATTTTTGGGGCGCATCTCATACTGCCGAGGTTTTGAGGGTGCTTCAGTCTGCCTCCTGCCTGCTCCTCCTACTCCTCTTCCTCATCCTGCCTTTAGGGTACAAAAAATTGTAATCGGCGGGGCCTAGTCTGTGTTTGTACGTGTGAGATACACCGTATTATAAAATTTTTCCTATTCCGCTATTCAATAGACACCCTTTTGGAGTGTAAAAAATTTAATTACGGCATAGTCTGTATCGGTACGTGTGAGATACACCTTTTAAATTTGTTTGGCGCATCTCCTTCCCCCGCCAAGGATTGCAGGGCGCTTCAGTTTGCCTCCTGTTCCCAACTCCTCCTACTCCTCTTCCTCATCCTGCCTTTAGGGTACAAAAAATTGTAATCGGGGCCTAGTCTGTGTTTGTACGTGTGAGATACACCGTATTATAAAATTTTTCCTATTCCGCTATTCAATATACACCCTTTTGGAGTTTAAAAAATTAAATTACGGCATAGTCTGTATCGGTACGTGTGATATACACCTTTTAAATTAGTTTGGCGCATCTCCTTCCCCCGCCAAGGATTGTAGGGCGCTTCAATTTGCCTCCTGTTCCCAAATCCTCCTACTCCTCTTCCTCATCCTCCCTTTAGGGTAGAAAAAAATTTAATTGGGCCTAGTCTGTGTTTATACGTGTGAGATACACAGTTTGTTATCCTATTCCGCTATTCAATATACACCCTTTTGGTGTAAAAAACATTAAATTGCGGCATAGTTTGCATATTTGACTGTGAGATACACCCGTGCGATACTTTTGTTGTTTTGTTCCGCTATTCAATAAACACCTTTCTAGGGCAAGATCTTAAATTACAGAAATATGAGGAGACCGTCAAATAAGGGCCGTGGCGCTGCTGGTAGAGCTCCTGTTGCAAGGAGAGGACGTGGTCGATCTGTGCCAGCTACACGCACAAGTCAAACACCTTCCTCAAGTGTGAGTAGGCGACAGAACCTGCATCAGTATTTGGTAGGGCATCATACGCCTCTAGAAGTGATGAGGCCGGAACACAGAGAGGAGATAGTAGATTGGTTTGCTGCTGACAGTGCCTCCAGTTCCTTCACATTGTCTCCCACCCAGTCTACTGCAGAAAGGTCAGAGTTGGCACGTGCAGCCGATGTCCAACCGTCTTTCACCTCACCCCCTTGCAAATCAGGCAAGCAGTCTGAGCCCCAAGCCATACAGCAGTCTCTTCTTCTTTTTGAGGCCTCTCTCAGCAGGGTTTCCCAGGGCCATCCACCTAACCCTGCCCCAGAAGTGGAAGAGATTGAGTGCAGCGATGCCCAACCACTTATTTAGTGGTTAATGCAAGAACCATCGCAGCACGTCTCCGATGATGACGAAACGCAGGTGCCAACTGCTGCGGCGTTCAGCATTGTGGAGACCGACAAGGAGGGCAGGGGCGAAGACTGGGTGGAAGATGATGTGGAGGACGATGAGGTCCTCGACCCCACATGGAATGAACGTCATGCAGGTGACCTGAGTAGTTTGGAGGAAGAGGCGGTGGTCGCACAGAGCCACCAGCACAGCAGAAGAGGGAGCAGGGTGCAGAAGCGGAGCGGCCGTGCCCTAGACACTACGCCTGCTACTGCCCAACGCAGCAAGGGAACGAGCGCACCAAAGTCAGCTCAAAGGAGTTCTCTAGCGTGGAAGTTCTTTAGAAAATGTGCTGATGACAGGACACGAGTGGTTTGCACCCTGTGCAGTCAGAGCCTGAAGCGAGGCATAAACCTTCTCAACCTGAGCACAACCTGCATGATCAGGCATCTAAGTGCAAAGCACGAGCTGCAGTGGAGTACAGACCTTCAAAACCAAGAAACGTCTCTGGCTCATCCTGCTTTCTCTTCTGCTGCAGTCTCGGCCGCTCCAGCCACATCTGTAGTGATACCGGCACCTGCCACCCCGCAAACAGACGATCTGTCAGCAACACCACCACCTGGGTCACCAACAACCATCTCCACAATGTCCCGTGGAAGCGTTCAGCTTTCCATCTCCCAAACACTTGAGAGGAAGAGGAAGTACCCCCCTACCCACCTGCGATCCCTGGCCCTGAATGCCAGCATTTCAAAATTATTGGCCTTTGAAATGCTGTCATTCTGTCTGGTGGAGACGCACAGTTTTAAAAACCTTATGCCGGTGGCTGTCCCACAGTACGTCGTGCCCAGCCGCCACTACTTTTCCAGGCAAGCCATCCCTTCCCTGCACAACCAAGTGGGGGAAAAAATCAGGTGTGCACTGCGCAACGCCATCTGTGCCAAGGTCCACCTAACTACCGATACGTGGAACAGTAAGCACGGTCAGGGGCGTTATATCTCCCTAACGGCACACTGGGTAAATGCAGTGGCGGATGGGCCTGAGGCGGATAGCAATTTGGCGCATGTCCTTCCACCACCGAGGATTGCAGGGCGCTTCAGTTTGCCTCCTGTTCCTAACTCCTCCTACTCTGCTTCCTCATCCTCTACCGCCTCCTCATCCGGACAGCGTAACACCTTCACCACCAACTTCAGCACGGCCAGGGGTAAACGACAGCAGGCAGTTTTACAACTTGCCTGTTTGGGGGACAAACCACACACCGCGCAGGAGTTGTGGAGGAGCATGGAACAGCAGACAAATGAGTGGTTGCTGCCAGCGAGCCTCAAGCCCGGCCTGGTGGTGTGCGATAACGGGCGAAATCTCATAGCAGCTCTGGGCCTAGCCGGTTTGACGCACATCCCTTGCC
This sequence comes from Pelophylax lessonae, assembly GCF_965119305.1. NCBI lineage: Eukaryota > Metazoa > Chordata > Amphibia > Anura > Ranidae > Pelophylax > Pelophylax lessonae. Next base: position 645,463,874 of record NC_138769.1, read on the forward strand.
TGGCACATGTGCTGAATTTGGTGGTGCAGAGGTTCCTTAAAAACTACCCCGATATGTCAGAGCTGCTGCAGAAAGTGCGGGCCGTCTGTGCGCACTTTTGGCGTTCTCACCCTGCTGCTGCTTGCCTGTCAGCGCTGCAGCGTAACTTCGGCCTTCCCGCTCACCGCCTCATATGTGACGTGCCCACAAGGTGGAACTCCACCTTGCACATGCTGCAAAGACTGTGCGAGCAGCAGCAGGCCATAGTGGAGTTTCAGCTGCAGCATGCACGCGTGAGTCGCTCTGCGGAACAGCACCACTTCACCACCAATAACTGGGCCTCCATGTGAGACCTGTGTGCCTTGTTGCGCTATTTTGAGTACTCCACCAACATGGCCAGTGGCGATGACGCCGTTCTCAGCTTAACTATCCCACTTCTATGCCTCCTTGAATAAACAATTCGGGCGATGATGGAAGAGGATGTGGCACAGGATGAGGAGGAGGAGGAGGAGGAGGAGGATGAAGAGGTAACATTTCCAAGGCTTTCAGGGCAGTCATTCACAAGGGGCTCCGAGGGTGGGTTCCTGCACACACAAACGCCAGGGACACAATTGTCCAGCAGGGGCACAGTTCTGGAGGATGAGGAGGATGAGGAGGAGGAGGAGCTGGAGGAGGAGATGGAACCATGTTCACAGCAGGGTGGCACCCAGGCCAGCTCATGGCCATCACTGGTGCGTGGCTGGGGGGATACAGAGGACACGGACGATACACCTCCCACAGAGGACAGCCTTTCGTTGCCTCTGGGCAGCCTTGCACACATGAGCGATTACATGCTGCAGTGTCTCCACAACGACCGCCGAGTTGCCCACATTCTAACTTGTGCTGATTACTGGGTGGCCACGCTGCTGGATCCCCGTTACAAGGACAACGTACCGTCCTTAATTCACTCACTGGAGCGCGATCGCAAGATGCGCGAGTACAAGCGCACGCTGGTAGACGCGATGCTGCTGGCATTCCCATCTGACAGCGGGGCCACAGTGGAAGCACAAGGCAGAGGAGGAGGAGGAGGAGGTTGCCAACGCAACCAGGGCACCGCCAGCACCTCAGAAGGCAGGGTTAGCATGGCCGAAATGTGGAAATGCTTTGTCAGCACGCCACAACAAACAGCAGCACCAGCAGCTCAGATGGAACGTCTTAGCAGGAGGCAGCATTTTACCAACATGGTGGAGCAGTATGTGTGCACACGCCTACATGTAGTGAATGACGGGTCTGCCCCCTTCAACTTCTGGGTCTCCAAATTGGGCACATGGCCTGAGCTTGCCCTTTACGCCTTGGAGGCCCTGCAGCCAGTGTATTATCTGAACGGGTATTTAGCACGGCTGGGGGCGTTATAACAGACAAGCGCAGCCGCCTGTCCAGAGACAATGTGGACAAGCTCACATTCATTAAAATGAACCAGGCATGGATCCCACGGGACTTTTCCGTACCTTGTGCAGAATAGCAATGGATACTGACCTTACCCACCCATTGTTCCATTTTTGCTCTTTCTCACTCTTTTGGGGTGTACCCTCATTTAAAATTTGTGAAAAGAAGCAGTGTTGGCTACCTCGTCCTCCTCAGGGCCAGATTAACGTAGGGGCTATTGGAGCTGCAGCTCCAGGCCCCTACCTTTTATATAGGCCCCGGGTTGGCCATATTCACTGTTACCGCTCTTCTGTCACTTGTAAACACAGAAGTCTGGCTTCTATGCTCGCTTCCCCAGGCAGCACCCTCAGAACCTCCCCACACAGCGCGAAGGCCGGACAAGGAGGGACAGTTGCCGATGCATGGATGTGTTTATGGGCTTCAGAGACAGCATCCCATGTTGAATTAGGCATGCATGGCTGCACCCTTCCTCCTCTGGGTGCATGCCAAGGCACGGCCCTTAAGGCCCTTCAAAATCCTCAGCACCAAGCCCATGATGCTCTTAATCCAGCCCTGGTCCTCCTCCACCGCTGCTTCCACCTACACCGCCCATAGGTGTGCGCAGCCTATTGCATAAGGGTGTGCACCCCAAAGTTTAAATACACATGCATGTGTTTGCCTACATGTACATGGCCCCGATACATTACTCTCCCTGCTGGCAAAGAGAAATAGAGCAGAGCAGGTCCGAGGGAGATCTTTCCCATCTCCTCACTGGCAAACAGAGCGATAATGCTATGTGCCCTAGGTGATTAGGGTGTGCCCAGGCACACCCGGCACACCCTGTGCGCACGCCTATGACACCGCCACATCCACCACCACCTCAACCTCCCTCCTACTCCATATGGGCCTCGTCCTTCAGAGATGAAGAACATTGTTTTATTTTTCTATTTTTCTTTTGTTGTTTTAAGTTATTTCCCTATCCACATTTGTTTGCAGAGCACTTGCCATGCTCTTAATTACGTTTTGCTGCCATTTGCAGCACTCTAGCCCTTTCCTTTGGTGTTTTAGAGCCATTTTAGTGCCTGAAAGTTCGGGTCCCCATTGACTTCAATGGGGTTCGGTGTCCGGGAAAAGTTCCGCAAAAGTCCGTGTTCGGCGGGTTCGGCCGAACTTGAAAAAAAAGTCCGGGTCAGTGTCCCGGACATTTTCCGAACTTTACCCGGACACCGAACCCCATTGAAGTCAATGGGGACCCGAACTTTCAGGCACTAAAATGGCTCTAAAAAACCAATGGAAAGGGCTAGAGTGCTGCAAATGCCAGCAAAATGTAGTTAAGAGCATGGCAAGTGCTCTTAAAAAAAATTCCCCTTTAAATTTGTAATTTTTAAATAGCAGATTAGAACAGCAATCTGTAGTAAAATATAGCTGAACGCTGCACACAACAGACTGATAAAAATATATTTTTTTCTCCCTCCTCCTCAGTGGGCTCAAGTGAGGGCAAAATGATCGTTCACTGCACCACCCCCCACACAGCAAAATCGATGTAGATCGCTAACGGACGATTATTCTGTCCTGTGTCTCCTATCTGACCCTGCCTAATCTCTCCAGCCTGTCCCTAAAATGCTCAAATATCTTTCCCTGCCTACATTCCGACCTGTCCCTGCATTCTTTTCGGGCACAATTTTTCCCTGTCTGTCCCTAATCAGCAGCAGCCAGCACGTATGATTTGTGCTCTCTCCCTACACTACAGCAGAATGACGCACCGCGCTGTGTCTCTCGAGCTTATAAAGACATGGGTCACATGCTTCAGATGGCCAATCACAGCTACTAATACATTAGTAGGCATGGCTGTGATGGTGCACACCAGTTAAACGCTTGTTGATTGGCTGTTGAAAGCCCGCCATTAAAATCATGCCATTACATACAAAACAGGAAATAAAATTACCGAACACGGATTTTAAACCCGAACATACAGTAAAGTTTTCAGGTGCGTGTCCGGGTAGCAAAAATCCAATTATCCGGTACGGACCCGAATAATACAGTCCGTGTTCGCTCAACACTAGCCATGGCCTCAACATAATTGAAAATCTATGGATAGACTTTAAAAGAGCAGTGCGTGACAGACAGCCCAGAAATCTCAAAGAACTGGAAGACTTTTGTAAGGAAGAATGGGCAAAGATACCTCAAACAAGAACTGAAAGACTCTTGGCTGGCTACAAAAAGCATTTACAAGCTGTGATACTTGCCAAAGGGGGCAGTACAAGACATTTTTTTTTGTTTTCTGTTATTTTGAAAGTGTAATTGAGGGAAATAAAGTCTAACTTTTGTTGACATATTATAAGAATGTCTAATCTGTAATATGATGCCTTTTGGAGATTTTTCCATCTTTCATTGTCTTCTTTATGCACATTAATACAAATTTTTACCTGGGGTGCCCAAACTTTCGATCACCACTGTACTTCTTAGATCTGTCCACATGAAGGACTAATCAGAGGTTGACAGTTGGATATTAAGTTCTGCTTCCCATTTATGCATATGTGAAAGTATATCTGTCAGATTGGAGTTATTTAAATCATTATATATTATTGAGATAAGACCTTTGCCTCTAGGGCTTGTGAAACAAACATGTTCAAATATAGTCAGGGGGGATCCAGAGGTTATGAGATAATGAGTCTCAAATAATAATTTTATATGGTGATAATTTTGTTGTTCCATGAGAAGGATATTTTTGGAGTTTTGTATAGAACTCCATTTTCCATCATTATAAAAGTCTGATAGTTTTGTGATGCCATCGTCTATCCACCACTGAAAACAACTTGGAGAAAGATGGGCTAATCTGAAACTCAGATGCCCCAAAAAGGAAGAATCCAACGGTTGACTTGATATCAGTGTCCAGTCCCTCTTGCATTTATTCCAGAGTTTTATGGAGTGAGAGACAATAGAGTTGCGTGAGAAAACGGAGTAGAGTGGATAGATACAGTGGGTACGGAAAGTATTCAGACCCCCTTAAATTTTTCACTCTTTGTTATATTGCAGCCATTTGCTAAAATCATTTAAGTTCATTCTTCTTCCTCATGAATGTACACATAGCACCCCATACTGACAGAAAAACACAGGATTGTTGACATTGTTGCAGATTAATTAAAAAAGAAAAACTGAAATATCACATGGTCCTAAGTATTCAGACCCTTTGCTGTGACACTCATATATTTAACTCAGGTGCTTTCCATTTCTTCTGATCATCCTTGAGATGGTTCTACACCTTCATTTGAGTCCAGCTGTGTTTGATTATACTGATTGGACTTGATTAGGAAAGCCACACACCTGTCTATATAAGACCTTCCAGATCACAATGCATGTCAGAGCAAATGAGAATCATGAGGTCAAAGGAACTGCCTGAAGAGCTCAGAGACAGAATTGTGGCAAGGCACAGATCTGGCCAAGGTTACAAAAGATTTCTGCTGCACTTAAGGTTCCTAAGAGCACAGTGGCCTCCATACTCCTCAAATGGAAGACGTTTGGGACGACCAGAACCCTTCATAGAGCTGGCCGTCCGGCCAAACTGAGCTATCGGGGGAGAAGAGCCTTGGTGAGAGAGGTAAAGAAGAACCCAAAGATCACTGTGGCTGAGCTCCAGGGATGCAGTCAGGAGATGGGAGAAAGTTGTAGAAAGTCAACCATCACTGCAGCCCTCCACCAGTCGGGGCTTTATGGCAGAGTGGCCCGACGGAAGCCTCTCCTCAGTGTAAGACACATGAAAGCCCGCATGGAGTTTGCTAAAAAAACACCTGAAGGACTCCAAGATGGTGAGAAATAAGATTCTCTGGTCTGATGAGACCAAAATAGAACTTTTTGGCCTTAATTCTAAGCGGTATGTGTGGAGAAAACCAGGCACTGCTCATCACCTGTCCAATACAGTCCCAACAGTGAAGCATGGTGGTGGCAGCATCATGCTGTGGGGTGTTTTTCAGCTGCAGGGACAGGACGACTGGTTGCAATCGAGGGAAAGATGAATGCGGCCAAGTACAGGGATATCCTGGACAAAAACCTTCTCCAGAGTGCTCTGGACCTCAGACTGGGCCGAAGGTTTACCTTCCAACAAGACAATGACCCTAAGCACACAGCTAAAATAACGAAGGAGTGGCTTCACAACAACTCCGTGACTGTTCTTGAATGGCCCAGCCAGAGCCCTGACTTAAACCCAATTGAGCATCTCTGGAGAGACCTAAAAATGGCTGTCCACCAACGTTTACCATCCAATCTGACAGAACTGGAGAGGATCTGCAAGGAGGAATGGCAGAGGATCCCCAAATCCAGGTGTGAAAGACTTGTTGCATCTTTCCCAAAAAGACTCCTGGCTGTATTAGATCAAAAGGGGGCTTCTACTAAATACTGAGCAAAGGGTCTGAATACTTAGGACCATGTGATATTTCAGTTTTTCTTTTTTAATAAATCTGCAACAATGTCAACAATTCTGTGTTTTTCTGTCAGTATGGGGTGCTATGTGTACATTCATGAGGAAGAAGAATGAACTTAAATGATTTTAGCAAATGGCTGCAATATAACAAAGAGTGAAAAATTTAAGGGGGGTCTGAATACTTTCCGTACCCACTGTATATCACTGGACCATAATAAACCTGGAAGTTAGTGAGGTTGAATGGAATCTCTTTCAAATACTAACCATGGAATTATAGAGTTAGGGATGTTCCATTGTGCTGTTTGAGTAATTCGACTGGTGATATAATACAACCAAAATTGAGGTAAACCTAGACCTCCTGCCCTGTGTGGCTGTTAAAGGATATTCTTGGTATATCTAGGGGTTTTATTATTCCAAATAAATTTATTATACGGATAACTACGGATTGTATTTTTGATATATAAGTGTAGCACCCTTCTAGATAGGTGCTAGAGAGTGAGTATAGTTTTGACTCTGTCTGCCTATCAGAGAAGCAGCAGGTAAAATCTATATTGCACTCTGGTTAACAGAGAGCAGGATCTGTGAGTTAGGTCTGCTCAGTGTGCCCAGTGTGTGATGTATCTGGTCTGAGGGAGTGTCCCCCACTGTGTCCAATGGGGAGGTATGTTGGACAGTGGAGGAAACCTGGCCAATGACACACTTTTGATACAGCCCCAGTGGTTGGCATAGACTGTTTGTCTTGTTGCATTGTGGGGCAGGGTATAAAAAGCCAGGGGCACATGAGGTAGAGGTCTTTGGCGGGAAGAAGAGTCCCAGAAGGAGGGTGGCGGCTGCCTCTTCTGCTGCAGCAGTTGGTAATCGGCCTAGTGAATATACAGAGTTGAGCTAAACCCAGAAGTCCAGGAGAGCTGACTGGAGGAATTGGGGCACTGTGAGAATCTGGAAAGCAGAATCTGGAAAGCAGTATCCTGAGTACAGAGGATCTTGCCCAGGAGTCTGCCCAGGAAGGGGACCACTCTGGAGAGTGTAGTCAGTGGACAGGTGTCAGCCGGTGTAGTGAAAAGGGGTACTGGGGGAGTACCCTGAAGAGAAATACAAACAGGAACATTTACACTAGCTTCATTCAAGTGACAGGATGAAGTAGCAGCTTTGCCGCATCCTCAATTTAGAAGCCCTCAGAAACTGTTAATAGTTCAAGGTAGGAGTATCCCACTCATCCCTTCTTCCATCCCAATATAAAATAAAAACAACAAAAACATCTACCCTAGACTGATCATTGACTGAGCCAAGAACATGAAGTGTTAAGAATTATGCATGCAGTTGCTACGGGTAACCCAGGGGAATCTAAAAGTGTCAATCACCAGCAGTCCTCTAGGGGGCAGGGCTACATTTGGATGCTCATCCGGGATATCGTCATGGGTTACCGGAATGGTTGCTAACGGCAACGGCCGAGAAATTTTGCGAGAGAACGTCATCCTTTCTCAAGAAATGTGCCAGGGAGGAGAATGAGGCCTGCTCTGCAGGAGTTAGGGAGAGTGGGATGTAGAGTCAAGTTCACAGTGATGTTTGCCAGCGGCAACGGATGGACTTTTGTGGGAACTATAGTCTGTTCTCTCAAGAAATGTGCAGGAGAGTTACGGGAGAAAAGATGCATCACTCTGTACAAAAGGACTGTGTATGCTTTACAGCGAATGGTGCAAGTGTGGACAGAAAAAATCACAACCCAGGGCACGGGGATCGGTGTGCCGGAGGCCATGTTTGTGCCAGTGCTATAAAGAAAAATGTTGACCGTGCATTAAAGGGCAGCGGGACACTTTTCCAGAACAGTATGGCGAGTGTTGTCTGTACATGTGTATGAAGAGGAATGTTGGCCGTACAATGCCTGACAGCGGGACAATTCTCCTAAATAGCAAAGGGGATCAGTTGGCCTGGAGAGATGGAGGTGCAGCCAAGGCCCAGGTACAGACAAGGATGATCCCGAGAGCAGTACTTTACAAGCAAATTTTCCCACATTTTGTATGATATTGGTTGCTAGTCTGATGTTATCTGTAATTTGATGGTTAGGAATAAAGCCGGATTGATTGGAAGATATTACATTTGGGATAATGGAGGCTAATCTGAGAGAATCTTACTAAAAATCTTAAGATCATTGTTTATAACAGAAATCTTTGTTCGGTATGGGAAGGAGAGATATGTTCGCTAGTAACATTTCTTCCAGAAAGTTATTTCCTTGTAAAATATGATTGAAAAGTTAGATACATTTTGGGACTAGGGAGGAAGTAAATTTTTTGTAATATATAGAAGTATATCCATCAGAACTAGGAGCCGAAGACTTCCTAAGTGATTTAACCACTTTAGCCCCAGCCCTATTTCGGACACTTTTTGTTCACAAGTTAAAACCAGTATTTTTTCCTAGAAAACTACTTAGAACCCCCAAACATTATATATATTTTTTTAGCAAAGACTCTGGAGAATAAAATGTCGGTCATTGCAAAATTTTTTGTCACGCGGTATTTGCGCAGCGGTCTTTAAAACGCCATTTTTTTGGAAAAAATTTGAAAAATCACATTTCACTGCATTTAAAAAATACTAAACAGTAAAGTTAGCCCATTTTTTTTGTATATTGTGAAAGATGATGTCACGCCGAGTAAATAGATACCAAACATGTTACGGTTTAAAATTGCGCCCCCCCGTGGGATGGCGACAAACTACGGTCAATAGAGATCTCAATCTGCGACGCTTTAAATTTATTTAACGGTTACCAGTTTAGAGTTAGTGTGTAGCTCTTTTTTTTTAATTATTGCCCACGCTCTGGCGATCGCGGCGATACCTCACATGTGTGGTTTGAACAGCGATTTCATTTGCGGCTCGACTTGCGTATACGTTTTTTTTTGTGCGCGAGCTAACGGTGACGGGGACGGCTAAATTTTTTTTTTTTTTTCCTATTTATTTTTTCTTTTTTTTTAAACTTTATTACAGGTTTTTTAAAAAAAAAAAAAATCTGATCACTTTTATTGCTGTCACAAGCAATGTAAACATCCCTGGTGACAGCAATATGTCGTGACAGGTACTCTTTATGGAGGGATCGAGGGTCTAAAAGACCCTAGACCCCTCCACTACACTTCCCTGTATGCAAAACGCCGAAAACGGCATTTTTGCATACAGCCGTTTTTCAAATCTGCCGCCTTTTGCAGCACAGTAACCCGGAAGTGACGTCATGGACGCCGCCTCCGGGTTACGTCATCGGAGACCCGATCGATGCCGTTTCCGGCATTCATCGGGACTCCATCCAGCCGGCGGACGTGCCGGCTGGGTGCTCGGGGCTCCCGGTGGGACGGTAGCCCCGAGCAAAGCCGCGGAAGGCGGCGGGAGGGGGGGGACGTCCCCTCCCGCCCCCCCGGGTAACGATCGAGCGGCTCCCGAGCCGCATCGATCGTTACCGACGGAAAGCCGACCGTCGGCTTCAAACAACGGTACCGGGATGATGCCTCTAGCTAGAGGCATCATCCCGGTATAACCACTCAAAGTCAGCCGACGTAGAGGTTACGTGACTGGTAGTAAAGTGGTTAACATTCTCTGCTTCATCATCAGTGACAGGGGCGTTTAGTATATCTCACTGTGAAAGGGATAATTTTGGAATGGGTATGTCTTTAAGCCATTTTTTAGAGGCCATAGAGAATGTGTCATAGGGGGAAGAAAGAAGTGTAGAGCGCTGATATTTTCATCATTGTTTATTCAGTTAATATATGTGTGGAGGTTTAATGGATTGGTTGAGTTTCCTAGCGAACATTGTGGAGGCTGTTTTACCATATAGTAGAAATTTTGCCTTAGAATATCTTAATGCTTTTTCTGCGTTGGCGGACAGAATATTATTTAATTCTGTCCTTTTTTGGATCAATAGTGTTTCTGATGTTTTTGTCATGAATATGTTGTGGGTTTTTGTAAAGTATGTCAAGTTCTTTTGTCAGAGATTTAATTTTTTATTGCGTTCTTTGTTTCTGGATGCAGCTAAACCTATAAATTTTCCCCTCATGTACGCTTTGTGCGCCATCCAAGTGGTTGAAATTGAAGTATTCTGAATCGGGTTTAGATTAAAGTATTCTTCAAGGGTTTTGGAGAGTTCTTGCTTTACTGTATAATGGGGTCTGAAAGTAGAGATTCATTCAGTCTCCATTAATATGGTGTAGATGTTAAACCTATAAATTTTGTGACAAAAGACATGATATGGTGATCTGACCAAACGCAGCTTTAGATACCTGAGTATATGGAATTGGCCAAAATAACTTGAGAGAAATAGATACATTCAAGCCTGGCTAAAGTATTGTGAGGAGTGGAGTAAAAGGTGTACTCCCTAGCACCAATCATTTTTTTGAGAGAAATTTAGGGAATGTCTTAGATAAAGAGGAAGGGTTGCTTCTGTCTAAAAGTGAATGAGCATCCATACTGAAATCTCCTCGTAGAATCATTGAGGAGAGTGATATGTTTCTAGAATGTCAAGGAATGCATGAAAAAAGGATTAGGAGGCATCGTTCGGGGCATAAACATTTGCTATTGTAAGCTCTCGACCTAGAATGCGACCTTTAAGTATTATAAATCTACTCTCATTGAGACGGTATACATCTTATACTTCAAATGGAAATGAGCTGTGTATAAAAATAGCGATCCCTCTACATTTGGAAGAGAAGAGTGCATATTAAGATTGGTTGTAGGCCTTATGGAAATATTTGGGGTGTCCTGAGTCGGTAAATTGTGTTTCTTGGATTAGTATAATTTTAGCACCCAAACATTTATATTGGTGAAATGCCTTCTTCCTTTTATTGGAAGAGTTAAAGCCTTGAACGTTGTGGGAAATACATCTTATATTCATTTATAAACATGTGGATTAATATAAACTTGAGGAAAGGTCATAAAAGCCAAAGCAATAAAGAGGAGGCTAATCCTGATATAAACTTTGCATATTGTCATATTGAGAAATAAAGGTGTACACATAGTAGTAAAAAAAATTACCAAGTACACAAAAAAAAAATATAAAAAAATAAAACCAAACAACAGAGAAATTTGTCATAAATGTAACTGGATCAGTAGGTAGCTCAATAACAAAATTTTTCCAATGAGAAAAATATATCTCATAAATAGCTCACTAGATGTAGATAGCCCAGAGATCAGGTAAAAACAATAGAACAGAATATCTCTGACCACTTAGATCTATCCATTGGGTGGATTCCAAATAGCATTGAGTGAGCTGAGTGGGGATGCTATGCACTAGCACAGAGAGAATAGTTAACCTGAATTATTATTACCACTTTGATATGTCAACTAAAAGACAGGAGCACAAAAAGGCATTCAATAGTTTGTCCCATGCCTGACAACTCTCAATTCTCATTACTTTGTTTCCAGCAGGGGAATTGAGTTTGAGCAGGGCCGATCCTGGGCGGGTGCACAGGGTGCACGGCACCCAGGCACTACAAGCTGATGCATGGGGGGGACACTGAAGCTCAGGTGCCATGGATCCCCCTCATGCTTGCTCTCCTCCCGGCAAATGATAGGAGCGTCGAGCAGGTCAGAGGAGGAGGAAATTGTGCTGCTTGAGCTGCTGCTGTCAGAAGAGGGCTCTCTGTTTTCTGCCCATTCCCCCTCCCTCTTTCTGGCAGCGGTGGGGAGAGAGTGGTTGTGTCTCTGTGTAGGAGTAGGAGAGGGCAGCTGCGGACTCTTCTTTCCCTCCTCCCTCTCCTCCTCCTCATGCTGCTGTAATCGGGAGCAGCGCTTTCCAAGACAGCCACTATGTTTCTTCCCTATCCTTCCTACTGGCCAGGGCACAGGCACCAGGCCCAGGAGGATCATGGGACATGTAGTCCTGAGAAATGGCATGCCCATTGCAATCCTACAGGGGAAACTGCGGCCCCCAGCATGCACAGTTGAAGAGGAGGGAGAGAGAACCAGGCTATGGGTGGCAAGTGACACGCTGCATCTGGTGGCAAGTGACATGCTGTATCTGGTGGCAGGCGACAGTGGCAAGTGACACGCTGCATCTGGTGGCAAGTGACACACTGACTGGTGGCAAGTGACATGCTGCATCTGGTGGCAAGTGGCACGCTGCGACTGGTGGCAAGTGACACGCTGCGACTGGTGGAAAGTGACACGCTGCATCTGGTGGCAGGTGACGGTGGCAAGGGACACGTTGCATCTAGTGGCAAGCGACAAAGGCAAGTGACACACTGTGACTGAGGGCAAGTGACACGTTGCACCTGGTTGCAGGTGATGGTGGCAAGTGACACGCTGCATCTGGTGGCAGGCGACGGTGGCAAGTAACACGCTGCATCTGGTGGCAGGCGAAGGTGGCAAGTGACATGCTGCATCTGGTGGCAGGCAATGGTGGCAAGTGACATGCTGCATCTGGTGGCAGACGACGGTGGCAAGTGACACGTTGCATCTGGTAGCAGGCAACATTGGCATGTGACACGCTGCATCTGGTGGCAGGCGACGGTGGCACTCTGCATCTGGTGACAAGTGACAAGCTCAGGATTCACACTGATTCTGCATTATGGTGGGTTGAACTATTTCATTATATATTAAAGCGTAGTAATATAAATAATGTAATTCAATCATCCTTACACCATATCAAGCATGGTGTAGGGATGATTTAAGTGCTAACACGTCCTTTTGAAGGATTATTCCATTTTCCTTCATCAGTGTTAGAAATGTTGAAGAAGCCAACGGGAGCTGCAGGCTTTTACTGCATTCAAGTTCTTTATTTCTTGTTTCCAAATCCCTATATTGCTAAGCATTAGTTAATGCTGTGATTAGTTAATGCTGGTAAAATTCAGTATGTGGTTGGCATGCTTGCAGTTTAGGTTTAGGCTTACTGAAACAACTGTAAACTCAAAACTCAAAAGTTTAGAATTTCTGGTGATAAGCTTTTGAGCATTATCCTCAGGTGTTGTGCCATTGATTCGTTGCCATAGAAACATTTGAAAAGGGGAGGTGTTAGTAAGATGACCTAGCCCATGTGGGGGCGCCAGAAATACTTTTGCACCCAGGCGTCTGTGACCCTAGGATGGGCCCTGAGTTTGAGTATAATATTAACTGAAATCGGTGTTACCCAGTATACATTTGCGAAATAATATAGTCCATGGTATTGGTGGAAGAAGAAAAAAAAAAAACAGATAAGCATAGAAAATTGATAACTAGTTGAGAAACTAAAGTGCCTTATCTTTTTCCATTGAATTTCAAGTGAGTTATAAAATGTTAGTAGTAAGATGACGGCAGGATATTTCAGATGGATGGAAAATAAACAGTGATATACTGTGAAGGTTAGTATGTGTAGTCCATGGAATAGAATGCATTCTGACAATATATACTCGTGTGTAAATTTGATGAATTAACTAAAAGTAGATGTAATTCCAAAAACTGACACAAGATTTCACTGTTGTATAGGAATTTTAGTGCTCTAACACAGTATCTGTTTATTACCAGCTTGCAGGAAAAGTAAAAGGTGACAACTGGAACTATAATAGCAGAACCAGAATATCAGGAGCCAAAATGAAAAGAGAGTATCTTCAAACAGACTTGTAGAGACTGAAATAGTCTATTTGCTGTGGGTAGTAGATCTGCATAAGATTCAGGAGTTCCTCTTAATCTTAAATTGTTCCTCCTATTTCTATTGTCCAGATCTTCCACTTGTGATTGGATCTGGGAGAAAGCAGCTCCTAGTCCCTCATGTTCTCTGAGTTCTTTGTAAGTCAGGCATAACTCATCATGTTTAATCTCCAATTCGTCAGTTCTGCTGCCCAGGGCAGATAACTCCTGTGCAAGAGTATTTGCTGTTTTATGCAGTTCTGACTGGAATTTAGATGCTAATTATGTGTACATGACTTCTAGACTGCTTTCCAGGTCAGATTTAGTGAGTGGTGTGCTGTACTCACTGTTAGAAGACTCAATAGGTGTGAAGATCTGTTGTGGAGCTGCTGAAGTTCTCTAAGGAGAGGCAGCGGGGTTGCCGATGCCATCTTGCGCCATGCTGTACTTCTCCCTTGTCCTCAGGAGGTAGTGTGTCAGTGTTTTTTAAGGCGAGCTTATGTACTTTTACTTGGCATAAGGCATACACCATGTTTGTATGCCTTGAAGGGTGTAGATAATTCATGTTAAAGCCCTGTTTGTGACCCTCAGGCTTGTTTTAGAAGAGTGTGCTAGCTGCAGCTATGAGATCAGTCTGCCATCCCGTTCTGTGCTGCGCATGCGCTCAGGAAGTTTTCTTAACCTGCTGAAGCACTCCGCTATGGTGGAGGTGCATTGTCTCTCCAGTGTGAGGGAGTACACATTTTAACTGTATTGATTAAATGAAGGGCCAGAGACCTTTTATAGGCCGACTGGGGTAGGGACGTATGATGGAGAAGGTATTGTTCAGCCGAGTAGTCAGGAATATGAGTTGTGATGCTCGAAGTGAGGCGGTGAATCTATACGTATATTTAACACCCTAATTATTTTTTAACGGTTATGGCTGCATTTTTAAATTTTGCTTTTACAAAACAGAAATATGTCCATTATTTTATTTTTATTGTTAATAGCTTGGAAATATAAAAGGATGATGTGCTAGTGTGTTTCCTGTACAAAAGAGCATCTGAATTTTAAGTAAGATATAATGTGAATAGTTGAAAGTGCTGGATGATACTGCGGCACTGGCAAATCTGTCTCCCAGCTAAAACTGCTAGAAGGTTACCATGCTACAGAGATAGGATTAATGAAGTACTTTGACATATAAATGTTGATATAAGCTATTCTGGGAAAGGATTTGGTGTCTGCATAGAAGAAAGGGATGAGATGTATGATTTACACAAAATGTAGAAGTTAAGTTTATGATTGTTGTACTGGATATGCAAAATTACTGACAGTGGAAGGTCATAATGCTCTGAAGATACAAATGAAGAAGTGAGGCCAAATTTGCTGTAGAATCCCTAATTGGAATTTTAAATTCCAAAAGAAAGCTACTGCAGTCATCCAGTTTGTCTGTAGCATAGTAACCTTCTAGAAGTTTTAGCTGGGAAACAGTTTAGAGAATTATCATATTTATTACAGGTTAATATGGTCCTGTAAAAAAAGAGGTAAGAAAATAATCTTCTACGTCAGTAAAAGATTGGGGGTTTGAAAGATTTTGCCTACAGTATATTGACATAAGTTGATGTGGTAAAAGAAACACATTAGCCTTGCAAAAGGTGTATTACAGAGTCTGGTGAGGAGAGAGGTATGATGCCTTCACACTGTCTATTTGCCATTCTTACTGTCTATTTGCCATTCTTACTGTTAATAAATCTGAAAGAAATAATCGTGAGAAACAACTGATACAAATTTTTTATAACACCATAAATCAGAGGCGTAACTATAATCTTCAGGGCCCGGTGCAAGAAACTATGAAGGGGACTCCGGACCCCTGGCCGGGGCCCTTCCCTTCAAGCCTGGGGCTCTTCCCACTGATCCTGGGTCCCATTACTCTCATTGCAGGGCCCTTTATTACGGTCCCGCAGCGGGAACCTTTCACAAGTTCTGCAGTGGGCCCCCTTCCTGCCATCTTGGGGCCTCCCCACGGTGGTGGAATGCCAGGGCCCGGTCACAAGTGGGACCTTTGCGATCCTGGAAGTTCACCCACTGGTGTCAGTAGTTTTAATTTTTTGGTACCTTAATTGTATTATTTTTTATCATTTTATTTAATTTTTTTACAATGTCACTGACCAAGACTCTGTCCATTCAGAAAAGGAAGGTGCTGGTAAATTCCATATTTACCGACCCCTTCCTGGGTCTCTATTGTGACACATCCCCTGCAGCAGCTGGCAGGAGAGGGAAGGGAGCACAGTTGGGGGGGGGGGTCACAGTAGGGGGGGACCAGGGGAACACACAGGGGCCCAGAGACAGCAGAACACAAGTGAACTGGATAGGAGGAGTGGCGTGGGGAAACATACAGAGGAAACAATTTCCTCCATTTTCCTCCTGCAGCTACTAAATATATATTATATACATACAGTATAAATACACTGCAAAATAATTATTTGATCCCCTTCAGATTTTGTAAGTTTGCCCACTTACAAAGAAATGAAGGGTCTATAAATGCTATAATAGGTGTATTTAAATGATAGAGACAGAATATATTAACTAAAAATCCAGAAAAATAAGTATTTTATCACCTACCAACTAACAATAATTCTGGCTCCCACAGACTGGCTACAGTATGTGCTCATGTGATACACATATTAGTCCTGTCAATTTAGGAAGGGGCTCCTAACAACAACTCGTTATGTGTATAAAAGACACCTGTCCACAGAATCTCTTCCATTCAAACCTCGTCATCATAGGCAAGACCTAAGAGCTGTCAAAGGACATCAGGGACAGGATTGTAGACCTGCATAAGGCTGGAATGGGCTACAGACAATAAGCAAGAGGCTTGGTGAGAGGGAGACAACTGTTGAAGTGATTATTCACAAATGGAAGAAATACAAAATACCCATTAACCACTTGCCGACCGGTCACGTTGACTGTACTGTGGCAAAGTGGCTTGATTCCGTCCTGCGACGTAGACCTATGTTGCTGGACTCCTCCCCCTGTAGGCGGCGCTCGTGCGCCGCCGGAGGCGCGCTCCCGCTGTTTTCAGTCACAGCGGGAGTCGGCCCAGGGGAGGAGCGACGGCGATCGCCGCTGCTCTTCCCCGATCGTCGAAGAATCGAGTTTGGAGATCCGCCCGCTCTGATTTCCTAAGTGACAAGGAGTGACAGATTGCAGTGTTCAGCATAGCTGAACATGCGATCTGTCCTTGTGTCACTCAGTCACCTCCCCCCACACACGTTAGTAAGCACCAGGCATACATTAACCCCTCCCTCTCCAATAAAATTAACCCCTTCCCTGCAGTGTCATTTTTACAGTAACAGTGCATATTTATAGCACTGATTACTATAGAAATGTCACTGGTACCCCCAAAAGTGTCAAAAATGTCAGTCAAGGGTCTGATCTGTCCACCACAATGTCGCAGTCCCGCAAAAAAAATTGCAGATCGCCGCCATTACGCGTTAAAAAAAAAATACCAAAAATGACAGAAATCTTTCCCTTAGTTAGTAAACGCAATAACTTTTGCGCAAACCAATCAAAATACGCTTATTGTAATTTTTTTTTACCAAACATAGGTAGCAGAAAACAAATTGGCCAAAAATGTAAAAAAATTTTGATTTTTACATTTTTTGGGGGGGGAATTTCATATAAAAAAATGTTAAAAATGTTGTTATTTTTTCAAAATAAACGCTCTTTTTTTGTTTATAGCGCAAAAAGTTAAAATCGCACAGGTGATCAAATACCACCAAAACACCAAAAAAAAGCTCTGTTTATGGGAAAAAAAGGACATAAATTTCGTTTGGGTACAGCATTGCATGACTGCGCAATTGTCAGTTAAAGTCGCACAGCGCCGAATCGCAAAAAGTGGCCTGGACGTAAGACAGCAAAATCCTCCGGTGGTAAAGTGGTTAATCGCCCTCGGTCTGGAGCTCCATGCAAGATTTTGCCTTATGGGGTAAGAATGATCATGAGAAAAGTGAGGGATCAGACCTGAACTACACAGGAGGAGCTGACAGGAATCAATGTTATGCGATTTCCATTCACCCTGTGTCCTCTTCTGCTCTTTTGTTATGTCTTTCACCAATTACATAACTATTGGCATACTTTGACTATATAGGTGCGGCTCTTGTTTTTAAATTGTACAACAAAAAACGTATATTATTTATTATACCTCTGTGCGGACAAAGTCCATGTTTTTGAGCTAGAAATTCTAGTGTAGATATTAGGATGTGGCAAGTCTATATAAATCTCATGCACCCAGTGAAACGCTTCTGGTAGTGCATTTTCCCATTTAAAAATGGATCGAAATTCGTCCAGCTCAGCAGGGACTGGCCAAATTTCAATCCATGTATGAACACTGTGGTTGTACAGAAATCGATCTGCCAATTGACTTCTGCCCTGTTGGATTTTCCTTGCCTGATCAGTGCTGCAGGCTATAGCCTTCTTTGCGCATATGAAGATGTTAGTGGTGGGGAGGGAGCTCATTGGCATCACATTGCTGGAAAGTAAAAAAGCTAATTTTCCCTTTGCCCAACAACAACTGTTTTTTTACCTCCATTGTACTGCCACAGCATTCTCTGTTGTTTACTGCCCACCCAAAACATTTCTCTTGAGTGCCAGCCATGTCTGCACACCTATCAACTGGAACGAATACCCATGATTAGTGTACCCAAACATGGGTCTCATAGAAAGTGTTTAGCAAGTCCCAGAAATTGAACAACCTCTTCAGAGTCTAACATGACCCCATTAGCTTCTCTCTGTGGAGATAAACCCCTATCCCTCCCCCCCCCTGTTTTTTTATGGGAAACCCTACGGTCCCCTTCTTCTTCTACTCTTCTCCCTCTCTTATCTTTTGTTTCTATCTTTTCTTCTTTGTCTTTTTTATAATTTTTTTTTTTTTTTTTTGAGTCAAAATGCATTCATCACTTGCTCTCTCTGAAAGAACAAGTTAATCACCTAATTTTTATATAATGAAAAAAAAAGTCTCTATTGTGACCTAACTAACAGTAAGAGAGCTATTGAACCCACATATATGTTTCTCAGCTATAGGCTTGATTGGTCCTTTTGCTAGAGGCTAACATGTTCATCTAAATTATCCATGTAAAGTCAATCTGCTGTACTTTTTTAATGAAAAGATGTATTGTAAAACTCTTCCTTTTTTTCAATCTATATGTTGATTCTTATTATGGCTATTCAAACATTTTTGAGATGACTTGTAACATAGCTGTATTTTATATGTTTCTCTCTATCCATTAAAGCATTTTTTTCTTTTTCCTTACCTGCAAGGCAAAGGCATATTGTTTTAAACTTACCTGAAAATGAAGCGGCAGCATCCATCTATACACAGTCATTCTTCTGGTTTCGTGGCTCCGGCTCTGTGACTGGCTTACACGCAGGAGACGCCAGTCACGGCACACTGCTTTGAAGAAACGGCACAGGCGGCCGTTCCTTCAGAGCGCATGCACCAGTGACATAACTGGCTACTAGGATGAGAACCTTCTTTCCTCTTCCAGCATGACAATGACCCAAAACATACCACCAAGGCAACAAATGGAGTGGCTCCTGAAGAAAAACATTAAGGTCATGGAGGTTCCCTCTTTTCTCTTTCAATGGGATCAAATACTTATTTTACTTGAAAAAAGAGGAACACATAGTGTTCAAAAAATGTGGGACTTTGCATGAGGTGTGACCAGTATACACATAATGATAATATATCACATATACATCTGCTGGTAAGCATTGAGAAGCATACGGTAAACATTATGTGTTTATTAACATATCCATAGCAGTTAACATAAATGTTAAATGTACCTGCTCCTGATGAAGTGAAAAATTTTTCACGAAACGCGTTAATCCATGGAGGCCATTCAAATTCTTCTGCCATATTCAACATGCATCCCATTAATTACCAATATTCATTTATATTATACGCCCTCTGGTTTAATTTTGCTATTATTCTTTATTATTTTTTATGGTCCTATCATGTTATCCATATGTACTTTATTTATATCCCCCTTTACTTGTTTTGTATTTATTGTCCTTTATGTTAACTGCTATGGATATGTTAATAAACACATAATGTTTACTGTATGCTTCTCAATGCTTACCAGCAAATGTATATGTGATATATTATCATTATGTGTATACTGGTCACACCTCATGCAAAGTCCCACATTTTTTGAACACTATGTGTTCTTCTTTTTTCAATATAATCAGGGATGGAGACTCAATTGCACAAGTTTCATTTAAAGTCCCATCTCCCTCTTTTTTCCTTTTTTTCAACATCCCCTTCCCTTCCCCTTTTTTCCCCTGGTCCTTTTAACTACTTATTTTACTTACTGAACTGCAACTCAATTTATAACTTGTTTTTTCTGGATTTTTCTGGTTGATATATTCTGTCTCTATCATTTAAAATACACCTATGATAAAAAAAATTATAGACAGTTCATTTCTTTGTAAGTGGGAAAACTTACAAAATCTGCAGGGGATCAAATAATTATTTTCCCCACTATATATAGTATCTCACAAAAGTGAGTACACCTCTCACATTTTTGAAAATATTTTATTATATCTTTTCATGTGACAACACTGAAGAAATGACACTTTGCTACAATTTAAAGTAGTGAGTGTACAGCTTGTATAACAGTGTAAATTGGTTGTCCCCTCAAAATAACTCAACACACAGCTATTAATGTCTAAACCACTGGCAACAAAAGTGAGTACACTGCTAACTTTTTTGAGCTCCTCAGATCTAGTTTTGAATTATGGGTTGTCCATATGGGGGGATAATTGAGTCTTAAGAGTGGTTAGCTCCTCATCCAATTTATTCAATTTTTGTTTTTTGCGTGTGATCAAAAACCTCAACATGCTCAGACCTGCATCGTTGAAGAATTTGAACCACAAAGCTAGATCTTTTTCGTCTTCCTGGGGATTGACCTCCTATCTTAAACTACGAGGGACCAATCCCTCTTCGAGATACTTCTCTAATAGAGTTATATCCCAGTTGACATGGGTTTCAGAAACCATTATGTTCTTTAACCTAAGAAACACACCCCCAACATCAGATCATCAGATCTGTCAGGATCTGGAGTACCTTCAAAGGCCTCCTTAAAATTGGCGGTGTGATTCTCTCTAAATGAGAAGATATCCATGTGTGACCATTGTAGATAAACCAGCAGCAGCTAATACCACTCATATGAGGAAATAAATATATATAAAAAACCAACCATATATATTTTTTTATTTTTTCTCTTAATCGTTGTTGTAATATTGAGGCGACTCTATCACTATTTATTTATTTTTAACACATATGGATTTTAATTAATCTTATTGAATTGTTAATTTATGCTCATAATATGCAAATATTTTGATGATATTTTTTTATTGAATATGTTGTACTTAAAGTGCACTTTCGAGTGCTTTACAAATTAACTTCAATGTTAATACTATTTATGAATATACTATAGGTTTTTTCCATTTTTCCTATGGTTGTAATTTAAATAGGTTTGACAGTCATGAAGTGTATTATAAAGTCGCATTGGGTTTTATTCTACTTGTCTGCCTATATGCTATGTCTCTATATGGTCCCGATGTCCAAAGAGGCCGCATGATGTGGGGTTTTTTCACTGCCGGTTAGCTGATAGGTTTAGGTGAAGCGCAAGCATTCACTGACAACTTAAGAGAGAGGAGGGGGTCCTTCTGCGGTGATGCGGTTACCGGAATTGAGCCTGTGTGGAACGCAAGCTCTATTCTGGTGGCCCGGAACCGGAGTCGATGAGGCGGCTTCCGGTTTCCCCCGTTATGATGCAGCTTCCGGTTTTCAGACTTCCGGGACCCCATGGCGACGCCATTTCCGGGATATACATTATATAAAGCGTGGCGACGAGTGCGGGCTTTGCCTTTGACAATGTCCCTATGTTGACAAAACGTGTCAGACACGCCCGCACGTCGACACGCTCATCATGGCTTTCCTAGCATTCCATGCGCTGTCATATGGTTGGAATTGTGAATTTCCATTTTATTAATTTTCTAATATGGAATAAAGAAGTTATACTATGCCATTGGAGTCTCCTCTTTATCTTTTGAGGTACATGGTGTATTTAAAGCTGATTATCTAGTGGAGTTTTTGGAATCGCTACCTGCACATATTCAAGTGACCGCTAGTCTGGAGACCGGCCTGTTCCTGGGGGTAACCATTTGGAAACGAGCTCGTTTTGACCTTCCCTAACCGGTGGTCAAAAAGTTCCGGTAAGTGGACATCTTTTTTGATGCACGGGGTGATCCTTTTCTCCTTCTTTGATCCCATCTTCTGGTGCTGGACTTCCCGGTTCTTTGCCTCTTTGGGGTCTACTATCATCATTTGTGGGACTCTTCATTGATTTGAATTGGACGTTTCTCACAATTTATGTTTGATATTTGTTGGCGCTGTACTATTTTGACTATATTTATGACTCTATTTATGTATGTACTGGCAGCCTTTATTTACCTACAATTCACCTGCAATAGTTTATAGTGTGACCGAGCGCGGTTGGTTTTTTATATATATTGTACATCTTCCCTTGTGGTCATGGGGACAGGAAGTAAGTGGAATCCATCACCATGTGGATATAACAATACTAATGGCTTTATCCTTCACCACTCTATCTACTGTAAACAGAAGTTTAGCCTGGCATTACACTTCAGTACTACTCATATTGTTGTATACTAATACACAAATGTAAATTATAGATGTACTCCTTCCCAAGGACAACTCTGTCAAAACTTCAGATTATTTCAACTTTCAGGAGATATTTCATTGTTTATTTTATAACAGATAAGGGTAAGGTTTTCTAAGTTTTCTGTCTGTACTCCTCATATCTGTATACAGATTCTGCTGACCTTCTGTTCCCACAGAAGAAACAGTTTGCACGGCAGTGAAAAATATTTCTACCGTATGCTTCTGAATTAACTCTCTTGGTTCCCAATGGTTTTACTTATCCAAATGCCAGCTTAATCAATAGAGTTCCTGCAAGACTTTGGGTAAACCGAGGCTTCTTCATGAGATAGTAAAACAGAAATTGCAATAGCATACAAATCTATTGAGCAGCAATATTTTGTTAATAAAAAAAAGAGAATGCAAAATGCAGTATAATGCAAATGTTGTTGTTAACATTACAGTCCTGAAGTTAACCTGAACTCCAGGCATATATAAAAAAAAAACAGAAATGAATGCAGCTCTGTAATCATTATACATCATTAATTATATTTTTACATTTAGGCAATGCAAATATTCTGAATTTGACCTGTATCATACCCCTGCAGTCTCTGTACAGCGGGGCTGGAGGAATCATATCATGCCAATAACATCACTGCAATAAATTTCCTTTTCCAGGATCTTAGAGATGTCAAAAATGCAGACATTGCAGTGCATGCACCTGGAAAAGGGGAGCAAATGTTTGCAAAACAGCACTGTCTGAAGTGTTTTACAGGGGGAATGGTCTATCCATTGCCAGGAATTAAACTTATCATTTTGGTAAATTTAAAGTAGAAGTAAATGCAAAACTTTTGTTTTCATTTAGAAAGAGTGAGAGAAGGTTATTTTTTGCCAGCTGTGCCCCACTGGGGAGAATTTTCTTCACTTCCTGTTCCTTAGCCAAAGCAGGAAGTGAGTGGAAATCGCTCCAAAGTGAGGAAATCCCTGGGTGCCACCAGGGTCACTAGAACTACTGCCCCCATTGGAAGATTTTTACACTATACCTGTTCGGGGGAAAATCCAAAATTTGGGATTTTCTTTCACTTTCACTTTTGGTGATAACAGTAAGGACAAAAAGAGAGGGTGAATCTTCTTAACTACTTCAATACAGGGCATGTTTACTCCCTTCTTGCCCCAACCAATTTTTTAGCTTTCAGTGCTCTCACATTTTGAATATCAATTACTCAGTTATGCAACACTGTACCCAAGCAACATTTTTGTTATTTTTTTCAAACAAATAGAGCTTTCTTTTGGTGGTATTTAATCACCACTGGGGTTTTTTATTTTTTGCGATATAAGTTCAAAAAGAGCAAACATTTTGGAAAAAAAAAAAACACCTTTTTTTAGCTTCTATTGTAAAATTTTGCAAGTAATTTTTGTTCATAAATTTGGGCCAAAATGTATACCGCTACATATCTTTGGTAAATTAAAGGATATCACTTAGGGCCTGATTCATAGTACGGCGAATTGGCGTTTCGGCAGGATTTTGCGAACCGGCGATTATTTAAGTCTGAAATTGGCATTCAAAGAACGGCGGGCGGAAAATAGCGCCTAGTGTGAGATTCATTAAGATGCAATATGGTCAGAGCGCGACTTAAAAACACGCCAGCTAAAAGCTCGACTAAAGTTTAGCCAAATTTTCCCCTGTACCCCCAAAAATCCCAAATCACTGTGGAAGGTGTGGAAGTCAATTTGGAGATGACTTGCGTTTAAAAAATGTCAAAAACTGACTTAGAAAGAGAGATATCTGCGAAAGTGTAGAAAGGTTAAACAGCTCCTCCAGCCTCGAGCTGCGAACGCGCGAATGTGCGCATGCGCAACGCCAAATAGGCTCAAAAAATTTCGCCAGCGCGATTTTGGGTCAAATTTTTTTTGAATACCGCTTGGAAATCCGCTGTCTCGCCCATAGAAAATGGCAAAAACCGGCGGAATTGGAAAAACATGCACACTTCCAACAAGGGATCCCTTAGTAAACACCATCACATTCCATACACCTTTCCTGCTAACTCAGAAATCATAGCAGTCAAATCTACAGTGTTTATATAGAACCTCCACATTATCTGAAAAAACCCACAAAATATTACATTGGGGAATTGGTCGTCAGATAGAAAAAAAATAGATGTAAAACATATTTCAAAGAAAGATTATTAGCATTTCACACATATCAAGGAAATGTCACAATTTTGACAATATTTTATGTGTTTCCAAAGAATTTTTTTATAAATATATTGCAAATACTACATTTTCTTCCATATGGGTATGGCCAAGTGTTACCATTTTACTACACATTTAACTGAAGGTATATATATATATATATATATATATATATCTCATACTTGGCTAATTAGCAAAGTATGCCCAACAAACAAATAGAGCTTTAGCTCACAATATTGCTACATATTGACTGGCATCTTTTGTATTTTGTTCATGTCTTTAGATTAAAAGTTTGCTGATACACATGCCTTTTTCAAACATGAACAAAATTAATGATGTCAACATTTGGAGAATTGGAGATATCCAAGTGTTGCCCATACAGAGGGCTCCTTCCGGATTCGAACTTACAAACCTACAGCAGGAAGGCAGACTCCCTAATCATTGTGCTATTTCTCAGTGAGCGTTGGGTGTTTTCCTCATGCCGTCAAAATGCTCACATGGGAACAGGGGCCATTGAACTGAATAGGATTGGATTTTTTGCCTGTTTTGGGAGTTGATCCTTGAGCTGGACAAATCCCCCTCAAACGCCCCCAAACGGGCTACGTTCACATGTAGGTGTTTGTGGTCTGTTTTTGGGGCTTTTTTAGGTGATTTCATATAACAATGCCTGCCCAAAAAATGCATGTCAAAACGCCTGTGAAAATGCCAGCCAAAACGCACATAAGAACGCCTGATATAATTGCCACGCCAAATTTAGGGATGTTCATGAGTGATGAGTCAGATTGTTGGCTTACATATCTGTTCAATCGTCACAATCTCACTTCCCAAATCCCAAAAGGTGTGTTTCAATTGTTTCCCTAAATATATATTTCTCTCTCTCTCGCTCTCTCGCTCTCTCATGTAATTGTATATATATGTATGTATTCCTGTATCTAAACATTCTAAATAATGACTAGCAAACTTGAAGAGAGAATTTTATCAATTCACATATACTATACACACCTACATACATACATACATGGATTTGGGCAGTTTAGGTCTCTCTCCTCCTCCTCATTTCTATTTCCCTTGTTTTGGCAACTGAGCATGCTCCAAAACACACAGGACACACACAGTTAATTTTTGGACTGGGCGTTACCATTCTGGGTGTGTGTTTGCTTTGATTATATATAGCTCACTCAGACATCAGGAAAGATTTGACCTACGAAGAGGTCCAATATATTTGTGTGTCACATGCTTTATGGTTCACATTTGTGGCCCTTTGTTATTTATGGAGGTGAGATTTGGCTGTGTTGTGTGTTGACTCTCTGTAAGTATTTATTGCTGTTAACATAATTCTGTCAATCTGCACATGCATCTGTTGATTATGGGCTCTTTGTCGATGTATATGGTCTAAATGTTGTACAAAGGTTGTTTTTGTTTGAAAAATACAAATCTGTGGCTTCAATGGGATACTTTGGAGACTGTGCCAAAAATATGTCATGTGAAATGTTTGAGCTGTGTATTTGTGTATTAAACAGCATGTTTACAATCTTTTTTACAAATGTCTTCATGTGTCTAAATAAAGTTTTCTGGTGTCCACAAATGTATGTATTTGTATTTCTTTTTCTAAGTTAAATATGCTTAATGGTTGTGTATGGTGACTATTCGCGAATTCGCGAATATACAAACCCGCATTCTCACATTTATACATGAAACCGGAAACGAAACTTTTGGTGCGTGCACACGTTTCCGGAAATTGTCCAGGCCCTCTCGCAATCATGGCTCCTGCGCTCTACACGTCCGAAATTGTGGCATTTGTGTGTAAGGTAAGGAGGGGGTGTGAATGTGCGGG